>NC_091284.1:306162418-306784918 GCF_032444005.1 Ranitomeya imitator | reverse complement strand
TAGCCAGTCCTGTGTTTCCTGCCGTCCTAGCCAGTCCTGTGTTTCCTGCCGTCCTAGCCGTCCTGTGTTTCCTGCCGTCCTAGCCAGTCCTGTGTTCTCTGCCGTGTCTCTGCCAGCCCTGTGTTCTCTGCCGTGCCAGCCTACTCGTCTGAGTTCCAGCCGTGCTGTTCTGCCAGTCCTGCCTGATGCCCGCACCAATCCTGGTGTTCCTGTGTCCCAAGTGGGATCAGCAGCCACAGCCAGACACCACCCTGGTTTAGCATCTGGCAGCTACCTGCTGCACAAGCCTGACCTCACCATCAGAGGCTCCAGTGAAAACCCAGGCAGCTGTCATAGTCACGCCCCTTCCAGGGTAGTCTGGTTTGTGGCACAGTGGGGCCACAAACCCACCGAACTCATGCCCACCAGTCAGGGCGTGAGCATGACAGTTTGCACAGGCCATGGCCTCCGCTGTATCCCAAGTCCTACCGCTTGCAGAGCATGATGAACTTTCTCTCTACCCGTATGAGCAAGCTGAAGAATTTGTTCCGCCCTGCGTCATTCCAATTGAGGAGACCTCGGGCCCAATCATAATTTCTAACTCTCTCTACAATCAACTTCAGGCCTATGAGGAGGAGCACGACCCAGCTGACCCACCTATGTTCTATGGGAAATCTGTAGAATGCCAGGGGTTCCTGAAACAGTGCTTGCGCTACATCCTGCAGAATACAGCCTGTTTCCCCTCTGACAGGGTCAAGGTGGGTTACATCATGTCCTACCTGGCCGAAGATGCTCTAATATGGATAACTCCCCTCTGGGAAGCAGGGGATCCTATCGTCATGAACCTAGGGGCCTTCCTGGTGGCTTTCCGAGGAGTCTTTGACAAGCCTCGTCCTGCTACTTCTGTGAAGTCTTCCCCATCTAGATCCGAGAGGCGCTCCAGATGGGCAAAACCTGTGAAGAAACCCCCACGTCAAGCCATGACCGTCTGTGACCCTCCTGTTCCTCTACCTGTTAAAGCAGCTACTCAAATAGAACCCAAAAAGACTGTCAAGAGTGGACTGGCAAAGCACCAGTCTAAGACCAGTCGTAAGAAGGGCTTACTATGTTGCTGCTGTTGTGAGGAACACCTGGATAGCCTCTGTTCAGTGGATCTAAAGCTCCAAAACCTCGGGCCAGTAGGAGAGACTGCCCTTGGTGAGAATAACTCCCTTCCGCTAAAGTCTGTGACTATTCTGGTGCCTTGTGGGAGCTTCGGCCCTGCAGATATATTCAAGCTGCTAACCAGATGGAGTCTAAGTGTGGTTCCTGTTCCACTACTCCAGAATCCTGTGAAGGTGTTTGGTGATGCTCGAGCCCTACTTATGAACAGTCCAGTGTTGAAGGGACAACTACAGCTCCAAATCGGAGCATTATATGCGGAGAAATTTGTTTTCCACTTGTTGACCAGTCCGCCCTTCAGTCGTTCTGAACCTGATACTCTGCTGCCTGTTCCGGTCCGAAGATCCAGCGTGGTTCTGCGTTTGGAACTATCAAGTCTCCAGAAGTTCCTTGTTACTAAACTGCAAGGTCAATCTACAGTGTTGATATCTTCACCACCTAATCAGCTGGCTATTGAGTCACGGTGTGCTGACCTCACTGAAGTAAAGAAAGCAGTGGCGTCTTCTCCGCACACCTCCAGTGACAATACCAGTGACCAGTTCCCAGAAACATCCCTGTCACTTAAAAGTTTTTCTCTGAACTATGGGCAGAAGATGCTTCCTGTAAAGATGCCTTCATACTCCATGTGGCAGGTGGATGAAGAAGTTGAAGCAGATGCTCTGGTATCTCTGTTCTTCACCAATCCGGAGGAAGAGATGGTCCAGTTTTGTCAGAGTAACAGGCTGATGGGGCTCCCTGTATGTATGCCTTCTGCTTCCAAGTGGCTACTTGATATTAAGACAGAGACTTACTCATCCTCTAATCTAGAAGAGGAGGTCCAGTTTTTTCAGGGTACCAGGATGAAGATGTTCCCTGTATGTATGCCTCCAGTTTCCATCTGGCAATTGGGTGAAGATCCCAAGACAGAAGTGCTCTCATATCTGCTTCCCACCGGTCTAAAGGAGGAGGTCCAATTTTCTTGTGATCATGGGCTTAAATTGGATCCAGTGAAGGTGACTTCAGTGTTCAAAGAATCCGATTTTGTTGTGGTCAAATCGCAAGCTTCCAAGTTCCTGCTTTCAGTTAACCAGGTGAAAGAAGTCCTGGTCCTTGCATCTTCAGTGTGGGAAGCTGATCTTACTGTATTCAAAGAGACTGGGCAACCTGAGATCTCTAATGTCTCATATACCTCATTCTACCAGACGAATGTTGTGATGGCTCTGACTATCTGTGCTCCTATCCTTCTTCTACAAGTTATTCTGGCGGGCTTGAAGAAGAGGGGCCGTAAAGGGGGGTACTGTAACAACTCTGCTGGCATCACGGCATGGCCTCGCATCTCTCACACTATCTTACCCACTGCTCCAGGTCATGATGTGGTTTCTGTTTCATGCCAGCTCCATGTTCTGTGTCTCTGCTCTGTGCATGCTTCATGGCTTTGTGTATAGGGGGCCGGCGCCTGAACTCCCTGGTTCTTACAGGAATCAGGTGCATCTGTCTAATCTGTTCCTGACCAATTACCAAGAGGCCTCCAGTATATAGTGCAGCTCCACCCAGTGGTCTGGGCCTGTGCACTGTGTTAGCTCAGTTACTGTTTAGCTTCTGAGTTTGCCAGGCCTTGCTTTGAGTTACTCCCTCTCAGGAGGCTTTCTCTGTGCTATTGCCTTGATCTTGTTGTCCGCCCTCCAGGAGGCAGAATATCCTGGTCCCTGTGTCTTTGTCCTTGTGTCTTGTTCCAGTGCCTTGTCTGTACTTTGTCCTATCTCGGTCTCCTTGTCTGTGGCTTCCTTCCCTGTTGTGTCTTCCTTGTGTTCTCAGTCTGCTTACGCTCCGCACTCTTGCGGCTCTGCCTGCTCTGTACCTTTGTGGCTTGATCTCTACTCCGCACTCCTGCGGTTCTGCTCCATTCTGCTCTGCTCCGCTCCCGTTGCTGCACTAATCTCTTGCTGCAGCTCCTCTCCGCAATTCTTGCGGTTCCACTCTGCTTAGCTTCTGCAGTATCTCTTGCAGCAGCTCCTCTCCACATTCCTTATGGCTCCGCTCTGCTTAGCTTTTATTGCTGTGCTATCTCTTGCTGCTCTACCGCTCCTATTTGCAGCCTTGCAGTTCTCTTCCAGTCTGAACAGGTCCCAACCTGTTCCCTCTTCTTTCATACTACTTTTCCGTATCTGCACCTCCTGTGTGAACTGGCCCCTACCTGTTCCTCCATATTACATTTCTGTACCAGCACCTCCAGTGTGAACAGGTCGCTACCTGTTCCTCCTAACTACATATCCGTACCTGCACCTCCAGTGTGAACAGGCCCCTACCTGTTCCTTCATATACCACATCAGCCAGTCCTGTGTTTCCTGCCGTCCTAGCCAGTCCTGTGTTTCCTGCCGTCCTAGCCAGTCCTGTATTTCCTACCGTCCTAGCCAGTCCTGTGTTTCCTGCCGTCCTAGCCAGTCCTGTGTTTCCTGCCGTCCCAGCCAATCCTGTGTTTCCTGCCGTCCTAGCCAGTCCTGTGTTTCCTGCCATCCTAGCCAGTCCTATGTTTCCTGCCGTCCTAGCCAGTCCTGTGTTCTCTGCCATGTCTCTGCCAGCCCTGTGTTCTCTGCCGTGCCACCCTACTCGTCTGAGTTCCAGCCAGATGCCTGCACCAATCCTGGTGTTCCTATGTCCCAAGTGGGATCAGCAGCCACAGCCAGACACCAACCTGGAGTAGCATCTGGCAGCTGCCTGCTGCACAAGCCTGTCCTCACCATCAGAGGCTCCAGTGAAAACCCAGGCAGCTGTCATAGTCACGCCCCTTCCAGGGTAGTCTGGTTTGTGGCACAGTGGGGCCACAAACCCCCCGAGCTCATGCCCACCAGTCAGGGCGTGAGCGTGACAGTGACCGCTCAACGCTGGAAGAAGATGTCGGCGCCCGGAGAACCAGGGACGTGCAGGGACCGCGCCAGGAGCAGGTGAGTATGATTAGACAGCTGCCGCTCCCCCTCCCTTGCCAACCCCTGGGTATGACTCAAGTATAAGCCGAGAGGGGCTATTTCAGCCTAAAAAAATGGGCTGAAAATCTGGGCTTACACTTACAGTATATATTGTAATTTATTAATTAGCTATTCAAAATATATATATATATATATATATATTTGTGTAATAATATGTTAGCACACAATTTTGTGTACAGTTATATTTTTTTTTGCTCTTTGCTGAAACTATATAATTAATCTACAAGCATAGTTGGACAGTATGATCCATAGAATTTTATATTTTTAACATATTTTTCTTTCATGTAATGAATATTTAATATTGACTGTTCCAATTGACTTGCTGCCTACTATTTATTGACTACGTGTTAATTATTCATGCTCTTGTACGGATTCCGGCACTTTTTTTTTGCCACCTGTTGGCTTTTCCCTGTTGTGCCTATGATTGTTGTAATGATCTTATAATTAATAAACTATATACTTTTCTCAATAGATGAAGTGTGTATCATGCTTTTAAGTTTATAGCATCTGGTGGATGCACGTCAGTTTTGATTATTTTTATCTTTTGTATACTAACAGATGAAAGCAGGTTCACACTGAGCACAGTGACAGAGCCTGGAGATGCCATTGAGAGCGATCTGTTGCCTGTAACATTTTTCAGCATGACCTGTTTGGCAGTGGGTCAGTAATGGTGTGGGGTGGCATTTCTTTGAAGGGCCGCACAGCCCTCCATGTGCTCGCCACAGGTAGCCTGACTGCCATTAGGTACCGAGATGAGATCCTCAGACCCCTTGTAAGACCATATGCTGGAGCGGTTGGCCCTGGGTTCCTCCTAATGCAGGACAATGCCAGACCTCATATGAGTCGCCCCCAGGGCAGTGGGGTGCTCGGTACTGGGTCGTGTTGCAAGGGGGGATGTCATGGTGGCTGCAAACCGGTCCGTGGCCCTGGGCCTCAACGTTAAAGGGGAAAATGTTCAAAGTTTGTTGTGACGCCACCTCTGGGGTTCAGTCAGTATTGGGTACCGATGGTGCATTAAAGGGGTCCCCTGGGGGATGTTGCAGCAGCACAGATGTTACACTTCCCACAGGTGAAGCGGGGTCCCCAGGGGTCCTATGGTGTAGGGCGTGGATGGTATAGCCAGTAAGTAAATGAGAGGAGACAAGTTGTAAGTCTTTACCAGGTTTACAGTGGATGACAGATCACAGTCCAAAGCTTCGGCAACAGGTGAATTAGGAGTCCAGGCAGTCCAGAGACAAGCAGAATCCCCTTGGCAGGTCAGGTAGAAGCCTTCCACTCAGCGCTTGCTGTAACTGGGGTACCTGCTGACACTAAGTGTTCACAACAAAGTCCTAATTCGGTTACCTGTCCTGGGACAGGTACCCGTATGGCAGGCAGCTTGAGCCGTGCTTACTGGGGTCTTTCCACGGTGACTCCAGGCTCCAAGGTTCTGCTGTACCACTGGTGAATATGAGCAAAGTCCATGAAATCCTCTGCCCTCCGGTTCTGCTCTGTGTCTTAGTACTCCACAAAAGCCTCAGGCTCCCAGTACCAGATTCTCTGCACATTGACTCCCTGGAGGCCTACTCGTGGCCTCCTGGAGTGCTGTATCTCCACTGTGCTCCGTCCCTGTCTGTCCTCGCTCACAGACTTTCTGTACAGACTAACCTGACTCCTCCTCCAAACCAGGATTTTTATTCAGGGAAGCTGTCCTAAAACAGGGTTTGGAGCTCCCCCTCCTGGCCTGGATTTGGATGGTGTTGTGTGTGGGATAACCTGCAAAAGGGAATCTCACTTGCCTCCAGGCATAGCACTACCCTCCCCGAGAGGAAGGCAGCTCTACTGTGCTACCCGGACTCCTGGGGTGCCACATTCCCCCCCCCCCCCCTCCCCCCATTAAATCCAGTTCCCCTGGACTGGGAAAGGAAACATAAATAACAGGTTAAAAAAGACATTTTTGCAAAACATTAGAAATACATTAAAACAGGTTGATAACTTTTCATCCCTTACGGAAGGTACGGTTCTTGAATGTTGCAAACAAAACATTTAATAAAAGTACATCTGGCCTTATAACAGGGTGTCCATGTTCATAAGTATAACAGTACCGATGTAGGGACCCGTCATAAACCGCCAAAGTAGGATTGGGCGGGATGCAAGGCATATCCTGAGGTCTTCGCCGTGCCAGATGGTTTTATCTTCGGTCTGCTGAAACAAAGAAGGCTCTACCCACGCCAGCAAGTGGGCAGATCCAGGGTGCACCTTGAGGGTGCCAAACTATTTACAATGAAAGTTTTTGGGTAATCACTGTCCATTACCACAGTGTCCATTATGAACCTGTAACGGAATACATACAAACATTTTCAAACAGGTAACACCAATTATTGACAGTCCCTATAACGGGCTGAGATTTGACCCTTGGTGCTACGAGTAGACCTACGTATTTCCTGGTCTACCATGTCTGCTGTAGTGTACCCACTAGTGCATGTACTATGTGTAGACCTGCATTGTGTACGTAAACTAGGTAATTGTCTGCGACTTCTCAGATTCACCATAGGTCTGACAGTTTCACCAATAGTAGAGGGTGGATTGTCTGGTTCCACTGCTGGGGTGACATTTGATGCTTGATCCTGCTGGTGTAAAATCTCTCCTGGTTCAGGATGGTTCTGAGTCACTTCTTGTATTTTTGGCTGGGGAAAAGTTAAGACAGGTATCACTATGGCCTGATGTACCTGAGTCCAAGACTGGGGAAAAAAATCTCCAAGAACGGTGTGAATCTTCTTTTCTTTTTTTTCCATGGGTGGAGATGTTCCTGGGTCTGTTTCTTTGTTCCTTAGGTTATCAGGGCATACTTTGAGATGGTCCCTGGATACTGCAGTTGAAGTTTCTCCTCCATCTTTACTGATAAGGCAGACTTTTGTATTGTCGAAGTTTGAAGGTAGGATAGTATACGGTTCTACTTTCCACTAGTCGTCAAGTTTATGCAGTCTTCTTTTACGTTTTAGCACTTGTTCACCTAGTGACAAGGGAATTGCAGGGGCACCTTGGTTATAGTCTCTCTCTTGCTTTTGTCTTGCCTGTGATAGACTTCTTTTGACGCACTCTTGTACTTGGCAGTACTTTTGTTGTCTCTCCGTATCCCAATATGCATCTGGTGAGGTATTTTCTGGGGTTAGGACTCCCATGTCTAGATCAACTGGTAGTTTACTAGATCTTCCTCTCATCAAGTATGCTGGAGTGCAGTTAGTGGAATTCACTGGAATGTGGTTGTACAAGTCTACCAAGTCTGGTAACATCTCTGGCCATAAGTTTCTTTCATGTAAAGGCAAGGTCTTCAGTAAGTCAATCACTACTTGGTTCATCTTTTCACACATTCCATTGGTTTGTGGGTGACACGGCATGGTTCTGATCTTTTTGCATCCATGCAGGTTGCAGAATTCTTGAAATACTTCCGCTTCAAAGGCTGGTCCTTGATCAGTGAGTACTTTTTCAGGATATCCATGTGGTCACAGAAGTGCTGTTGGAAGGCTCTAGCTGCTGTCTGGTCCTTGACAGGTACTACTACCAGGAATCTGGAGTAATGGTCCACAATAGTCAAAGTGTAGACATAGCCTGACCAGCTTAGAGTTAGCTTCACATGGTCTAAGGCCACCAGTTCAAATGGCTGTTTGGTGACTATGGGCTGTAGGGGAGCCCTCTGGCTATCACGGTCCTTTCTGCGCAGGTTACATGGGCCACACTCTCGGCACCACTTTCGATGGCTTTTCTCGTGCCAATCCAGTTAAACCTTCCATGTAACAGGATCTCCAACTTCTTCCTTCTGAAGTGTCCTGCTTCACAATGGTATGCTTCCAAGACCATTGGCGCATCTTGTCTTGGGACCACTATCTGCCAGACTAGCTCATGAGTGCATGGATCGATGTTTTTTTTTTTGGCACAGATTACCATCGTAGATGAATAGTTTGCCATTCTCCTTCCACAGTTATTGCATCTCTTGTGGATCACTTGGACCAGGGTGTTAATCTGCTTACGTGCTTGCGTCAGCAGCTCTTTCACCAGACGGACCGCGGGATCACTGTCCTGGGTCTCTGCCCATCCATGGTGGTGCAATGGGTTCAGTGTGGCTTCTTGTTTGTTATTGCAGCTGTTCCTTACTTAATGAGAGTGCTGAGTTGCTCCAGGGCGATGGAAAGCTGGCAGCTCTACCTCTTCAAGTTCCTCTGAATCCTCTTCCACATCTGGTAGGTTGGGCATTCTGGATAACGCATCGGCATTCTTGTGCCCTGCACGGTATTTGATAGTGAAGTCGTAATTAGACAACCAGGCCATCCATCGCTGCTCCAAGGCACCCAGTTTTGCCATCTCCAAGTGAGTCAGCGGATTGTTGTCTGTGTAGACCAGGGGTTTCAAACTCGGCTGGGTATATGGGCCTCACACAAAAAAACATTTAATTTCGGGTGCCGCATTATTTGCATGACAAAATTACATTTTTAGTGATACAATTTTTTTCTCTATACACCTTTTGAACTGGTCCCTATCTTGTAGTAATGCCCCATGCTGGTCCCTATCCTATAGTAATGTGCCCCATGCTGGTCCCTATCTTGTAGTAATATGCCCCATGCTGGTCCCTATCGTGTAGTAATGTGCCCCATGCTGATCACTATCTTGTAGTAATGCCCCATGCTGGCCCCTATCTTGTAGTAATGCCCCACGCAGGTCTCCATCTTATAGTAATGTGCCCCATTCTGGTCCCCATCTTGCAGTAATGCCCCATGCTGGTCTCTATCTTGTAGTAATGCCCCATGCTGGTCCCTATCTTGTAGTAATGCTCCATGCTGGTCTCCATCTTATAGTAATGTGCACCATGCTGGTCCCCATCTTGTGGTAATGCCCCATGCATGTCCCTAACTTGTAGTAATGTCCCATTCAGGTCCCCATCTTATAGTAATGTCCCCCAGGCTGGTCCCTATCTTGTAGTAATGTGCCCCATCCAGGTCCCCATCTTGTAGATATGGCCCCATCCTGGTCCCATTCTTGTCGTTATGTCCCCCATCCATGTCCCCATATTGCAGACATGTGCCCAATCCAGGTTCCCCCATATATATCCTGCAATCCTCAACCTACTGTCTCCTCCCCCATAATCCTGTAGAATGTAAGCCCGCAAGGGCAGGGTCCTCGCCCCTCTGTATCAGTCCGTCATTGTTAGTTTGTTTACTGTATGTGATATCTGTAACTTGTATGTAACCCCTTCTCATGTACAGCACCATGGAATCAATGGTGCTATATAAATAAATAATAATAATAATAATAATATTGCAGACATGTTCCCCATCCAGGTTCCCCCATATATTGCAGACCTATGCCCCATCCAGGTCCCCCAATATATTAGACAGGTACCCCATCCAGGTTCTCCCCCATATATTGCAGACATGTCCCCCCATATATTGCAGACAGGTACCCCATCCAGGCCCCCCCATATATTGCAGACATGTGCCCCATCCAGGTCCCCCCATATATTGCAGACATCCTCCATTCAGGTCCCCCCATATATTGCAGACATGTGCCCAATCCAGGTCCTCCCCCATATATTGCAGACAGGTACCCCATCCAGGTCCTCCCCCATATATTGCAGACATGTGCTCCATCCAGGTCCCCCCATATATTGCAGACAGGTCCCCCATCCAGGTCCATCCTATATTGCAGACATGTACCCCATCCAGGTCCCCCCCATATATTGCAGACAAGTCCCCGCCATATATTGCAGACATGTCCTCCATCCAGGTTCCCCCCCATATATTGCAGACAGGTACTCCATCCAGGTCCCTCCCATATATTGCAGACAGGTCCCCCATCCAGGTCCCCCCCCCTATATATTGCAGACAGGTACTCCATCCAGGTCCCTCCCATATATTGTAGACATGTCACCCATCCAGGTCCTCCCATATATTGCAGACATGTGCCCCATCCAGGTCCCTTCATATATTGCAGACAGGTCCCCCATCCAGGTCCCCCCATATATTGCAGACAGGTCCCCCATCCAGGTCCCCCCCCTATATATTGCAGACAGGTACTCCATCCAGGTCCCTTCATATATTGCAGACAGGTCCCCCATCCAGGTCCCCCCATATATTGCAGACAGGTCCCCCATCCAGGTCCCCCCCTATATATTGCAGACAGGTACTCCATCCAGGTCCCTCCCATATATTGTAGACAGGTCATCCATCCAGGTCACCCCATATATTGCAGACATGTGCTCCATCCAGGTCTCTTCATATATTGCAGACAGGTACCCCATCCAGGTCCCCACCATATATTGCAGACATGTGCCCCATTCAGGTCCCCCCCGTATATTGCAGACATGTGCCCCATTCAGGTCCCCCCCGTATATTGCAGACATGTGCCCCATCCAGGTCCCCCCCCCCCCCCCGTATATTGCAGACAGGTACCCCATCCAGGTCCCCGCATATATTGCAGACAGGTACCCCATCCAGGTCCCCCCCATTTTCACATAGACATAAGAGAGAAGAAAAAAAAAGATTCTTCTCACCTGTCCTCCGTTCCCTCGGCTTTCTTCTCCTGTGGCCCGCCGGCACATAGACCCCTTGTTGATCGCGCTCGCTCCAGCAGCCGCCGACATCCGTGCTGTAGTGCAGTGTATTGCCGTGCAGAGATCGGCTCTCGGCACAGCAATACTAGTGTCAGCCACCGGCCTATCAGAGGCCAGCAGCTGACATCTGCGCATGGCAGTGACATCTGCGCATGGCAGTGACATCCCACTGCGCCGGAAGGCAGATGTCAGCTGCTGGCCTCTGATAGGCCGGCGGCTGACACTAGTATTGCTGTGCCGAGAGCCGTCTCTGTGCGGCAATACACTGCACTACAGCGCGGATGTCGGCGGCTGCTGGAGCGAGCGCGATCTTCAAAGGGTCTATGTGCCAGAGGGCTGCATGAAGCAGTCAGAGGGGCCGCATGCGGCCACTGGGGCCGCATGTTTGAGACCCCTGGTGTAGACTGTGAATCTTGCTGAGGCCAGGTAGTGCTTGAACCTCTCTGTTACTGTCCAGACGATGGCGAGGAACTCCAGCTTAAAGGAACTATAATTTTCTAGGTTCCTTTCTGTAGGACGGGAGCTTCCTGCTGGCGTACGCGATTACCCTTTCCTTGCCTATCTGTACCTGGGACAGTACTGCTCTTAATCCCACGTTGCTGGCATCCATGTACAGCACAAACGGTTGGTCATATTCTGGGTAAGCCAGCACCTCATCTCCCGTGAGAGCCAACGAGTGAAGGATCCTTCTAGCCTGTCAATCCAGTCAAATGGGGTATTCTTACCCTTGGTTTTCTTAGACTGGCCAACTAATAGGTCTTGCAGTTGTGCGGCTACCTTGGTGAAGTCTTTAATAAATCTTCTGTAATAGCCTACCAACCCGAGGAACTGTCGGACTTCATGGATGTTACTGGGTTTTGGCCAGTTCTTGATCACAGTGACCTTGTCTGGGTCTGGGCCACTCCTTCAGAGCTCACCACATGGCCCAGGTACTGTACTTTGGATTTCAGTCCAAACGGCATGTAATTAAATTCGGAGAGATCCATCGGTGTCGTGAAAGCCGTCTTCTCCTTGTCCGCCTCTGCTACGGGAACCTGCCAGCACCCACTGGTGAGATCCAAGGTAGAAAAGTAATTAGCTGATTTTAACACAGCCAATGACTTCTATTCTAGGCAACGGGTATGCATCCTTGCGCGTAATGCGTTTATCTGCCTATAATCTACACACATTCTCATGGTGCCATCTTTCTTCCTGATGAGGACTAATGGAGCTGCCCAGGGGCTACAACCATCTCTAATTACCCCAGCCTCCTTCATCTCTCACAACATACTTTTGGCACACTGGTAATGAGCTGGAAGTACAGGTCCGTACCTCTCCTTGATGGGTGGATGACTTCCCATGGAGATGTGATGTTGTACCCCTTTTACCTGCCCAAAATCTAGTGGGTGTTTACTGAATACCCGTTCATACTCATGGATCACCCAGTAAGCCCCTCGTTTCTGGTGTGCAATCAGTGCCCGCGTGTAATTTCTGACACCAATCTTCCATTTGTCCTGCAGAGCCATTGTCCTCCAACTGATTGGATGGGACCATGGGTTCTGTTGCCTGTATCAGATTGTTATCAACAGTAAACAATTTGGCAAGTGTGGCATATCTGGTTAAGTGAACCTCCTTCTCTACACAGTTGAGAACACGTACTGGTACTCTCCCCTTGCGGACTTCAACCACCCCTCTGGCTGTCAGGATTGTGGGCCTACTATCTGAATACACAGGTTCTACCAGGGCCTGGTAGTCTTTATCTCTGATACCTATGGCTGCCCGACACCATATCAACATTTCACTCCTGGGGGATATTGCAATGGGGATTGGATCACTCACTGTGACTCTGCCAATTTCTCCACCAGATAGTTCTACCTGTTGTCTCTGTGCCAGGGCTCTGATTTCCTTTTGCAGGACACTCTGCTCACTGGAACCAGCAGTTACTGCCACCTGTTGTAACTAGACAATAACCATGTCCAGACAATTTTCAATAACATTAGTACCAATGGTCATCATAGGGTTACATTCACGTCGATCAATATCAACAATCACCATCCCTTGGGCTTTTAATTCTACCCCCCCACTTTAATGGTGACCTCCTTGTATCCCACCTGCGGCAAAGGCTGACCATTACTGGCAACTATGGTTAAATCACTATCTGGACAACGGGTAATGTCTGTATCAGCCCAATAACGCTTATAAAGTATGTAAGGCATAGTTGTGTCCTGTGAACCAGTGTCCAACAAAGCGTTATTCGGAATGCAGTTGATCACAATGGGGAGAACAGGTTGTCCTCCGACGTACTTGGCTCGCCAGTTGTGTGGGCCTGGTCGTCCTACTCCTGGGGGTTGGCCCTCTGCCCGAGGGGTAGCTCGTTTAAATGACAGGACCTTGCAATGTGTCCTGCCTGGTTGCAGCGGTGGCAGATGGGTCGTCCATCCTGATGATAGCGATCGTCGTCTTTTCCTCTGGTCAGCGGGATCCTCTTCTGTCATCGCCAGGGGACGTCCTCCTGTCTGGAAGCCAGCTTGATCTTCTCCTTAGGGGATTCCTGTAGAGACTGTACGGTCCGGGCTAATGCGGCAACACTTTTGGTCAGTTCCTGCACCTGGAGGCGTAGTCCTGTAGAAGAATCCTCATCTAGGACCTGTGCATCAGCTTCATTAGGGACCTGTGGATATGATGCCACCTCATGGTGGTACGTGAGGGCTGGACGCTTAATAGGCACTGCACGGCCGGGTGGAGTTCGTGCAACACCCGGATGACTCTGTCCTTAAATTGCTCAAAGTCCAGTTCAGGGTTTTGCAAGGCCAGGATGCGTAGCTGAGTCCTGAGGATGTTGGACAAGAGTCCCTCAATGAACTGCTCTTTTAAGAGTCTATCTCCATCCTACACACTGTTAGGATCCACTTGGTTAGCAGCCCAGAGCGCCTCCTGCAAATTAAGGGCATAGTCCCGTATAATATCCTGTGCTTTTTGCTTACACCCGAAGAGCTTTATTTTTATCTCTGCAGCAGGGCGGGTGTCAAAGGTGATTTTGAGCTTAGCAAAGATCTGCTGCACAGTCCTTTTGTCCACATCTGGCCAGGATTTTACCTCTTTCAGGGCCGCACCAATCAGTTGGCCAGTTAAGATATTAATTTTCTGATGCTCTGTCAAAGGATAAACTTTAAACAGGCTGCAGAGCCTTTCTTTAAAGTCATTTAACGTATGTGACTCTCCGGAATACTGTGGGAGCCATGCTGCTCCAGGTATATACGGCATGGAAAGGGGCATGATGGGCACTGTAGCTGTGGTGGTGTCCAGCCAGCTTACTGGAGCTGCGGGACCAGGTAGCTGTATAGGGCCTGCGGGTGCATCCGCTGTTGGGCCTGGGGGTGCTATGGGGCCTGCAGCTGCGACTGCCGCCAATTCCCCTCCCGGGTCAGACTGTAAGGATCCTGTCAGCACCGGCGTACTGCCAGGTACAGGTGAGATTTTACAGGGAATCTGAAGTAGAGGAGAGGGGAACTCAGGTCGGACATGCGGGGGTCATACACGGAGAGGGCGGCGCAGTACACAGGGGCAGTCAGAAGAATAGTCAGGACGTAGCAAGAGATCAGAAAACCAGAACGGGCAATAGACGGTACAGACACAGCAGGCAGGAATCACAACAGGGACAGGACCAGATCAGAAACCAAACAGACAGACTTTAGTACTTGCACAAAGCAGAGGCACACCAGAGTCAAACACACTCAGCCAAGGGTCAGAGTATAAACGACAAGGATTGACCTCACAGTGAGGCTATAAAAAGCCCCCCAGGATCCAGAAAGAGGCCATTCGAGTTAACCCTGCAACTACCTGACCCGAGAGCACAGTAAACCATGACAGTACCCCCTACTTAATGGGGGGCCTCTGGACCCCCAGGTTTCTCAGGATTCTGAGCATGGAATGCCCAAACCAGACCATCAGCGTGTACCGATCTGGCCGGCACCCAAGACCGGTCCTCCGGCCCGTACCACCTCCAATGCACCAGGTACTGTAAAGACTCCCAAACCCACCGGGAATCTACAATATGTTGTACCTCAAATTCTAAATGCCCATCGACCAAGACTGGGGAGGGAACAGCACTTGGATCTTCCACCACTGATCCCAAGGGCTTAAGCAAGGATCTATGGAATACGCTATGAAGTTTCAATGAGGGAGGGAGACGAAGACGATATGCCACCGGGTTTACTGCTTCAATGATCTCGTAGGGACCGATGAACTTAGGTCCCAGTTTGGTGGAGGGCAAACGGAGACTTATAACACGCGTAGAGAGCCACACCTTGTCCCCACACTGCAACACCTGAGCAGAGACTCTTTTTTTATCCGCAAAACGCTTATAATTCTCCTGAGCCCTGGAAATATTTAGCCGGACTTTTGACCATAACTCCCTGATTCGGTTGACACGGTCCTCAGCTCCTGGACAGCCCGAATCTAATCGTGAGAATTCACCAAAATTGGGGTTCAAACCATAATTAATAAAAAATGGTGACCTACCGGTTGATTGATTGGTACGGTTGTTGAAAGCGAACTCTGCTAACGGTAGGGCATCACACCAGTCGTTTTGCAGAGCAGAAGTCAAACATCGAAGAATTTGTTCAAGCGACTGGTTGGTGCGCTCCGTCTGCCCGTTACTCTCTGGATGGTAAGCTGAGGAAAATGGCAAAGATATCCCCAACCTTTTGCAAAAAGCCCGCCAAAACTTAGCCACAAATTGTGCCCCTCTATCCATAGTTACATAGTTACATAGTTATTAAGGTTGAAGGAAGACTATATGTCCATCTAGTTCAACCCATAGCCTAACCTAACATGCCCTAACATGTTGATCCAGAGGAAGGCAAAAAAAAACCATGTGACAAAGAGTAAGCTCCACATTGGGGAAAAAAATTCCTTCCCGACTCCACATACGGCAATCAGACTAGTTCCCTGGATCAACGCCATATCAAGGAATCTAGTGTATATACCCTGTAACATTATACTTTTCCAGAAAGGTATCCAGGCCCCTCTTAAATTTAAGTAATGAATCACTCATTACAACATCATACGGCAGAGTTCCATAGTCTCACTGCTCTTACAGTAAAGAATCCGCGTCTGTTATTATGCTTAAACCTTTTTTCCTCCAACCGCAGAGGATGCCCCCTTGTCCCTGTTTCAGGTCTATGATTAAAAAGATCGTTAGAAAGGTCTTTGTACTGTCCCCTCATATATTTATACATTAAAATAAGATCACCCCTTAGTCTTCGTTTTTCCAAACTAAATAGCCCCAAGTCTAATAACCTATCTTGGTATTGCAGACCCCCCAGTCCTCTAATAACCTTGGTCGCTCTTCTCTGCACCCGCTCCAGTTCAGCTATGTCTTTCTTAAACACCGGAGACCAGAACTGTACACAGTATTCTAAGTGTGGTCGAACTAGTGACTTGTATAGAGGTAAAATTATATTCTCCTCATGAGCATCTATGCCTCTTTTAATTCATCCCATTATTTTATTTGCCTTTGTAGCAGCTGCCTGACTCTGGCCACTGAATTTAAGTTTGTCATCCACCCATACACCCAGGTCTTTTTCATTGACGGTTTTGCCCAGAGTTTTAGAATTAAGCACATAATTATACATCTTATTACTTCTACCCAAGTGCATGACCTTACATTTATCCCCATTAAAGCTCATTTGCCATTTATCAGCCCAAGCTGATACAATGTCCATGCGAACCCCATGTAACCGTACAATTTGTGCAAGGAAATGCTTAGCGAGAGTCTCTGCTGAAGGTAGGCTTGCCATAGGTACAAAATGCGCTAACTTAGAAAACCTGTCTATGACTACCCAGATTACCATGTTACCCCGGGACGTAGGAAGGTTGGTAATGAAGTCCATGGACAAGTGAGTCCATGGTCTTCCTGGAATTAATAAAGGCATCAATTCCCCGGCTGGTCAGCAATTAGAGCTCTTAGAACGGGCACATACCCCACATGCAGCGACATACTTCTTAATATCCGAAGCCATTAAATGCCGCCAAAAGACTCTAGCTGCTGACTCTCGTGTGGCAGAAATGCCCGGGTGAGCACTCAGTTTCGAATCATGGAACTCTCGCAGGAGCTTGGAACGTAATTGCTGAGGAACAAACAATTTGTGTTCAGGTTTGGACCTTGGAGCTAAAGATTGAGCCCCCACAATCTCCCACTCCAGTTCCGATGACACTTCGGTTATAACGATATTGGTTTGAAGAATGGGGGACGACGGATCAGGGGCGGATAAGGCTCAAAACTATGTGATAAAGCATCAGCTTTCAAGTTTTTAGACCCTGGACGAAACGTTATTGAGAATTGGAATCGGGAAAAAAAAAGTGACCAACGGGCCTGCCTGGGAGTCAGTCATTTAACAGATTTGATATACTCCAGGTTTTTGTGGTGATGACCATGATGGGGTGAGTCACCCCCTTCCAAGAAATGCCTCCATTCCTCGAACGCCAACTTAATTGCTAAGAGTTCTCTATTACCAACATCATAATTCCTCTCAGCCTGAGAAATTTTTTTCGAGAAATAGGCACAAGGTTTGAGATTAGTCAGAGAAGCAGGTCCCTGTGACAACACTGCCCCCACCCCAACCTCCAAAGCGTCAACTTCGACTACAAACGGCTTGGATGAGTCAGGTTGCACCAGAACAGGAGCAGATGTGAAACAGTTTTTCAAAGTTAGAAAAGATTGTTTGGCTGTCGGGGACCAATTCCTGACATCTGTCCCTTTACATGTGAGATCAGTGAGGGGTTTTACAATCTGAGAAAAACCTTTGATAAACCTGCCATAATAATTCACAAATTCCAAAAAGCTCTGGAGCCCCCTAAGGTCCCAAGGCTGGACCCACTCCATAATAGCTTGCACCTTCTTGAGATCCATACAAAACCCCTGTGGAGAGATTATGAGACCCAAAAATGATAGTTCCTGAACAAAAAAAAGAACATTTCTCTAGTTTAACAAATAATTGATTTTCCCTGAGTCTTTGAAACACTGTTTTAACATGTGATAAATGAGAATGTTTGTCAGAGGAATATATCAGGATATCATCTAAGTAGATCACAACAAAGTGACCAATGAGGTCTGAAAAAACTACATTAATGAAATTTTGAAACACAGCTGGGGCATTGGTGAGAGCAAACGGCATCACCAGATTTTCGAATAACCCCTCTGATGTAAGAAATGCAGTACCTTCCCATACTCTTATCAGATTATAAGCTCCTCTGAGGTCCAATTTCGAAAATCACTTGGCCCCAGAGAGCTGGTTACAGAGATCAGGAATCAGAGGCAGGGGGTATGTGTTCCTGACTGTGATTTTATTAAGTTCTCGAAAGTCGAGGCAGGGACGTAGGCCTCCATCTTTCTTTTTAACAAAGAAAAACCCTGCAGCTACTGGGGACACAGAAGGTCTTATATGCCCTTTACGAAGACTTTCAGCAATGTATTGCTTCATAGCCAGACGCTCTGGGCCTGACAAATTTAATAGACGGGCTTTGGGCAATTTGGCACCGGGAACCAGATCAACCGCACAATCGTATGGGCGGTGTGGTGGCAGAACCTCAGCCTCCTTTTCAGAGAACACATCCTCAAAGTCCTTCAGGTACTCCGGAATACCCTCCAGACTGACGGATGACACAGATATAGAAGCAAGACATCTCTTAGAACAATTGGGACCCCATTTAACAATGTCCCGAGATTCCCAGTTTATAACAGGATTATGCAATTGCAACCAGGGAAGTCCCAACACCAGTCCCGCAGGCAGATTGTCCATAACAAAACATGAAATACGTGTGGTGTAAGGCACTCACTTTGAGAAACTCTTCTGAAACAATTTTGATGACATTCTTAGCCAGTGGTGTTGTCAATGGCAACAACATGAATAGGAGTCCCAGCCTAACTGTCCCTAACTCTCACCTGGACACCAAGTCAGAGTTAATAAAGTTCATGTATGACCCACAATCCACGAAGGCAGAAGTGGACATGGAGCCACTCCCACAACAAAGTTCCACTTCCAACAAAATTTTTGAAAATGCGAAAAAGGTACCTGAGAGTCGGGGTGACTACCACGACAATCACCCAGACTAGGTAGGTTGGTGGACAGGAGGAGCAGTCTTTTTTCCAGTGTCCGGGTTCTCCACAATAGAAACAGAGTTGTTTCTCCCGGCGGCGTCTTCTCTCCTCTTTTAGCGAGGTGATGCTGATTTCCATGTGCTCAGGAGCAGTCCCAATCTCTTTGCTGCCAGCAAACAGGGAAGTTTCACACTGCATGACACCCCTGGCGCGAAACCTACGGTCCATTGGTACGGCCTGGGTTATGGCATCCTCCAAAGTGTCAGGTGGAGGATGAAGGGCCAAAGCGTCCTGGAGGCGTTCAGACAGGCCTCTACGGAATAGTCCTCGAAGGGCGTCATCATCCCAGGACACCTCTGCAGCCCACCGTCAGAACTCCGAACAGAACCACTCAGCTGAATGTTTGCCGTGCCGAACACTCATTACCATGTCCTCAGCCATACGGACCCTGTCAGGCTCATCATAGATGCGGCCCAGGGCACCAAAAAAGGCATCAACGGTCATCCTCTCAGGAGCAGAAGGAGATAGGGAAAAGGCCCAGGCTTGTGGAGCCCCCCGAAGTAAGGAAATAATGACCCGCACCCTCTGGAACTCGTCCCCAGAAGAACGAGGCCTCAGGGAAAAAAAAGTTTACACCCCTCCCTGAAGGCTCTGAACTCCTTTTTATCCCCTGAGAAGGGGTCGGGCAGTTTTACTGGAGATTCAGGAGATACCAACGACACATCTCTACTACCAGTACCCAAAGACCCCGCAGCGACAGCCCCCTGTACGGTATCTACCAGCTGCTGCTGGGTCTGAGCCATTGAGCACTGCTCCACATTCAATTTCTGGAACATTTGCGTCAGGTCTTTCACCTGAACCGCCAATGCCTGCATAGGATCCATGCAGATAACACTCCTTAACCTCCCCCTTAAAACGAGAGAGACAGAAAAGAAATGAGGAAAGAAAAAAAAAAACTGTGATGGTTGTTTATAATGTAAGGATCCTGTTAGCACTGGCGCACTGCCACGGCTGTACAAGGTGACTCACCCACACTGCAGGAGAGCCCGGGGTGAGATACTACAAGGAAAACTCAGACAGACAGGACCTGCACAGCGTGCTGAGTATGGTAGAGAACAGAAGGACCTACGATCATGTGACCACAGGGGGCGGGGCTTAGCGACCTGCTGCTGGGGATGAGTGCAGGATTTTACAGGGAATCTGAAGTAGAGGAGAGGGGAACTCAGGTCGGACATGCGGGGGTCATACACGGAGAGGGCGGCGCAGTACACAGGGGCAGTCAGAAGAATAGTCAGGATGTAGCAAGAGATCAGAAAACCAGAACGGGCAATAGACGGTACAGAAACAGCAGGCAGGAATCACAGCAGGGACAGAACCAGATCAGAAACCAAACAGACAGACTTTAGTACTTGCACAAAGCAGAGGCACACCAGAGTCAGACACACTCAGCCAAGGGTCAGAGTATAAACGACAAGGATTGACCTCACAGTGAGGCTATAAAAAGCCTCCCAGGATCCAGAAAGAGGCCATTCGAGTTAACCCTGCAACTACCTGAGCCGAGAGCACAGTAAACCATGACACAGACATGGCTCTTCCCCCATCGCTAACCTGGTAGAGGCCGGGTCTCCTCTCCGGGGTCTGAAGCAGTTCCTCATGTGCTCCATCCAGCACTTTGTGACATCTTCACTTCCGGCTTCACTTCCGGCGTTCCAGGCAGCGCGGCACCCATTTCTCCTGCTTCGCGCTCTTTCTGGCTGGTTCCGCACACAAAGGTACATCTCCTCCTCCTCGCGCTCCAGGCGGCGCGGCAGTGGCAGCTTTGGCGGCAAACTGTCACAGTCACTGGCACACAGTACCTGGCGATGCCAGGACATGAAATCCTGTTCGTGACGCCAAAGTTGAGTCATCCTCAGGGTAGTGGGGTACTCGGTACCGGGTCCGGTCGCAAGGAGGGATGTCATGGTGGCTGCAACCCCATCCGTGGTCCTGGGAAAATGTTCAAAGTTCAAGGGGAAAATGTTCAAAGTTTGTCGTGATGCCACCTGTGGAGTTCGGTCAGTATTGGGGACCAACGCTGCATTAAAGGGGTCCCCTGGGGGATGTTGCAGCACATATGTTATACTTCCCACAGGTGAAGCGGGGTCCCCAGGGGTCCTATGGTGTAGGGCGTGGATGGTAAAGCCGGTGAATAAATGAGAGGAGACAAGTTGTAAGTCTTTACCTGGTTTACTGCGGATGACAGGCGACAGTCCAGGGCACCAGCAACAGGTGAATTAGGAGTCCAGGCAGTCCAGAAACAAGCGGAATCCCCTTGGTAGGTCAGGTAGAAGCCTTCCACTTTGCTATTGCTGTATCCGAGGTCCCTGCTGCCACTAAGCGTTCCCAGCAGAGTCCTAATTCGTTTTCCTGTCCTGGGACAGGTACCGGTATGGTAGGCAGCTTGAGCTGTGCTTTGTGGTGTGTGCTTTAACAAATACCTGTGTGAATTGGTGTGAGTCTCTGAATTGGGAATAGCTATATTCACAAGGGGTTAATTTAGGGTGGGGGCTAATAATCAAGGGTTTATAAGGGGCAGCTAGTTGGGGCTCAAATCCTTTAGGAAGTGCATTGAACAGCAAGGTGGATTGCTGCTGAGGGGAAAAAGAGAAAAATAAACTCTTTCAATTTTCAGCTTAGTGAGTGTGAGCGAGCTGAGTGTGACCTGAGAGTAAGTGCGAACGGCAGTAAGTGTGTGACTTGTGATTCAGTGAAGAGGTATTTGGAAAACCTTTAACAAATACCTGTGTGAATTGGTGTGAGTTGCTGAATTGGAAATAGCTATATTCACAAGGGGTTAATTTAGGGTGGGGGCTAATACTCAAGGGTCTATAACAGACAGCTAGTTGGGGCTCAAATCCTTTTGGGAGTGCATTGAACAGCAAAGTGGATTGCTGCTGAGGGGAAAAAGAAAAAAAAATCTCTTTAAATCTTTAGCTTAGCGAATGTGAACTGAGCGCAAGTGCGAACGGCGGTAAATGTGTGACTTGAGATTCAGTGACTTTGGATTCAGGAAGTTTCCAAGGGAGGAATTACTGAATTGCTGTCTATATTTTATTGATACTTTGCATTTATTTTTTATTTAACTTTTCTGTCTGGTGCAATCCCCATTAGGAAATGTGCTCCACTAGTGTTAATGCCATCCTGTGCAAATCTTGCCACATGTATGCAAAATTTTATCAGCGTACTGCTGTGCGAGATGTGAGCACGTTGTGCATTTGGAAACCCAGATTCTAAATCTAAATGTGCAGCTGGCAACACTGAGATCCATAGACAATATGGAGAGGAGTCTTCTGCTCACTGAGCAGACGCTCAATGGGATAGATGGGGGGAAGGTAGGATGGAGCTGCAGTACAGTGAAGCAGCAAGCTAGGTAACAGTTAGAAGGCCGGGTAGAGAGAAGAGTGTCAGGGAGGCTAGTCCTGATCTGGCACACCCCAATAAGTTTGCTAAGTTGGCAGATGAGGGGTGTAACAGAGTCTACCAATCTGGGGTACCTCTTTCAGTACCACCCCATGTTTCCGGAGGTCCACTCTGCTTTGGCTGGAGTCTGAATGAAGGACGCTGGCTGGAATTGCTTGGTTACATGGGGACATACAAAAGATCACTGCTTCTCCACGTATTTCCAGTCTGACAACACTTTGCTCACAGAACACAGAATATATCACACAGATACAGAGGGCAAGCCAAAAGAAAAGCAGCAGGCCAGACATACATTACAATAGCCACAGGTGGCCGGAGCCTGCCGATATTTACTGTGGGAAAAACAAAGGTGGGGGGGTGGACAAAAGGGGAATATTGTGTCCCCTCTGCCCAGGGGCGCAGCCTGTGGGCTGATGCATTAGGGACATGCATCCCACATGGAACCTATTATACATAAATATAACTGCACAACATATTCTGGGTGCTGAGTGGTTCTGTAACACGGCTCTCCTTTTCAGCGACGCGATCGGCATACACAGTCTGATCCTTAACGGATCGGTTTGGGGATGACCAAAGTTTATGGGGTTGGTACAAGTTCCGTTTGTCGACTTAGTCCATCGGCATTACCGTTTTGTTTGCCGGGTCTGTAGTGGATGGTGAAGTCCAGAGGTTGTAGGGCTAAACTCCACCGCAGCAATCTGGCGTTGTCTCCGGAGACCTGATTAAGCCAGAATAGGGGATTATGGTCCATTAGGAGGGAAAACTGTCGTCCATACAAATATGGTTGCAACTTTTTGAGTGCCCATACTACCGCCAGGCTGTTGTGAATTCTGCTTTTGGGTTCCCTCCAGTGGTTGTAGGTGGGAATGCAGTTGTCTCTGAGTCGCAGTCCTGGCCAGGTGTATCTGCTGATTGCAGTTCTGACTGGGATATTTAGGTGTGCAGGATTCATTAGTCCTTGCCAGTTGTCAATGTTTCTTGGGAAGTGTTGGATCTTTGTCTGGCTTCTCCTGCTTAGCTGCCCATTCAGCAAAGATAAATGTCTGTTTCTTTTTCTGTGGCACACATGCAGTGTGCTTATATTCTGTGCTATTCATTTGTTTTCTCTTGTCCAGCTTAGACTGTGTCAGTGTTTTCTCAGTCTTTTTGGATTCTCTGGAGTTGCAGATATACGCTCCACATCTTTAGTTAGATGGTGGAGTTTTTGTATTTTCTGCTGTGGAAATTTTTGGAAGGATTTTAATACTGACCGCTTAGTATCATGTCCTATCCTTTCCTATTTTAGCTAGTGTGGCCTCTTTTGCTAAATCCTGTTTCCTGCCTGCGTGTGTCTTTTCCCCTACTACTCACAGTCAATATTTGTGGGGGGATGCCTATTCTTTGGAGTTCTGCTCTGAGGCAAGGTAGAATTCCTATTTCCATCTATAGGGGTATTTAGTCCTCCGGCTGTGTCGAGGTGTCTAGGTTTTGTTAGGCACACCCCACGGCTACTTCTAGTTGCGGTGTTAAGATCAGGGTTTGCGGTCAGTATAGTTACCACCTACTCCAGTGAAAGTTTTCATGCTGCTCCAAGGTCACCTGATCATAACACAGGCACTCCTTCTCGATGGTCGCATAGCTTACTTCACGGGGCAGTAGTTTCCGACTCAGGTAAGCTACCGGGTGTTCTTGGCCGTCTGGCCCGAATTGGCTCAGTACTGCCCCAAATCCAAACATAGAAGCGTCTGTGTGAACAAGGAAACATTTAGTTGGATTGGGTGCGGCCAATTCAGGGGTATTGGTGAGGGCGTCCTTTAGTTGGCGGAAGGCTTCCTCACACTCTGGGGTCCAGGTAACCTGGCGGGGTTGGTTCTTACTGGTCAGATCAGTGAGGGGCTTCGCTACGCTGTTGTAATTGGGAACAAATTTCCTGTAATACCCCGCTGTCCCTAGAAACGCCATGACCTGGGTTTTAGTGCGTGGGGTGGACCATTTGGCTATTGCCTCAATCTTGTTTCCCACTTCCCATCCAATGCCCTAAATACTGAACCTCTGCTTTGCCCACGTGACACTTGTTTGGGTCCAGGGTGAATTTGGCCTGGTGGATCCTGTCCAATACTGTCTCTAGGTGATTTAGATGCTCTTCCCATGTCGCACTGAAGATGGCTATGTCGTCCGGGTAGACACAAGCATAGTCCTGGAGACCATCCAGAAGCCGGTCAGCCAGCTTCTGGAAGGTCACCGGGGCATTCTTCATCCCGAATGGCATAACTCGAAACTGGAATAAGCCGAACGGGGTGACAAATGCCGACTTGGGAATAGCGTCAGGACTAAGGGGAATCTGCCAGTAGCCTTTGCATAGATCGATGGTGGTCAAATACTTTGCCCCCGCCAGCCGGTCTAACAACTTATCCACACGCGGCATCTGATATGCATCCGTCACTGTTTTCTCATTGAGCTTACGATAGTCTACAAAAAAATGTGTAGTCCCATCTTTCTTGGGCACTAACACTATGGGGGGTGCCCAGGGACTATCTGACTCTTTCATGACCCCTAAACGAAACATATCTTGTATCTCTTGTCGCAACCCCTCTCGTACAGACTCAGGGACGCCGAAGGGGTTTTGTCGCAGTGGGGTCTGATCCTGGGTCTCAACCTTGTGTTGTGCCAGGCGAGTGTACCATGGTCTCCCCGAAAACATCCTCTGTCGCTGCCTCAACAACTTCTCGGCCTGCTGTCTCTCCCGGGGGCTTAGGTCTTCACCCAAGTGCACCTGGTCCCATGTTTTAGACCGAGTCCTTTCCCCTAAGACATCCGGCAAGGGAAGTCTGGCTAAATCCTCTGCTTCAGGTGCACAGATGGCCACTACCTCTCCAGGGTGCTCCTGGTAGGGCTTCAGCATATTCACGTGGAACATGCGGATAACCCTGGGGTCGTCACAATCGGCGACATTATAGGTTGTGTCAGCTATTTTCCTTACCTGGTAGGGCCCCTGCCATGCAGCTTGGAACTTGTTCTGCCTAGTGGGCTCTAACACCAGGACCCTCTGTCCTATTTCCAAGGTGCGCTCTCTGGCCCTCTGATTGTACCATACACGCTGGCGCCGCTGGGTCACCTGCATGTTCTCACGTACAGCCTGGGTCAGCTCCTGTAGGCAGTCCCGGAATTCCAGCACATAGGGTACAATGGGTACCCCTTCTATGAGGTCCTCCCTTTCCCAGTGTTCTAGCACTAAGTATAGTGGTCCCCTTACCCGTCTCCCGTATACCAGCTCGATCGGGGAGAACCCGGTGGATTCTTGGGGCACCTCCCGATCGGCAAATAGAAGGTGTGGCAAGAATGTCTTCCAGTCCCTGTAGGTCCTGGTAAAAGTCCCAAGGAGCTGTTTTAACGTCCTGTTAAAGCGTTCACACAACCCATTGGTTTGCGGGTGGTACGTGGCACTTTTAATGGACTTTACGCCGCACAGCTTCTACAGTTGGCTGGTCACCTCCGCTGTAAACTGGGTACCCTGGTCCGAGATAATCTCCCGGGAAAATCCAACCTGTGAGAAAACCTGGAGCAGGGCGGCCGTCACGTCTCTGCCAGTATGTTAGGTAACGCAACCGCCTCTTGATACCGTGTGGCATAATCTACCACTGTCAATATATACCTTTTCCCTGACGGACTGGGTTTAGCTAACGGCCCTATCAGATCAACCGCTACTCGGCTAAATGGTTCCTCCACAATGGGGAGGGGGCGTAATTTAGCCTTGCATCGATCCCCCCTCTTGCCAATGCGCTGGCAACTGTCACAGGTCTGCCAGTACTGATGAACATCATAGGTTACCCCCGGCCAAAAGAAGTTTTGTGTCAGACGATGCCTGGTGCGACTGACGCCGAAGTGCCCGGCCAAGGGTATGTCATGAGAGATTCGCAGTAACTCCTGCCTATACTTCTTGGGAACTACCAGCTGTCGTTTTATAGTGGGGCTTGTCCCTGTGTGGTGCTGCTCTTTGATCCGGTAGAAGGGTCCCTGCTTCCATAGAAACTGTTCCCCTTCCAGTACCCCTCTCCCCTCCTGTGCCTTCCCACGATATTCCTCCAATGAAGGATCCTCAAGTAACTCCTTCTTATTTCTTGGGCCACCCCAGATGAATTTGTGTCTGGCTATGGGAATACGTGTAGGGCTGGGATGTCTTACCTGGGCCTCCTCTGAGTGTGATTCCGCCTCCGCAGCTCAAGCTTGTCTCCGGGTGGTCACAGGATATGTCTCAGCCAGAGGGGCAACCGAGAACATGGGCCCCCAAGTCATTTCCCAGCAAGATGTCTGCAGGCAAATCCTCCATCAAGCTGACCTCAACAAGGCCATCCCCGACTCCTCAGTTCAGGTGAATCCTGGCAGTGGGCAGTCGATGTATAGCTCCCCCTGCTACACGGACTGCCACTGTCCAGTCCGTCTTCTCTTGGTCCCGGACGAGATGAGGCTTCACTAGGGTCAAAGTTGCCCCGAAATCTCTTAGTCCTTGCATACGTTTCCCATTAACCCACACGACCTGTCGATGCTGTTGTCGATTATCTGCCCGGGCTGCCTGCACGGGGTCTACTTTATGCAGCACTTCCTCCATCTCTTCCACCCCTTGGTTAGTCATAGCCCCCAATGCCGGGTCAGCTTCGTCTTGGTAGCAGTGAACAGCAGCCCGGCTGAAGGTAGCTGTTCCCGCCTTTGGCAACTGGTTATGCCGAGTCCGGTTGGGACATTGTCTTTGCAGGTGGCCCAGCTGACGGCAGGTGTGGCATCGCGCCCCAGGGGGACTATGGTAGGGTGGGTTTCTAGTTGCTTCACCTACAATCTTCGGTGGTATGGGGCCCTCCAGGTGCATGGGCGGGCCCCTAGTGACCATCTTTGATCCGAACAACTGAGGCCTCCTGGCATCATGATGTTCATCGGCCAGACGAACGGCTTCCTCAAGAGTCGTTGGCCGCCTGTCCCGAAGCCATACCTGTGTCTCAGGGGTTAGTCCATTAAAGAATCGTTCTAACAAGAAGAGCTGGAGGACGTCCTCTTAGTGGTTGCTTGGCTCCCTTGTACCCCCTGTAGCAGTGACCGCCGTAATTTACAGGCCCATTCAGCGTGGGTATCGGTTACACGTTTTATAAGTCCGTAGAACTTTTGACGGTATGCCTCTGGTGTCAGTGCATACCGGGCCAAGATCACTTCTTTGATCCGCTCATAGTCCATACAGTCCTCATCAGGTACCGTGCGATAGGCGTCCGCTGCCCGGCCTGTCAGCTTGCTGGCCAGAATCTGAACCCGTTCCTCCAGCTTCACTTGATGAAGGGCACATTGCCACTCAAAGTCCTACAGAAAGCCATCATGTCTTCCTCTGCCTCCCCCAACTGTTGGAAGGCATTATACTGGATGTTTTTGTGGCTTATTGTTGAAGGTACCTGTTCGAAGGCCAGAACTCCCCCTGCTTGCTGACTCTCCTCTCTCCGCTCTGCCATCTTCATCTGGGCCAGCTCCACTTTGGTCCGCTCTGCCATCTCCATCTTGGCTAGCTCTATCCTGGTCCGCTCGGCAATCTTTTCCTTCAGATCAGTACGCACATCAGCTATCACCTCTCGTATGATCTCTACTGCAGGCTTTGGGCCATAGAATGCCAGTCTGTTCTTTACCTCCCTCTGGAATTCAGTCTCCTCCACGTTCACATTGGGGGGCGCTGCACTGTCGTGTTCCATGATGGCTGCTATCAACTCCGCTTTTGTTTTTTTGCTGGCGATCAACCCTCGGGCTTCCACCAGACCTTTTAATGTAGTCCTCTTTAACTTCTGGTAGTTGTTTTTCATTCAATCCTTTCCTCCTGTAGAAGGGGTATCATATCCCGCTGTCTGCCACCAGTGTAATGGAGTCTACCAATCTGGGGTACCTCTTTCAGTACCACCCTTTGTTTCCGGAGGTCCACTCTGCTTTGGCTGGAGTCTGAATGAAGGACGCTGGCTGGAATTGCTTGGTTACATGGGCGCATACAAAAGATCACTGCTTCTCCACGTATTTCCAGTCTGACAACACTTTACTCACAGGACACAGAATATATCACACAGATACAGAGGGCAGGCCAATAGAAAAGCGGCAGGCCAGACATACATTACAATAGCCGCAGGTGGCCGGAGCCTGACGATATTTACTGTGGGAATTACAAAGGTGGGAGGGGGGGGCGGACAAAAGGGGAATATCGTGTCCCCTCTGCCTAGGGGTGCAGCCTGTGGGCTGATGCATTAGGGACATGCATCTCACATGGAACCTATTATACATACATATAACTGCACAACATATTCTGGGTGCTGAGTGGTTCCGTAACACGTAACACGGGGGGTGCCAGTACAAGGGTAGCACTGCTGCAGCCAGGCATTTCCTCTGACAAGCAGGGCTCCTGGCTTACCAGCGCCTGCTCTGAGCAGGCGCTTGGTAAGCCACCTCCCTGCAGGACCCGGATGCAGCCCCATGGCCATTTTGGATCCGGGGCCTGCAGGGAGAAGAAGGTAGGAGACCCTCGGAGCAACGCGATCACATCGCGTTGCTCCGAGGGTCTCAGGGAAGCACGCAGGGAGCCCCCTCCCTGCGCGATGCTTCCCTATACCGCCGGAACACTGCAATCATGTTTGATCGCAGTGTGCCAGGGGTTAATGTGCCGGGGGCGGCCCGTGACCGCTCCTGGCACATAGTGCCGGTTGTCAGCTGCGATAGTCAGCTAACACACGGCCGCGATCAGCCGCGCTCCCCCCATGAGCACGGCCAATCGCTATGACGTACTATCCCATCTCTGGGAATTAAGTCCCAGGTCACCTTGACGGGATAGTACGTCAAATGGAATTAAGGGATTAAACACAGGAGCTCTATATATAGGGCACAGGTAATACATTGATCACCAGTGACATTATACATAGGACCTCTATATATATATATATATATATATAGTGTCAGTGTACAGGTAATACAAGGATCACCGGTGAAATACACAGGAGCTCTGTATATAGTGTCAGTTTACAGGTAATACAGTGATCACCAGTGACATTATACAGAGGACCTCTGTATATAATGTCAGTGTACAGGTAATTAAGTGATCAACAGTGACATTATACAAAGGACCAGTGACATACACAGTACACAGGAGCGCTGTATATAGTGTCAGTATAGTGTCAGTGTACAGGTAATAGTGATCACTAGTGATATTATACACAGGAGCTCTGTGTATAGTATCGGTGTACAGATAATACAGTGATCACCAGTGACATTATACACAGGAGCTCTATATATAGTATACAAATAATAGTACTCACCAATGACATTCGACACAGGTGCTCTGTACATAGTATATAGTGTACATAGTGTCAGTATACAGGTAACACACTGACTCACTGGTGATGTCTCTAGTTGAAGTCTTTCATCTTCGTTTTGACTCTTCAACCAGCACAGACCGCCATCACTTCTTACAGCCAGGATTTGTCAGGTTGGATAGCACAGTTATCTAGAGCAGATTCACAAATTTTTCCATAACTTCTGCACTACGCCAGATGAAGAAAAAAAACTAAAGTGTTGCCCTTCACCGTAACAGGACCTCTCCCTCCCCACTGAAAACAGTATCCTCAAAAATAAAATACATCACAGCAGTAATAATATAACTTAATTAGCCTCTACAGTAATAATGTCCCACATCCTGGTCCCATATGTACTCCCTTCTGGACCCCACATGTCTCATTCCTGGCCCCTAATGTTCTCCCATTCCTGGTACCATGTGTTCTCCCATCCCTGTCCCCATGTGACTCCATCCTGGCCCCATGTCTCTCCATTCTGCCCCATGTCTGTATTTTGCCCCATGTCCCGATTCTGCCCCCTCACTCAAAACAGTGTTCTCAAAAATAAAATACCTCACAGCAGTAATAATATCCCACATCCTGATTCCATATGTACTCCATTCTGGACCCCACATGTTCCATTCCTGGCCGCTTGTCTTCTCCCATTCCTGGCACCATGTCTTTTCCCATTCCTGGCCTCTTATGTTCTCCCAATCCTGCCCCCATGTCTCTCCATTGTGCCCCATGTCTCCATTCTGTCCCACCCACTGAAAACAGTATCCTCAAAAATAAAATACATCACAGCAGTAATAATAACCCACATCCTGTTCCCATATGTACTCCATTCTGGACCCAACATGTCTCATTCCTCGCCCCTTGTGTTTGCCCATTCCTGCCCCATGTCTCTCCATCCTGCGTCTATGTTATCTCCATTCTGCCCCATGTCATCTCCATTCTGCCCCCATGTGGGGAACTGTGTACCAGATCGGCACAGTTCTTAAAGGGGATGTGTCATGGCAGCGGTGACCAGGTCTGTGGCCCTGGGCGTCCAATAAAAGGGAAGTAAATGAAGGGGAAAAGGGAAGGTTTATAGGGGTACTGTTCATGATGCCACCCATGGTATTTCGCAAAAAGTTAGTGGCCGATGCTGCAGTTCAGTTCCTCTGGGGCAGATGGTGATGCAGCTAAGATGTTTCAGCTCTCCACTGGTAGAGCTAGTCTCCAGAGCAGATATAGGTGTTAATTTTGATGATGGTGGTTGTGGTAGTTGTAGTGCAGGGCAAGTGATGCAGGAATAATTCAGAGGACACAGCTGGGTGCAGTTTTCAATGCTTTACTCACAGTTCTGCAGATTACTGTCTCCAGCCGTGTGCTATGTCCTCCGGGTCTGTGGTCCAGCCAAGCCCCAGATGATTTGGGGTACACTTCTCCAGGACTCCTCTCTTATGTCCCTTTCCTGGCCATCTCACTGCGTTGGTTCCCATCGCTCCTGCACTGTGCCGTCACACATAGTGTCCCAAGCCAGTGGCCCCGGATCTTGTCGGGCGATGTTTCTCTAGTCCCCTGGGTCCTATGTGGCTGCCTTTTCAGTGAATGTGTGTGGATGTGGCTGTGGCACATACAGATACCACAGCCTCCAGCTGGCTAGCTGAGCCTTGTAGTTCCCCACTAGTCTTGGGGGCCGGTTCCTCACTGCGACTTGGTCCCTCCACCTGGTGATATTCAGCATGGATGCAGGCCCCAAAGGTGGATTGCTCACTACCCGTGCCCCTAGCACCCCTTATCACTCTTCTTTCTGTCAGGAGCTTTTTTTTCTTCCTTCTGGTCTCTGTTGCTAGGATGAGCTCCTCACTGCTCAAATCCCCAGCTCCAACTGTCTCTCAGATCTGCTCTCCTTCACTCCTTATCACTGACTGACTAACTTTCTAGACCTTTTCTGACTCCTCCTACTGTTTCCATGACATCTCTACGCTCTCCACCCACACCCTCTACTTAGTAACCCTCTCCAGACTGGGATGAGGCCATCCTTCAATGGGGTACGCCCAGATGCCCTGACTGGAATGTAGTGGTGTTGGATACTGGTGTTAGAGGCCTGGGTAGTGCTCCCTCCTTACCTGAGAGTGGGATACCACACCTCTGGATGAGGTGCAGTACCTCTTTGGCGACTGAACCCTCAGGGGCGCCACACATGCCTCTCCATTCTGCCCCATGTCATCTCCATTCTGCCCCATGCCTGTCCATTCTGCCCCAACCCTCTCCATGCTGCCTCAATGTGTCTTCATTCTGCCGCAAGTGTCTCCATCTGCCCCATATGATCTTCTATCCTGCCTGCATATTATGGTTTTACAAAAAACAGAAAAAAAAAGTTTCTCCTTAGAAAGATAGGCATGGCAGGAGCTGGTGGGTCCGGCTGATATACAGACTGGCACGGCATGTGCAGGCGGGTCCGGCTCACATATAGACTGGCATAACAGGTGCAGGCGCGTTGACTGATATATAGATTGGCATGGCAGGAGCTGGTGGGTCCGGCTGATATGCAAACTGGCATGATAGGTGCAGGTGGGTCCAGCTGATACACAGACTGGCACGGCAGATGCAGGCGGGTCTGGATAATACAGACTGACAAGGCAGATACTTGCAAGGACTGACAGGAACAAGGCAAGAACCAGAAGGTGGAACTAGTGGGAACTAACGGACAAGGACCTGAGAACTAGCAAGTATGTTGGGAACAGACTAGGTGGAGGTGCCTTAAATAATAAGTGTCTCCCAAACATTAGCACAGCAGGTTCTGGTGGGTCCAGCTGATATACAGACTGGCACGGCAACTGCAGGTGGGTCTGGCTCATATACAGATTGGCATAACAAGTGCAGGCATGTCGACTGATATATAGATTGGCACGGCAGGAGCTGGTGGGTCCGGCTGATATGCAGACTGGCATGATAGCTACAGTTGGATCTAGCTGATACACAGACTGGCACGGCAGATGCAGGCGGGTCTGGATAATATAGACTGACAAGGCAGATACTTGCAAGGACTGACAGGAACAAGGCAAGAACCAGAAGGTAGGGTATAGAACAGGCAGACACTAGTGGAACTAGTGGGAAATAACAAACAAGGACCTGTGATCTAGCAAGCGTGTTGGGGACAGACTAGGTGGAGGTGCATTAAATAGTAAGTGTCTCCCAGCCATTGACTGGGTACACTTCAGAATTGTACATGGCCCCTTTAAGAAGGAGGGGGCACGCACGCCCTAAGCACAGTGCGCAGATCCCAGTCGTCTGTAGCAGAAGAATAAGGAGGAAGTACAGGATGGCGGCCACGGCAATGAGTGAGATGGCGCCCCTGTCAGGGGAGAGGAGCAGCGCACAGAGACACAGGTGCTACAGTATCACCCCCTTTACTACCCCTCTTCTTCAAGCACACAAGAAATCTTTCCAGGGGGAGAGAGGCATGAATGCTGTGGGAGGGAGACAGAGAGCATAGATGCTGGCACTATATCAGGGACAGCAGGAGAAGTAGAGGGCGGTGCAGGACCGCGGTGGTTGAGAGCGTCGGCGTCTCTGCCCATTTTGTGCAGAGATGCCGGCGTTACAGTAAACCCATTTTACGTGCCTTTTTATTCAAGCATGCAAGAAGTCTCTCCAGGAGGAGAGGGGCATGGATGTTCTCTCTGCGCTCCCAGGACCTCTAATCAAGACTAGTGATGAGTAGTGTTGAGCATTCCGATACCGCAACTATCGGGTATCGGCCGATATTTGCGGTATCAGAATTCCGATACCGAATTCCGATATTTCCCGCGTATCGGATACCGGAATCGGAAGTTCCCAGAATTCAAAACTGCACGCAGAAGCCAATGAGGAATGAATGGAAGTGTGGGCACATCCTGTTTAGCATGGTGGGCATGTAACTATTGGCAAGGCTGTGATTGGCTGCTGAAATGATGTCACGATGCACTATAAAAAACGCTGCCGCCATTTTGCGCTCACTCTGCTGTGATTTCAGTTAGGGACAGGACGCTGTGTTCTAACTGAGGGCCAGTTGAGATAGCGAATTGCTTCATTGCGCTTTTCCCAGGCTAATTTAGCAAACGCTGTGTGTTCACCTTGCTCTTGCCTTGCAGTGCTGTTTTAACAGCATTCTGCAAGGTCTCTCTGTGTGTGTGTGTGTGTGTGTGTGCAGCTCACTCTGTAGTCTGTGTGCAGCCATATACCCGGTTGTATTCAGCTCAGGGGGGTTCATACTGCCTCATACTGTTCTATCCATTGTCCTTTTTTGCTCATAGTGCAGCCTGCTGCACATTTTTTCTAAAATTTCCTATTAGTGTCTTTCCACCCGTCTCTAGCTAAATTGTGGAAAAACACTACATAGGATAACCTATAGGAGGGTTTTTGGGCCTTGCAGCGCCATTTACGGCTGTCTGCACGGTCTCCGTGTGAGCACAGCTCGCCCTGTAGTCTGTGTGCAGCCACAGCCGGTTGTATTCAGCTCAGGGTGCGTCACTGCCTCATACCGTTAAATAACTTTTCCTTTTTTGCAAATAGTGCAGCCTGCTGCAAATTTTTTCTAAAATTTCCTATTAGTGTCTTTCCACCCGTCTCCAGCTAAATTGTGGAAAAACACTACATAGGATAACCTAGAGGAGGGTTTTTGGGCCTTGCAGCGCCGTTTACGGCTGTCTGCACGGTCTCCGTGTGAGCGCAGCTCGCACTGTAGTCTGTGTGCAGCCACAGCCGGTTGTATTCAGCTCAGGGTGCGTCACTGCCTCATACCGTTAAATAACTTGTCCTTTTTTTGCAAATAGTGCAGCCTGCTGCAAATTTTTTCTAAAATTTCCTATTAGTGTCTTTCCACCCGTCTCCAGCTAAATTGTGGAAAAACACTACATAGGATAACCTAGATGAGTGTTTTTGGGCCTTGCAGCGCCGTTTACGGCTGTCTGCACGGTCCCCGTGTGAGTTAAACTCGCTCTGTAGCCCGATCTGCAGAAAAAAAAAAGGAAAGTTCACCAAACACCACTTAACACTTGTGTAGGCCACATTTTATCAATAATAAAGTCTAGTCCACACTTTACAAAATTAGTGTTTCTTACACCTGTTAGGAGGAGCATTTCAGGAATAAGCACACTAAGGCCTTAGTACTTTTCTGCTTATCTTTATCTGTCAACCAAGATGAAGAGGGCAGGGAGTAAGGCACGTGGGCGTGGGCGCAGAGCAGAGAGAGGAGCAGGGAGAGGACGTGGTGATTCTGTGCCTGCTGCGGGCACCGGTGACTCATCATCACTCAGTTTCAGCAGGGAACAGTCCTTCATGCGCAGCTTTGTCGGAGAGCGCCGTGCACCGCTGCTGCGTGAAGATCAAATTGAAGCCGTTGTCGGATGGATGGCAGCTAACGCATCGGCATCAACTTCAATTAGTGCCACATCCTATCAGGCACAGACCACTGGACAGCAGCCATCTGTCTCTTCACCACCTGCCAAATTGGCCAGGCAGTCAGAGAGCCCAGGACAGGAGAACTTCTGTTCTCTGAATCTCTTGGCTTGGAAACAGGGGGCCAGCCAAGCAGCATTGGAGAAATGGAAGAAGAGGAAGTGTGCAGTGATGCCCAACAGCTTTGTCTCTCTGACTCTGAAGAGGCGGGTGGGCCAGTGCCTCCGGTGACCACAGCACAGTACGCATCTGATGATGAAACTCAGGTGCCGCTTTCTGGTGCGTACTGTGCTGCCGAGACTACCCAGGAGGAGCAGTTGGTGGCAGAGGGTAGTGGAGATGATGAGGTCCTTGACCCATCGTGGCGTGAGGAACAGGAAGGTGGTGGGAGCAGCTCTGAGGAAGAGATTCCCCTAACGGGCCAAAGAGGGAGAGGGAGGGGGAAGACTGCGGAGCCTGTAGCCTCCACTTTGGCACCCGTTAGGAGCCTGTCTCTTCCAAAAGCCAAAAAGGGCGCTCCCAAGACTTGCAGTGCCTGGTCCTTTTTTGACACAGTTGCAGATGACATTTGTTTTGTCAAATGCAAGCTGTGTCATCAGAAAGTCAAAAGAGGTAAAAGTGTCAGCAACCTCAATACCACAAATATGTGGAAACGTGTGCGGACCAGGCACGCGGTGGAGTTACAAAAACACACTGAAGACCTAGGCCAACCAACAGCGGCAGCTACCACCTCTTCAGCTCGTGTTGCCTCTTCCTCCAGCTCACACACAGCTGGTTCGGCTTCCTCCCAGGATCGCCATGGAAGAACCTCTGGCACTGTTGTCCAGAGACCTAGTGTAATTCCACCCACAGCACCACGTTCCCAGTTATCCTCACACTCCCAGCCTAGTCTACAGCCATCGGTAGTACAGGCATGGGAGAAAAGGCGGGCATTCTCGGCCAACCACCCCCGATAACAGGCTCTGAATGCAGGCATTGCCAAACTTCTGTCACTGGAAATGCTCTCATTCAGGCTGGTGGAGACTGACAGCTTCCGTGACTTGATGGCATTGGCAGTGCCACAGTACAAGGTGCCCAGCCACTTTTACTTCAGCAGGCAAGCTGTCCCTGCCCTGCACAAGCATGTGGAGGGACACATAAAACACGCGCTACTGAACGCCGTCAGTAGCAAGGTCCACCTCACCACCGATGCGTGGACCAGTCAACATGGACAGGGGTGATACCTTTCCCTCACTGCCCATTGGGTTAATGTTGTTGAGCCAGGTACAGATCGTGCGAGTGGCGCAGGACGTGTCCTGCCCACTCCAAGGATTGCAGGAATCCAGTCTGTACGCATTGACTCCTCCTCATACACAAGTTCCTCAGAATCATCGCTGCAGGAGCCGTCACAGTCCACCTCCACATGGACCCGTGAACGTTTACCTGTTACGACCGACATGAGCACAGCCGTGGCCAAACGTCAACAGGCCGTCTTTAAACTAGTTTCTTTGGGGAATCGAAGCCACACAGCGCAGGAGCTATGGAATGCCATCAAGCAGTAGAGCGATGTGTGGTTTGTGCCAGCGAATCTCCAGCCAGGCATGGTAGTGTGTGACAATGGCCGAAATCTGGTGGCAGCTTTGGCCATTGGCAACCTCACTCACATCCCATGTCTGGCACATGTGCTCAATTTGGTTGTGCAGAGTTTTCTGAGGGACTATCCATATCTTGATGCACTGCTGCACAAGGTACGCCTAGAGTGTGCTCACTTGTGGCGTTCCAGCTTGGCAAGATCCCGCATTGCTGCTCTGCAGCGCCGATTCCGCCTTCCGGAACACCGCATCATATGTGACCTACCTACCAGGTGGAATTCCACGTTACATATGTTGGAGCGGTTGTGTGAGCAGCAGCAAGCAGTAATGGAGTACCAGCTGCATCAGGCGCAAAGAAGTCGCAGTCAGCGCCGATCAGACTTCACAACCACAGAGTGGGCCACTATGAAGGACGTCTGCCAGGTTTTGCGTCCTTTCGATTATTCCACGCGGATGGCAAGTGCAGATGATGCACTAGTCAGCATGACTGTCCCCCTTATCTGCCTGCTTCAACAAACACTGCAAGCGTTAAGGGATGATGTTGTGGAAGAGGTGGAGGATGGGGAGTCACCTTTTCCATCAGCTTCTGGAGAGTCAGCGCCACGTGGTTCCTCACAAAGGGGTAGGCGGGGGACACTTTGTGAGGAGGATGAGGAGGAGTCAATGGAGGAGGAAGAGCTCCGTCCAGAGGAGGGAGTTACACAATTGTCCAGTGGTCAGTGTGTACAGCGAGGGTGGGGTGATGACGAGCGGGCAGAGATCATGTCTCAAGCAGGGGACAGCGTTACTGGGCCAGTTGGCAGTCTGCAGCACATGGTTGATTTCATGCTGCAGTGCCTGAGAAACGACCGCCGCATCGACCACATTCTCAACATGCCTGATTATTGGGTGTTCACCCTCCTCGATCCTCGCTACCGGGACAACGTCCAAAACCTCATCCCAGCGTTGACCCGGGAGCGTAAAATGCGGGAGTACCACGACATACTGGTGAATTCCATCATCTTCTCCAGTCCAACTGAGAGGAGTGCTGCTAGTGCTTTACAAAGCAGCTCAGTGCGTCGAGGCAGTGGAGGAGGCTCTGCACAAAGAGGGAGCAGAAGCAGTGCCTCTGCCCAAGGCAAGACCAGTATGGCACAACTGTGGCAAACTTTTGTGTGCCCGCCCCAAATGTCTACACCATCACTGGCGGCTCCAGTCAGCAGGAGGCAACGGTTCCGTCAGATGGTGACAGACTACATGTCTTGCCCTCTTAGTGTACTCCCAGACGGCTCTTCCCCTTTCAAGTTTTGGGTCTCTAAGCTGGATACATGGCCAGAGCTAAGCCAGTATGCATTGGAGGTGCTGGCTTGCCCTGCGGCTAGTGTCTTATCGGAACGTGTCTTTAGTGCCGCAGGTGGTGTACTAACAGAATGTCGCATGCGACTATCCTCCGATAATGTTGACCGGCTTACTTTTCTGAAAATGAACCAGGCCTGGATCTCGCAGGAATTTGCCACTCCTCTGCCTGATTAAGTAATTGGGTGTCATCCAGGTCTCCTGATGTGTTCATCTTTCTACCACCTGAACTGCTATTCCTGGGCTCCAACACCGCCAGTTGCGGCTCAGAAGTGCAAGCTGCACAGTCAAAACATACGACCCAGTGTTATTGGGTTTCAGTAACGTCAGCTGATCCCCAGCTGTGTAGCCAGCAATGTGTCCTGCGACTGCCACGCTGGCACAACAACCTAAATGTAAGGGAACCTGTTCTCCCCCCCCCCCCCCCCCCGGCGTTTGTTACTTAAAAAGCCACCTTGTGCAAAAGGTAGCTCTTTTAGTTTAGCTCCTTGCACACGCAGAACTTAACACTTATAATATGTGTTCACTGATACCGTTATACCGTCCCGGAGCTGGGACTTTCCTTCGTAATGTGACGCAGCACAGCCATCATTCCTACCCCCTTGGTGCCGTGCGCTGCCTCCTCAGCGTTGTTTTAAGCTGTCACGGACCCTGCGCTGTTCTGTTATCCCTTGGCCATGCCCAATTTGCGCTGCCTGTCTTCTGACATAATTTGGTGTCAGGCTGGCTGTGCCTGTGCGGCCGCGCTGCCCGAGATCCTGCCTCACAGTGTCTTCTGATTGAATCACACTGCGGGCCTGGGATCCATGGGCATGCGCAGTGCATATCTTCCCCTCAGGCTCTCGCTCATCTCCCTCCGCCATCTTCAGACTGTGCGCCGTCAGCTGATCCCTAATAGCATGCCACGGCCGTGACGCCGCACAGTCTGAAGAAGAGGGAAGGAGGGGAGTGAGAGTCGAGGATATGCACTGTGCATGCCCATGGATCCAAGGCCCGCAGTGGGATTACATTAGACGACACTGCGAGGTGGGATCTCAGCAGGGTGGACGTACAGGCACTGACAGCCTGACACCTAAACGATGTCAGAAGACGGGCACCGCTAAGTGTGCATGACCAAGGGATAACATAACAGCGCAGGCTCCGTGACAGCTTAAAACAACGCTGATGAGGCAGTGCACGGCACCAAGGGGATAGGAATGACAGCTGTGCTGCGTCCCATTACGAAGGAAATTCCCACCTCCGGGACGGTTTTACGGTATCAGGGGACACATTTTAAGTGTTTACTTCTGTGTTTGCAAGGAGCATAATTAAAAGAGCAACCTTTTCCTTTTGCATCCTTAGTGCTGCACAAGATGGCTCTTTCAGCTACAAACGTCTTGGGGGGGGGGGGGTTAAAGGTTCCCTTTCAACTTGCTCCAATCAGGCTTCGGCCTACACTCTGTTCCTCTGCTACTCGTGCTGTCCCTGGGCTCTAACACCACCAGTTGGTGCCTGGAAGTGCTGTCCGCTCAGTCAACAGTCGCTCCTCTGTTATTGGGGTTCAGTAACGTCAGCTGATCCCCAGCTGTGTGTGCGGCAATACCTCCAATCTGCTCCTCCTGCTGTCCCTGGGCTCTAACACCGCCAGTTGGTGCCTGGAATTGCTGTCTGCACAGTCAACAGTCGCTCCTCTGTTATTGGGGTTCAGTAACGTCAGCTGATCCCCAGCTGTGTGTGCGGCAATACCCCCAATCTGCTCCTCCTGCTGTCCCTGGGCTCTAACACCGCCAGTTGGTGCCTGAAAGTGCTGTCTGCACAGTCAACAGACGCTCCTCTGTTATTGGGGTTCAGTAACGTCAGCTGATCCCCAGCTTTGTGTGCGGCAATACCTCAAATCTGCTCCTCCTGCTGGCTCTAACACCGCCAGTTGGTGCCTGGAAGTGCTGTCTGCACAGTCAACAGACGCTCCTCTGTTATTTGGGTTCAGTAACGTCAGCTGATCCCCAGCTGTGTGTGCGGCAATACCTCCAATCTGCTCCTCCTGCTGTCCCTGGGCTCTAACATCGCCAGTTGGTGCCTGGAAGTGCTGTCTGCACAGTCAACAGTCGCTCCTCTGTTATTGGGGTTCAGTAACGTCAGCTGATCCCCAGCTGTGTATCCGGCAACGTGTCATGCGACCGCCACTCTGGCACAACTAAAATGTAAGGGAACCTGTCTCCCCCCCCCCCTAGGCGTTTGTTACTGAAAGAGCCACCTTGTGCAGCACTAATACTGCACAAGGAAAAGGTCGCTCTTTAAATTATGCTCCTTGGAAACGCTGAACTACACACTCATGTAATGTGTCCCCTCACACCGTAAAACCGTCCCGGAGGTGGGACTTTCCTTTGTAATGTGACGCAGCACAGCCGTCATTCCTACCCCCTTGGCTTTGTGCGCTGCCTCCTTAGCGTTGTTTGATTCTGTCACGGACCCTGCGCTGTTATGTTATCCCTTGGCCATGCACAGTTTGCGCTGCCTGTCCTCTGACATCATTTGTTGTCGTCCTGGCTGCGCCTGTGCGTCCACGCTGCCCGAAATCCCACCTCGCAGTGTCGTCTAATGTGATCCCACAGTGGGCCTGGGATCCATGGCCATGTGCAGTGCATATACTAGCCTCTCACTCCCCTTCTTCACGCTTCTTCAGACTAGGCCGTGACGCCGCACAGTCTGAAGAAGCAGGAAAGAGGGGAGTGAGAGGCGATGATATGCACTGCGCATGCCCATGGATCCCAGGCCCGCAGTGGGATTACATTAGATGACACTGCGAGGTTGGATCTCGGGCAGCTTGGACGCACAGGCACTGCCAGCCTGACACCTAAATGATGTCAGAAGACGGGCACCGCTAAGTGTGCATGGCCAAGGGATAACATTACAGCGCGGGCTCCGTGACAGAATCAAACAACGTTGAGGAGGTGGCGCACGGCATCAAGGGGGTTGGAATGACGGCTGTGCAGTGTCACATTACAAAGGAAAGTCCCACCTCCGGGACGGTTTAACGGTGGGAGGGGACACATTATATGAGTGTGTACTTCAGCGTTTGCAAGGAGCATAATTTAAAGAGCCACCATTTTCCATGTGCAGTATTACTGCTGTACAAGATGGCTCTTTCAGCAACAAATGCCTGGGGGGGGGGTTAAAGGTTCCCTTTCAACTTGCTCCACTGCAGGCTCCGGCTTACACTCTCCTCCTCCTGCTGACCCTGGGCTTAAACACCGCCAGTTGTTGCCCATAAGTGCTAGCTGCACAGAGAAAAACACCCGCCAATGTGTCAGTGGGGTTCAGCAACGCCAGCTGTTCCTCTGCTGTGTAGCCGGCAACGTGTCCAGCACAAGCCACGCTGACACAATAACAGACATTTTCCTGCCTCCAGTGCAGGTTTCGGCCTACACTTTGCTCCTCTTTGATTTCCTGGATTTCAACACTGTCAGTTGTCACCTGGAAGTGTTGTCTGCACAGAAAAAACACTCGCTGATGTGTCAGTGGGGTTCCGCAATGCCAGCTGTTACCCTGCTGTGTAGTCGGCAACGTGTCCAGCACAAGCCACGCTGGCACAACAGAACAAAAGCTACCACCAGTGCAGGCTTCGGCCTACACTCTGCTCCTCTCCTCCTCCTGCTGACCCTGGGCTCTAACACCGCCAGTTTTTGCCCAGAAGTGCTAGCTGCACAGAGAAAAACACCAGCCAATGTGTCAGTGGGGTTCAGCAACGCCAGCTGTTCCCCTGCTGTGTAGTCGGCAACGTGTCCAGCACAAGCCACGCTGGCACAACAGAACAAAAGCTGCCACCAGTGCAGGCTTCGGCCTACACTCTGCTCCTCTCCTCCTCCTGCTGACTCTGGGCTCTAACACCGCCAGTTTTTTGCCCAGACGTGCTAGCTGCACAGAGAAAAACACCAGCCAATGTGTTAGTGGGGTTCAGCACTGCGAGCTGTTCCCCTGCTGTGTAGCCGGCAACATGTCCTGCAAACGCCACGCAGGCACCTGAACTGAAATTAAAGGGACCCTGCCCCCCCCCAGGTGTTTCTATGTAGAACAGCCACCATGTACAGCAGTAATGCTGCATTTGTACAAGGTGGCTGACTTTTTCTCCTTGCCCACTTCGAACTCAACAAACACGTACAAAATGTGTCTCATTACAGACCATTACAGTGTCCCTGAGGTGTGACTTTCCTTTTTAATGACACGCAGCACCCCCATTGGTAATGCTGGCCGTCTTCTGACATCGTTGGTTGGCTGCCTGTGCCTGTGCGTCCGCCCTGCCCGACACAACGCCCCTCGTTGTCTTACTTATTTTGACTGCGAGGGTGTGATTGATGGGCACGAGCAGTGCATATCTTCGCCTGTCTTCACTCCCCTCCTTCCGCCTTCTTCAGACTGTGCGGCCTCATGGCCGTGGCATGCGATAAGGGATCAGCTGAGGCCGCCCAGTCTGAAGCAGGTGTAAGGACATGAGTGAGCGGCAAACATATTTACTGCGCAAGGCCATGAATCCCAGCCCTGCAGTGTGACTTTATGAAAAGACACTGCAGGTCTGGGATTCCTGGCCATTGTTACCTGCACCGGCCGACATGAAATGAGGTGAGAAGACAGGCAACGCTCACAGCGCATGGCCAAGGGATAACAAGAGCGCAGACTCCTGTACAGCAAATAACAACGCTCAGGAGGCTGCACCCAGCACCAAGTCATTATTTTGGACACATGTGCGGCGTCTCCTTAAAAAGACAAGTCACGCCTCCAATACAGTTTTACTGTATAATGGACAAAATTGTGTACGTCTTTCATTCAGCGTGTGCAATGAGCAAAATTTAATGAGCGACCTTTCACTTGTGGAGCATAACTGCTGCACAAGGTGTGGCTCTTCTACATTTTAACACCTGAGGGAGGGTTAAAGGTTACCTTTGAAATTGGTTCTACTAGGCTTCAGCCTACACTCTGCTCCTCCTGCTGACCCTGGGCTCTAACATCGCCAGTTTTTGCCCAGAAGTGCAGGTTGCACAGAGAAAAACACCCGCCATTGTGTCAGTGGGGTTCAGCAACGCCAGCTGTTCCCCCGCTGTGTAGCCGGCAACGTGTCCTGCAAACGCAAAGCAGACACAAAGCTGCCTCCAGTGCAGGCTTTGGCCTACACTCTGCTCCCCCTGCTTACCCTTTGCTCCAACACCGCTAGTTGGGGCTCTAGGAAGACAATCTTGAATAGGCAACGCATCCGGGTTCCAGCACCGTCAGCTGGTTCTCAGCAGTGTCTTTGTCACGGGTACTCCCTCGTGCCCAGCCTGGGTCCAGCACCGTCAGCTGGTTCCGGGTAGTGTCAAGGTCACTTAGACGCCTATACGTTGCCCCGTCGTGTTGCGGTCGGGTTAGCCAACTCCATGGTGCCTCCAGTTTAGGAGCTCCCTATGTGGGCTGCGGGAATTGGCAATCAAGGCTGGTTCTGTAGTGCCAGTAGGCCAAGCTCCCCCTGTAGGACTGTTGGTGTTCGATAACTGCGGAAGCCTCGCGGCCTAGCTGTTCTCTCCTCTCCTGTGGACCTTCTGGTCCACATCCTGGTTCCAGCACCGTCAGCTGGTTCCGGGCCGAGCCTTTGGCTTAGGTACCTCCTTCTGGGTATCCGAGTTCCGCCAACGCCAGGCGGTCCTTGGTAGTGCTTTTAAGCGCGGGAACCTACAGCTTTGTAACCGGGTTCCAGCACCATCAGCTGGTCCTCGGTGCCATTGGCTCTTGCACACTTGGGCAACGCATCCGGGTTCCAGTACCATCAGCTGGTTCTCGGCAGTGTCTTTGTCACGGGTACTCCCTCGTGCCCAGCCTGGGTCCAGCACCGTCAGCTGGTTCCGGGTAGTGTCAAGGTCACTTAGACGCCTATACGTTGCCCTGTCATGTTGCGGTCGGGTTAGCCAACTCCATGGTGCCTCCAGTTTAGGAGTTTCCTATGTGGGCTGCGGGAATTGGCAATCAAGGCTGGTTCTGTAGTGCCAGTAGGCCAAGCTCCCCCTGTAGGACTGTTGGTGTTCGGCAACTGCGGCAGCCTCGCGGCCTAGCTGTTCTCTCCTCTCCTGTGGACCTTCTGGTCCACATCCTGGTTCCAGCACCGTCAGCTGGTTCCGGGTAGAGCCTTTGGCTTAGGTGCCTCATTCTGGGTATCCGAGTTCCACCAACGCCAGGCGGTCCTTGGTAGTGCTTTTAAGCGCGGGAACCTACAGCTTTGTAACCGGGTTCCAGCACCGTCAGCTGGTCCTCGGTCGTGCCATTGGCTCTTGCACACTTGGGCAACGCATCCGGGTTCCAGTACCGTCAGCTGGGGCCGAGCCTTTGGCTTAGGTGCCTCCTTCTGGGTATCCGAGTTCCGCCAACGCCAGGCGGTCCTTGGTAGTGCTTTTAAGCGCGGGTACCTACAGCTTTGTAACCGGGTTCCAGCACCGTCAGCTGGTCCTCGCTCGTGCCATTGGCTCTTGCACACTTGGGCAACGCATCCGGGTTTCAGTACCGTCAGCTGGTTCTCGGCAGTGTCTTTGTCACGGGTACTACCTCGTGCCCAGCCTGGGTCCAGCACCGTCAGCTGGTTCTGGGTAGTGTCAAGGTCACTTAGACGCCTATGCGTTGCCCCGTTGTGTTGCGGTCGGGTTAGCCAACTCCATGGTGCCTCGAGTTTAGGAGCTTCCTATGTGGGCTGCGGGAATTGGCAATCAAGGCTGGTTCTGTAGTGCCAGTAGGCCAAGCTCCCCCTGTAGGACTGTTGGTGTTCGGTAACTGCGGCAGCCTCGCGGCCTAGCTGTTCTCTCCTCTCCTGTGGACCTTCTGGTCCACATCCTGGTTCCAGCACCGTCAGCTGGTTCCGGGCAGAGCCTTTGGCTTAGGTGCCTCCTTCTGGGTATCCGAGTTCCGCCAACGCCAGGTGGTCCTTGGTAGTGCTTTTAAGCGCGGGTACCTACAGCTTTGTAACCGGGTTCCAGCACCGTCAGCTGGTCCTCGGTCGTGCCATTGGCTCTTGCACAGTTGGCCAACGCATCCGGGTTCCAGTACCGTCAGCTGGTTCTCGGCAGTGTCTTTTGCTCTTGTACCTTCTGCTCCCCATCCTGGTTCCAGTACCATCAGCTGGTTCCGGGCAGAGCCTTTGGCTTAGGTGCCTCCTTCTGGGTATCCGAGTTCCACCAACGTCAGATGGTCCTTGGTAGTGCTTTCAGGCACGGGTACCTCCTGCTTAGTAACCGGGTTCCAGTAACATCAGCTGGTCCTTGGTAGTTCCATTGGCTCTTGGACCTTCAGCTACCCATCCGGGTTCCAGTACCGTCAGCTGGTTCTCGGAAGTGTCTTTTGCTCTTGTACCTTCTGCTCCCCATCCTGGTTCCAGTAACGTCAGCTGGTTCCGGGCAGAGCCTTTGGCTTAGGTGCCTCCTTCTGGGTATCCGAGTTCCGCCAACGTCAGGCGGTCCTTGGTAGTGCTTTTTAGCACGGGTACCTCCTGCTTAGTAACCGGGTTCCAGTAACGTCAGCTGGTCCTTGGTAGTTCCATTGGCTCTTGGACCTTCGGGTAGCCATCCGAGTTCCAGTTCCATCAGCTGGTTCTCGGCATTTTCTCAGCCTTCTTGTACCTTCTGCTACATTTCCAAGTTCAAGACCCTAAAGACGACGACCCGGAAGACCACCCCTAAGATGACGACGACACCAGAGACGACAACGACTGAGATGACGACGACCCTGGAGATGACGACCCTGAAGACCACCCCGATGACGACGACGACGACGGCAGAGACGACAACGGCGGAGACGACGACGGCGGAGACAACGACCCTGGAGACGACGACCCTGGAGACGACGACATGGAAGACCGAGAAGCAGAAGAACAAGAGGCTGCAGAACAAAGAGCAGAAGAACATTAAGCATAACACTTAATATCAGAGCAAAAGATATTATCTAAATTATATGCAGAAGAAGACTAAGCAGTGTATGGGGGTGAGTCCGTTCCTCCTCGTGGTGCCCCTGGATAAAGCCTGATGCTGCAGGCCAAACTGAACGCGGTCAAATGTAACTTTTGTGACAGGCAGAACAGAAGGTGTAATCTTCAAACTTTTATAGATAACAACTTCGGGAATGCCTGTCACAAATGAGAATATGATGAAGAAGTAGAATAGGAAGAATAATAACAGTTGAATAAAATGAATATGTAGAATAGGAAGAATAATAATAGTTGAAGAAAATGAATATGAATAATGTAATAAAAAAAATGTAGAAGATGAAGAAGAAGATGAATAAGGTGAAGAAGAAGTTGATGTCAAAGATGCTGATGATGATGAAGATGAAAGTGTGGGAAAAGTAAAAATAAAGGGGAAGGGCGTGGAATAGTGAAACATCAATATCTGACAAAATAAAAAAAAAACTTTACATAGTCAATATCTTTGTAACTCCGAACGTCTTTAAAAAAAAATTAAAATTCCTGCTATTCTATTTGATTGGGCTAAACCTCTATGCCTTTAACCCCTTCGCGCCATGCGCCGTACTAGTACTGCGCTGCCGGCACTGCATTTGTGCCAGCAGCAGTACTAGTACGGCGCACCGATCACTGCGGTCTCGCGCTGAGCGCCGCGGTGATCGGGTGCGGGTGTCAGCTGTATATGACAGCTGACACTCCGCAGCAATGCCCACGATTGGCGCTATCGCCGATCGCGGGCATTTAACCCCTCTGATGCCGCTGTCAGTAGTGACAGCGGCATAGAGGGGGATCGCGCAGGGACGGGGGCTCCCTGCGCTCTCCCACCGGAGCAACGCAATGAGATCGCATTGCTCCGGTGACCCGGAAGGAGTCCCCGGATCCAAGATGGCCGGCGGACTCCTTCCGGGTCATGAAATGACCTGGCTAGCCGGCGCCTGCTGAGAGCAGGCGCTGGAAAGCCAGCTAAACTGCATGTCAGATCGTTGATCTGACAGTGTGCTATGCACACTGCCAGATCAACGATCTGATCTAATACAGTGATGTCCCACCCTGGGACAATGTTAGAAAGTAAAAAAAAAAAAAAAATACAATGTGTAAAAAAAAAAAAAAATCCCCAAATTAAAAAAAAAAAAAACATTTCCCAATAAATCCATTTATGTATGTAAATTTAAAAAAAACAATATATGTACACATATTTGGTATCGCCGCGTCCGTAACGACCCGCTCTATAAAACTATCCCACTAGTTAACCCCTTCAGTGAACACCGCAAAAAAAAAAATAAAAAACAAGGCAAAAAACATTGCTTTATTATCATACAGGTGAACAAAAAGTGGAATAACACGCGGTCAAAACGACAGATATAAATAACCATGGTACCGCTGAAAACGTCATCTTGTCCCGCAAAAAAAAAGCCGCTATACAGCATTATCAGCAGAAAAATGAAAAAGTTATAGCTCTCAGAATAATGCGATGCAAAAACAATTATTTTTTATATAAAATAGTTTTTATTGTGTAATAGCGTCAAAACATTAAAAAAATTACATAAATGAGATATCGCTGTAATCGTACTGACCTGAAGAATAAAACTGCTTTATCCATTTTACCACACGTGGAAAGGTATAAACGGCCCCCCTAAAAGAAATTCAGGAATTGCTGGTTTTTGTTCATTCCGCCTCCCAAAAATCGGAATAAAAAGCGATCAAAAAATGTCATCTGCCCGAAAATGTTACCAATAAAAACGTCAACTCGTCCCGCAAAAAACAAGATCTCACATGACTCTGTGGGCCAAAATATGGATAAATTATAGCTCTCAAAATGTGGTGATGCAAAAACTATTTTTTGCAATAAAAAGCGTCTTTTAGTGTGTGACGGCTACCAACCCTAAACATCCGCCAAAAAAATGCTATAAAAGTAAATCAAACCCCCCCCTTCATCACCCCCTTACTTACGGAAAAAATAATAAAATGTAAAAAATTGTATTTATTTCCATTTTCCCATTAGGGCTAGGGTTAGGGCTAGGGTTAGGGTTGGGGTTAGGGTTTCAGTTATAATACGGGGTTTCCACTGTTTAGGCACATCAGGGGCTCTCCAAACGTGACATGGCGTCCGATCTCAATTCCAGCCAATTCTGCTTTGAAAAAGTAAAACAGTGCTACTTCCCTTCTGAGTTCTCCTGTGTGCCCAAACAGTAGTTCCCCCCAACATATGGGGTATCAGCGTTCTCAGGACAAGTTGGACAACAACTTTTGGGGTCCAATTTGTCCTGTTACCCTTGGGAAAATAAAAACATAGGGGATAAAATATCATTTTCGTGGAAAAAAAATATTTTTTATTTTCACGGCTCCGCGTTATAAACTGTAGTGAAACACTTGTTGGTTCAAAGCTCTCACAACACATCTAGATAAGTTCCTTGGGGGGTCTAGTTTCCAATATGGGGTCACTTGTGGGGGGTTTCTACTGTTTAGGTACATCAGGGGCTCTGCAAATGCAACATGACGCCTGCAGACCAATCCATCAAAGTCTGCATTTCAAATGGCGCTCCTTCCCTTCCGAGCTCTGCCGTGCACCCAAACAGTGGTTCCCCCAACATATGGGGTATCAGCGTTCTCAGAACAAGTTGGACAACAACTTTTGGGGTCTAATTTGTCCTGTTACCCTTGGGAAAATAAAAACGTGGGGGCTAAAATATCATTTTCGTGGAAAAAAAATATTTTTTATTTTCACGGCTCTGCGTTATAAACTGTAGAGAAACACTTGTTGGTTCAAAGCTCTCACAACACATCTAGATAAGTTCCTTGGGAGGTCTAGTTTCCAATATTGGGTCACTTGTGGGGGGTTTCTACTGTTTAGGTACATCAGGGGCTCTGCAAATGCAACATGACACCTGCAGTCCATTCCATCTAAGTCTGCATTTCAAACGGTGCTCCTTCCCTTCCGAGCTCTGCCATGCACTCAAACGGTGGTTCCCCCCCACATGTGGGGTATCAGCGTACTCAGGACAAATTGGACAATAACATTTGTGGTCCAATTTCTCCTGTTACCCTTGGGAAAAAAAATTGCGGGCTAAAACATCATTTTGTGGAAAGAAAAAATGATTTTTTAATTTTCACAATGCTACATTCTAAACTTTAGTGAAACAATTGGGGGTTAAAAGTGCTCACCACACATCTAGATAAGTTCCTTAGGAGATCTTCTTTCCAAAATGGGGTCACTTGTGGGGGGTTTCCACTGTTAAGGCACGTCAGGGGCTCTCCAAATGCGACATGGCGTCCGATCTCAATTCCAGCCAATTTTGCATTGAAAAGTCAAATGGCACTCCTTCCCTTCCGAGCTCTGCCATGCGCTCAAACAGTGGTTTATCCCCATATATGAAGTATCGGCGTACTCAGGACAAATTGCACAACAACTTTTGGGGTCCAATTTATCCTGTTACCCTTGGGAAAATAAAAAATTTGGGGCAAAAAGATCATTTTTTGTGAAAATTAATATAAATTTTTTTTTACGGCTCTACATTATAAACTTCTGTGAAGCACTTGGAGGTTCAAAGTGCTCACCACACATCTAGATTAGTTCCTTAGGGGGTCTACTTTCCAAAATGGTGTCACTTGTGGGGGTTTCCACTGTTTAGGCACATCAGGGGCTCTCTAAACGTGACATGGGCTCCGATCTCAATTCTAGCAAATCTTGCATTGAAAAGTCAAATGGCGCTCCTTCCCTTCCGAGCTCTGCCATGTGCCTAAACAGTGGTTTTCCCCCACATATGGGGTATCGGCGTACTCAGGACAAATTTTACAACGACTTTTGTGGTCCAATTTCTCCTGTTACCCTTGGTAAAATGAAACAAATTGGACCTGAAGTAAAAATTTTGTGAAAAAAAAGTTAAATGTTCAATTTTTTTAAACATTCAAAAAATTCCTGTGAAGCATTTGAAGGGTTAATAAACTTTTTGAATGTGGTTTTGAGTACCTTGAGGGGTGCAGTTTTTAGAATGGTGTCACTTTTGGGCATTTTCTGTCATATAGACCCCTCAAAGTCACTTCAAGTGTGAGGTGGTCCGTAAAAAAATGGTTTTGCAAATTTTGTTGCAAAAATGAGAAATCGCTGGTCAACTTTTAACCCTTATAACGTCCTAACAAAAAAAAATTATGTTTCCAATATTGTGCTGATGTAAAGCAGACATGTGGGAAATGTTGTTTATTAACTATATTATGTGATATAGCTCTCTAATTTAAGGGCATAAAAACTAAGAGTTTGAAAATTGCTAAATTTTCATAATTTCGTAATTTCATAACAGGAGGAGTGCAGAGCACAGCGCTGGAGGACAGACAGCTGTAGGTAAGTATGTACTGTTTGTTTTTTTTACTTTTAGGATGGTAACCAGGGTAAACATCGGGTTACTAAGCGCGGCCCTGCGCTTAGTTACCCGATGTTTACCCTGGTTACCGGCATCGTTGGTCGCTGGAGAGCGGTCTGTGTGACAGCTCTCCAGCGACCAAACAGCGACGCTGCAGCGATCCGGATCGTTGTCCGTATCGCTGCAGCGTCGCTTAATGTGAAGGGGCCTTAAGTGTGTGGGCTGACAAACATTTCCCCCTGGGGGGGTACACCTTTTTTTTTTAATTATTTACGGGCATCATAAACACCCTTGCTATAAAATAGAGTGACTGTTGCATCACAGAATACTCGTGTTCTGGTGGTGATGTCTGAAGAGACGTGGAAGATGTCCTCCTAAGAATCTATTCCCAGTTTAACACTGTGAACTGTAGTGAAGCATATCTCTACAGATGTCTAACATTAGTTGCTCTTATGCTTAGCTATGTTGTTTATTTTTTATATCTGTTAATTGACTGGTGTAATATATGTAAAAAGGTTTGCACTTAAAGTCTCTCATACATTATTCCAAAAAAAGTTTGTGAAGATTACAATTTTAAACATGTAAGGATCATCATGTGCTGCCTGCTATTTTTAATCCAACATACACAAAAATTCAAACATAGTAGCCCCTTGGAGTGTTTGCTTTTATAATTTCTTGCTGCCCACACCACAGTATGTGTGTGACTGAGTTAAAGCCAGTGTTTAGACTTAATCCATTCCATCATACACAATTATTCACACAAGGCAAGGCCTTACATATGGCTAATGCTCATTGGTAATTGTGGTAATGTTCGTGTTGTTATACCCAGCCAAGTCCTGCATGTTTGTTCAAACAGTTTAGAACACTGCTCATGGTGGACAATCCTTAATTTGTTAAATTACACCATGGTGCTAAATGGTCACACACTTCTTAGTCTCAATGGCAAGGGATAAGCATTTTTTTTTAATCTTTTTTTTGGGACAAGGCATGATGATCAAAATCATACCACTTTTTAAATCTAACATAGCTGAACACATTGTGTTGTTGTTTAATGAATATTTTGTTATTTGTGGGAATGTGACTTGCTTTTTTTAACTTTCACAACAGTTGATTTGGTTAAACGGCGATGGCGCTCAGTGAGGGACCAGTATAGGTGGGAATTTAATCCCATCCCCTCCATGGCAGGTGCTTCCAAAAAGCGTCAATATGTGTTCTACAGAAACTTAGCCTTTCTTCGCCCAAGCCTGGAGCTAAATCCGTAAGTGTCACTGTGTATGATTTTTAAAACATATTAAACTAACTACACTGTATTTTTACAGATTTCCTAATACTCAACCATTAAAAACATTAATGCAATCTGTGATCGCTAGTTATTCTTTCATAAGTACATTTGTATTTTAAATAATAATCATGTTAATATTTTCAATTACAAAAAAGCAACATGTTAAAAACCTAACTTAATTTATTCTCAAAAAATATGTTTTATAATGTTATTTTTGATTATTTTAACATTGTGACATAAACTGTTAATGTTATTTTATCCTAGGACTGATGACAACCTTGATAACTCTGATGAATCGCCAACAACAGCAAGATCAATGCCATGTACCTCGGCATCGGACACCGAAGCCCCAGCAGACCCCACTCCAGTAACACAGCCTAATAAACAGGTGTCTGATGCTGCTGAAACCTCCACTGATGCTGGTCCTGGAAGCACACAAACAACAGCCCAACAACATCAAAAACAGCAGCCCCAGCACCACAGGCAGCATCAACATCCAATCTACCTCATTATCTTTCACACACTCTCTGAGATAGGCGAACCAGGCGACATGAACCGCCATGTATGCTGCCCGAGCTCATTGATGCTCAAGTTTTATCCATACTAAATTCCATGACACCTGAAAATTCGGTAGATCACTTTTGTCGCTCCCTCTCTCTTTGCCACGGCAACGTTCCAGATGACTGGCAGGAATGGGTACGGGCTGCAATATTGACCCTCATAGCTGCAAGCCAAGGAGAGCAGGACCCAAACCCGGTGCTAGCGCCCATTTAACAATGGCGAGCTGCCCAGCATCAAATACAGATGCCATCTGCTAGCAACATAACACATCCACAAATTGTAAGTACACTATCTTCAGTTGCCAACCCTGGGGCAGAAACACAACAATCACAGCAAATACTTGCACCCTCGGCCATGCTACCACCTCCTGCATCCAGACATCCTTATCCACAAATGTATGCTCCTGTTTGGTTTCCTCCTGCCCGTAGCTACACCCATGATTATGTGCAAATGCCTGATCCAGCCTCAGTGCCTCATGCCCGTGCCACTAGTCAGCAATATGTGCAAATGTCTGATCCAGCCTCAGTGCCTCATGCCCATCCCACTAGTCAGCAATATTGACAAATGTCTGATCCAGGCACCACCTACAGCCAACATTCGGAAACAATGTCCTCCAGCATGTCTGTGGGTGATAGTAGTGGTGTTCATTTTACTAGGACACAGTCCTACAATCTGCCATCAAGGCACCAGACACCTGTGTTGAGCCAATTTGATCCGCACAACCGTGCCAAGAGGTGATACCTATAGTAGTTCACAATCATATCTGAGCCAGATTGTTGACTCACAACCAACTTTACCTCAGCCACAGAGTGTTTCCCAAACATTTTTGGATGAGTCTTACAAAACACTACCTTATGCCCATCTACATCTAGAACAGCATCAGTTTTGCAAAATCAACGTCCTAAAACAACCACACGCCAGACCACAATGCCTACAGAACAAATGCCCACACAGTCCTAAAGCCCTGAACGTGTAAGCGCAGAAAATACCACGGATGAATCTTTCCCCAGTCATGGTGACTTTGTGGATTTATGACTAACCTAACTAAGTAGGTTATCTTCATTATGTTGTTCAATATTTGGTTTCTTTTTTGCCAAACACTCGGATGAATACATGTGTTGTTTGAAAAATAAAACACATTCGTAAAGTGTTAATATGTCTTGTTTATTTGTCAAAGTCAATGTAATTTGTACAATAATTAATTTATATGACTGAAAGAAAATGTATTTAAAAAAAACAAACAATATACCATACCTGGACACTGTTATGTCCCACAAAGTCATCCATATCTGGCCCATACACAATTTACGACCAGGATGGTGGTAAGTAGTGTTGAGCATTCCGATACCGCAAGTATCGGGTATCGGCCGATACTTGCGGTATCGGAATTCCGATACCGAATTCCGATACTTCCCGCGTATCGGATACCGGAATCGGAAGTTCCCAGAATTCAAACTGCACGCAGCAGCCAATGAGGAATGAATGGAAGTGTGGTCACATCCTGTTTAGCATGGTGGGTATGTAAGTACTGGCAAGGCTGTGATTGACTGCTGAAATGATGTCACTCTGCACTATAAAAAACGCTGCCGCCATTTTGCGCTCACTCTGCTGTGATTTCAGTTAGGGACAGGACGCTGTGTTCTAACTGAGGGCCAGTTGAGATAGCTAATTGCTTTATTTTGCTTTCCCAAGGCTAATTTAGCAAAACACTGTGTGTTGTTCACTTTGCTCTTGCCTTGCAGCGCTGTTTTAACAGCGTTCTGCAAGGTCTCTGAGTGTGTGTGTGTGTGCAGCTCACTCTGTAGTCTGTGTGCAGCCATATACCCGGTTGTATTCAGCTCAGGGGGGGTTCACACTGCCTCACACAGTTCTATCCATTGTCCTTTTTTGCTCATAGTGCAGCCTGCTGCACATTTTTTCTAAAATTTCCTATTAGTGTTTTTCCACCCGTCTCCAGCTAAATTGTGGAAAAACACTACATAGGATAACCTAGAGGGGGGTTTTTGGGCCTTGCAGCGCCGTTTATGGCTGTCTGCACGGTCTCCGTGTGAGCGCAGCTTGCCCTGTAGTCTGTGTGCAGCCCCAGCCGGTTGGATTCAGCTCAGGGTGCGTTACTGCCTCATACCTTGAAAAAAATTTTCATTTTTTTCAAATAGTGCAGCCTGCTGAAAATTTTTCCAAAAATTTCCTATTAGTGTCTTTCCACCCGTCTCCAGCTAAATAGTGGAAAAACACTACATAGGATAACCTAGAGGAGGGTTTTTGGGCCTTGCAGCGCCGTTTACGGCTGTCTGCACGGTCTCCGTGTGAGCGCAGCTCGCCCTGTAGTCTGTGTGCAGCCCCAGCCGGTTGGATTCAGCTCAGGGTGCGTTACTGCCTCATACCTTGAAAAAATGTTTCCTTTTTTTCAAATAGTGCAGCCTGCTGAAAATTTTTCCAAAAATTTCCTATTAGTGTCTTTCCACCCATCTCCAACTAAATAGTGGAAAAACACTAGATAGGATAACCTAGAGGAGGGTTTTTGGGCCTTGCAGCGCCGTTTACGGCTGTCTGCATGGTCTCCGTGTGAGCGCAGCTCGCCCTGTAGTCTGTGTGCAGCCACAGCCGGTTGGATTCAGCTCAGGGTGCGTTACTGCCTCATACCTTGAAAAAATTTTTCCTTTTTTTCAAATAGTGCAGCCTGTTGAAAATTTTTTAAAACATTTCCTATTAGTGTCTTTCCACCTGTCTCCAGCTAAATAGTGGAAAAACTCTACATAGGATAACCTAGAGGAGGGTTTTTGGACCTTGCAGCGCCGTTTACGGCTGTGTGCACGGTCCCCGTGTGAATTAAACTCGCTCTGTAGTCCAATCTGCAGAAAAAAAAAAGGAAAGTTCACCAAACATCACTTAACACTTGTGTAGGCCACATTTTATAAATAATAAAGTCTAGTCCACACTTTACAACATTAGTGTTTCTTACACCTGTTAGGAGGAGCATTTCAGGAATAAGCACACTAAGGCCTTAGTACTTTTCTGCTTATCTTTATCTGTCAACCAAGATGAAGAGGGCAGGGAGTAAAGCACGTGGGCGTGGGCGCGGAGCAGGGAGAGGAGCAGGGAGAGGACGTGGTGATTCTGTGCCTGCTGCGGGCACCGGTGACTCATCATCACTCAGTTTCAGCAGGGAACAGTCCTTCATGCGCAGCTTTGTCGGAGAGCGCCGTGCACCGCTGCTGCGTGAAGATCAAATTGAAGCCGTTGTCGGATGGATGGCAGCTAACGCATCGGCATCGACTTCAATTAGTGCCACATCCTCTCAGGCACAGACCACTGGAGAGCAGCCATCTGTCTCTTCACCACCTGCCAAATTGGCCAGGAAGTCAGAGAGCCCAGGACAGGAGCCGTCTCTACTTCTGTTCTATGAATCTCTTGGCTTGGAAACAGGGGGCCAGCCAAGCAGCATTGGAGAAATGGAAGAAGAGGCAGTGTGCAGTGATGCCCAACAGCTTTGTCTCTCTGACTCTGAAGAGGCAGGTGGGCCAGTGCCTCCGGTTACCACAGCGCAGTACGCATCTGATGATGAAACTCAGGTGACGCTTTCTGGTGCGTACTGTGCTGCTGAGACTACCCAGGAGGAGCAGTTGGTGGCAGAGGGTAGTGGAGATGATGAGGTCGTTGACCCATCGTGGCGTGAGGAACAGGAAGGTGGTGGGAGCAGCTCTGAGGAAGAGATTCCCCTTATGGGCCAAAGAGGGAGAGGGAGGGGGAAGACTGCGGACCCTGTAGCCTCCACTTTGGCACCCGTTAGGAGCCTGTCTCTTTCAAAAGCCAAAAAGGGCGCTCCCAAGACTTGCAGTGTCTGGTCCTTTTTTGACACAGTTGCAGATGACATTTGTTTTGTCAAATGCAAGCTGTGTCATCAGAAAGTCAAAAGAGGTAAAAGTGTCAGCAACCTCAATACCACAAATATGTGGAAACATGTGCGGACCAGGCACGCGGTGGAGTTACAAAAACACACTGAAGACGTAGTGAAACCAACAGCGGCAGCTACCACCTCTTCAGCTCGTGTTGCTTCTTCCTCCAGCTCACGCACAGCTGGTTTGGCTTCCTCCCAGGATCGCCATAGAAGAACCTCTGGCACTGTTGTCCAGAGACCTAGTGTAATTCCACCCACAGCACCACATTCCCAGTCATCCTCACACTCCCAGTCTACTCTACAGCCATCGGTAGTACAGGCATGGGAGAAAAGGCGGGCATTCTCGGCCAACCACCCCCGAGCACAGGCTCTGAATGCAGGCATTGCCAAACTTTTGTCCCTGGAAATGCTCTCATTCAGGCTGGTGGAGACTGACAGCTTCCGTGACTTGATGGCATTGGCAGTCCCACAGTACAAGGTGCCCAGCCGCTTTTACTTCAGCAGACAAGCTGTCCCTGCCCTGCAGAAGCATGTTGAGGGACACATAAAACACGCGCTACTGAACGCCGTCAGTAGCAAGGTCCACCTCACCACCGATGTGTGGACCAGTCAACATGGACAGGGGCGATACATTTCCCTCACTGCCCATTGGGTTAATGTTGTTGAGCCAGGTACAGATCGTGCGAGTGGCGCAGGACGTGTCCTGCCCACTCCAAGGATTGCAGGAATCCAGTCTGTACGCATTGACTCCTCCTCATACACAAGTTCCTCAGAATCATCGCTGCAGGAGCCGTCACAGTCCACCTCCACATGGACCCGTGAACGTTTACCTATGACCGACATGAGCACAGCCGTGGCCAAACGTCAACAGGCCGTCTTGAAACTAGTTTCATTGGGGAATCGAAGCCACACAGCGCAGGAGCTCTGGAATGCCATCAAGCAGGAGAGCGATGTGTGGTTAGTGCCAGCGAATCTCCAGCCAGGCATGGTAGTGTGTGACAATGGCCGAAATCTGGTGGCAGCTTTGGCCATTGGCAACCTCACTCACATCCCATGTCTGGCACATGTGCTCAATTTGGTTGTGCAGAGTTTTCTGAGGGGCTATCTGGATCTTGATGCACTGCTGCACAAGGTCCGCCTAGAGTGTGCTCACTTGCGGCATTCCAGCTTGGCAAGATCCCGCATTGCTGCTCTGCAGCGCCGATTCCGCCTTCCGGAACACCGCATCATATGTGACCTACCTACCAGGTGGAATTCCACGTTACATATGTTGGAGCGGTTGTGTGAGCAGCAGCAAGCAGTAATGGAGTACCAGCTGCATCAGGCGCTAAAACGTCGCAGTCAGCGCCGATCAGACTTCACAACCACAGAGTGGGCCACTATGAAGGACGTCTGCCAGGTTTTGCGTCCTTTCGATTATTCCACGCGGATGGCAAGTGCAGATGATGCACTAGTCAGCATGACTGTCCCCCTTATCTGCCTGCTTCAGCAAACTTTGCAAGCATTAAGGGATGATGTTGTGGAAGAGGTGGAGGATGAGGAGTCACCTTTTCCATCAGCTTCTGGAGAGTCAGCGCCACGTGGTTCCTCACAAAGGGGTACGCAGGGGCCACTTTGTGAGGAGGATGAGGAGGAGTCAATGGAGGAGGAAGAGCTCCGTCCAGAGGAGGGAGTGACACAATTGTCCAGTGGTCAGTGTGTACAGCGAGGGTGGGGTGATGACGAGTGGGCAGAGATCATGTCTCAAGCAGGGGACAGCGTTACTGGGCCAGTTGGCAGTCTGCAGCACATGGTGGATTTCATGCTGCAGTGCCTGAGAAACAACCGCCGCATCGACCACATTCTCAACATGCCTGATTATTGGGTGTTCACCCTCCTCGATCCTCGCTACCGGGACAATGTCCAAAACCTCATCCCAGCGTTGACCCGGGAGCGTAAAATGTGGGAGTACCACGACACACTGGTTGAATTCCATCATCTTCTCTAGTCCAACTGAGAGGAGTGCTGCTAGTGCTTTACAAAGCAGCTCAGTGCGTCGAGGCAGTGGGGGAGGCTCTGCACAAAGAGGGAGCAGAAGCAGTGCCTCTGCCCAAGGCAAGCCCAGTATGGCACAACTGTGGCAAACTTTTGTGTGCCCGCCCCAAATGTCTACACCATCACCGGCGGCTCCAGTCAGCAGGAGGCAACGGTTCCGTCAGATGGTGACAGACTACATGGCTTGCCCTCGTACTGTACTCCCAGACGGCTCTTCCCCGTTCAAGTTTTGGGTCTCTAAGCTGGATACATGGCCAGAGCTAAGCCAGTATGCATTGGAGGTGCTGGCTTGCCCTGCGGCTAGTGTCTTATCGGAACGTGTCTTTAGTGCCGCAGGTGGTGTACTAACAGACCGTCGCATGCGACTATCCTCCAATAATGTTGACCGGCTTACTTTCCTGAAAATGAACCAGGCCTGGATCTCGCAGGAATTTGCCACTCCTCTGCCTGATTAAGTAATTGGGTGTCATCCAGGTCTCCTGATGTGTTCATCTTTCTACCACCTGAACTGCTATTCCTGGGCTCCAACATCGCCAGTTGCAGCTCAGAAGTGCAGGCTGCACAGTCAAAACATACGACCCAGTGTTATTGGGTTTCAGTAACGTCAGCTGATCCCCAGCTGTGTAGCCGGCAATGTGTCATGCGACCGCCACGCTGGCACAACAACCTAAATGTAAGGAAACCTGTCCCCCCCCCCCCGGCATTTGTTACTGAAAGAGCCATCTTGTGCAGCAGTAATGTTGCACAAGGAAAAGGTAGCTCTTTTAGTTTAGCTCCTTGCTCACGCAGAACTTAACACTTATAAAATGTGTTCACTGATACCGTTATACCATCCCGGAGCTGGGACTTTCCTTCATAATGTGACGCAGCACAGCCGTCATTCCTACCCCCTTGGTGCCATGCGCTGCCTCCTCAGCGTTGTTTTAAGCTGTCACGGAGCCTGCGCTGTTCTGTTATCCCTTGGCCATGCCCAATTTGCGCTGCCTGTCTTCTGACATAATTTGGTGTCAGGCTGGCTGTGCCTGTGCGGCCGCGCTGCCCGAGATCCCGCCTCGCAGTGTCTTCTGATTGAGTCACACTGCGGGCCTGGGATCCATGGGCATGCGCAGTGCATATCTTCCCCTCAGGCTCTCGCTCATCTCCCTCCGCCATCTTCAGACTGTGCGCCGTCAGCTGATCCCTAATAGCATGCCACGGCCATGACGCCGCACAGTCTGAAGAAGAGGGAAGGAGGGGAGTGAGAGGCGAGGATATGCACTGTGCATGCCCATGGATCCAAGGCCCGCAGTGGGATTACATTAGATGACACTGCGAGGTGAGATCTGGAGCAGTGTGGACGCACAGGCACTGACAGCCTGACACCAAATTATGTCAGAAGACAGGCAGCGCAAATTGGTCATGGCCAAGGGATAACAGACCAGCGCAGGCTCCGTGACAGCTTAAAACAACGCTGAGGAGGCAGCGCACGGCACCAAGGGGATAGGAATGACAGCTGTGCTGCGTCCCATTACGAAGGAAATTCCCACCTCCGGGACGGTTTTACGGTATAAGGGGACACATTTTTACTGTTTACTTCTGTGTTTGCAAGGAGCATAATTAAAAGAGCAACCTTTTCCTTTTGCATCCTTAGTGCTGCACAAGATGGCTCTTTCAGCTACAAATGTCTTGGGGGGGGGGTTAAAGGTTCCCTTTCAACTTGTTCCAATCAGGCTTCGGCCTACACTCTGTTCCTCCTGCTGTCCCTGGGCTCTAACACCGCCAGTTGGTGCCTGGAAGTGCTGTCTGCACAGTCAACAGTCGCTCCTCTGTTATTGGGGTTCAGTAACGTCAGCTGATCCCCAGCTGTGTGTGCGGCAATACCTCCAATCTGCTCCTCCTGCTGTCCATGGGCTCTAACACCGCCAGCTGGTGCCTGGAAGTGCTGTGTGCACAGTCAACAGTCGCTCCTCTGTTATTGGGGTTCAGTAACGTCAGCTGATCCCCAGCTGTGTATCCGGCAACGTGTCATGCGACCGCCACGCTGGCACAACAAAAATGTAAGGGAACCTGTCTTTCCCCCCATCCCTAGGCGTTTGTTACTGAAAGAGCCACCTTGTGCAGCACTAATACTGCACAAGGAAAAGATCACTCTTGAAATTATGCTCCTTGGAAACGCTGAACTACACACTCATGTAATGTGTCCCCTCACACCGTCCAACCGTCCCGGAGGTGGGACTTTCCTTTGTAATGTGACGCAGCACAGCAGTCATTCCTACCCCCTTTGCTCCGTGCGCTGCCTCCTTAGCGTTGTTTGATTCCGTCATGGACCCTGCGCTGTTATGTTATCCCTTGGCCATGCACAGTTTGCGCTGCCCGTCCTCTGACATCATTTGTTGTCGTCCTGGCTGCGCCTGTGCGTCCACGCTGCCCGAAATGCCACCTCGCAGTGTCGTCTAATGTGATCCCACAGTGGGCCTGGTATCCATGGCCATGCGCAGTGCATATACTAGCCTCTCACTCCCCTTCTTCACGCTTCTTCAGACTAGGCGGCGTCAGCTGATCCCTAATAGCATGCCACGGCCGTGACGCCGCACAGTCTTAAGAAGCAGGAAGGAGGTGAGTGAGAGGCGATGATATTCACTGCGCATGCCCATGGATCCCTGGCCCGCAGTGGGATTACATTAGATGACACTGCGAGGTTTGATCTCGGGCAGCTTTGACACACAGGCACTGCCAGCCTGACACCTAAATGATGTTAAAAGACGGGCACCGCTAAATGTGCATGGCCAAGGGATAACATTACAGCGCGGGCTCCGTGACAGAACCAAACAACGTTGAGGAGGTGGCGCACGGCACCAAGGGGGTTGGAATGACGGCTGTGCTGTGTCACATTACAAAGGAAAGTCCCACTTCCGGGACGGTTTAACAGTGTGAGGGGACACATTATATGAGTGTGTACTTCAGCGTTTGCAAGGAGCATAATTTTAGGAGCCACCATTTTCCATGTGCAGTATCACTGCTGTACAAGATGGCTCTTTCAGCAACAAATTCCTGGGGGGGGGGGTTAAAGGTTCCCTTTCAACTTGCTCCACTGCAGGCTTCGGCCTACACTCTGCTCCTCTTTGATTCCCTGGGTTTCAACACTGTCAGTTGCCACCTGGAAGTATTGTCTACACAGAAAAAACACTAGCTGATGTGTCAGTAGGGTTCGGCACCGCCAGCTGTTCCCCTGCTGTGTAGTCGGCAACGTGTCCAGCACAAGGCACGCTGGCACAACAGAACAAAAGCTGCCACCAGTGCAGGCTTCGGCCTACACTCTGCTCCTCTCCTCCTCCTGCTGACCCTGGGCTCTAACACCGCCAGTTTTTGCCCGGACGTGCTAGCTGCACAGAGAAAAACACCAGCCAATGTGTTAGTGGGGTTCAGCACCGCCAGCTGTTCCCCTGCTGTGTAGCCGGCAACGTGACCTGCAAACGCCACGCAGGCACCTGAGCTGAAATTAAAGGGACCCTGACCCCCACCCCCAGGTGTTTCTATGTATAACAGCCACCTTGTACAGCAGTACTGCTGCATTTGTACAAGGTGGCTGACTTTTTCTCCTTGCCCACGTTGAATTTAACACGTACAAAATGTGTCTCATTACAGACCATTTCACTGCCCCTGAGGTGTGATTCTCCTTTTTAAATGACACGCAGCACCCCCCTTGGTAGCGCTGCCCGTCTTCTGACATCATTGCTTGGCTGCCTGTGCCTGTGCGTCCGCCCTGCCCGACACAACCCCCCTCATTGTCTCATATATTTTGACTGCGAGGGTGTGATTGATGGGCATATGCAGTGCATATGTTCACCTGTCTTCACTCATCTCCTTCCGCCTTCTTCAGACTGTGCGGCCTTATGGCCGCGGCATGCGAGAAGGGATCAGCTGAGGCCGCCCAGTCTGAAGCAGGTGTAAGGACATTTGTGAGCGGCGAACATATTTACTGCGCAAGGCCATGAATCCCAGCCCTGTAGTGTGACTTTGTGAAAAGACACTATGGGTCTGGGATTCATGGCCATCGCTAACTGCACCGGCCAACATGAAATGAGGTCATAAGACAGGCAGCGCTCACAGCGCATGGCCAAGGGCTAACAAGAGCACAGACTCCTGTACAGCAAATAACAACGCTCAGGAGGCTGCGCCCAGCACCAAGGCGTTAATTTTGGACACCTGTGCCGCGTCTCCTTAAAAAGACAAGTCACGCCTCCAATACAGTTCTACTGTACAATGGGCAAAATTGTGTACGTCTTTCATTCTGCGTGTGCAATGAGCAAAATTCATAGAGCAACCTCTGACTTGTGCAGCATTAGTGCTGCACAAGGTGTGGCTCTTGTACTTTGCAACACCTGAGGGGGGGTTAAAGGTTATCTTTGAAATTGGTTCAATTAGGCTTCGGCCTACACTCTGCTCCTCTCCTCCTCCTGCTGACCCTGGGCTCAAACACCGCCAGTTTCTGCCCGCACTTGCTAGCTGCACAGAGAAAAACACCAGGCAATGTGTTAGTGGGGTTCAGCACCGCCAGTTGTTCCCCTGCTGTGTAGCCGGCATCGTGTCCAGCACAAGCCACGCTGGCACAACAGACCAAAAGCTGCCACCAGTGCAGGCTTCGGCCTACACTCTGCTCCTCTCCTCCTCCTGCTGACCCTGGGCTTAAACACCGCCAGTTTCTGCCCGGACGTGGTAGCTGCACAGAGAAAAACACCAGCCAATGTGTTAGTGGGGTTCAGCACCGGCAGTTGTTCCCCTGCTGTGTAGCCGGCATCGTGTCCAGCACAAGCCACGCTGGCACAACAGACCAAAAGCTGCCACCAGTGCAGGCTTCGGCCTACACTCTGCTCCTCTCCTCCTCCTGCTGACCCTGGGCTTAAACACCGCCAGTTTCTGCCCGGACGTGCTAGCTGCACAGAGAATAACACCAGTCAATGTGTCAGTGGGGTTCAGCACCGCCAGCTGTTCCCCTGCTGTGTAGCCGGCAACGTGTCCTGCAAATGCCATGCAGGCACCTTAACTGAAATTAAAGTGAACCTGCCCCCCCCCAGGTGTTTCTGTGTATAACAGCCACCTTGTACAGCAGTACTGCTGCATTTGTACAAGGTGGCTGACTTTTTCTCATTGCCCACGTGGAACTCAACACGTACAAAATGTGTCTCATTAGAGACGATTACAATGTCCCTGAGGTGTGACTTTCCTTTTTAATGACACGCAGCACCCCCCTTGTTAGCGCTGCCCGTCTTCTGACATCATTGGTTGGCTGGCTGTGCCTGTGCGTCCGCCCTGCCCGACACAACGCCCCTCGTTGTCTGATCTATTTTGACTGCGAGGGTGTGATTGATGGGCATACGCAATGCATATGTTCGCCTGTCTTCACTCATCTCCTTCTGCCTTCTTCAGACTGTGCGGCCTTATGGCCGTGGCATGCGAGAAGGGATTAGCTGAGGCCGCCCAGTCTGAAGCAGGTGTAAGGACATTTGTGAGTGGCGAACATATTTACTGCACAAGGCCATGAATCCCAGCCCCGCAGTGTGAATTATTGAAAACACACTGGGGGTCTGGGATTCATGGCCATCGATAACCGCACCGGCCAACATGAAACGAGGTCATAAGACAGGCAGCGCTCACAGCGCATGGCCAAGGGATAACAAGAGCACAGACTCCTGTACAGCAAATAACAACGCTCAGGAGGCTGCGCCCAGCACCAAGGCGTTATTTTTGGACACCTGTGCCATGTCTCCTTAAAAAGACAAGTCACGCCTCCAATACAGTTCTACTGTACAATGGGCAAAATTGTGTACGTCTTTCATTCTGCGTGTGCAATGAGCAAAATTTAAAGAGCAACCTCTCACTTGTGGAGCATTACTGCTGCACAAGGTGTGGCTCTTCTACATTGTAACACCTGAGGGTGGGTTAAATGTTACCTTTGAAATTGGTTCACTTAGGCTTCGGCCTACACTCTGCTCCTCTCCTCCTCCTGCTGACCCTGGGCTCTAACACCGCCAGTTTTTGCCCGGACGTGCTAGCTGCACAGGGAAAAACACCAGCCAATGTGTTAGTGGGGTTAAGCACCGCCAGCTGTTCCCCCGCTGTGTATTCGGCATCGTTTCCTGCAAACGCAACGCAGACACAAAGCTGCCTCCAGTGCAGGCTTCGGCCTACACTATGCTTCCCCTGCTTACCCTTGGCTCCAACACCGCTAGTTGGGGATCTAGGAAGACAATCTTGAAAAGGCAACGCATCCGTGTTCCAGCACCGCCAGCTGGTCCCCGGCAGTGTTTTTGTCACGGGTACTCCCTCGTGCCCAGCCTGGTTCCAGCACCGTCAGCTGTTTCCGGGTACTGTCAAACTCACTGAGACACCTATGCGTTGCCCCGTCATGTTGCGGTCGGGTTAGCCAACTCCAGGGTGCCTCCAGTTTAGGAGCTTCCTACGTGGGCTGCGTGAATTGGCAGTCAAGGCTGGTTCTGTAGTGCCAGTAGGCCAAGCTCCCCCTGTAGGACTGTTGGTGTTCGGTAACTGCGGCTGCCTCGCGGCCTAGCTGTTCTCCCCTCTCCTGTGGACCTTCTGGTCCACCTCCTGGTTCCAGCACCGTCAGCTGGTTCCGGGCAGAGCCTTTGGCTTAGGTGCCTCCTCCTGGGTATCCGAGTTCCGCCAACGCCAGGCGGTCCTTGGTAGTGCTTTTAAGCGCAGGCACCTACAGCTTAGTAACCGGGTTCCAGCACCGTCAACTGGTCCTCGGTGCCATTGGCTCTTGCACACTGGGGCAATGCATCCGTGTTCCAGCACCGCCAGCTGGTCCCCGGCAGTGTTTTTGTCACGGGTACTCCCTCGTGCCCAGCCTGGTTCCAGCACCGTCAGCTGTTTCCGGGTAGTGTCAAGCTCACTGAGACGCCTATGCTTGCCCCGTCGTGTTGCGGTCGGGTTAGCCAACTCCAGGGTGCCTCCAGTTTAGGAGCTTCCTATGTGGGCTGCGTGAATTGGCAGTCAAGGCTGGTTCTGTAGTGCCAGTAGGCCAAGCTCCCCCTGTAGGACTGTTGGTGTTCGGTAACTGCGGCTGCCTCGCGGCCTAGCTGTTCTCCCCTCTCCTGTGGACCTTCTGGTCCACCTCCTGGTTCCAGCACCGTCAGCTGGTTCCGGGCAGAGCCTTTGGCTTAGGTGCCTCCTCCTGGGTATCCGAGTTCCGCCAACGCCAGGCGGTCCTTGGTAGTGCTTTTAAGCGCAGGCACCTACAGCTTAGTAACCGGGTTCCAGCACCGTCAGCTGGTCCTCGGTGCCATTGGCTCTTGCACACTGGGGCAACGCATCCGGGTTCCAGCACCGCCAGCTGGTCCCCGGCATTGTTTTTGTCACGGGTACTCCCTCGTGCCCAGCCTGGTTCCAGCACCGTCAGCTGTTTCCGGGTAGTGTCAAGCTCACTGAGACGCCTATGCTTGCCCCGTCGTGTTGCGGTCGGGTTAGCCAACTCCAGGGTGCCTCCAGTTTAGGAGCTTCCTATGTGGGCTGCGTGAATTGGCAGTCAAGGCTGGTTCTGTAGTGCCAGTAGGCCAAGCTCCCCCTGTAGGACTGTTGGTGTTCGGTAACTGCAGCTGCCTCGCGGCCTAGCTGTTCTCCCCTCTCCTGTGGACCTTCTGGTCCACCTCCTGGTTCTAGCACTGTCAGCTGGTTCCGGGCAGAGGCTTTGGCTTAGGTGCCTCCTCCTGGGTATCCGAGTTCCGCCAACGCCAGGCGGTCCTTGGTAGTGCTTTTAAGCGCAGGCACCTACAGCTTAGTAACCGGGTTCCAGCACCGTCAGCTGGTCCTCGGTGCCATTGGCTCTTGCACACTGGGGCAACGCATCCGGGTTCCAGCACCGCCAGCTGGTCCCCGGCAGTGTTTTTGTCACGGGTACTCCCTCGTGCCCAGCCTGGTTCCAGCACCGTCAGCTGTTTCCGGGTACTGTCAAACTCACTGAGACACCTATGCGTTGCCCCGTCGTGTTGCGGTCGGGTTAGCCAACTCCAGGGTGCCTCCAGTTTAGGAGCTTCCTATGTGGGCTGCATGAATTGGTAGTCAAGGCTGGTTCTGTAGTGCCAGTAGGCCAAGCTCCCCCTGTAGGACTGTTGGGGTTCGGTAACTGCAGCTGCCTCGCGGCCTAGCTGTTCTCCCCTCTCCTGTGGACCTTCTGGACCACCTCCTGGTTCCAGCACCGTCAGCTGGTTCCGAGCAGAGCCTTTGGCTTAGGTGCCTCCTCCTGGGTATCCGAGTTCCGCCAACGCCAGGCGGTCCTTGGTAGTGCTTTTAAGCGCAGGCACCTACAGCTTAGTAACCGGGTTCCAGCACTGTCAGCTGGTCCTCGGTGCCATTGGCTCTTGCACACTGGGGCAACGCATCCGTGTTCCAGCACCGCCAGCTGGTTCTCGGCAGTGTTTTTGTCACGGGTACTCCCTCGTGCCCAGCCTGGTTCCAGCACCGTCAGCTGTTTCCGGGTACTGTCAAACTCACTGAGACACCTATGCGTTGCCCCATCGTGTTGCGGTCGGGTTAGCCAACTCCAGGGTGCCTCCAGTTTAGAATCTTCCTATGTGGGCTGCGTGAATTGGCAGTCAAGGCTGGTTCTGTTGTGCCAGTAGGCCAAGCTCCCCCTGTAGGACTGTTGGGGTTCGGTAACTGCGGCTGCCTCGCGGCCCAGCTGTTCTCTCCTCTCCTGTGGACCTTCTGGTCCACATCCGGGTTCCAGCACCGTCAGCTGGTTCTCGGCAGTGTCTTTTGCTCTTGTACCTTCTGCTCCCCATCCTGGTTCCAGTACCGTCAGCTGGTTCCGGGCAGAGCCTTTGGCTTAGGTGCCTCCTTCTGGGTATCCAAGTTCCACCAACGTCAGGTGGTCCTTGGTAGTGCTTTCAGGCACGGGTACCTCCTGCTTAGTAACCGGGTTCCAGTAACGTCAGCTGTTCCTCGGTAGTTCCATTGGCTCTTGGACCTTCGGCTACCCATCCGGGTTCCAGTACCATCAGCTGGTTCTCGGCAGTGTCTTTTGCTCTTGTACCTTCTGCTCCCCATCCTGGTTCCAGTAACGTCAGCTGGTTCTGGGCAGAGCCTTTGGCTTAGGTGCCTCCTTCTGGGTATCCGAGTTCCGCCAACGTCAGGCGGTCCTTGGTAGTGCTATTTAGCACGGGTACCTCCTGCTTAGTAACCGGGTTCCAGTAACATCAGCTGGTCCTCTGTAGTTCCATAGGCTCTTGAACCTTCGGGTAGCCATCCGAGTTCCAGTTCCATCAGCTGGTTCTTGGCATTTTCTCAGCCTTCTTGTACCTTCTGCTACATTTCCAAGTTGAAGACCCTAAAGTCGACGACCCGGAAGACCACCCCTAAGATGACGACGACACCAGAGACGACAACCAGTGAGATGACGACGACCCTGGAGATGACGACCCTGAAGACCACCCCGATGACGACGACGGCGGAGACGACGACGGCGGAGACGACGACCCTGGAGACGACGACATGGAAGACCGAGAAGCAGAAGAACAAGAGGCTGCAGAACAAAGAGCAGAAGAACATTAAGAATAACACTTAATATCAGAGCAAAAGATATTATCTAAATTATATGCAGAAGAAGACTAAGCAGTGTATGGGGGTGAGTCCGTTCCTCCTCGTGGTGCCCCTGGATAAAGCCTGATGCTGCAGGCCAAACTGAACGCGGACAAATGTAACTTTTGTGACAGGCAGAACAGAAGGTGTAATCTTCAAACTTTTATAGATAACAACTACGGGAATGCCTGTCACAAATGAGAATATGATGAAGAAGTAGAATAGGAAGAATAATAACAGTTGAATAAAATGAATATGTAGAATAGGAAGAATAATAATATTTGAATAAAATGAATATGAAGAATGTAATCCAAAAAAAAAAATAGGTAGAAGATGAAGAAGAAGATGAATAAGGTGAAGAAGTTGATGTCAAAGATGCTGATGATGATGAAGATGAAAGTGTGGGAAAAGGAAAAAAAAAGAAGGGGAAGGGCGTGGAATAGTGAAACATCAATATCTGACAAAATAAAAAAAAATTTACATAGTCAATATCTTTGTCACTCCGAACGTCTTTAAAAAAAAAAAAAAAAATCATGCTATTCTATTTGATTGGGCTAAACCTCTATGCCTTTAATGTCTCCGCCACCTCCCCAAATACATCCTGCATTATTCTTAGTTGTTTTCCTTCATGTAGAATGAACCTACAAGGAAAGAAAGGTTTTATTTTAATTCCGATATTTTGGTCCCATTGTCTTGCATTGGGATCGGGTATCGGTATCGGCGATATCCAATATTTTTTGAATATCGGCTGATCCAATCCGATACCGATACTTTCCGATATCGGAAGGTATCGCTCAACACTAGTGGTAAGATTAATCCATCACAGATGAAAAATAATGGTAAAGGAGGAGATGGTGGTGGTGCCCGCAGCTTCATTGACTAGCAGTGAGGTCACTGAAGCTGGACTCCCTCACAGCCTCAACTGCATTGAAATATTGACCGTGGTCAAAGGACAGTGAAATTGTACAATTCAAGTTCAGTATGTCTGAACAACATGATCGCAAGGTGATCCACTATCCTTCCAGAACACAGTCAATGAGTGAGGGTCTTAGGTATTTGTTGTTAGTCAACAGTTATCACAACAAATACATACTATAAGACATGGCATATTTATCACACCCACAGTAAACACATTATAATGAGGTATTAGTTATTTGTTATGGGTAGCAATGAGGCTTTGAGACGGCCATGTATCAGTTACACACATCAAATGTACAGTTATATGAAAAAGTTTGGGCACCCCTATTAATCTTAAGCTTAATGTTTTATAAAAATTGTTTTTTTTGCAACAGCTATTTCAGTTTCATATCTTCTATATATATATAATTGTCTAAGGGTTTTTCCGTCTGTCTGTCTGTCTGTCTTTCTGTCTGTCTGTCTGTCCTGGAAATCCCGCGTCTCTGATTGGTCGAGGTCGCCAGGCCTCGACCAATCAGCGACGGGCACAGTATCGACGTAGAAATCCCGCGTCTCTGATTGGTCAAGGCCGCCAGGCCTCGACCAATCAGCAACGGGCACAGCGACGATGATGTCATAAAGGATGTAGAAATCCCACGTTTCTGATTCAGCGACGGGCACAGTATCGATGTAGATGTCATAATGGTTGCCATGGCGACGATGATGTCATAAAGGTTGCCTCGACCAATCAGCGACGGGCACAGTCTGCCGCGAATTCTGGAATCATCATTGTCCATATACTACGGGGACATGCATATTCTAGAATACCCGATGCGTTAGAATCGGGCCACAATCTAGTATCTAATAAATGTTGGACACAGGAAAGTTTCTGCCTTGAGATGAGGTTTATTGTACTAACAGAAAATGTGCAATCTGCATTCAAACAAAATTTGGCAGGTGCATAAGTATGGGCACCCTTATCATTTTCTTGTTTTAAATACTCCTACCTACTTTTTACTGACTTACTAAAGCACTTTTTTTGGTTTTCTAACCTCAATGAGCTATGCTCACAAACCATGTCAAGGGTCCTCATTGCCTTGTGAGGCCCTAACCAATTTGTTAGAAAAGGAAACAAACAATGTTAAAAATCAAAAATACATTTTTGGACAGAATACATATTTAACTGTAGCATTAGTTGGGCTCCTCCATTTGCCATGGCACACTACCCTCTGGTGTTATAAAAAAATCAGCAAAAATATTCCTCACTATAAGGGCAGAGTGAGCTACTCGGGAGGCATGGTGTCTTTCCTCTGGTAATGCCACATTACCCACTCTACCATCATCAACATCATCCAAGGCTGGTTCTTGTTGTCGGCAGAAATTATGCAAAATAACAGTAGCCTTTATGACTGCCTGGACATTTTCTGGATGCATTTGGATTTGAGTTTCAAAAATACGCCATCTTGAAGTCAAGATTCCAAAAGCACACTCAACCAATCGCCGGGCTATCATCAGTCGAGTGTTAAAAATTCTTCTCCGGTTGTCCAAACCACGACGTGGAAATGGTCAAAGAACATGCCTTGAGAGCACAAAACCCTTATCAGCAACCATGATAAATGGTGCAGGTGGGCCTGGCGCACCAGGAAGCACACATGGTTGTGGCAGATTTAAATTAGTCTCAGCAAGTCGCCGAGCTAATCTGGAAGCTCTAAAGATGCGAGCATCAGAGGCACTCCCATATGCCCCAATGTCAGCAAGAACAAAACAGTAGTTGCTGTCAGCTACAGCCAGGAGCACAACGGAAAAATATTTTTTGTAATTAAAATAACAAGAACCAGAGTTTGGCGGCTTTTTGACACAAATGTGTTTACCATCCAGGGCACCGATGCAGTTTAGGAACTCAGCGGCTTCCATGAAACCCTGGGCAATGAGGACATGAGACCCCCGCTATATTCCTGCTGTCTGAGCGGGGGGGCTTACATTATACAATTTTGTAAAATGACCATATGCCCCACGTAGCAAGAGTAGAGGGTGAACCCATAGCCTCTTCTGCAGCTGTGGTTCCTCATCAAGCATATGATGGCGAACCCCAGAGCGACACGACACAAGCCATGCCAACCACAACAACGTCTCATTGTCAGTAAACATATTTGTGACACCCAAGGAGTGCTAACACACACCCCTAAGAAGATGTCATTGTCTAAAAATTTTAGGAACTGTTTTAAGACATCATCACTAATGGATCACACCTTTGCAAGTTCCAAGCCTTTAATTAATGCCTTAACCCCTCATATGGACCTCAAAACCTTTTTGTGTGATACGTATGCACATGGACAGCACACGGATGAGAAACACAGACACACAGACAGCACACGGATGAGAAACACGGATACACGGATGACACACGGATGACACACAGATGGCCTACGTGCACACACAGACACACGGACACGGATAGCTCCGGGACCATTTCTTCTCGCACAGGAAATATCTGGACATGTGAGACTGCCCTTATACCGTATGGAGTGAGGCTGTATGGTGCAAACACCTGAAGAATAGTCCCTTCACTAAAAATACTTGTTCCTTCTTTTTACCTGTGGATTTTCCACATCTAATGCAAAGCTATGGGAAAAATCTGCACAGAACTGAGCATTCTCACAAGATAAAATGAAATGTTACAGATTTGAAACACATGCATCTTTAGTGCCATTCCGCTGCTGAAGCATGCCAAAAATACATATAATCCACACTTGACTGTATCATACAAATACCAGGAAGTATAAAAATCAGAGCAGCTTTATTTACATAATAATGAAAACACATGTAAAATACGTACACAAAAACACCATGTAAAAAACTAAAATAATTTAGGTGCTAGGTGCAGAAAATCTGCAACATGAAAAACTCACTAAAAACTCATTTTGGGAATGAAGCATAATGCACTACCATAGTAAATCTGTGTCACCACCATATGCAGCAAGGAATAACTACAGCATATCCAAACATCAGATGTTATGTTCTCTGTCTACTTGATATTATTAAACTAAAGTGGACAAACCTGTCCCTCCCTGTGAGCACACACTCCTCACCTCTTTCATTCCGGCCACTCCCCAGAAACCCTATGACATGAACCACTGTACTTTGAAAGCAAAAAGAAACTTGCTTCCGCATGTGTAAATGATTCAGTGAGGCCTCCTGAGCTACGACATGGATCCTAACCAGAATCACCACTACGTCCTTTATTCTCCAGTCCAACAACATGCGGTAAGCTATTTTTTGGTTCATAATTACAAAATATATACTTGAAGGAACTAGATTATAGATTTTATCGGAGAAGTGTGTGATAGGCTACTTATACCACTGCATGTTATGCACAACCCACCCGTCTTATGAGCATTTCCGTGCCCATCCGGATATGTAAACTATATATATGCATCATGTAGAAACAAATTTTTATCTATACCAAGACTTTCCTTTATTTTTTACATAAGATTTGGCATTGCTTGTGCTCATGCACTGAACACACATCTGGCATACAGCAAGGTAAAAAAAGCAACATTTGTTCATGCTGGAGTCAAGTTCAGATGTAAGATGTCACACACAAATAAGAAATGGAGTTGGTGTTTCTTTCCTGCCATAAAACACCACAAAAAGATATTGATGTAATCCTAAATTTATAAGTTTGCAAGCTAATACATTAACTTGGAAAACTACATTATTACCGTATATACTCGAGTATAAGCCGAGATTTTCAGCCCAAATTTTTGGGCTGAAAGTGCCCCCCTCGGCTTATACTCGAGTCACGGTAGCGGTGGGGTCGGCAGGTGAGGGGGTGAGGGTGCTGAGGTATACTTACCTAGTCCCAGCGATCCTCGCGGTGTCCCTGCCGTCCCACGGTCTTCTGTGCTGCAGCTTCTTCCTCTCTTCAGCGGTCACGTGGGACCGCTCATTACAGAAATGAATAAGCGGCTCCACCTCCCATAGGGGCGGAGCCGCTTATTCATTTCTCTAATCAGCGGTGCCGGTGACCGCTGATAGAGAAAGAAGCTGCGGCACCGAAGGCAGGAGGGGACAGGAGGGGACAGCGCGAGGATCGCCAGGACTAGGTGAGTATGTTATATTCACCTGTCCTCGTTCCAGCCGCCGGGCGCAGCTCCATCTTCCCGGCCGGCGCCTCCATCTTCCCGGCGTCTCTGCTCTCTGACTGATCAGGCAGAGGGCGCGATGACGCATACAGTGTGCGCGGCGCCCTCTGCCTGATCAGTCAGAGCAGAGACGCCGGGAAGATGGAGGCGCCGGAACGAGACGCCGGGAGCTGCAATCAAGGGAGGTGAGTATGTGTTTTTTTTTCTTTATTGCGGCAGCGGCGGCACAAATTTATGTGGAACATCTATGGGGCACAGTGAACGGTGCAGAGCACCGTATATGGCACAGCACAGCTATGGGGCACAGTGAACGGTGCAGAGCACCGTATATGGCACAGCACAGCTATGGGGCACAGTGAACGGTGCAGAGCACCGTATATGGCACAGCACAGCTATGGGGCACAGTGAACGGTGCAGAGCACCGTATATGGCACAGCACAGCTATGGGGCACAGTGAACGGTGCAGAGCACCGTATATGGCACAGCACAGCTATGTATGGGGCACAGTGAACGGTGCAGAGCACCGTATATGGCACAGCACAGCTATGTATGGGGCACAGTGAACGGTGCAGAGCACCGTATATGGCACAGCACAGCTATAGGGCACAGTGAACGGTGCAGAGCACCGTATATGGCACAGCACAGCTATGTATGGGGCACAGTGAACGGTGCAGAGCACCGTATATGGCACAGCACAGCTATGTATGGGGCACAGTGAACGGTGCAGAGCACCGTATATGGCACAGCACAGCTATGGGGCACAGTGAACGGTGCAGAGCACCGTATATGGCACAGCACAGCTATGGGGCACAGTGAACGGTGCAGAGCACCGTATATGGCACAGCTAGGGGGGGCACAGTGAACGGTGCAGAGCACCGTATATGGCACAGCTAGGGGGGGCACAGTGAACGGTGCAGAGCACCGTATATGGCACAGCACAGCTATGGGGCACAGTGAACGGTGCAGAGCACCGTATATGGCACAGCACAGCTATGGGGCACAGTGAACGGTGCAGAGCACCGTATATGGCACAGCACAGCTATGGGGCACAGTGAACGGTGCAGAGCACCGTATATGGCACAGCACAGCTATGGGGCACAGTGAACGGTGCAGAGCACCGTATATGGCACAGCACAGCTATGGGGCACAGTGAACGGTGCAGAGCACCGTATATGGCACAGCACAGCTATAGGGCACAGTGAACGGTGCAGAGCACCGTATATGGCACAGCACAGCTATGTATGGGGCACAGTGAACGGTGCAGAGCACCGTATATGGCACAGCACAGCTATGTATGGGGCACAGTGAACGGTGCAGAGCACCGTATATGGCACAGCACAGCTATGGGGCACAGTGAACGGTGCAGAGCACCGTATATGGCACAGCTAGGGGGGGCACAGTGAACGGTGCAGAGCACCGTATATGGCACAGCACAGCTATGGGGCACAGTGAACGGTGCAGAGCACCGTATATGGCACAGCACAGCTATGGGGCACAGTGAACGGTGCAGAGCACCGTATATGGCACAGCACAGCTATGGGGCACAGTGAACGGTGCAGAGCACCGTATATGGCACAGCACAGCTATGTATGGGGCACAGTGAACGGTGCAGAGCACCGTATATGGCACAGCACAGCTATGGGGCACAGTGAACGGTGCAGAGCACCGTATATGGCACAGCACAGCTATGGGGCACAGTGAACGGTGCAGAGCACCGTATATGGCACAGCTAGGGGGGGCACAGTGAACGGTGCAGAGCACCGTATATGGCACAGCTAGGGGGGGCACAGTGAACGGTGCAGAGCACCGTATATGGCACAGCACAGCTATGGGGCACAGTGAACGGTGCAGAGCACCGTATATGGCACAGCACAGCTATGAGGCACAGTGAACGGTGCAGAGCACCGTATATGGCACAGCACAGCTATGGGGCACAGTGAACGGTGCAGAGCACCGTATATGGCACAGCACAGCTATGTATGGGGCACAGTGAACGGTGCAGAGCACCGTATATGGCACAGCACAGCTATGGGGCACAGTGAACGGTGCAGAGCACCGTATATGGCACAGCTAGGGGGCATAATGAACGGTGCAGAGCACTATATGGTTCACACCTATGGGGAAATATGAACGGTGCAGAGCACTATATGGCACAGCTATGGGGAAATAATGATCTATTTTTATTTTTGAAATTCACCGGTAAATGCTGCATTTCCACCCTAGGCTTATACTCGAGTCAATAAGTTTTCCCAGTTTTTTGTGGCAAAATTAGGGGGGTCGGCTTATACTCGGGTCGGCTTATACTCGAGTATATACGGTAATATAGCTGTAGTTTAATAAGTGTATGATTATTGTGTCCTACATTACCAACAGTGCACACACAGTGGTTCAGAAAAGTTAATAGAGTAATGTGTAATAAGTAATGATGTGCTAATAGTGTCTTCAGCGTTCTCAAATACTATGCAATCCCTGCATGTGTTCTGGCTGTTGAACAGCCGCGAGACATGCAGCCACAGTGACTCGAACATAGAGTATCTTCGGCAAGCTTGAATACTATTAGCACACGGGCATGCTCAGGTAACACCTTATCAGAGCACACTCATGTATCACTAGAACCATTTGAAGGGTGTCTGTTACCCACGCACCCTATAATTAATCCCTTTCCAACGTTGGGTACAATAGTATGCCCACGTTAGACTCCCCCTGTTTGGTGCATGCTCCAGCGCTGAGCCCGCACCTTTCTGGGCACATGACAGCTGATCTATACAGCTGACATATGCCCGCAACAGCCGCTGATGGAATCGTGATCCACCTGTAGCTGTTAACTAGTTAAATGCTGCTGTCAATCTCTGATAGTGGCATTTAACTCGCACTTACCACTCGCTAATCCTACCCATCGGTGACACCGATGATCACAGGTCACTAATGGGTCAGCATGACAACCAAAGATCCGCAGCAGACCTCTGTGGTTGTCATAGCAAGTGAGCATTTATGCTACACACAGGTGATTTGATCAGAATTACATGCCAGTATAGGTGCCTTTTTGATTAGTTAGTAGTTTTGATCGGTTAGTAACACCTGACCAGCATCTCATCACCCCTGGACGAAGCATTCATATGCAAAATGTATTTCGGGTGTGGTGGACTCTCGGACCTGTGACTACTCTCTGGGTATGAGCTTTTTCTCGGAGATTGATGAAAGCTGTGGCGCCATCTTGGAGGAGGAATTTTTTCTTCTGCGCAATAGCAGCTGTCGGATCTCTATACACACCTATAGCTGCTACTGTGCAAGCGTGGCAGATGCCATTTTTCAAATTGCCTTTTTTTCCCCCTCACTCAATTAAATAAGCAAAAGGATTTACCATATATACCCGAGTATAAGCTGAGATTTTCAGCCCATTTTTTTAGGCTGAAAGTGCCCCTCTTGGCTTATACTTGAGTCATTGTCCCAGGGGGTCGGTGGGGGAGGGTGTTGTGAATTCTGTGGCTGAGTTCACTTCTGTGGTCACAAGTGGTATTGCAGTCTCTGGGCTTCCTCCCTCAGGTGTTTTGGTGAGCTCGTTGGCTGCCTTGCTATTTAGCTCCACCTGAGTCTGTCTTCCTTGCTCCTTGTCAATGTTCCAGTGTTGGATCTGAGCTACTGCATCTTTCCTTGGGCCTGCTGCTCTGCTAGATAAGTGCTTCTAGTTTGTTTTCTGTTTTTTCTGTCCAGCTTGCTATTAACTTTTGCTGGAAGCTCTGAGAAGCAAAGGGGTGCACCGCCGTGCTGTTAGTTCGGCACGGTGGGTCTTTTTGCCCCTTTGCGTGGTTTTCGTTTTAGGGTTTTTTGTAGACTGCATAGTTCTCTTTGCTATCCTCGCTCTGTCTAGAATATCGGGCCTCACTTTGCTGAATCTATTTCATTCCTACGTTTGTCTTTTCATCTTGCTAACAGTCATTATATGTGGGGGGCTGCCTATTCCTTTGGGGTATTTCTCTGAGGTAAGTCAGGCTTGTATTTCTATCTTCAGGCTAGTCAGCTCCTCAGGCAGTGCCGAGTTGCATAGGTAGTGATAGGCGCAATCCACTGCTGCTTATAGTTGTGTAAGGATAGATCAGGTACTGCAGTCTACAGAGATTCCACGTCTCAGAGCTCGTCCTATTGTTTTTGGTTATTGCCAGATCTCTGTATGTGCGCTGATTACTGCACGCTGTGTTGCCTGATTGCCAGCCATAACAGTACAAGGAGCCAACCAATGATTCCCAATAGAGGGAAAAAAGAAATCCTGACATCACTTTTTTTTCTTAGCTCTGTCTTCAGTCTTTTTTTTCCCCTAGACATTAGAGTGCTTCAGGACACAGCTGTGGACATGGATATTCAGGCTCTGTGCTCCTCAATGGATAATCTCGTTGTAAATGTACAAAAGATTCAAGATACTATTGATCAGAAATCGATGCTAGAACCAAGAATTCCGATTCCTGATTTGTTTTTTGGTGACAGAACTAAGTTCCTGAGCTTCAGAAATAATTGTAAGCTATTTTTGGCCTTGAAACCTCATTCTTCTGGTAATCCTATTCAACAGGTTTTGATTATTATTTCTTTTTTGCGCGGCGACCCACAGGACTGGGCGTTTTCTCTTGCACCAGGAGATTCTGCATTGAGTAATGTTGATGCATTTTTCCAGGCGCTGGGATTGCTTTACGATGAGCCTAATTCAGTGGATCAGGCTGAGAAAAATCTGCTGGCTTTATGCCAGGGTCAGGATGATGTAGAAGTATATTGTCAGAAATTTAGGAAGTGGTCAGTACTCACTCTGTGGAATGAATCTGCACTGGCGGCTTTGTTCTTCCAGCATGTGGTTCGTTTACATGGCATTCCTGAGAATATTGTTTCTGACAGAGGTTCCCAGTTTGTCTCGAAGTTCTGGCGAGCCTTTTGTGGTAGGATGGGCATTGACCTATCTTTTTCCTCGGCCTTCCATCCTCAGACTAATGGCCAGACCGAACGAACCAATCAGACCTTGGAAACATATCTGAGATGTTTTGTTTCCGCTGACCAGGATGATTGGGTGTCATTTTTGCCGTTGGCTGAGTTCGCCCTTAATAATCGGGCCAGCTCGGCTACCTTGGTCTCTCCATTTTTCTGCAATTCTGGGTTCCATCCTCGTTTCTCTTCAGGACAGGTTGAGTCTTCGGACTGTCCTGGTGTGGATTCTGTGGTGGACAGGTTGCAGCAGATCTGGACTCAGGTAGTGGACAATTTGACCTTGTCCCAGGAGAAGGCTCAGCTTTTCGCTAATCGCAGACGCCGTGTGGGACCCCGACTTCGTGTTGGGGATCTGGTTTGGTTATCTTCTCGTCATATTCCTATGAAGGTTTCCTCTCCTAAATTTAAACCTCGTTTTATTGGTCCGTATAGGATTTCTGAGATTCTCAATCCGGTGTCTTTTCGTCTGACCCTCCCAGACTCCTTTTCCATACATAATGTATTCCATAGGTCGTTGTTGAGGAGATACGTGGCACCTATGGTTCCATCTGTGGAGCCTCCTGCCCCTGTTTTGGTGGAGGGGGAATTGGAGTATACTGTGGAGAAGATTTTGGATTCTCGTGTCTCTAGACGGAAACTCCAGTATCTGGTCAAATGGAAGGGTTATGCTCAGGAAGATAATTCCTGGGTTTTTGCCTCTGATGTCCATGCCCCAGATCTTGTTCGTGCCTTTCATGTGGCTCATCCTGGTCGGCCTGGGGGTTCTGGTGAGGGTTCGGTGACCCCTCCTCAAGGGGGGGGTACTGTTGTGAATTCTGTGGCTGAGTTCACTTCTGTGGTCACAAGTGGTATTACAGTCTCTGGGCTTCCTCCCTCAGGTGTTTTGGTGAGCTCGTTGGCTGCCTTGCTATTTAGCTCCACCTGAGTCTGTCTTCCTTGCTCCTTGTCAATGTTCCAGTGTTGGATCTGAGCTACTGCATCTTTCCTTGGGCCTGCTGCTCTGCTAGATAAGTGCTTCTAGTTTGTTTTCTGTTTTTTCTGTCCAGCTTGCTATTAACTTTTGCTGGAAGCTCTGAGAAGCAAAGGGGTGCACCGCCGTGCTGTTAGTTCGGCACGGTGGGTCTTTTTGCCCCTTTGCGTGGTTTTCGTTTTAGGGTTTTTTGTAGACTGCATAGTTCTCTTTGCTATCCTCGCTCTGTCTAGAATATCGGGCCTCACTTTGCTGAATCTATTTCATTCCTACGTTTGTCTTTTCATCTTGCTAACAGTCATTATATGTGGGGGGCTGCCTATTCCTTTGGGGTATTTCTCTGAGGTAAGTCAGGCTTGTATTTCTATCTTCAGGCTAGTCAGCTCCTCAGGCAGTGCCGAGTTGCATAGGTAGTGATAGGCGCAATCCACTGCTGCTTATAGTTGTGTGAGGATAGATCAGGTACTGCAGTCTACAGAGATTCCACGTCTCAGAGCTCGTCCTATTGTTTTTGGTTATTGCCAGATCTCTGTATGTGCGCTGATTACTGCACGCTGTGTTGCCTGATTGCCAGCCATAACAGGAGGGGAAGCGGCAGCTGTCACATCATACTCATGTAACACCCCAGGTAACAGTGATGTTGCCTTCCTTTCGGGGAGGGCGATATGCTTGGAAGCAAGGAGGATTCCCTTTATCAGGTAATGCACCTACATACAATACATTCTGAATCCAGGCCAGAAGGGGGAGCTCTGAACCCAGATTCAGGGGAGCTTCCCCAGCTTTAAGTGTTCTGGTCTGGAGGATGAGAGAGATCAGTCTGGAGAGACAGTGGAGGAGTGAGGAAGAGAGTTGAGAGAGGAGCCGTGCAGCCAGGACTGAGCTGCAGCTCCAGGAAAGGAAGTGAACTCAAAGGGTTGGATTCTAGTGAAGCATCAGAGGAAACAAGCAACAGGAGAAGGAAAGGGGCTCAGAGGGGAACTGTGACCGGGCACCCTCAGAGCTGAAGCGCAGGAACTGGGCATCGGGAGCCCGAGGCTGTGTTGTACTCCAGGTCACACAGCAGAACCGGAGGCCATAGGACTTTGTTATTTGCGTGCACCCACACCTGAAGGTGCAGCAGTACACTAGGAGCACTGCCAATCATACAGGCAACTGTCCCAGGACAGGAGAGAGAGTACTTTGCCAGCAAGCTACAGGCAACAGGGACCTTGCATACTAGCATGAGTAGGAAGGCTTACGGACCTCACCTGGGAGAGGGATCACCTTTGCCTCCAGGCTGGCTGGACCACCTCACCACCTATTCCTGGTACCCTTGACTGTGGACTGCTACCTTCAGTATACCAGGTAAAGATGTTACAACTCTGTGTCCTCCATTTGTTTGCTGGCATACACCATCTCTGCCCAGCACACTGGGAGCCCTGGGGATCCCACTTCACCTGTGGGAAGCCTCACCATCTATGCTGCAGTAACATCACCCCAGAGGACCCCTTTAAGCAGTGTCGGTCCCTACTGACCAAAAACCACAGGTGGCGCACAGGGCCACGGACCGGATCGCAGCCACCGTGACATCCCCTTTAAATGCGACCAGACCCGGAACCGAGTATATCCACTGCCCTGGTGGGTGACCCACTCATCTGCTCCCAGTGCAGTCCCTGCTTCTCACTGACAGATGGTCTCCGGGTGCTGACAGCTTCTTCCAGTGTTGAGCGGTCACGTGGTACCGCTCATTAAAGTACTGAATATGGACATGTCGTAGCTAGTGTTGAGCATTCCGATACCGCAAGTATCGGGTATCGGCCGATACTTGCGGTATCGGAATTCCGATACCGAGTTCCGATATTTTTGTGATATCGGGAATCGGTATCGGATCCATATTAATGTGTAAAATTAAGAATTAAAATAAAAAATATTGATATACTTACCTCTCCGGAGGCCCCTGGACATCACCGCTGGTTACCGGCAGCCTTCTTTGTTTAAAATGAGCGCGTTTAGGGACTTCCATGATGTCACGGCTTCTGATTGGTCGCGTGCCACTCATGTGACCGCCACGCGACCAATCAGAAGCCGCGACGTCATTCTCAGGCCCTAAACTCCTCATTCTAGGAATTTAGGACCTGAGAATGACGTCGCGGCTTCTGATTGGTCGCGTGGCGGTCACATGAGCGGCACGCGACCAATCAGCAGCCGCGACGTCATTCTCAGGTCCTAAACGTGCTCATTTTAAGCAAAGAAGGCTGCCGGTTACCAGCGGTGATGTCCAGGGGCCTCCGGAGAGGTAATTATATCAATATTTTTTATTTTAATTCTTTATTTTACACATTAATATGGATCCCAGGGCCTGAAGGAGAGTTTCCTCTCCTTCAGACCCTGGGAACCATCAGGATACCTTCCGATACTTGGTGTCCCATTGACTTGTATTGGTATCGGATATCGGTATCGGCGATATCCGATACTTTTTGGGTATCGGCCGATACTATCCGATACCGATACTTTCAAGTATCGGACGGTATCGCTCAACACTAGTCATAGCTGTTTTCATTCTGACCCAATGCTAGACATGACAGCTCAACAGTGAGGCCAAATCAGGAGGTTACGCCTGTCATTTTACAAGCACACTTGGAGACAAAGGACACCGCACACATATTCTGTGAGCAAGTCACTTTTATCTGATGTAATGCAGCAAGAAGCAATATTATATACCATTTACAACAAATGTAACTCTCAATGTAATTCATGTAGCCCCCACCATCACCCAGGGTCATACTTTATTTACCATGCACCCAGAACATGTTGTTGCTGACTATTGAGAACATACATGATAAGAAGTATAGTCTCCTTGAAGAGGAGACCATCAGACTACAGCTGCAAATGAAGAGAAGGACAGCGCCACACCAGGAAGTGAAAAAGCAGCTCACATTTGATTCTGCCTCCTGCGGCAACGTTTCGGTCTGAAGACCTTTGTCAAGCACAGTGCAAAAGCAATCCAACCACCATTATATATCCTTAAACCCACCCATTAATTAGCTTGCAGCCAATAGGGATCACATAATATAATAGAAAAAACATACAACAATATAACCCACATAAACACAAGTAAAAACAATGACACATGAATAGCAATCTATACAGATCATCATCTAGCATAGTATAATCACCCCTGATCGCTTTTTTCTACGTAATAAAGCTCAAAAAATACAGCAGAATGTTCTCAGCATATAAAATGTAAACAGACCGCATCCTCCTATCAGGGCAATGCATCTATAGTTGTCATAGCACCACAGGCCTGTCCATGGAACGCGCAGCCCAATCCGGAAACAGTGTTGGTCCCATGTGACCACACCATACCCAGCAGGCAGCGCTCCTCATTACACAGACCCACAGGTGCTACTCCAACCACGCATGTCCCCGGAAAAGGTCCGCCCACACATATCAAAGTCCACCCCTCCAGTGTACACCGCCGTGACTCCTCAATCACCAAGGGATATATGGCGCGGCGCCAATCCCTGCACAAATCCAACGTCACTTCTGCAGCCGCGCATGTCCCAATTGCAGATCCGCCCATATCAGTCCGGGCTCAGCGTTTCACTACGCATGTCCATGACATCACAGTGCTCCGGAGCTCCAGTGCGCATGCCCCAGTTGCGATTTTCAGTAGCTTCTATGCGCATGTCCACAGCTGGTCATTATAGCGCCTGTCACAGAAGTTTGCCAAAGTATTTCTCTTTTCCAAGTCCACAGCGCACGATATAACAGTACATCCGGACAGTACTAATGGGTACATTGCACATCCCTCATGATACTCTTATTTATAATGGGATAATAATCCTTATGGTCACCATGTAGAACCTATAATGAAATACATTCTGGACACACTATATAGACAGCAATATCATCCATATCATACATTATAATATAACTCCGGCATAGAAAAAAGGTTCATCACATCACCCAATATTCCCATATAACTAGCATATAGTAGCTATTCAGCACCATTTGCATATTATTGGGGCCATACGGCAAATCTTTCCACAAAAGTGCTCACAGGGGGAATGTAGATACATATGTAAGAGGGTGAACTGTAGTCCCACTGAGAGGGCACTAGGACCCTGTGGTTTTTGCCTGTTGCAGCAGAGGACAGACCTCCCAGAGACAATGTGTGCTGCGGGGTGGGGTCTAGTGTCTCGAGTGTAAAGTGAAAGTGAGAAGTGAGAGCTGAGAGAGAAAAGGCGGGAAGAAAAGGAGAAGCTGCTGTGAGATCTTAAAAAGAGACTGTGTGGATTTACTGCAAGTGTTTTTGGAGGAAAAGAAGCTTTTGAGAGACTTTTTGTTGCTAACGTTCCCCTGGAGAAGAGCTAACCTTTTGTTTAACTCTGTGAGAGACTTGTGTGGCTAACGTTCCCCTGGAGAAGAGCTAACCTTTTGTTTAACTCTGTGAGAGACTTGTGTTGCTAACGTTTCCTGGAGAGGAGCTAACCCTTTATCTAAGTAAAGACGGAGACTTTGCTAAGAACCCAGTACGAATTTGGAAGTCTGTGGATTCCCTGTGCATTGAGTGGAGGAACAAGTCTGGACAGACTGCTGATACAGAGACGGACGGATTGTCGTGGAAGCATTCCTAGGAGCTACAGAAGCAGAGACAACATCGTGAGACCACTAACTAAGTCCCCGGCGTTTGGGCTTGGCATCGGCCGACAAGACAAGAGGAGCTTGCTGTAACTTATTGGCGCTGAAGATAAGGATTGGCTGCAGCCTGTGCGGATTCCTGCCTGAGAGGAAATCCATTTCAGGATACGGTACCATAGTTATAGATACCCGGGTATCTCTGCTCAGAGTGTAAAATTGTTACTTTAGAGGTGTATCTTATATTAGAGTTGTGTAAGTTATACTCAATGTGCCATTCCAGGGGCTCCCTTAATAACACTACATTCAATTTACACTTGTTCCTGTTTTTAGTTGCCTGTTAGGTAAATTTCTTACTAGTCTGTTGTAGTACACAGTTCTCAGGAGACCTTGGAGTGGCACAGTGATTTCAGCTGCTGCTGAATTAGTGTATCTTTGGGGTGCATCTGCCTTAATATTCTCCATATTACCTTGATTAATTTGCCTTTGAGTAAATACCGTTGGAGATTTCTGCCTTGGTCTTGGTTTGTGACTCACTGGATCTTATTCGGACCTCTGGTCATTACATTTTTGGCGTAGTCGGCAGGATCCAGTGTTTGTCATGGACGGAGGCGAGGGTGGAAATGACCCCGCTGTATCCGCATCTTCCTCGGGGGTTGGGGTTCCCCTGGCAGCCGCTGCGACTCCGGGAGGGTATGTGCCTGTAGGAGCTTTACTTCAGCACATGCCGAAATACGATGGGCGCAATATGGCGTTGCAAGATTGGGCTGAGAGAATCCGGAGTATTCTGCGCATTTGTAATTTGACCCCCGCGTTACGCGCTGAGCTGGCATTAAATGCACTGGAGGGTGATATTAGGCGTATGGTGATGGTGCGCCCAGAATCAGAGAGGGATACATTAGAAAAGATTTTGGAACTGTTAGAGGGGAGTTTGGGGGGCCGAGCGCGTGTGGCCCAGCTTCGGTCCCTATTCTTTAATCGTCCCCAGAGAGAGTGTGAGTCCCTGATGCAGTACTCTAATATTTTACAAGAGATGTTGAATGAGATGCAGCGACTAGACCCGGGGGCCATGGGGGCGTTCCGGGAGGTAGACCGCTTGCTCCGGGACCAATTCATCACCGGTTTAGCCCATAGACTTCTCCGGGACAAGCTGTTGGAAATGGCCCGGGTTGCACCAGAGTTATCTTTCTGGCAGATTTACCGAGCTGCAGTGGAAAGGGAAGAGAAATCAGCCTATGTTCCCGAGGGGTCAGTGAACAGTGCCCAGCTGGAGGAAGGTGTGTCATCAGGGTCGGGGGGAGAGGGGCTGGTAAGCGTGGTACAAGCTTTGCGTGCTGAGGTGAAGGAGTTAAAGCTGAAATTGTCTCAACTGACAGTTGATCCCGCCTCTACCCCCTCACGGGAACCTCCTGCCCCACCCCCTGGAACGGTGACCCCGCAAATGGCCAGGTCGTCCTATCAGAATGAGTCAAGCCCTCGCCCACGAGGAACAATCACCTGCTGGAAGTGTGGCCGCCAGGGACACATCTCGCGTTACTGCCGGGTGCTTACAGCCCCAGAAACCCCGTCGCCGGCTTTAAACTTCCGGCCGCTGCCATGAGAGGGCAAGCAGCAGCGGCCCCACCCACACAAAGCCCTCGACGGAATGAACAAGATTTGTTTGCATGTAGTCCAGTGATAGAAGCAGAGTTTGAAGGGCGGAAGATGAGGTGCTTAGTTGACACGGGATCCGAATGTACTATAATGCCTCTAGAAGTATATGAGAGATACTTCAGTCGACTAGTGATTCCAGAGGATGGCCGAGTGATACGACTGACCGCTGCAAATAATGGTCAATTGTCAGTCAAAGGGATCGTGTGGATGCAACTAAAAATGTTTGGTCAAGAGCTGGGGCAGAAAGGGGTAGTACTGGTGGATCACCCCCCTAGAAGAGGGATGGAAGTGACGCTCGGAATGAACGTGCTGCGAGATTTGAATCACCAGATGTATGCCAGTGAAGGACCCCGATACTGGGCCCGTGCGACAAGACACCGACCCACACAGAGAATTCTACACCGTCTAGTGCTGAGTTGCGACTTGCTGAAAAGTGCGGTCCCAGGTGGCCGGGTGGGCCGGGTCCGAGTGACTTCGAGGGCCCCGATCCTGCTGGGACCCAGACAAGAGGAACTCTTAATGCTGCCTGTGGGAGCTGCACAGAGATTGAATGGGCTTGAAGTGCTACTTGAGCCCGCCCGAGAGGGTTCCTCATTTGCCAAGGTACATGTGGCCCGGTCTTTGGCGATTGTGAAGAATGGACGAGTGCCGGTCCGATGCATCAATGTTTTAGATGAAGCTGTTGCAATTCCCGCTGGGACCATACTGGCTGAACTGTTCGTGCCGGCAGAGAAGGTGCCGGAAAATGCAGGGTTCGAATTGCGACCAGACCAACAGTCATCCTGGACATTCGCGGTCGAGGTAGGCCGGACTGAACCTCCTACGGAGGAATGGAATGTTCATGTGATCATGGAGCAGATGGGAGTGGATCGGGAGAAGCTGACCCCCGTGCAGTTGGAGCGGTTGGAGAGAGTTTTGTGGGAACATCAAGAGACATTTTCCCGACATGGAGAGGACTTTGGGTGTACCCAGACGATTGAGCATGAGATTCCAACGGGGGATACTCCACCCATTAGAGAAAGATATCGTCAAATTCCTCCGGCGCTCTATCAAGAGGTGAAGAGCATGGTGGCCAGTATGCTGGACAACCAAGTGATCCGAGAGAGCCGGAGTCCCTGGGCGGCCCCTGTAGTCTTGGTCCGCAAGAAGGATGGGACACTCCGATTTTGTGTGGACTATCGGAAATTGAATGCCCACACCGTACGGGACGCATATCCTTTACCCCGTATTGAAGAATCCCTGTCGGCCCTGGGTCGGGCCAAGTATTTCTCAACGTTGGATTTGGCAAGCGGGTACTGGCAGGTCCCAATGGCTGAAAAAGATCGGGCCAAGACGGCGTTTGTCTTGCCAATGGGGCTCTTTGAGTTCAACCGGATGCCCTTTGGCCTCGCTACCGCCCCAGGAACCTTCCAACGCCTGATGGAACATTGCTTGGGCGATCTAAATTTTGAATCAGTCCTGATATATCTAGACGACATTGTGGTGTTCGGAACCTCATTTGAAGATCATCTGGAGAAGCTGCGTCAAGTTCTCCGGCGGCTCAAGAGCTACGGCCTGAAAATAAAGCCAAAAAAATGTCAACTGTTACGAAACCAGATTGAATATTTGGGGCATCTGGTGACCCCGGACGGGGTACTACCTTTAGCCAGTAAGATTAAGGCAGTACAAGAGTGGCCACCTCCTTGTGACCTGCGAGAAGTGCGGGCCTTCCTGGGCCTAGCAGGATACTATCGGCGGTTTGTGCCTAAATTCTCACAAGTGGTGAGTCCCTTGAATGAACTTTTGAGAGGGACAGCGCTGGGTCCTTGAAATCGCCCCATTCCATGGGGGCCCCTACAGAAAAAGGCATTTGATGGAGTGAAAACCGCCCTAACGAGTGCCCCATTGCTGGCCTACGCCCGGTTTGACACCCCTTTTTTGTTGTATACCGATGGTAGTCTTCATGGGTTGGGGGCAGTACTAGCACAGGTGCAGGACGGCCGAGAACGAGTGATTTCTTATGGCAGCAGATCTTTAAGAGACTCCGAGCGAAATCCGGCTAACTACAGCTCATTCCGGCTGGAATTGCTGGCCCTGGTGTGGGCAATGACAGAACGCTTCGCCGAGTATCTAACAGGAGCTGAGGTGCTAGTCATGACAGATAACAACCCGCTAGCTCACTTAGAGAATGCAAAACTGGGGGCGTTGGAGCAGCGGTGGGTCGCCAGACTGGCCAAGTTCAATTACCGCATTAAATTTCGCTCTGGTCGAGAGAACGGCAATGCAGATGCATTGTCAAGGGTGCCCCTTGGGTCATCCGGGGAAGATGTTGACGAACAACTTGAGGACACTGAAACTCCAGCTTTGGGGCAGATACCTATCTTCCAAAGTGTGGTACACTCAAGTGGGGTGGCCACCGGGATGCCCTGTGTACTGGGTAAAACACCCTCAGATTGGACAAGAGTCCAGGATGAGTGTCCGGACATTGCACTTGTGCGCCGTTGGGTACAAAACAAGGCCTGGCCCAGTGCAGAGGACAAGGCTCAGTTGTCCATGGAAGGAATGAAACTCCTTCGACAATGGGATAAATTGTGTGTGGAGCAAGGTCTTTTGTATCGTAAGGTGTACCTGCCATCGGAGCTGCAGCATCGGTACCAACTGATAATTCCTGTGGGGATGGGGCCGGTGGTCGCTCGTGAGGCGCATGAGAAGGGGGCCCATTTTGGAAGTGAAAAGACACTTCAGTGGTTGCAGCGAGTCCTCTACTGCCCTGAGTTGGGAGGGATGGTGGCCGACGCATGTCGGCAGTGCCGAATTTGTGGGCTCAACAAAAGCCCTGAGCAGCGGGCTCCCACACAGTCTATTAAGACTTCAGCTCCACTGGAGCTACTCATGATTGACTACGTGTTGATAGGGTACTCTACGTCAGGGTACTCCTATTGCCTGGTGATGACAGATCACTTTACCAAGTATGCTGTAGCGGTGCCGACAAGAGATCAGACGGCCAAGTCGGCGGCTGAGGCAGTGTGCCGACATTTCTTCCAAGTGTTCGGGTGTCCGCAGAGAATACATTCAGATCAAGGGGCCTGCTTTCAGGGGACGCTGATGAAAGAGTTGCACCAGCTCTATGGTATCGAGCAGTCGAGAACAACGCCTTACCACCCTCAGGGTAACGGGGCGTGTGAGCGTTTTAATCGGACCCTGTTGCAAATGTTGAGGTCCTTAGAGAGTCAGCAACAGACATGCTGGCCTGAGTATCTCCCCGAATTGATGTGGGCTTACAATAACAGGGTGCACAGTACTACTGGTTACTCACCACACATGTTGATGTTTGGTAGACCTGGCCGAGACATTGAGGATTTGAACATGCCAGATCCCTCCTCCGCCCCCCTTCGGACTGCATCCGAGTGGGTACGAGAGCATCGGCGGCGGTTGAGGGTGGTGCATCAGGTGGTGGGCGACCGCCTTCGACAGGTGGTCCATAAGGACACGCGACCTGTACAAACAGAGCTGTTCTCTCCGGGGGACAGAGTGTTGGTAAGGACAAAACGACGGTCAGGAAAGCTGAGTGACCGATGGGAGGCGATACCGTATCTGATAAAAAAACAGGTGAACCCTGAGATTCCAGTGTACGAGGTCAAACCGGTGGGGACAGGGGGGCCAACCCGTAATTTGCATTGTAACATGTTACAACGGTGCTGGTTTGAAGATTCGGCGCCTACTCCCCTAGAGCCAGAGGCCATGTTCCAAGGGGCGGAAGCTCTGAATGATCTTGAGTTTGATGGTGTGTTTACTCCTGCGCCTGCTTATTTGCCCCCTGTGACCGATCTGGCCTCGGGTGATGAGAATGTTGGGGATATGGAGGATGTTGTTGAGGAGAGTGCATCAGGTCAACTGCTTGGTCCTGACGCTGTATCACAGGACATCGAGCCGCAGGAGGAGACAACTCCACTTACGCCCACTAACACGACCACGGAAGAGACTCTAGCTCCCTCTAAGGTCGCACCTGTTGATGTAGGACTCAGGAGAACTACACGATCTACGGCAGGAATACCGCCTCAGCGATATGCTCAAGATGAATTTGAGTGGGAAGGTATGTCGAGGACGCCAACCTCTAGTGGGGTGGCATGTAAGAGGGTGAACTGTAGTCCCACTGAGAGGGCACTAGGACCCTGTGGTTTTTGCCTGTTGCAGCAGAGGACAGACCTCCCAGAGACAATGTGTGCTGCGGGGTGGGGTCTAGTGTCTCGAGTGTAAAGTGAAAGTGAGAAGTGAGAGCTGAGAGAGAAAAGGCGGGAAGAAAAGGAGAAGCTGCTGTGAGATCTTAAAAAGAGACTGTGTGGATTTACTGCAAGTGTTTTTGGAGGAAAAGAAGCTTTTGAGAGACTTTTTGTTGCTAACGTTCCCCTGGAGAAGAGCTAACCTTTTGTTTAACTCTGTGAGAGACTTGTGTGGCTAACGTTCCCCTGGAGAAGAGCTAACCTTTTGTTTAACTCTGTGAGAGACTTGTGTTGCTAACGTTTCCTGGAGAGGAGCTAACCCTTTATCTAAGTAAAGACGGAGACTTTGCTAAGAACCCAGTACGAATTTGGAAGTCTGTGGATTCCCTGTGCATTGAGTGGAGGAACAAGTCTGGACAGACTGCTGATACAGAGACGGACGGATTGTCGTGGAAGCATTCCTAGGAGCTACAGAAGCAGAGACAACATCGTGAGACCACTAACTAAGTCCCCGGCGTTTGGGCTTGGCATCGGCCGACAAGACAAGAGGAGCTTGCTGTAACTTATTGGCGCTGAAGATAAGGATTGGCTGCAGCCTGTGCGGATTCCTGCCTGAGAGGAAATCCATTTCAGGATACGGTACCATAGTTATAGATACCCGGGTATCTCTGCTCAGAGTGTAAAATTGTTACTTTAGAGGTGTATCTTATATTAGAGTTGTGTAAGTTATACTCAATGTGCCATTCCAGGGGCTCCCTTAATAACACTACATTCAATTTACACTTGTTCCTGTTTTTAGTTGCCTGTTAGGTAAATTTCTTACTAGTCTGTTGCAGTACACAGTTCTCAGGAGACCTTGGAGTGGCACAGTGATTTCAGCTGCTGCTGAATTAGTGTATCTTTGGGGTGCATCTGCCTTAATATTCTCCATATTACCTTGATTAATTTGCCTTTGAGTAAATACCGTTGGAGATTTCTGCCTTGGTCTTGGTTTGTGACTCACTGGATCTTATTCGGACCTCTGGTCATTACACATACACATATCTTACGCAACAGAACTTTGACTGTAATTTGTGCCGTCATCAATAGAGTGAGCAACTTTGAGCCCAACTCCAGTAATGGGGGCACATAACAATACATATAAAGGCATGATACGCATGTCACCAATGAAATTCACCTCAAACCCGCCATATTGTGCTACACGGAGGAGAGTTTGAAGGAACCAGGTACTATAGGATATTTCATCTAGCCATTCATATATCAATAAAAAAGGAAAAAAAAAAAAGGAACACTATAATTTAGCTAAAATCAATATACCGACGAGAAATTTACAATAGACCCACATCGCACTAGAGGAGACAACTTTGCTGGTATTCAATATTGAGTCCACTAGGGGAAAGTGTATCAAGCTCAAATATCCATTTAAGATCATTTTTCTTCAAAAGAGAGACCCGATCCCCACCCCGCCTTAACACAGGAACATCATCTATTACTCTATATCTTAACTGATTGACTGAATGTCCAAATTCATGAAAGTGCTTTTGTACCGGAAGCTCGATGTGTTTAGTTCTAATAGTACTTTTATGTTTGCTGATTCTTGCTTTGACCTCCATCGTGGTCTCACCTACATAGTAGAGGCCACATGGGCAGCTAAGGACATAGACCACAAAACTACTCTTACAAGTGTAACGTTTACGTATCTCATATTTCTTTCCGGTATGGGGGTGATGAAAACAAGCCCCCTTAAGCATGTTGTTACAACACGCACAACCGAGACAAGGGAAATTACCCAGGCTCGGACGACTAAGAGTAGTTTGTAGGTCCCTCCTTGTGCTGCCCACATCCGATATCACCAACTCATCCCTTAGATTTCTATTCCTTCTATAGGAAAACAGAGGGGGCCGTTGAAACTCATTCACATGGGCATGGCCTCTACTAAGTAGTGGCCAATGCCTCTGTATGACCGCCAAGATTCGATTACTCATTATATGCTGTTACAAACGGAATTCTCTTATTGGATTCAACAGTCACTCTGGGGGTAAGGAGCTCATCACGATCTTTGGACAAAGCCTTCATTTTAAACCCATCCAAATCAGCCTTAGGGTAGCCTCTTGTAAGAAATTTCTGGCACATTTCATTAAGTCTCTCATCAATAAGAGTATCGCTGGAGACAACTCTTCTAACTCTCAGCAATTGACTCCATGGCAGAGACTCCACCATTCGGCGTGGATGTTCACTAGAGAAATGCAACAGGTTGTTTCTGTCCGTATGTTTAATGAACAGGTCAGTATGTAGAGAGCCATCAATCTTATACACACAAGTGTCTAAAAATTGCATTCTAATCTGAGAGCAATCCATAGTGAACCCCAACCCAGGGTGAACACTATTTAGGTACAGATGGAATGACTCAAGCTCATTCCGATCCCCATCCCATATCAGGAAGATGTCATCGATGTAGCGCCGCCAGCCCCTGACACGGCCCCAGAAAGGTGAACTGTACACATGTTCGCCCTCCAGGACAGCCATATAGATGTTCGCATAAGTGGGGGCCACATTGGACCCCATGGCTGTCCCGCGGTGCTGCAAATAGAACTCATCCCCAAAGAGAAAAAAATTCCTCCCAAGGATGAATCCCAGCAGCGCCAGGGCAAACCATGTACATTCTGGAGCCATATCGGAGCCGGCAAGCGCCACACCGACAGCCGACAACCCCCTGACATGTTCGATGGACGTGTACAACGATGTAACATCAAAAGAAACCAACCAAGTGGATTCCTCAACCCGCACACCCTCCAAAGACTTAATAAAATCACTCGTATCCCTCACATATGAGGGTGCAGATGTAGCAAATTTCCTCAGCAACTGATCAAGAAAGATCGCCACTTTATTACACAGAGACCCCCTGCCCGACACAATAGGGCGACCAGGGGGCCTCTGTAAGTCTTTGTGGATCTTTGGAAGGGTGTACAGGGCAGGAACCACTGGATGTTCGACTTTAAGATATTTGACCAATTTATTGTCGATGAGACCATCATTAAATGCCCCATCAATTATACCATCCAATTCCAATTTGTATCCCTGGGTTGGGTTCACCTGCAGCCTCTCATAGACACCCGTGTCCGAAAGCTGTGATCTTATCTCACCAACATATTGGGCGGTATCCATCACCACCAAAGCCCCGCCTTTGTCGGCTGGCTTTATGGTGATGGATTTATTTCTTTTCAGTATTCCAATTTCCCTGCGTTCCGCATAGGTTAAATTAGAGCGACCCAATCTGTTCCCATTTCGTTTTAATCTGGCTATATCGGCCTTCACAAATTTACAAAAGGTATCTATAACAGGATCCTGTACCGGAGGCACAAAATCACTTTTGTTATAGAGACCAAACATATCTAGAGAAAGATGTGTTGGCGAGGCTGAGGTCACAGCCCTCTCCTTATCCGAAAAAAATAGAGCTAGTTTTAAGCGATGGAAAAAAGCAAATAAGTCATTATCAACATTAAACCAATTGGTGCTACCTGTGGGGCAAAATGATAGCCCCTTTGAGAGCACCTTGGTCTGTAGATCTGAAAGAATAAATGAAGATATATTTACCACCAAGGAAGTTGTTTCATTCACCTCTGACTACAGCGTCAACAGAATCTAGTAATTCTAGCAATTAAAGGCAAAAGGCACTTAAAGGCAAACTGTTAACCCTTCTATATCAGATGTGACTCCACTCCCATAGGGGTTGAGCCCATATTTATTACTTTAATGAGCGGTACCAGTGACCGCTCAACACTGGAAGAAGCTGTCAGCACCCTGAGACCACCTGTCAGTGAGAAGCAGGGACCACATCGGGAGCAGGTGAATATAACAGGGAGGGTGAGCACTCCGCTCCATCTTCTATTTCCTCTGGCTGTGACGTTCAGGTCAGAGGGCGAGATGACGTGTTACTGTGCGCCCTCTGCCGGAACAGTCACTGTGGAAAGACGGGACACTGAGGAACATTGGGCAGCGACGAGAGGTGAGTATGTCATTTTTTTTTATTGCAGCTGATATACAGTACAGTTAATCATATCAGCATAAACTGCATCTTATGAGGCCATAATCAACTTTTATGCAGCATTACATGTGGTATATTTTTTCTATGGAGCATCTTATGGGGCCATAATCAACCTTTATGCATACATGTGTCATATTTTCTATGGAGCATCTTATGGGGTCATAATCAACTTTTATGCAGCATTACATGTGGCATATTTTCTATGGAGCATCTTATGGGGCCAGAATCAACTTTATGGAGCATTATATGGGCCCATCATGAACTTTATGGAGCATTATATGGGGAATATTTTATTATGGAGCATCTTATGGGGCCATAATGAACTGCATGGAGCATTATATGGGGTTCCTGATTCAATATGGATGTTCAAAAACACTTAACCTACTGATGTCTCAATTAATTTTACTTTTATTGGTATCTGTTTTTATTTTAGAAATTTACCAGTAGCTGCTTCATTTCCCACCCTAGCCTTATACTCGAGTCATTAAGTTTTCCCAGTTTTTGTGGCAAAATTAGGGGTCTTTTCTTATACTCGGGTCGGCTTATACTCGAGTATATAAGGTAAGTGAGCAGAAAACATGCAATTATGCTGCAGCGCAGGTGCCAAGGATGGCACCTGCCTGCAGAAGCATTTTTTTATTCAGTATGTGCTGGTATTCATTATGCAAACTAGGGGGCAGGTCAGTGAGGGATCAGTGACTTGTCAGCAGTCTGCATTATGAATACCTAATCAGAGCGTCACATGAAGACCCCTCTCTTCCGGGCCCGCCTTAGGACACGAGCATATCATTAGCTACAAACTGAAAATAAAGATTAAAAAACAACCACAGGACGGATTTCATAAACCCAGATATCATTTAATTCAGTATAACGGTGCCGACCTGACACTGTATGTAGGTTACTGTGCACAAGCCTGCTGGCAGGTTCTCTTTAAGCTACCCTGCACTGTTTCTGTACTTTATATATGCCTGGTATATAGTATAATCTATGCATTAAAGATTAGGGTTGAGCGAAACTGATCGGACATTTTCATAAATCGCTGACTTTTGGCAAAGTCAGGTTTCGTGAAACCCGACCCGATCCCACAGTGGGATCGGCCATGAGGTCGGCGATCTGCGCGCCAAAGTCGCGTTTCGTATGATGGTTTAAGCGCCATTTCTCAGCCAATGAAGGTGCACTCAGAGTGTGGACAGCGTGATGACATAGGTCTCGGTCCCCACCATCTTAGAGAAGGGCATGGCAGTGATTGGCTTGCTTTCTGCGGCGTCACAGGGGCTATAAAGGGGCGTGCACGCCGACCGCCATCTTACTTCTGCCGATCTGAGCATAGGGAGAGGTTGCTGCAGCTTCGTCAGAAGCAGGGATATAGTTAGGCAGGGTACATTAACCCCCAAACCGCATGTGCTGTAGCGATTTCCACACCTTTTCTTTGCAGGGACAGTGTAGTTTTTTTTTGGTGCATCAGCTCTGTAGCGTAGGCTGCCTTATAAGGCTCCCTGATAGCTGCATTGCTGTGTGTACGCCGCTGTGCAAACCAACTGCTTTTTTCAAAGCAAAAATCCTGTTGCTTCTTTCTGCACAGTTCTCTTGTTCCTTTGTCCACTCTTTTTGTGTGCAGCAGACCTTTTTATTGCTGCCATACTTGTCCTTTGATCATTGTAGGGAGATTGAAATTCTACTACAGCCCTTGCATTTTTGTATATATCTGGCAGCCACGTTCTGCCGTGTACATTGTGTGTTGTCATACACTGGGCCTGTTTTTTCCTGCAGTCTCCCACAAAAACAAAAAAAAGGGTGCTTTAAATTGCCAGTAAGTGGATTAACGTGAGTTCTGTTTGGCGTATATCTGCCACCCACGTTCTGCTTTGTACAGTATGTGTAGTTTAACACAGAGGGCCTGTTGCTACCTGCAGTCTCCCACAAAAACAAAAAAAAAGGGTGCTTTAAATTGCCACTAAGTGGATTAACGTGAGTTCTGTTTGGCGTATATCTGCCACCCACGTTCTGCTTTTTAAAGTGTGTGTAGTTTAATACAGAGGGCCTGTTGTTACCTGCAGTCTACCACAAAAAAAAAGGGAGCTTTAAATTGCCACTAAGTAGATTAACGTGAGTTCTGTTTCGCGTATATCTGCCACCCACGTTCTGCTTTGTACAGTGTGTGTAGTTTAACACAGAGGGCCTGTTGTTACCTGCAGTCTCCCACAAAAACAAAAAAAATGGTGCTTTAAATTGCCACTAAGTGGATTAACGGGAGTTCTGTTTGGCGTATATCTGCCAACCACGTGCTGCTTTTTACAGTGTGTGTAGTTTAACACAGAGGGCCTGTTGTTTCCTGCAGTCTACCACAAAAAAAGGGAGCTTTAAATTGCCACTAAGTGGATTAACGTGAGTTCTGTTTGGCGAATATCTGCCAGCAACGTTCTGCCTTGTCCATTGTGTGGTCTAGTACACAGGGCCTGTTGTTTCCTGCAGTCTCCCCCCAACAAAAAAAGGGAGCTTTAAATTGCCACTAACTGGATCTACGTGAGTTCTGTTTGGCGTATATCTGCTAGCCACGTTCTGCCTTGTACATTTTGTTGTGTAATACACAGGGCCTGTTTGTTCCTGCTGTCTTCCCGCCAAAAAAGGAAGATTTAAATTCTCCAATAGTTAATATACACCTTCTACCTTGTTTAACAGTAGCATATATTGGTTGTTATTTTGGTAACATTTCAGCAAAAATGAGGAAGTCTGGTGGAAGAGGCTGTGGGCGGTCGTTGCCAACTGGTAATGATCGTGGGGGTGGTAGTGGAGCATCTGGTGGTACTGGGAAAAGCAAGATAGCACTAAAGGCTCGAGGTGTAGAGGCAGCATCATCATCTGGCTACACAAGGCCTCGAAGGCTCCCTTATCTGGGAGTAGGAAAACAGCTTTTAAAGCCGGAGCAGCAGGAACAAGTTTTGGCTTTCCTTGCTGACTCAGCCTCCAGCTCTTTCACCTCCTCTTCAGAACCTTCAAAATCTAAAACCAGCGAGTTGTCAGTTGATGCTCCATGTCCGGAAAAAGTTGCTTCCTTGTTTCCTTCACCCAAAACAAAAGTGAAGGATGTGGCAGGCAACACTACACTTTACTCCATGGAGCTCTTTACACATACCGTGCCTGGGTTAGAGAGGGAAATAGTATAAAGCCCATTACAGGAAGAATCGGACATGGAGTGCACAAATGCACAGCCACAGCTTGATTATTATGCTGTTCCATTGACTCAGATCACAACTTTGCCCTCGCAGTGTACTGAGCCCGAATCTGACCCTGATGAGACTATGGTGCCCAGTCCCGAACGCTATAGCACCTTACACGGTGACACAGAGGACAGTGCCCATGACATTGAAGAGGAGGTGATAGATGACCCAGTTGTTGACCCTGATTGGCAGCCATTCGGGGAAGAGGGTGCCGCAGCCTGTAGCTCAGAAGCGGAGGAGGATGATCTGCAGCAGCCATCTACATCGCAAAAGTTATCATCTGGCAGGCCCGCATAAGGCCCAAAACGTGTGTCAAAAACCACAACAGTTGTAGTACAGCGTTGCAATCCAGTGGCAGTAGCACGGCGTGCAAAGCCTGAAAAGGTATTCCATAGTAGGACGAGTGCAGTGTGGCAATTTTTTAACCAAGATCCGAATGATCAGTGCAAAGTTATATGTAACAAATGCTGCACACGTCTTTAATTAGTAGAGAGTGCTAGGCCCTTTGATGCTGAATAGGTCAAAGAATGTTGGTCTAGCCAAGGATTAATTACTTTGATCATCCAAGATAGCATACAGTCTTACGGCTTTGTCTCCATGGCCTTTTGGGTACACTCTGACGAGGAATATTTTTGAACAGGACCTACTGTCTATTGTCGCGCTGCAGACTTCAGTATACTGTGAAGTGATCTCAGGCGTAGTTGTAGCGGTGTTCTTTTCCTCCCCACCATGCTCACTGTCAGCTGGCATGTTTTGTGTATTCCATGGAGCTGGGTCAGGGTGTAGAGCAGTGTTATGATCTGTGGTGCCACATTCTGTGTATTTTACACTGACCTTGCAATCTTTGACGAGATGAGTTGTGGAAGAGCAGCACTTGTAGCAGATACCGTTTTCTTTCAGGAAGCTTCTGCGATCTGGCATAGATTTTCCTTTGAAGACTCTGCATTTCAGGAGAGAAAGAGGCTTCTGATGGAGTGGACACTGCTTGTCAGAGCCCTGCATCTTTGACTCTGATTGGGAGCAGCCAGCCGACCTGTAATTAGAACCTGGAAAAGAAACATAAGTCTTCTGTACTACTACAGACGTTCTTGCGTGGATTTGCAGGTGGTGACGGTGTGGCATATGACATTGTAAAGTCATAGCTGGGATCTTTTCTAATTCTCGCTTGTTGGTGTATAAAGTCTACAAAAACGGAGAAGGGAGGGAATGGAACACCATGTTTGTATTTGTACCTGGAACCAGGTGTGAGCCACCTCTCCTGTAATTTGTAGGGCAACTTTTGTACTATAGGGTTAACACCTCTGGCTGTGTCGAGGAATGCAAGTCCCTGTAGGTCATCTTGTTTGGCAATGTGAACTTCCATTAGCAGGTCACTTAGTTCTCTAAGTTTCTGGAGACCCTTGTTAGATATTTTAGGAAAGTCATTAATTCTTATGAACAAGGCTCTTTCTATTACCTCTGCTGAGCTGTAACGCTCATCCAGTCTCTTCCAGATCTCTTTGAGGCCAGTCTCAGGGCGGTTTATATTAATGTCTCTAATCAGTGCATGTTTGACTGACTGTTCTCCTAGGTATTTGTAATAGGGTGCAGGGTTGAGCATGTCACCACAGAACAGACAGACCAACTGTTGAGGGGGATTTATTAACAGGCGTAAGATTCTCCTCGCAGGGAGAAAACAGGGGGTTAGTAGAGATAAAGTAAACAGTATAACAATACACAGCAAGCTAACTGAAGCTATGAAACAGTTAATAGAATAGAAATGATTAACGAGTGTTCTTGTAACTTATCAGTCCAGCGAGGTCCTGACTGGAGGGTCCTTATTCCAATGTGGATACAGTCACCAGCAGCACTTGAAGCTTCTGAAGTCTCTCCTCTGTCTCCTGGGAACTGGAGACTCCGGGGTTAAATCTTTGCAGTCTTTTTCTCAGTGAAACTGGATGCAGGAAGTAGTACAGTCACACTGCTGCAGGAGTCTGTTGGTCTGGCAGTCTCTCTGCAGTAGCCATGCTACACACACACAGGGCAGTTTACTTATCACACTCAGGGGTCTTGGCTTGTCACTGCGGTCCCCGGGGATGCGCGCTCGGGTCACTGTCTCTGCACTGTCGGGGAAAGGTCTTCTCTGATTACGGAGGCTTCCGAGTCCACACCCTCACATACAGTCTTCACTATGGTGGGTATCTCAGCCTCAGTGCCCTCATGGGGAGCATTCTTTCATGGGGAGCGCTGCGCTGCAGCCTGCTTTCTCTCTCGCGCGTTGTCCCCTCTGTCCCGCATGCTCTGCTTTCCCGCTCTTTTCTGACAACTCTCCTCTCTCTTCCTCTCCGCCCCCAGCAGTCAAATGGTCTCCTCTGTCCAGGGCAGAAAGTCCTCCGCCCAACAACCCAGCTGTCCAACTAAAGGTACCTTCACACTAAGCGACGCTGCAGCGATACCGACAACTATGTTGATCGCTGCAGCGTCGCTGTTTGGTCGCTGGAGAGCTGTCACACAGACAGCTCTCCAGCGACCAACGATGCCGGTAACCAGGGTAAACATCGGGTTACTAAGCGCAGGGCCGCGCTTAGTAACACAATGTTTACCATGGTTACCATCATAAAAGTAAAAAAAACAAACACTACATACTTACCTTCAGCTGTATGTCCCCGGCGCTCTGCTTTCCTCTGCACTGGCTGTGAGCACAGCGGCCGGAAAGCACAGCGGTGACATCACCGCTCTGCTTTCCGGCTGGCCGACGCTGACACAGGATGCAGGAGGAGTGTAGAGAAGCACAGCGCCGGGGGACAGACAGGGGAAGGTAAGTATGTTAAGGTAAGTATGCCGATTCAGCGATGTCTGCAGGGAGTCCAGCGACAAAATAAAGTTCTGGACTTTCTGCAGCGACCAACGACATCACAGCAGGATCCTGATCGCTGCTGTGTGTCAAACACAACGATATCGCTAGCCAGGACGCTGCAACGTCACGGATCGCTAGCGAAATCGTTGTGAAGTTGTTTAGTGTGAAGGTACCTTAAGTGGTTCCACGTAAGGAGCAGGGAAAACAACCTCCTTTGGGCTCGTCTTCCTCTTCACCCCCTTGCATATTTGACTAAGAGGTCTATATCTTCCCTGTGTTGTAGCCCCAAGTCTCTAGTGACATTTTTGAAGGAAGCTTTCCAAGCTCTGTAACCTTCAGCTTGGTCAGTGAATTTCATAAGTCCCAGTATCAGAGCAGCTTTTTTTTGGTTCCTGCTGTACTCACCTGTCCCAGGCAGGGATCCGCTCCTCTACACAGCCGATGATGGACCCGCCTCTTCTCTTCATCCTCCCCATCTCAGGGACCTGGCTGAGTCCCAACATAGAAACTTTGCTTTCTGTATGTACAGCACTTGCAGTACCACCTGTATACTGTATACAGACTGCTGTATATACAGTCTATATAGGTGATTTTGGCTGCTAAATCCATGTATAATCACAGTATAATCTATATAATGTAAATACAGCAGTCTATGTACAGTATACAGGTGATACTGCGACTCTACTGTATATTCATTATATATTTGATACAGTGATTATACACAGATTTAGCGGTATAGTATAATGCTGTCTTAATATAGTGTGTGTGTGTGTATATATATATATATATATATATATATATATATATATATATAGTGTGTGTGTGTATATATATGTTTGTACATATATTTATATATATATATATATATATACAGTATATATCTAATATATAATTGCCTAGAATACTACTTCCTGCAATTTGTGCCAACTTCCTGTCCGCAGCTAATGTCCGGAGCTAATGTCCGGAGATAATGTCCGGAGATAAGTGACGTCAACAGTGTCCAGTGTCTGATTGGTTGCCGCCTGCTGCGAGCGACCAATCAGAAACGTGCCGTACTGTGACACACTCCGCCCGCCATTTTGGTGTGATTTTTGAATTTTTACCTCACAGCAAGTTTCTACTGCGTGGAGGCGGGCCCAGTGACGTTGCTCTTCAAGCTCCTGCCGAATTTCGTCAACAAAATGATAATACCATTTACCAAAACTATATATATTTAGTTGTGAAGTGGTTCAGTGACATTTTCACACCAATTTTGAACTTTTGTTTGGTGTTTTCTCCATATACTGCCTATTATTCACTGACTGTTATACTGAGAGACTGCCGTTTATTAACCTCTTCTTTGCCACATTGGGTATATTGCTCTATTATTTGCCACATAAGGACATTGTCCATTATTGCCCAGCAATTTCTCTGCAATATAAACTGCCTATTTATTAATATCTGCATTCCTGCAAAGAACTATTGCCTATTATTAACTGGGTATTTTCCTACTACCTGACATTGTTCTTAAGCAAAGAACCGTTGTTGTGGCATTTGCCACAACACGCAAAGTTGTCGTCTGATGTCTTTCATCCCTCCCCTCATAAGCATGTTCATGGATCCTGTGTAACTGTACCTTAAATAACAAGAATTGTCAAGAGCTGGTGAGTGCAGCCATTTTTTGTTCTTTCTTACTATTATTTATTAATTGTATTATTCTTACATTTGAATAAATAAAGTATATATGGATTCTAGACTCCCGATTCTTTAGAATCGGGCTGCCATCTAGTCTAATATATAATTGCCTAGAATACTACTTCCTGTAATTTGTGCCAACTTCCGTGGCTTTGTCCGGAGCTAATGTCCGGAGCTAATGTCCGGAGCTAATGTCCGGAGATTAATTGCCTAGAATACTACTTCCTGCAATTTGTGCCAACTTCCGTGGCTTTGTCCAGAGCTAATGTCCGGAGCTAATGTGCGGAGATAATGTCCGGAGATAATGTCCGGAGCTAATGTCCGGAGCTAATGTCCGGAGATAAGTGACGTCAACAGTGTCCAGTGTCTGATTGGTTGCCGCCTGCTGCGAGCGACCAATCAGAAACGTGCCGTACTGTGACACACTCCGCCCGCCATTTTGGTGTGATATTTGAATTTTTACCTCACAGCAAGTTTCTACTGCGTGGAGGCGGGCCCAGTGACGTTGCTCTTCAAGCTCCTGACGAATTTCAAGTATATATGGATTCTAGACTCCCGATTCTTTAGAATCGGGCTGCCATCTAGTATATATATATTCACACACACACGTGTGTGTGTATATATATATAGTGTATATATATTTATATATATATATATATATGCACACACACACATATATGTGTATATATATATATATGTGTGTGTGTATATATATGTGTGGATATATATGCACACACATATATATGTGTGTCTTAGTGTGTTAGTGTTAAGTAAATAAGGCAGCACACTGCAGCGCTAAAACATACAAACTGGAAAAATGAAATTTGAACTGCATTACTGCACTAGAAATATGAAAAATGAGAGCTTTTAGCGCTGCAGTGTGCTGCCTTATTTACTTAACACTAACACACTAAGACACACATTTTTACTTAACTATATACGAGTTGGCGACTCTAGGTTCAGCACCTGTTCACACTGAGTCTATGTTTGGATGTGCAGGTCAGGTTTTTGAAATGTTAGTGTGTTAGTGTATCTACTATATAAAGCTGAATGTGTGTATGTGTGTGTGTGTATGTGTGTGTGTGTGTATGTCCGGGATTGGCATCTGCACCGTCGCAGCTACAGCCACAAAATTTTGCACAGTCACACGTCTGGACCCCGAGAGCGTCATAGGCTATGTTGTGAGGCGAAATTTTAACCCCGCGCTTTCCAATTCACCAAACAATTTTGCCCCTATCTACATAATGGGGAAAAAGTGAAATGAAAAGTGTTGGAGGCGTCGCAGCTACAGCCAAAAAATTTTGCACAGTCACACGTCTGGACCCTGAGAGCGTCATAGGCTATGTTGTGAGGTGAAATTTTAACTTTGCGCTTTCCAATTCACCAAACTATTTTTCCCCTATCTACATAATGGGGAAAAGTGAAAGGAAAAGTGTTGGAGGCAAATTGACAGCTGCCAGATGTGAACAAGGGGGACTTAAAGAGTGAGAGCGATGGCGCCAAAGAGTATATACCGTACAGTTGCTAAGGTGGGACCCCGACATGGGATACTCACCACACACGGGGATATGAACACACACACAAAATGCGCCACACACTACCACGTGCTTGAACACATATACCACCCTCAGCACACATTTCACCACAAATACACCAACCTCGCCACATAAAAGTCGAAACACAAAAGTCGCCGCTCAAAACTCACCACACGCAAAACTCGCCACATGCAAAAAATAGGCTCACGCAAAACTCGCCACAAGTGCAAAACTCACCTCATGGAAAACTCGCCACACGCAAAACTTGCACATGCGGAAAAATTGCCACATGCACAAAATTTGCAACACATGCAAAAGTTGCCTCACACAAAACTTGCACATACTCAAAAGGCACCAGACATAAAACTCACCACGCGCAAAGCTCGCCATGCGCAAAACTTGCTGCACACAACTTGCTACACTAACCTGTCACATGCAACTCGACACACAAAAAGTTGCTACACACATGTTGCCACACAAAACTCATCTCACAAAAGTCGCTACATGCATGTCGCCACACACAACTCAACACACACAACTTGACAAACGAAACTCGCCCTAAAACACACACAAGTCTGGTATTAGCCTTCAAAAATAAAAATCTGATTAATAAGCAGACAAACTACAAGAGCAACAAATGTACCATATAGGAAATACGGCAGCTGTCAGTCACATGAGCTAATATATACTGCCAGGTGGAGGGCTTCCTGTTGGCTGGGGATTTATCAGGCTGCCAATTTATCTTACAAATACTGAGGTAAAAATACTGAGCAAATAACGTGTTAACGAGGTCTAATACAGGAGATCACACAGGTATATACTATATACAGGGGAGTTGACACACAGATATATACTATATACAGGAGAGATGACACACAGGTTTATACTATATAAAGGAGGAGATGACATACAGGTACATACTATATACAGGAGGAGATGACATACAGGTATATACACTATATACAGGAGGAGATGACACACAGGTATATACTATATACAGGAGCAGATTACCTACAGGTATATACTATATACAGGAGGAGATGACATACAGGTATATGCTATATATAGAAGATGACATACAGGTATATACTATATACAGAAGGAAATGACACACAGATATATACTATATACAGGGGAGATGACACACAGGTATATACTATATACAGGAGGAGATGACATACAGGTATATACTATATATAGAAGGAGATGACATACAGGTATATACTATATATAGGAGGAGATGACATACAGGTATATACTATATATAGGAGGAGATGACATACAGGTATATACTATGTATAGGAGGAGATGACATACAGGTATATACTATATACAGGGGAGATGACACACAGCAGGTATATACTATATACAGGGGAGATGACATACAGGTATATACTATATACAGGAGATGACATACAGGTGTATACTATATATAAGGGAGATGACAAACATGTATATACTGAGGTGAAAATGAGAGGTGTGAGGTGAAAATGAAAAGGTGTGAGTGCAAAATGAGAGGAGTGAGGGAAAATAGTGTAGTGATCGGAAAATGACAGATGTGAGGTCGAACTGACAAGTGTTAGGCGGGAATGAGAGGAGTGAGGGAGAAAATGAGAGGTGTGAGGGAGAAAATGAGAGATGTGAGGGGGAAAATTAAAGATGTGATTGGGAAAATGAGAGGCGTGATGGGAAAATAAGAGAAGTGACGTGCTATAACTAACCACAGATATTTAGTATGCCCAGGCAAAGCCGGGCTCTTCAGCTAGTCTAATATATAAAGCTGAATGTGTGTGTGTGTGTGTGTGTATGTATGTATGTATGTATGTCCGGGATTGGCATCTGCACCGTCGCAGCTACAGCTACAAAATTTTGCACAGTCACACGTCTGGACCCCAAGAGCGTCATAGGCTATGTTGTGAGACGAAATTTTAACCCCGCGCTTTCCAATTCACCAAACAATTTTGCCCCTATCTACATAATGGGGAAAAAAGTGAAAGGAAAAGTGTTGGAGGCGTCGCAGCTACAGCCACAAAATTTTGCACAGTCACACATCTGGACCCCGAGAGCATCATAGGCTATGTTATGAGGTGAAATTTTAACCCCGCGCTTTCCAATTCACCAAACAATTTTGCCCCTATCTACATAATGGGGAAAAAGTGAAAGGAAAAGTCTTGGAGGCGTCGCAGCTACAGCCACAAAATTTTGCACAGTCACACGTCTGGACCCCGAGAGCGTCATAGGCTATGTTGTGAGGTGAAATTTTAACCCCGCGCTTTCCAATTCACCATACAATTTTGCCCCTATCTACATAATGGGGAAAAGTGAAAGGAAAAGTGTTGGAGGCAAATTGACAGCTGCCAGATGTGAACAAGGGGGACTTAAAGAATGAGAGCGATGGCGCCAAAGAGTATATACCATACAGTTGCTAAGGTGGGGCCCCGACATGGGATACTCACCACACACGGGGATATAAACACACACACAAAATGTGCTTGAACACATATCACCCTCAGCACACATTTCACCACACATACACCAACCTCGCCACATAAAAGTCGAAACACAAAAGTCGCCGCTCAAAACTCGCCACGCGCAAAACTCGCCACATGCAAAAACTAGGCTCACACAAAACTCGCCACAAGTGCAAAACTCCCCTCATGGAAAACTCGCCACATGCAAAACTTGCACACGCGGAAAAATTGCCACATGCACAAAAGTTGCAACACATGCAAAAGTTGCCTCACACAAAACTTGCACATACTCAAAAGGTACCACACATAAAACTCACCACGCGCAAAACTCACCATGCGCAAAACTTGCTGCACACAACTTGCTGCACTAACCTGTCACATGCAACTCGACACACAAAAAGTTGCTACACGCATGTTGCCACACAAAACTCATCTCACAAAAGTCGCTACATGCATGTCGCCACACGCAACTCAACACACACAACTTGACAAACGAAACTCGCCCTAAAACACACACAAGTCTGGTATTATCCTTCAAAAATAAAAATCTGATTAATAAGCAGACAAACTACAAGAGCAACAAATGAACCATATAGGAAATACGGCAGCTGTCAGTCACATGACCTGTCTATTATGTGTATGTGTGAGCTAATATATACTGCCAGGGGGAGGGCTTCCTGTTGGCTGGGGATTTATCAGGCTGCCAATTTAGCTTACAAATACTGAGGTAAAAATACTGACCAAATAACGTGTGAATGCGGTCTAATACAGGAGGAGATGACACACAGGTATATACTATATACAGGAGAGATGGCACACAGGTATATACTATATACAGGAGGAGATGACACACAGATATATACTATATACAGGAGGAGATGACACACAGATATATACTATATACAGGAGGAGATGACATACAGGTATATACTATATACAGGGGAGATGACATACAGGTATATACTATATACAGGAGCAGATGACCTACAGGTATATACTATATACAGGAGGAGATGACACACAGGTATATACTATATACAGGAGTAGATGACCTACAGGTATATACTATATACAGGAGGAGATGACACACAGGTATATACTATAAACAGGAGCAGATGACCTACAGGTATATACTATATACATGAGGAGATGACACACAGGTATATACTATATACAGGAGCAGATGACCTACAGGTATATACTATATACAGGAGGAGATGACATACAGGTATATGCTATAAAGAAGATGACATACAGGTTGTAGCATGGCTAAAGGGTTTGTTGTCGATGGGAGGTATGTGCCACATAAGTGCCTGGTTGCTGTAATGTAGCCCGGAGTATTCCTTTCTTGCATATAATCTTGTATATGTGTTTCAGGACCTGTGGTAATGTCAGACCACATGGCTAATCATGTGATGGGTTACTGGGTGGGGTTAGCTCTTTATAAGACTGGCTAATCCTTTACACAGCAGATATGTGTGGAGGTGAAACCCTCCTGAGTGTGTTACGGCTTCAGGACTGAGCCGGATGAACTGGACACTTGCTTTTCTTTGCCTGAACCAAAGGCCCATTTTGCTTTCTGTTATTTGCCACATGGTTTATGAAGCAATAAACCCAGTGAACTTTAAAGGAACATGTCTCCTGAGTGTCAGCCGTCGCAGCTGAGTGAGTGAAATCCTTACAAGGTATATATTATATATACAGGAGGAGATGACACACAGATATATACTATATACAGGAGGAGATGACATACAGGTATATACTATATATAGAAGGAGAAGACATACAGGTATATACTATATATAGGAGGAGATGACATACAGGTATATACTATATACAGGGGAGATGACACACATGTATATACTGAGGTGAAAATGAGAGGTGTGAGGTGAAAATGAAAAGGTGTGATTGCAAAATGAGAGGAGTGAGGGAAAATAGTGGAGTGATCGGAAAATGACAGATGTGAGGTCAAAATGACAAGTGTTAGGGGGGAATGAGAGGAGTGAGGGAGAAAATGAGAGGTCTGAGGGAGAAAAAGAGAGATGTGAGGGGGAAAATGAAAGATGTGATTGGGAAAATGAGAGGCATGATGGGAAAATAAGAGAAGTGAGGTGCTATAACTAACCACAGATATTTACTATGCCCAGGCAACGCCGGGCTCTTCAGCTAGTATATACATACATATATATATGCAAACAAAGAGAAAACAGCCGGGCGGCACCACCGCCAAAGGATACTGTGGGAACCGCTCACCTGTGTCTTGGAGGAAAAGCTCAGTCCTGGGTGCGAGACTCCACGGAAAGCAGCCACAAGTGAATAACGAGTATGAAGAAAGGAGCGCACTACCTGGACATTCGCTGCGGGTGAACTTTATTGCAAAAGCATAAAAGGCATCTTCACGACCGGGGGTGCTGTGAAAGGAGTGCGGCAAAGCTGATGACACACAGATATATACTATATACAGGAGGAGATGACATACAGGTATATACTATATTCAGGAGGAGATGACACACTGGTATATACTATATACAGAGGAGATGACACACAGGTATATACTATATACAGGGGAGATGACACAGGAATATACTATATACAGGAGGAAATGACACACAGGTATATACTATATACAGGGGACATGACATACAGGTATATACTATATACAGGAGGAGATGACACAGGTATATACTATATACAGGGGAGATGACACACAGGTATATACTATAGACAGGAGGATATGACACACAGGTATATACTATATACAGGGGAGATGACACACACATACATACTATATACAGGGGAGATGACACACAGGTATATACTATATACAGGAGGAGATGACATACAGGTATATACTATATACAGGAAGAGATAACACACAGGTATATACTATATGCAGGAGGTGATGACACACTGGTATATACTATATACAGGGGAGATGACACACAGGTATATACTGTATAAAGGAGGAGATGACACACAGATATATACTATATACAAGAGGAGATGACACATAGGTGTGTACTATATACAGGAGGAGATGACACACAGGTATATACTATATACAGGAGGAGATGACATACAGGTATATACTATTTAAAAGAGGAGATGACACATAGGTATATACTATATACAGGAGGAGATGACTCACAGGTATATACTATATACAGGAGGAGATGACACACAGGTATATACTATATACAGGAGCAGATGACACACAGGTATATAATATATACAGGAGGAGATGACACACAGGTATATACTTTACACAGGAGGAGATGACATACAGGTATATACTATTTAAAAGAGGAGATGACACATAGGTATATAGAGGAAGAGATGACATACAGCAGGTATATACTACATACATGGGAGAAGACATACAGGTATATACTATATACAGTAGATGACAAACAGGTATATATTATATAGGAGGAGATGACATACAGGTATATAGTATATACAGAGGAGATGACATACAGGTACTGTATATACTATATACAGGAGGAGATGACATACAGCAGGTATATACTATTTACAGGGGAGATGACACAGGTATATACTATATTTAGGAGATCACATACGGGTGTTTACTATATATAAGGGAGATGACAAACATGTATATACTGAGGGGAAAATTAGAGGTGTGAGGTGAAAATGAGGGGTATGAGGTGAAAATGAAACGGTGTGAGTGAAAAATGAGAGGAGTAAGGTAAAACATCTAGCAGCTGTCAATTTGCCTCCAACACTTTTCCTTTCACTTTTTCCCCATTATGTAGATAGGGGCAAAATTGTTTGGGGAATTGGAACGCGCGGGGTTAAAATTTCACCTCACAACATAGCCTATGACGCTGTCAGGGTCCAGACGTGTGACTGTGCAAAATTTTGTGACTGTAGCTGCGACGGTAAAGATTCCAATCCCGGACATACGCACATACACATCAGCTTTATATATTAGACTAGCTGAAGAGCCCGGCGTTGCCTGGGCATAGTAAATATCTGTGGTTAGTTATAGCACCTCACTTCTCTTATTTTCCCATCACGCCTCTCATTTTCCCAATCACATCTTTCATTTTCCCCCTCACATCTCTCATTTTCTCCCTCACACCTCTCATTTTCTCCCTCACTCCTCTCATTCCCCCTAACACTTGTCATTTCGACCTTACATCTGTCATTTTCCGATCACTCCAATATTTTCCCTCACTCCTCTCATTTTGCACTCACACCTTTTCATTTTCACCTCATACCCCTCATTTTCACCTCAGTATATACATGTTTGCATCTCCCTTATATATAGTATACACCTGTATGTCATCTCCTGTATATAGTATATACCTGTATGTCATCTCCCCTGTATATAGTATATACCTGCTGCGTGTCATCTCCCCTGTATATAGTATATACCTGTATGTCATCTTCTATATATAGTATATACCTGTATGTCATCTCCTCCTGTATATAGTATATACCTGTGTCATCTCCTCCTGTATATAGTATATACTTGTATGTCATCTTCTATATATAGCATATACCTGTATGTCATCTCCTCCTGTATATAGTACATACTTGTAGGTCATCTGCTCCTGTATATAGTATATACGTGTGTCATCTCCTCCTGTATATAGTATATACCTGTATGTCATCTCCCCTGTATATAGTATATACCTGCTGCGTGTCATCTCCCCTGTATATAGTATATACCTGTATGTCATCTTCTTCTATATATAGTATATACCTGTATGTCATCTCCTCCTGTATATAGTATATACCTGTGTCATCTCCTCCTGTATATAGTATATACTTGTATGTCATCTTCTATATATAGCATATACCTGTATGTCATCTCCTCCTGTATATAGTACATACTTGTAGGTCATCTGCTCCTGTATATAGTATATACGTGTGTCATCTCCTCCTGTATATAGTTTATACCTGTATGTCATCTCCTCCTGTATATAGTATGTACCTGTATGTCATCTCCTCCTCTATATAGTATATACCTGTGTGTCATCTCTCCTGTATATAGTATATATTTGTGTGTCATCTCCTCCTGTATATAGTATATACCTGTGTGTCATCTCCTCCTGTATTAGACCTCGTTCACACGTTATTTGCTCAGTATTTTTACCTCAGTATTTGTAAGCTAAATTGGCAGCCTGATAAATCCCCAGCCAACAGGAAGCCCTCCCCCTGGCAGTATATATTAGCTCACACATACACATAATAGACAGGTCATGTGACTGACAGCTGCCGTATTTCCTATATGGTACATTTGTTGCTCTTGTAGTTTGTCTGCTTATTAATCAGCTTTTTATTTTTGAAGGATAATACCAGACTTGTGTGTTTTTTAGGACGAGTTTCATGTGTCAAGTTGTGTGTGTTGAGTTGCATGTGGCAACATGCATGTAGCGACTTTTGTGAGATGAGTTTTGTGTGGCAACATGCATGTAGCAACTTTTTGTGTGTCGAGTTGCATGTGACAGGTTAGTGTAGCAAGTTGTGTGCAGCAAGTTTTGTACATGGCGAGTTTTGCGCATGGCGAGTTTTATGTGTGGTGCCTTTTGAGTATGTGCAAGTTTTGTGTGAGGCAACCTTTGCATGTGTTGCAACTTTTGTGCATGTGGCAATTTTTCCGCGTGTGCAAGTTTTGTGTGTGGCAAGTTTTCCATGAGGTGAGTTTTGCACTTGTGGCGAGTTTTGCGTGAGCCTATTTTTTGCATGTGGCGAGTTTTGCACGTGGCGAGTTTTGAGTGGCGACTTTTGTGTTTCGACTTTTATGTGGCGAGGTTGGTGTATGTGTGGTGAAATGTGTGCTGAGGGTGGTATATGTGTTCAAGCACGTGGTAGTGTGTGGCCCATTTTGTGTGTGTGTTCATATCCCCGTGTGTGGTGAGTATCCCATGTCGGGGCCCCACCTTAGCAACTGTACGGTATATACTCTTTGGCGCAATCGCTCTTGTTCACATCTGGCAGCTGTCAATTTGCCTCCAACACTTTTCCTTTCACTTTTCCCCATTATGTAGATAGGGGCAAAATTGTTTGGTGAATTGGAAAGTGCGGGGTTAAAATCTCACCTCACAACATAGCCTATGACGCTCTCGGGGTCCAGACGTGTGACTGACTGTGCAAAATTTTGTGGCTGTAGCTGCGACGCCTCCAACACTTTTCCTTTCACTTGTTCCCCATTATGTAGATAGGGGCAAAATTGTTTGGTGAATTGGAAAGCGCGGGGTTAAAATTTCACCTCACAACATAGCCTATGATGTTCTCAGGGTCCAGATGTGTGACTGTGCAAAATTTTGTGGCTGTAGCTGCGACGCCTCCAACACTTTTCCTTTCACTTTTTTCCCCATTATGTAGATAGGGGCAAAATTGTTTGGTGAATTGGAACGCGCGGGGTTAAAATTTCGCCTCACAACATAGCCTATGACGCTCTTGGGGTCCAGACGTGTGACTGTGCAAAATTTTGTGGTTGTAGCTGCAACGGTGCAGATGCCAATCCCGGACATACATACACACATACACACACACATACACACATTCAGCTTTATATATTAGACTGGCTGAAGAGCCCGGCGTTGCCTGGGCATAGTAAATATCTGTGGTTAGTTATAGCACGTCACTTCTCTTATTTTCCCATTACGCCTCTCATTTTCCCAATCACATCTTTAATTTTCCCCCTCACATCTCTCATTTTCTCCCTCACACCTCTCATTTTCTCCCTCACTCCTCTCATTCCCGCCTAAAACTTGTCATTTCGACCTCACATCTGTCATTTTCCGATCACTACACTATTTTCCCTCACTCCTCTCATTTTGCACTCACACCTTTTCATTTTCACCTCACACCTCTCATTTTCACCTCAGTATACACATGTTTGTCATCTCCCTTATATATAGTATACACCTGTATGTCATCTCCTGTATATAGTATATACCTGTATGTCATCTCCCCTGTATATAGTATATACCTGCTGCGTGTCATCTCCCCTGTATATAGTATATACCTGTATGTCATCTTCTTCTATATATAGTATATACCTGTATGTCATCTCCTCCTGTATATAGTATATACCTGTGTCATCTCCTCCTGTATATAGTATATACTTGTATGTCATCTTCTATATATAGCATATACCTGTATGTCATCTCCTCCTGTATATAGTACATACTTGTAGGTCATCTGCTCCTGTATATAGTATATACGTGTGTCATCTCCTCCTGTATATAGTTTATACCTGTATGTTATCTCCTCCTGTATATAGTATGTACCTGTATGTCATCTCCTCCTCTATATAGTATATACCTGTGTGTCATCTCTCCTGTATATAGTATATATTTGTGTGTCATCTCCTCCTGTATATAGTATATACCTGTGTGTCATCTCCTCCTGTATTAGACCTCGTTCACACGTTATTTGCTCAGTATTTTTACCTCAGTATTTGTAAGCTAAATTGGCAGCCTGATAAATCCCCAGCCAACAGGAAGCCCTCCCCCTGGCAGTATATATTAGCTCACACATACACATAATAGACAGGTCATGTGACTGACAGCTGCCGTATTTCCTATATGGTACATTTGTTGCTCTTGTAGTTTGTCTGCTTATTAATCAGCTTTTTATTTTTGAAGGATAATGCCAGACTTGTGTGTGTTTTAGGGCGAGTTTCATGTGTCAAGTTGTGTGTGTTGAGTTGTATGTGGCGACATGCATGTAGCGACTTTTGTGAGATGAGTTTTGTGTGGCAACATGCGTGTAGCAACTTTTTGTGTGTCGAGTTGCATGTGACAGGTTAGTGTAGCAAGTTGTGTGCAGCAAGTTTTGTACATGGCGAGTTTTGTGCATAGCGAGTTTTATGTGTGGTGCCTTTTGAGTATGTGCAAGTTTTGTGTGAGGCAACCTTTGCATGTGTTGCAACTATTGTGCATGTGGCAATTTTTCCGCGTGTGCAAGTTTTGTGTGTGGCGAGTTTTCCATGAGGTGAGTTTTGCACTTGTGGCGAGTTTTGCGTGAGCCTAGTTTTTGCATGTGGCGAGTTTTGCGCGTGGCGAGTTTTGAGTGGCGACTTTTGTGTTTCGACTTTTATGTGGCGAGGTTGGTGTATGTGTGGTGAAATGTGTGCTGAGGGTGGTATGTGTGTTCAAGCACGTGGTAGTGTGTGGCCCATTTTGTGTGTGTGTTCATATCCCCGTGTGTGGTGAGTATCCCATGTCGGGGCCCCACCTTAGCAACTGTACGGTATATACTCTTTGGCGCAATCGCTCTTGTTCACATCTGGCAGCTGTCAATTTGCCTCCAACACTTTTCCTTTCACTTTTCCCCATTATGTAGATAGGGGCAAAATTGTTTGGTGAATTGGAAAGTGCGGGGTTAAAATCTCACCTCACAACATAGCCTATGACGCTCTCGGGGTCCAAACGTGTGACTGTGCAAAATTTTGTGGCTGTAGCTGCGATGCCTCCAACACTTTTCCTTTCACTTGTTCCCCATTATGTAGATAGGGGCAAAATTGTTTGGTGAATTGGAAAGCGCAGGGTTAAAATTTCACCTCACAACATAGCCTATGATGCTCTCAGGGTCCAGATGTGTGACTGTGCAAAATTTTGTGGCTGTAGCTGCGACGCCTCCAACACTTTTCCTTTCACATTTTTCCCCATTATGTAGATAGGGGCAAAATTGTTTGGTGAATTGGAACGCGCGGGGTTAAAATTTCGCCTCACAACATAGCCTATGACGCTCTCGGGGTCCAGACGTGTGACTGTGCAAAATTTTGTGGCTGTAGCTGTGACGGTGCAGATGCCAATCCTGGACATACATACACACATACACACACACATACACACATTCAGCTTTATATATTAGACTAGCTGAAGAGCCCGGCGTTGCCTGGGCATAGTAAATATCTGTGGTTAGTTATAGCACGTCACTTCTCTTATTTTCCCATTACGCCTCTCATTTTCCCAATCACATCTTTAATTTTCCCCCTCACATCTCTCATTTTCTCCCTCACACCTCTCATTTTCTCCCTCACTCCTCTCATTCCCGCCTAACACTTGTCATTTCGACCTCACATCTGTCATTTTCCGATCACTACACAATTTTCCCTCACTCCTCTCATTTTGCACTCACACCTTTTCATTTTCACCTCACACCTCTCATTTTCACCTCAGTATACACATGTTTGTCATCTCCCTTATATATAGTATACACCTGTATGTCATCTCCTGTATATAGTATATACCTGTATGTCATCTCCCCTGTATATAGTATATACCTGCTGTGTGTCATCTCCCCTGTATATAGTATATACCTGTATGTCATCTCCTCCTATATATAGTATATACCTGTATGTCATCTCCTCCTATATATAGTATATACCTGTATGTCATCTCCTCCTATATATAGTATATACCTGTATGTCATCTCCTTTTATATATAGTATATACCTGTATGTCATCTCCTCCTGTATATAGTATATACCTGTGTGTCATCTCCCCTGTATATAGTATATATCTGTGTGTCATCTCCTCCTGTATATAGTATATACCTGTATGTCATCTTCTATATATAGCATATACCTGTATGTCATCTCCTCCTGTATATAGTATATACCTGTAGGTAATCTGCTCCTGTATATAGTATATACCTGTGTGTCATCTCCTCCTGTATATAGTATATACCTGTATGTAATCTCCTCCTGTATATAGTATGTACCTGTATGTCATCTCCTCCTTTATATAGTATATACCTGTGTGTCATCTCTCCTGTATATAGTATATATCTGTGTGTCATCTCCCCTGTATATAGTATATACCTGTGTGATCTCCTGTATTAGACCTCATTAACACGTTATTTGCTCAGTATTTTTACCTCAGTATTTGTAAGATAAATTGGCAGCCTGATAAATCCCTAGCCAACAGGAAGCCCTCCCCCTGGCAGTATATATTAGCTCACACATACACATAATAGACAGGTCATGTGACTGACAGCTGCCGTATTTCCTATATGGTACATTTGTTGCTCTTGTAGTTTGTCTGCTTATTAATCAGAATTTTATTTTTGAAGGCTAATACCAGACTTGTGTGTGTTTTAGGGCGAGTTTCGTTTGTCAAGTTGTGTGTGTTGAGTTGTGTGTGGCGACATGCATGTAGCGACTTTTGTGAGATGAGTTTTATGTGGCAACATGCGTGTAGCAACTTTTTGTGTGTCGAGTTGCATGTGACAGGTTAGTGTAGCAAGTTGTGTGCAGCAAGTTTTGCGCATGGCGAGTTTTCCGCGTGGTGAGTTTTATGTGTGGTGCCTTTTGAGTATGTGCAAGTTTTGTGTGAGGCAACTTTTGCATGTGTTGCAAATTTTGTGCATGTGACAATTTTTCCGCATGTGCAAGTTTTGCATGTGGCGAGTTTTCCATGAGGTGAGTTTTGCACTTGTGGCGAGTTTTGCGCGTGGTGAGTTTTGAGCGGCGACTTTTGTGTTTCGATTTTTATGTGGCGAGGTTGGTGTATGTGTGGTGAAATGTGTGCTGAGGTTGGTATATGTGTTCAAGCACGTGGTAGTGTGTGGCGCATTTTTTGTGTGTGTTCATATCCCCGTGTGTGGTGAGTATCCCATGTCGGGGTCCCACCTTAGCAACTGTACGGTATATACTCTTTGGTGCCATCGCTCTCACTCTTTAAGTCCCCCTTGTTCACATCTGGCAGCTGTCAATTTGCCTCCAACACTTTTCCTTTCACTTTTCCCCATTATGTAGATAGGGGAAAAATAGTTTGGTGAATTGGAAAGCGCGGAGTTAAAATTTCACCTCACAACATAGCCTATGACGCTCTCAGGGTCCAGACGTGTGACTGTGCAAAATTTTGTGGCTGTAGCTGCGACGCCTCCAACACTTTTCATTTCACTTTTTCCCCATTATGTAGATAGGGGCAAAATTGTTTGGTGAATTGGAAAGCGCGGGGTTAAAATTTCACCTCACAACATAGCCTATGACGCTCTCAGGGTCCAGATGTGTGACTGTGCAAAATTTTGTGGCTGTAGCTGCGACGCCTCCAACACTTTTCATTTCACTTTTTCCCCATTATGTAGATAGGGGCAAAATTGTTTGGTGAATTGGAAAGCGCAGGGTTAAAATTTCACCTCACAACATAGCCTATGACGCTCTCAGGGTCCAGACGTGTGACTATGCAAAATTTTGTGGCTGTAGCTGCGACGGTGCAGATGCCAATCCCGGACATACACACACACATACACACACACACACACACACACACACATTCAGCTTTATATAGTAGATGTGTGTGTATATATAATGTGTGTGTGTGTTAGTGTTGAGCGATACCGTCCGATATTTGAAAGTATCGGTATCGAAAAATATCAGATATCGCCAATACCGATATCCGATACCAATACAAGTCAATGGGACACAAATATCGGAAGGTATCCTCTATGGTTCCCAGGGTGTGAAGGAGAGGAAACTCTCCTTCAGGCCCTGGGATCCATATTCATGTGTAAAATAAAGAATAAAAATAAAAAATATTGATATACTTACCTTCGGACGCGCCCTGGTTGTAACCGCTGCAACCGCCATGATTCCTTTCCTAAGAATGAGCGCATAAAGGACCTTCGATGACGTCTCGGCTTGTGATTGGTCGCATGACCGCTCATGTGAGAATTTGTCGTGTATTTGCTACAGTGCCCTTGTTCCTTATGGTATGTCGGTGAAACACAGGCGCTGACCATAATGCCATGGGTCTCAGGTCTGATGTCACAGACATGCGCAGTGACTCCAGGAAGACGCCGAGAATAGATTACATGCGGTGATATGCCTGTAAGTGTGCTTTCTGTTTATATTTACATCAGATTGGGACATCTGTTTTGGTTTTAATTGATCATTAACATACTTTAGACATATTCACAATGCACTTTATATGATTAATACTGTTTCAAGATATATGTATGTCTTTGTAAAAACAGGCACTGATGCACTTTAGTAGAATATGAAATATACCAGCACTGATGTTAAAAATATAGATATTTTTTAATGATGATTAATAGAGAACATGCGTATTAGCTATATATACCCACTTCATTTGTATGTTCACTGCTTGAAAAAGGATTGGAAATCCGAAACGTTGCCACACCGTCCAGGCATTAAAGTCCACTTTTTCTATTATTTTTGTGTGCTGTTTTCCTTTTTTTCTTATATGATTGGAGCCATTGGAATATTGGTTTGGAGAGCTTTGCACTACAAGTTTGGTAATATGATGCTGTTCTAATTTTATATATATATACCTGTCATGGGCAGCCCAATCTCCAAACCTGAACCCCATTGAAAACCTCTGGAATGTAATCAAGAGGATGATGGATAATTAGTCACAAGACATCAAACAAAGAAGAACTGCTTACATTTTTCCTCCAGAAGCAGTGTGAAAGACTGGTGGAATACATGGCAAGAAACATGAAAGCTGTGATTAAAAATCATGGTTATTCCACAAAATAATGATTTCTGAACTCTTCCTTAGTTAAAGCATTAGTATTGTTGTTTCTAAATGATTATGAACTTGTTTTCTGTGCATTATTTGAGGTCTGAAAGCACTGTTTGTTTGTTTTTATTTTGACCATTTTTCTTTGTCAGAAAAAAATACGAAATTTATTGCTTGGAAATTCGGAGACATGTTGTCATAAGTTTATAGACTAAAAGTACAATTTACATTTTACAAAAAAAAAACGTATAAAGAAAAATCAGATAAACTTTATATATGAATGAAATATTCCAGTTGTAAATCTTTATTGATTACATAGTGGAATGTGTTAAGAATAATAAAACCTAAAAATTATCAACGAAAATCATGACTAATATCCCACGGAGGTCTAGAGTTGAAATGATGCTCAAAAACAAAATGGAAAATGAAGTTACAGGCTGATCTAACTTCAGTGGAAATGCCTCAAGACAAGGAATTGATGCTCAGTAGTGCGTGTGGCCTCCACGTGGCTATATGATCTCCCTGTAATGCCTGGGCATGCTCCTAATGAGGCGGCGGATGGTCTCCTGAGGGATCTCCTCCCAGACCTGGACTAAAGCATCTGCCAACTCCTGGACAGTATGTGGTACAGCGTGACGTTGCTGGATGGCGCGAGACGTGATGTCCCAGATGTGTTCATTCGGATTCAGGTCTGGGGAAAAGGCAGGCAAGCAGAATAGCTTCAATGCCTCACACTCTAGCCACATGAGGTCTGGCATTGTCCTGCATTAGGAGGAACCCAGGGCCAACCGCACCAGCATATGGTCTCACAAGGGGTCTGAGTATCTCATCTCAGTACCTAATGGCAGTCAGGCTACCTCTGGTGATCACATGGAAGGCTGTGTGGCCCTCCAAAGAAATGCCACCCCACACCATTACTGACCCATTGCCAAACCGGTCATGCTGAAGGATGTTGCAGGCAGCAGATCGCTCTCCACGGCAGCTCCAGACTCTGTCACGTCTGTCACATGTGCTCAGTGTGAACCTGCTTTCATCTGTACAGAGTACAGGGCGCCACTGGCGATTTTGCCAATCCTGGTGTTCTGTGGCAAATGCCAAGCGTCCTGCACGGTGTTTTGGTTGTGACCACAACCCCCATCTGTGGACGTCGGGCACTCAGACCATCCTTATGGAGTCGGTTTCTAGCTGTTTGTGCAGACACATGCACATTTGTGGCTTGCTGGAGGTCATTTTGCAGGGCTCTGGCAGTTCTCCTCCTGTTCTTCCTTGCACAAAGGCTGAGGCAGCAATCCTGCTGCTGGGTTTTTGCCCTCCTACGCCCCCATCCACGTCTCCTAGTGTACTGAACTGTCTCCTGGTAGCGTCTCCAGCCTCTGGACACTACGCTGACACACAGCAAACCTTCTTGCCACAGCTTGCAATGATGTGCCATCCCGGATGAGCTGCACTACCTGAGCCACTTGTGTGGGTTGTAGAGTCCGTCTCATGCTACCACGAGTGTGAATTCACAACCAACATTCAAAATTGAGCAAAACCTCAGCCAGAAAGCATTGGTACTGAGATGTGGTCTGTGGTCCCCACCTGCAGAACCACTCCTTTATTGAGTGTGTCTTGATAATTGCCAATAATTTCCATCTGTTGTCTATTCCATTTGCACAACAGCATGTGAAATTGATTGTCAAACAGTGTTGCTTCCTAAGTGGACAGTTTGATTTCACAGAAGTTTGATTTACTTAGAGTTATATTCTGTTCGTTTAGTGTTCCCTTTATTTTTTGAGCAGTGTATATAAATATATATATATATATATACATATATATATATATATATATATATATATCACTTTGATAAATTGTGAAGAAAGCGGTGGACTTTTTCTTAGCCCATGTGGCAACGTTTCAGATCCATAACATAACCTTTTTTTTTCCTGTGGAACTGAAATGTTGCCACATGGGCTAATAAAGACTCCACCCCTCCCCCGCTTGCTCAGGGCCCCGGCACTTGTGATACTTAGCTCTTCCCGCTCCTCTGCTGCGGCATCTTCTGACTGTGACGTTTCAGGTCAGAGGGTGCGGTGAAATCACGTCTGTGCACCCTCTGCTTTGAACAGTCACAGTGCAGAGACAAAATCACAAAATGAAGGTCATGCCTCTCATGATAAAATCCTTTTGGATTTCATGGATCCTATTGTAACCAGCGACAAATAGTTCAAAACATTCCAGACCTAGCACATGGTCAATATTCGTATATAGTCCTGTTACATCCATAGATATAAATAAATAGGACTCCTCCCACCTGATTTTCTCAATGATTTGAATAAAATGTGTTGAATCTCTTAAAAATCTTTTCAAATGACTTACTTTGGGGTTCATTATTCCATCTGTATAGGCTGCTAGATTTAAGGTCAGTACACCAATCCCAGAGACGATCGGGTGTCCTGGGGATTGGAAATATTTTTGTACAGCTTGGGAAGATGGAATAAGAATGCCATTGCTGGATCTTTCATGCGCAAAAAATCCTTCTCATGTTTGTCTAAAATCCCCAATGACGTTCCATCTTTGATTAACTTATTGTATGTGTGGATGGATTTATTGTATATGTCCATATTGGATAGCCCATATGCAGGGCCGTATTTAGAGTTTCTGCTGCCCTAGGCACTTTTAGTGCTGCCTCCCCCTTTGGTGAGTATGACACTATCGGCAGTGACTTTGGCAAGAATCGCTGTTGTGAAAGTAGCCTTTTGCAGCAGATCTGGCAGTTTTTCTGCATCTGCCACGTAACGGATGACTTACAGCAACACTGCATTTGGCCTCATTCATTCCCTATAGGATTTGCGGCACTTACTGTGATCAGGCAAATGTGGTACCATACTTCCCAACTTTTGAAGGGAAAGAGGTATAAAGCTTACTGTATAATGGCCACACATGATGCTCCCTACTGTATAATGGCCACACATGATGCTCCATACTGTATAATGGCCACACATGATGCTCCATACTGTATAATGCCCCCCTCCCATCTTGTATGTATGGCTCATCTCCCTCCCATCCTATATGCATGGCTCATATCCCCCCCTCCTGTATGCATGGTTCATCTCCCTCCCATCCCATATGCATGGCTCATATTCCCTCCCCTCCTGTATGCATGGCTCATCTCCCTCCCATCCCATATATATGGCTCATATTCCCTTCCTCCTGTATGCATGGCTCATCTCCCTCCCATCCCATATATATGGCTCATATTCCCTTCCTCCTGTATGCATGGCTCATCTCCCTCCCATCCCATATATATGGCTCATATCCCCCCCTCCTGTATGCATGGCTCATCTCCCTCCCATCCCATATATATGGCTCATATTCCCTTCCTCCTGTATGCATGGCTCATCTCCCTCCCGTCCCATATGCATGGCTCATATTCCCCCCTCCTGTATGCATGGCTCAGCTCCCTCCCATCCCATATGCATGGCTCATATCCCCTCCTCCTGTATGCATGGCTCATCTCCCTCCCATCCCATATGCATGGCTCATATCCCCTCCTCCTGTATGCATGGCTCATCTCCCTCCCATCCCATATGCATGGCTCATATCCCCTCCTCCTGTATGCATGGCTCATCTCCCTCCCATACCATATGCATGGCTCATATTCCCCCCTCCTGTATGCATGGCTCATCTCCCTCTCATCCCATATGCATGGCTCATATTCCCCCCCTCCTGTATGCATGGCTCATCTCCCTCCCATCCCATATGCATGGCTCATTTTCCCCCCTTTCTGTATGCATGGCTCATCTCTCAACCCCCACGCTGCCGCTCCTGCTCCCATCTTGCATGGCTCAGCTCCCTGTCCTCCTTCATCCCCCCCATCCCTCATACTCACCTTTCCCACACCATGCGGCAGCGCCGAACATCCCTCTAGCTCTGTCCTGACTCCCGGCGCAGCACCTTCTTCCTGCGTGAGCGGTCATGTGGTACCGCTTATTAAGGTCATGAATATGCCCATATTCATGACCTTAATGAGCGGTACCACGTGACCACTCACTCAGGACGAGCTGCAGGCGCTGAGACCAGGCATCGCTGGAGCAGGGTGAGTATGACGTCTTCAAGGAGGGTGGGAGGCAGGCAGGGAAGCAGGCAGGGAGGCGGGTGGGTGGCCCGGGGGGGGGGGGTTCTGGGGGGCGGTCAGTCGGGAGGTGACCCAGTAAATAAATAAAAAAAAAAAAAACTTGCTCAGGTGCCGCCCCCCGCATCGTCCCGCCCTAGGCACGTGCCCTCAAGTGCCTAGTGGCAAATACGGCCCTGCCAATATGTGCTGGTATCTGAAAGTATGCAGTACGCCTCTTTTAGATAATGCTTGTATCTTGGATGGATATGCCCCCTCCCTTATATGCCGCTCTTATGATAATATCCATATTATTTTTCAGGGTGGAAATTGCATTACATTCCAACTCAGTGAGGTTGCCACCAGATTTTCTTATTTTTTTATGTTGTTTTTCTTCTAACTTAGGGACTAAAGTTAGAAGAAGTCCTCTAGGACCAAATCAGTAAAGGTTTTGATGTGATGACCCTGACTTTGAACTGGGTAGAATCTGGATTTCCCTTTCAAATCCACATGTATCATAGGATCTGGCTCTTTGCCAGTGGAATCCTCATTGTTTTTATTTGTATTTTATTTTTTTTTTTATTATTGTTTTTGGCCCTGAGGAAGTAGCAGATTGCCTCGATACGCGTCGGCACAATAAAGCTTTTAAGAAAATTTCCATCGTTGTGTGGTCAGCGCAGACACAAGAAACCTGGTCTTCTTCTTCCTTCTTTGTGACAGTGCAGAAAGCCGGAAGATGCCGACACTGAAGAGTCCATAGAAGAGCAGCGGCCAGCGAGGAAAGGTGAGTATTTCAGTGTTTGCTTTTTTGTTTTTAGCGATATATAGGGCCCATCATATACTGGAGCATCATGTGGGGCCCATTTTATATGGAGTATCATGTGGGGCTCATTATATGTGGAGCATCATATGGGGCCCATTATATATGGAGCATCATGTGGAGCATCATGTGGGGCCCATTATATATAGAGCATCAAGTGGGGCCCATTATATATGGAGCATCATATGGGGCCCATTATGTATGGAGCATCATATGGGGCCCATTCTGTTTGAAGCAATATATACTGCCCATCATATTCTGAACGAAGCATTATATGGGACCTATTCTGTATGGAGCATTATATGGGACCCTTACAGTATGGAGCAATGTATGGGGCTCATTATACTGTTTGGAGCATTATATGGGGCTCATTATAGTGTTTTGAGCATTATATGGGGCTCATTATTCTGTATGGAGCAATATATAGGGCTCATTAATCTGTATGGAGCAATACATGGGGTTCATTATACTGTATGGAGCACTATGTGGTACCCATAATACTGTATGGAGCATTATATGGGGATTATTATTCTGTATGGAGCAGTATATGGGGCCCATTCTGTTTAGAGTTTGGAGCAATATACGGGGTCCACCATATACAGGAGCATTAGGCTATGTGCACACGTTGCAGATTATTTGCGTTTTTTTAGCGTTTTTGCGCTATAAAAACGCTATAAAACCGCAAATAATCTGCATACATTAAGCATCCCATCATTTATAATGGAATCCGCTATTTCTGTGCACATGATGTGCGTTTTTCCGCATGAAAAACGCATTGCGGAAAAATAATGAACCTGTTCATTAATTTTGCGGATTTCCCACTGTCTAATGCATTGGGAAATGTCCGGGGGAAAATGCGCAAAAAAACGCGTAAAAACCGCGTCAAAAACACGCAAAAAACGCGCAAAAAAATGCATGCGGATTTCATGCGGAAATCTGGCAGAAATGTCCGGATTTCCACAGGAATTTTCTGCATGAATTCCTGAACGTGTGCACATAGCCTTATATGGGGCCCATTATATACTGTATGGAGCATTATATGGGACCTATTCTGTATGGAGCATTATATGGGGCCAATTCTGTATGGAGCAAGGTATGGGGCTCATTATACTGCATGGAGCAATATATGGGGATCATTATTCTGTATGGAGCATTATATGGGGCTCATTATTCTGTGTGGAGCAATATATGGGGCTCATTATTCTGTATGGAGCAATACATGGGGTTTTTTATACTGTATGGAGCACTGTGGTACCCATAATACTGTATGGAGCATTATATGGGGGCTCATAATACTGTGTGGAGCAATATATGGGGCTCAGTAATCTGTATGGAACATTTAATGGGGCTCATTATTCTGTATGAAGCAATATGTGGGGCTTACTATACTGTATGGAGCATTATATGGTGCTCATTATTCTGTATGGAGCACTATGTGGCACCCATAATATTGTATGGAGCATTATATGGGGCTCATTATACTGTATGGAGCAGTATGTGGTACCCATAATACTGTATGGAGAAATATATGGGGCTCATTAGACTGTATGGAACACTATGTGCTACCCATAATACTGTATGGATCAATATATGGGGCTCCCTATTCTGTATGGAGCATTTTATGGGGCTCATTACTCTGTATGAAGCAATATATAGGGCTCAATATTCTGCATGGAGCATTTTATGATGTTCATTATTCTGTATGGGGCTCATTATACTGTATGGAGCATTGTATGGGGCTCATTATTCTGTAAGCAGGAATATATTGGGCTCATTATGTTGAATGGAGCATTTTATGGGGCTCATTATACTGTATGGAGGACTATGTGGTGCCCATAATACTCTATGGAGGACTATACTGTCCGGTTTCTGACCTATAGTAGAATTTACAATAGATATCACTCATGTAATGTAAGAAGTGAAATCTTACCAAATGACTCTTCAGTGCGATCAACGGATTTCTTTAACAAGCAAGCCATGAAACATTATGCAGACAGAAGGCGACGGGCACAGCCATGTGCCATCAAAAGAGGTGATATGGTTGTTGTGCGTCAAAAATCAATCAACAAAACCTCAGCTGTATATAGTCCTGCAAAATATAATGTTATTGAGAGAAAAGGCAATATGGTCACGGCTGAGAGAGACGGACACTCTATCACTCGAAATTCCTCACATTTTAAAATCATACCGCAGAACAATGGTAATGAACTCCCACCAGTGGAAGATTTGATACCCGACGGTGGAGAGGACCAACAAGAGGTGACTGATCCGTCAGCACTGGACACCCCAAATGAACCCAGACATTACCCTACACGGGAAAGAAGGGCTCCATCGAGACTTATTGAAGAGATATAGTTTAAAAAAAAGGGGAATAAGACAATACAGACATATGGTTTTTCTTGGACATTTTCGTGTTGTTACATTGTCAATATTTGTTTTAGGTTGTTAATATATATGTTTTAAAAAAAAGAAAAAAAAAAGGGGGATGATGTAATGTATAAGAATTAGATCTGTCTCTTTAAGAAAGCGAGGGCGGGAGTTGAGTGTAGTTTCTGTTTCAGTTCTAGCCTGAGGAGGAAATCTAAGGCTACGTTCACACTAGCGTTGTGCGCCGCTGCGTCGCCGACGCAACGCACAACGCACGCAAAACGCAGCAAAACGCATGCAAAAACGCTGCGTTTTGCGACGCATGCGTCGTTTTTTGCCGAAAATCGGACGCAAGAAAAATGCAACTTGTTGCGTTTTCTTGGTCCGACGCTTGCGGCAAAAAGACGCATGCGTCGCACAACGCAACAAACAAAAACACATGCGTCCCCCATGTTAAATATAGGGGCGCATGATGCGTGCGTCGCCGCTGCGTCGCCCGACGCTAACCCGACGCACACTAGCATAACGCTAGTGTGAACGTAGCTTTATGCTGCTGTTATGCTGTGTGCTGGAGGAAAAGAGACGAATAAAATACAGTTAAAGCTTACTCTCTCTTAAATTCCTTACACCGTGTGGACATTACAGTCCCTCTCTAGGCTATTAATATCTGCCCTCAGTCACTGACTTTCCCACTCTGGCAGAGAAAATTGTGCGGGAGCCCATTCCAATTTTGTCTGGGATTTAACCCTTTAATTTAATAGATAGAGACCCCAAATTTGACACAAAGACACTTCTTATATTACTAAAGAGGAATGCGTAATAAAAGAAGGGATATGAGATATCCTGTCTGGTTTGTGAAGGAGATAGGAAAAGCCGGCAATTGAATTACTTGCTTTTCTGCTATCTAAGGCCAGTCTCACACGTTCAGATAATTCCGGTACCGGAAAAATCGGTACCGGAATTTTCTGTGTCCATGTGCCGGTGCGTTTCTGTGGTACATCAGTGTGGCTCACGTGCCGGAGACAGCGCTAAAGTTTAGAGCTGTCCCCGGCATCGTGCTGAAGCCTCATTCATACCTTCTCTGCAGACGCTTTTGCTGTAGAGAAGATATGAATAATAGTGTGTAAAATCCAGATCCAGGTCATCAGCCCCCTCCCACCCCCTGTGCAAAGCCCGCTGTGATTAATATACTCACCTGGCTTCCGGATCCCTCGCAGCGTCCTGTCCTGGCCAGACCATGTACTGTATGAGCGGTCACGTGGATGACCTGGATCTGGATTTTACACACTATTATTCATGTCTTCTCTACAGCAAACGCTGCTGTAGAGAAGATATGAATGGAGGCTTCAGGACCATGTGGGGGGGACAGCGCTTACTGTAGCGCTGTCTCCTGCACGGCACACGGACTGCACATGGACAACGTCCGTGTGCGGTACGTGTTTTACACGGACCCATTGACTTTAATGGGTCCGTGTAATCCGTGCGCTCCCACGAACACTGACATGTCTCCGTGTTTGGCACACGGAGACACGGTCCGCAAAAAATCAATGACATCTGAAAAGATGCATTCATTTTAATGTGTCTACGTGTGTCAGTGGCTCCGGTACGTGAGGAAACTGTCACCTCACTTACCGGAGCCACTGACGTGTGAAACCGGCCTAAAGCTGAATTAAATATATATGTATATATATATAGAGATATATATATGTGTCTCACTGACATATATATATATAGACTGTATATATGTTTTTAAGAATATTTGAGCCGATGGATCCATGATATGTCCATTTTGCAAGCCTGCGAGAAAAAAATCGCCTCACGGAAGCCATACGGATGCCATACGGATGACACACGGATAAATTTGCGCATCCTCGCATTGAATATGGAACAGTGTTTTGGAACAATTACTGCATATTACAGCTGTAAAAAACGGACCGTATTTACTTACGCCTAGTGTGACACCGGCCTAAATAGTAAAGCTATTTAGGTTGATTCTCTCTATTACAATTAATACTATTTTTTTTCTTTTAGAACAATGTGGAAAATGTGCAGAGGGAGCAGGAAAAAAAATGGTTTAAGAACCCAAAGTTCTGGATAGTAATTGTATTTTTATTGCTCGCACTTGTAACAATTAGCAGTCTGATACTATATTCAAGTAAGTAAAGCTAAAACACACCTACATGTAGTCCCTAAAAATGTCTGTATTACAAATCATTTTGTAGTTTGTTTTGAGCTTTGCAGCCTTTTCCAATTTTGTGCATGTTTGGAACCTCATTTGTGATGTTTCTGTTTAGTTTTGAGGTAGGAGAAATTCACCGCACACTCTTATTTCAGGTTATGCAAAAAAAGTTATCAGTGCAAAATGGCAAAATGTGCTGTGAGATATGCGACAATGATACATGAGACGTTTCGACATCTCCAGGGTCTTTATCACAATGTCGCTCAGGTATTTGCGGTCCAGGAGGTGCTACCGCACCTTAGTATGCTAAGTCTGGTATGCCTATCATTACCATACTCCTGTGATTGCCGTCTCGTGGCTGGCATTCATAGGAGATCGTGATTTTTGCTATACTTAGCAGTGGTGAAGCCCTGCTGTGTATAGCACAGGCAATCGGACAATTGCACCTTCAAGTCTCTTAAGGAGACTATTCAATACAAAAAAAAAAGTCAACTCGTTCCCCTTTTTCCCACTGAAAACAAAACAATAAAAAACTACACGTGTTTGGTATCGCTGATTTCAGAAATGTCCGATCTATCAAAATATAAAGTAAATAAATCATATTGGTAAATGGCGTAACAAGAAAAAAATCAAAACTCTAGAATTACTTTTTTGGGACGCCATAATATTGCAATAAAATGTAATGAGGTGGTCAAAACAACGTATCTTCCCCAAAATGGGATCACTGACAATGTGAGAAAGATCGTAAAAAATAATCCCTTACTCAGCTCCAGATCCCAAAAAATGAAAACACTACAGGTCTCAGAAAATTAACTCCTTCACCCTGAAGCCTGTTTTCTCTTTCATGACCAGGCCAATGTTTACAATTCTCGCCACTGTCACTTTGTGAGGTTAAAATTCTGGAACACTTCAATAAATCCCACTGATTCTAAGAATGTTTTCTTGTGACACATTGTACTTCATGATAGTGGTAAAATTTATTTAATATGACTTGTATTTATTTGTGAAAAAACGGAAATTTGGTGAAAATTTCGCAATTTTCAATTTTTGTTGTCCATAAATTAGAGTCATATCACACAAAATATTTAATAAATAACATTTCCTACATGTCTTCTTTACATCAGCAGAATTTCTGAAACAGTTTTTTTGTTAGAAAATTATAAGGGTTAAAGGTTGACCAGCGGTTTCTTATTTTTACAACAAAATTAGCAAAACCATTTTTTTTAGGGACCACCTCACATTTAAGTGACTTTGAGGGGCCTATATGCCAGAAAATACCCAAAAGTGATACCATTCTAAAAACTGCATCCCTAAAGGTGCTCACAATCACATTCAAGAAGTTTATTAACCCTTCAGGTGCTTCACAGGAATTTATGGAATGTGGAAGGAAAAAATAAACATTTACTTTTCTTTCATAAAATGTTTTAGACTTAATTTTTGTTACTTTCACAAGGGTAACAGGAGAAAATAAACCCCAAAAATTGTTTTGCAATTTCCCCTGAGCTCACAAATACCCCATATGTGGTCAAAAACTACTTTTGAGGCACAGTTCAAAGCTCAGAAGGAGCAGTATTAGGCCGGCTTCACACTCAGCGTATGAAAATACGGTCCGTATATTACGGCCGTAATACGCTGAAATGTCCCGAAAATAGTGGTCCGTAGCTCCTCCGTAGGCAGGGTGTGTCAGCGTTTTTTGCGCATGGCATCCTCCGTATGTAATCCGTATGGCATCCGTACTGCGTGGTTTTCTCGCAGGCTTGCAAAACCAACATACCGCTATAGAGATGATCCATGTGTCCCAAAAAGAAAAAAAAATATATATATACTGTCTATATATATATATATATATATATATATATATATATATATATATGTCAGTAGACACATATATGTATATATATTACTATTTATTCCAGCGCTATACAGCTTGAAAGCCGGTAATTCAATTACCGGCTTTTTCTTTCTCCTTCCTAAAACCCGACATGATTTGAGACATGGTTTACATACAGTAAACCATGTCTTCTCTCCATTTTTTTTGCAGATTCCACACTACTAATGTCAGTAGAGTGTATCTGCAAAATTTGGCCGTTCTAGCTCTTAAAATAAAGGGTTAAATGGCGGAAAAAATTGGCGTGGGCTCCCGCGCAATTTTCTCCGCCAGAGTAGTAAAGCCAGTGACTGAGGGCAGATATTAATAGCCTGGAAAGGGTCCATGGTTATTGGCCCCCCCCTGGCTAAAAACATCTGCCCCCAGCCACCCCAGAAAAGGCACATCTGGAAGATGCGCCTATTCTGGCACTTGGCCACTCTCTTCCCATTCCCGTGTAGCGGTGGGATATGGGGTAATGAAGGGTTAATGCCACCTTGCTATTGTAAGGTGACATTAAGCCAGATTAATAATGGAGAGGCGTCAATTATGACACCTATCCATTATTAATCCAATTGTAGTAAAGGGTTAAATAAAACACAAACACATTATTTAAAATTATTTTAATGAAATAAAAACAATGGTTGTTGGAGTATTTTATTCTACGCCCAATCCAGTCACTGAAGACCCTCGTTCTGTGAAAGAAAAAACATAATAAACCAACAATATACTTACCCTCCGCAGATCTGTAACGTCCAACGATGTAAATCCTTCTGAAGGGGTTAAAACATTTTGCAGCAAGGAGTTCCGCTAATGCAGGCTGCTCCTCGCTGCAAAACCCCGGGGAATGAGGCTAAAAATAGATCAATGAGCTATATTTAGCTTCATTTGCGGTGAGGCGCCCTCTGCTGGATGTTCATAGATCGTGGGAACTTACCTAGAAAGCCTGGGAGCTTTCTAGGTAAGTTCCCACGATCTATGAACATCCAGCAGAGGGCGCCTCACCGCAAATGAAGCTAAATATAGCTCATTGATCTATATTTAGACTCATTCCCCGGGGTTTTGCAGCGAGGAGTAGCATTGCATTAGCAAAGCTCCTTGCTGCAAAATATTTTAACCCCTTCAGAAGGATTTACATCGTTGGACGTTACAGATCTGCGGAGGGTAAGTATATTGTTGGTTTATTATGTTTTTTCTTTCACAGAACGAGGGTCTTCAGTGACTGGATTGGGCGTAGAATAAAATACTCCAACAACCATTGTTTTTATTTCATTAAAATAATTTTAAATAATGTGTTTGTGTTTTATTTAACCCTTTACTACAATTGGATTAATAATGGATAGGTGTCATAATTGACGCCTCTCCATTATTAATCTGGCTTAATGTCACCTTACAATAGCAAGGTGGCATTAACCCTTCATTACCCCATATCCCACCGCTACACGGGAATGGGAAGAGAGTGGCCAAGTGCCAGAATAGGCGCATCTTCCAGATGTGCCTTTTCTGGGGTGGCTGGGGGCAGATGTTTTTAGCCAGGGGGGGGCCAATAACCATGGACCCTCTCCAGGCTATTAATATATGCCCTCAGTCACTGGCTTTACTACTCTGGCGGAGAAAATTGCGCGGGAGCCCACGCCAATTTTTTCCGCCATTTAACCCTTTATTTTAAGAGCTAGAACGGCCAAATTTTGCAGATACACTCTACTGACATTAGTAGTGTGGAATCTGCAAAAAAAATGGAGAGAAGACATGGTTTACTGTATGTAAACCATGTCTCAAATCATGTCGGGTTTTAGGAAGGAGAAAGAAAAAGCCGGTAATTGAATTACCGGCTTTCAAGCTGTATAGCGCTGGAATAAATAGTAATATATATACATATATGTGTCTCACTGACATATATATATATATATATATATATATATATATATATATACCTATTCTATGTGTCCACATTTATTCTACCTATTCTACTGTAAGCTGTCAGTGTGATTTTACTGTACACCGCACTGAATTGCCGGCTTTTCTCTCTAACAGCGCTGCGTATTTCTCGCAAGTCACACTGCTTGTCCGTGTGTAATCCGTATTTTTCACGCTTCCATAGACTTTCATTGGCGTATTTCTTGCGCAGTACGGTGACAAACGCAGCATGCTGCGATTTTCTACGGCCGTAGAAAGCCGTATAATACTGATCAGTAAAATACGGCAGATAGGAGCAGAGGCATAGAGAATAATTGTGCCGTATTTTTTGCGAGTTTTACGGACGTAGTTTCTGCGCTCTTACGTCCGTAAAACTCGCAAGTGTGAAGCCGGCCTTAGAGTGCAGATTTTGCTGTGCTTGTTTGAGGGTGCCATGTCACATTGGCAGAACCCCTGAGGTGCCAGAACAGCAGAACCTCCCATTAGTGGCCCAATTTTACAAACTAAACCTCTCAATGAATTAATCTAGGGGTGCAGTGATTATATTGAGACGACCATAGATGTGTCACTGAATTTTATACCATTGGGCGGGGAAGAAAAAATCATTTACATTTTTACTACCACAATTGTTAGCCCCACATTTTACATTTTCATACTGGGAAAATGGTAAAAATATCACAATAATTTGTCTCACAATTTCTGCTGAATGCAGAAATACCCCATATGTGGCTTTACAGAACTGCGTAGCCATATGGAGAGATTTAGGAGGGACGGAATACTATTTGCCTCCTGGAGGACAGATTTTCCTAGAATAGTTTGCGGACCCAATATACAGAACCCCTAAGTGCTAGAAAAGCAGAATTCCCCAAGTGACCCCATTTTGGAATTTATACCCCTCAGGGAATTTATCTACAGGTATAGTGATGATTTTGACTCCATGGGTGTTTTCCAGAAACATGTAGCAGTGGATGTTGCTGAGTGGAAATTGTAAACTGCCATTGTAGTGACCAGCACGCTGCAGTGACCAATACATTTTGCCCAGCTCGTGCTTCTGGAGGCATGCAGCCGTAAATTAGGCGGGCTTTCATCGCTACAGAAATTCCAAACATGGGCACTAAATGTTTAGGCCCATTAGGGCTCAAAAGTGAGGGGACATTTGGATTTTGGAGTGAAAAATGTGCTGATGGCACTGCAGCAAGGATGGTATGGCTTCCCACAGGTGAAGTTGGGTCCCCAGGGCTCCCGATGTAATAGGCAAAGATGGTGTGGTGCCAGGTTGCAATCTCTTTACCTGTTTACTGGTGGTGAAAAGCCACAGTCCAGGGTACCGGTAACAGGTGTCGGTAACAGGTGATGGTGAGGTCCAGGCAGCCTGGAAACGATTAGGGATCCCCTTAGCCAGGTGGGATTAGGAGCCTTCCTTGCTGCGCTGTAAGGTGCATCCCTTGCTGCCTATGGCTTCTCATGAGGTCTTTTCTCTTTCTCTCTTTGTGTCCTAGGATAGTACTCGCATGGCAGGCAGCGCAAGCCTTTTTACAGGTGTCTGTATTTACTGTGACTCCGGGCTCTGGGTGCTTCAGCGTGGAGGGAGCACAGTCGCAGCTCCCCTCCAGTTCCTCACTTCTCCTGTGCTCCTTCCTCCTACACAGCCTCTACAGACTGAACTCTGTCCTCCCCCAAGCCAGAACATATATGTAGGGGAGTTCCCCTGAAATGGGGTCTAGAGCTCCCCCTTCTGGCCTGGAGTCAGAATGTGTCAGATCCTCCTCGTTTCCAGGCATGGCATCACCCTTCCCGAGAGGAAGGCAACATTACTCTGGTACCCAGACTCCTGGGGTGCCACATTCCCCCAGTGCACCTGGACTGGGAAAAGAAACAAAAATAACAGGTTAGATTATGCAAACATTTTTGGAAATGCATTTCAACAGGTAAAACGGGTACAAAACTTTCTCTTCCCTTTATGGGAGGTTCTTTCTTTGAACGTTACATGACAGTATTTACAAAAGTACAAACATTTTAGTATCAAGGTTGTCCTTGTGCACCAACTACAATGATGCGGGGGACCCGTTCCAAACCCCCAACGTAGGTGTTGGGTGGGCTGCAAAGCGTAAATATCTAGACCATTCTTCGGCCACACCAAACGGTTTTTCTTCTGGTCTTTTGAGGCAAACAGGGTTCTACTCATGCTGCCAGGGCGTGGTAAAACCAATAGATGCACCTTAGGAGGTGCCAACTATTTACAAGGAAAGATTTTAGGCAATTCACCATCTATTACCTTGCTGTCCATTTTAAACCTTCAATAAGCGTAAACAAACATTTTTGTTTATGCTTATTGAAGGTTTAAAATAGACAAACATTTTTAAACCGGGTAACAACAATTATTGACATCTTGTGTCTTAGTCTCTCTAACTGGTTGATATCTGACCTCTGATACTATGGGTAGATCTACGCAGTACAGGGATTGATAGTGACCTAACAGGATTGACTATTCTTGCTACCACTGGTGTAGTGCACTCTCTTATAGCTACGCTACTGGTGACTCTACGTAGCACAGATATACCTGATTTTCTAAGAGTACTTCTGCTCACTGTGGTCATGACAGATTCACCGATAGCAGGGGGTGGATTCTCTTGCTCCACTGTTGGTGTGACGTCTTCTGCTTGAGCCCGCTGTTGTAGAATCTCTTCTGGTTCAGATTGATTTTGAGTCACTTCTCTTTCTGGTATTTCCAACTGGAGAAAGGTCAAAACGGGCACCACTATGGCTTGATTTACTTGAGTCCATGACTGGGGAAAATCTCCAATAAAGGTATAGATTCTCTTTTCATCCTCTTCTGTGGGATGATGGCTATCTTGGTCTTTCTCTTTGCCTTTCAGTTGGTCAGGGCATACCTTTAAGATGATCTCTTGATACCGCAGTAGAGGTTTCTCGAGGTTTTTCTCCTCCATCTTTGCTTATGAGACACACCTTGGTGTTATCAATGTTTGACTGTAAGATGCTGTATGGTTCTGCCTCCCACTGATCATCAAGTTTGTGCATTCTTCTTTTCTTCTTTAGAACTTGTTCACCTGGTGATAAGGGAATTGCAGGGGTACAATTATAGTGAATATGTTTTTTTCCTGCTTCTGTCTTGATTGGGACAGACTTCTTTCCCTGTATTCTTGTACTTGGCGGTATTTCTGCTGCAGCTCTGTATCCCAATCTACATCTGGTGATGTTGTTTCTGGTGGTAGGACTCCCATATCAAGGTCAACAGGTAATTTGCTAGGTCTTCCTCTCATTAGTTAGGCTGGACTGCAGTTGGTAGAATTCACCAGGATATGATTGTACAGATCTACCAAGTCCGGCAACTTCTCTGGCCACAGGTTTCTCTATTCCAAAGGCAAGGTCTACAGTATGTCAATTACCACCTGGTTCATCTTCTCACACATGGCATTTGTCTGTGGGTGGTATGGCGTTGTTCTGATCTTCTCGCATCCGTACAGGTTACAGAACTCCTGGAACACTTTGCTTCAAAGGCTAGGCCTTGGTCGGTGAGTACCTTTTCAGGGTAACCATTGGAACACCTTGGCTGCCGTCTTTGCTGTTTGGTCCTTAACAGGCACGACTACCTTGAGTAATGGTCCACTATAGGCAAAGCATAGACATAGCCTGAACGGCTTGGAGTTAGCTTCACATGATCCAAAGCTACCAGTTCAAATGGCTGTTTGGTGACTATGGGCTATAGTGGAGCCCTTTGGCTGTCATGCTCCTTTCTGCGCAGGTTGCATGGCCACACTCTAGGCCCCACTTTTCAATGGCTCTTCCAGTAGAACCTCCCATGAAGCAGGACCTCCAACTTCTTCCATCCGAAGTGTCCTGCTCTACCGTGGTACGCTTCCAAGACCAATAGTGCATCATGTCTCAGGACTACCACCTGCCAGATAAATAATTTGCCCTTCTCCTTCCACAACTGTGGTCTCTTGTGGAGCATCTGGACCAGGGTGTGAATCAGATTGGGTTAACAGTTCTTTTACCAGATGGACTGCTGGGTTGCTATCCTGCATCTCTGCCCATCCATGGTGGGGCAATGGGTTCAGCATGGCTTCTCACCTGTCATTGCGCTTGTTCTTCACATAATGGGGATACTGTCACCTCGGGACAGTGGAAGGCTGGTTACTCAATCTCTTCAAGTGCTTCAGGATCTTCTCCCACTTCTGATAAATGGGGCATCCTGGACAGCGCATCGGCATATGCGTTCTTGTGCCCCGCACGGTACTTGGACAACCGGGCTACCATCGCTGCTCCAATGCATCCAGTTTTGCCGTCTTCAGGTGAGTCAGCAGATTGTTGTCCATGAAAATGGTGAACTTTGCTGATGCCAGGTAGTGCTTGAATCGCTTTTTTACCACCTAGACTATGGCAAGGAACTCCAGCTTAAAGGAACTGTAGTTGTCGGGGTTCCTTTCGGTGGGACGAAGCTTCCTGCTGGCATAGGCATACACCCTTTCTCTGCCTTTTTGCACCTGGGGCAATATTGCTCCCAATCCCACGTTGCTGGCATCTGTGTAGAGTACAAATGGTTGGTCATAGTCAGGGTAGGCCAGTACCTCATCTCTCATGAGAGCCAACTTCAACTGAGTGAAGGATCCTTCAAAGCCTGCTGTTCCATTCAAATGGAGGACACTTGTTCTTGGTCTTATTGGATTGGCCTACTAACAGGTCTTTCAAGGGTCCGGCTATCTTAGTGAAATCCTAGATGAATCTTCGGTAGTAGCCTACCAACCCGAGGAATTGCCGTACTTCCAGAATGTTGCTGGGTTTCGGCCAGTCCCTGATCACGGTGACTTTGTCAGGGTCTGGTGCCACAACTTCGGCGCTTACCACATGGCCCAGGTACTGCACTTTGTGCTCCAACAGGTGGCTTTTGGACAGCCTTACTTTCAGGCCAAAGTTAGGCAGAGCTTCAAACACCTCGGCCAGGTGCTTCAAGTGGTCTTCATAAGTCTTGGAGAAGATGATAAAGCGCTGCGGAATATGTTGGCGCTATATAAATAAAGATTATTATTATTAGATTATTATTATTAAGATGATGACATCATCCAGGTACAACAATAATAATAATTTTATTTATATAACGCCAACATATTCCGCAGCGCTTTACAATTATAGAGGGAATTTGTACAGACGATAAACATTACAGCATAACAATAATCACAGTTCAAAACCGGTACCAAGAGGAGTGAGGGCCCTGCTTGCAAGCTTACAAACTATGAGGAAAAAGAGAGACACGAGAGGTGGATGGTAACTGTTATGTCCCATGAATGAGACATTTTACAGACTGTCCTGTACATTTTACCTGCTTTATTGCAGTTTCTCATATTGTTTATTGTTGCTATGTGTTCCTGTGTTTTGCATAGCTGAAATCTTCCCTTTCCATGAAGTTTGTTACTTCTGTCTCCCTCTGCTGGGTGTCATGTTACTTCCTTCTTCTTCTCCCTGTGTCTCAGTCTCTATCTTGGCTTCAATAGAAGCACATGTGCTTTCAGTTTGTATGAAGAAAGTCTTCTTTACCTGCTGCTGTTTGTATGCATTCAACAAGAATTTTTAAAGAAATCAAAGTCTCTTCTGGATTCTTCATAACATGTGTGCCTGCAGCGCTATCTGCGAACGTCCCCAATTATAAGTAGGGTGAAGAGATTCAGCATCTCACAAAGCCATATTTGCAGCCACAGGCCTCGGGGGCAGAATAGTAACAATTGCTTTCATTGTTCGGACCAGCCATAGTGTAAAGATTGGGTGTTCATGTAAAGCTGCATGAACCAGTTTACAGCCTAAGTATGTAACAATACCGACACAGAGGGCTATTAAATGCATAAAGTGTATGAGAACATGATTTTTTTTTTAATGGGCCACCCAGGGTTAATTAGGTTAATGCTTTGAGGTGGTTGGCCAGTCTAAAAAAATGCATTTTTAGGGCACGCTTAAAACTGTGGGGATTGGGGATTAATCGTATTAACCTGGGTAGTGCATTCCAAAGAATTGGAGCAGCACGTGAAAAGTCTTGTAGACGGGAGTTGGAGGTTCTGATTATTGAGGATGCTAACCTCAGGTCATTAGCAGAATGGAGGGCACGGGTAGGGTGGTAGACTGAGACCAGGGAGGAGATGTAGGGTGGTGCTGAGCCATGGAGTGCTTTGTGAATGAGGGTAATCAGTTTGTACTGGATTCTGGAGTGGATGGTTAACCAGTGTAATGACTGGCACAAGGCAGAGGCATCGGTGTAACGAATGGATGAGGAATATGATCCTGGCTGCAGCATTCAGAACAGATTGGAGAGGGGAGAGTTTGGTAAGAGGGAGGCCGATTAGTAGAAAGTTGCAATAGTCCAGACGAGAATGAATAAGTGAAACAGTAAGAGTTTTTGCAGAGTTGAAAGTAAGAAAAGGGCGAATTCTAGAAATGTTTTGGAGATGCAGATAAGAATAGCGAGCCAGTGATCAGATGTGGGGGGTGAATGAAAGCTCGGAATCAAGTATGACCCCAAGGCAGTGGGCATGTTGCTTGGGAGTAGTGGTGGAACCACACACGAAGATGGCAATATCAGGCAAAGGTAAGTTAGTAGAGGGAGAGAACATGAGGAGTTCAGTTTTTGACCGGTTCAGTTTCAGAGAGAGGGAGGACATGATGTTAGAGACAGCGGTAAGACAATCTCTGGTGTTTTCTAAAAAGGGAGGCGTGATATCAGGAGAAGTGTATAATTGGGTGTCATCAGCATAGAGATGGTACTGGAAACCAAATCTACAGATTTTGTCCAATAGGGGCGGTATACAAAGAAGGGGGGGCTAGAACTGATCTTTGAGGAACCCCAACAGTAAGGGGAAGGTGAGAGGAAGAGGAACCAGCAAAAGATACAGTCAAGGAGCGGTCAGAGAGATAGTAGGAGAACAAAGAGAGAATGATGTCCTTTTCCTCCAAACACAGAGGATGCCCCCTTGTCCCTGTTTCAGGTCTATGATTAAAAAGATCATCAGAAAGGTCTTTGTACTGTCCCCTCATATATTTATACATTAAAATAAGATCACCCCTTAGTCTTCGTTTTTCCAAACTAAATAGCCCCAAGTCTAATAACCTATCTTGGTATTGCAGACCCCCCAGTCCTCTAATAACCTTGGTCGCTCTTCTCTGCACCCGCTCCAGTTCAGCTATGTCTTTCTTATACACCGGAGACCAGAACTGTGCACAGTATTCTAAGTGTGGTCGAACTAGTGACTTGTATAGAGGTAAAATTATATTCTCCTCATGAGCATCTATGCCTCTTTTAATGCATCCCATTATTTTATTTGCCTTTGTAGCAGCTGCCTGACACTGGCCACTGAATATGAGTTTGTCATCCACCCATACACCCAGGTCTTTTTCATTGACGGTTTTGCCCAGAGTTTTAGAATTAAGCCAATAATTGTACATCTTATTACTTCTACCCAAGTGCATGACCTTACATTTATCCCCATTAAAGCTCATTTGCCATTTATCAGCCCAAGCTTCTAGTTTACATAAATCATCCTGTAATATAAAATTGTCCTCCTCTGTATTGATTACCCTGCAGAGTTTAGTGTCATCTGCAAATATTGAAATTTTACTCTGAATGCCCCCTACAAGGTCATTAATAAATATGTTAAAAAGAAGAGGGCCCAATACTGACCCCTGTGGTACCCCACTGCTAACCGCTACCCAGTCCGAGTGTGCTCCATTAATAACCACCCTTTGTTTCCTATCCCTGAGCCAGCTCTCAACCCACTTGCACATATTTTCTCCTATCCCCATTATTCTCATTTTATGTATCAACCTTTTGTGTGGCACCGTATCAAAAGCTTTTGAAAAGTCCATATACACTACATCCACTGGGTTCCCTTGGTCCAATCCGGAACTTACCTCTTCATAGAAACTGATCAAATTAGTCTGACATGAACGGTCCCTAGTAAACCCGTGCTGATACTGGGTCATCATGAGTAGTGTTGAGCGATACCGTCCGATATTTGAAAGTATCGGTATCGGATGGTATCGGCCGATATCCGAAAAATATTGGATATCGCCGATACCGATATCCGATACCAATACAAGTCAATGGGACACAAATATCGGAGGGTATCCGTAATGGTTCCCAGGGTCTGAAGGAGAGGAAACTCTCCTTCAGGCCCTGGGATCCATATTAATGTGTAAAATAAAGAATAAAAATAAAAAATATTGATATACTTACCCTCGGACAGGCCCTGGTTGTCACCGCTGCAATCGCCATGCTTTTCTTCCTAAGAATGAGCGCTTTAATGACCTTCTATTACGTCGTGGCTTGTGATTGGTCGCTGAGCGGTCATGTGACTGCTCACGCGACCAATCACAAGCCGCAACGTCATCGAAGGTCCTTAACGCACTCATTCTTAGGAATGAGCGCGTTAAGTACTTTCGATGACGTTGCGGCTTGTGATTGGTCGCGTGAGCGGTCACATGACCGCTCAGCGACCAATCACAAGCCGCGACGTCATCGAAGGTACTTAACAAGCTCATTCATAGGAAGGAAAACATGGCGATTGCAGCGGTGACAACCAGGGCCCGTCCGAGGGTAAGTATATCAATATTTTTTATTTTTATGCTTTATTTTACACATTAATTTAAATCCCGATACCGATTCCCGATATCACAAAAATATCAGAACTCGGTATCGGAATTCCGATACCGCAAATATTGGCCGATACCCGATACTTGCGGTATCGGAATGCTCAACACTAGTCATGAGGTTATTCCTCTTCAGATACTCCAGTATAGCATCCCTTAGAATGCCCTCCAGGATTTTACCCACAGTAGAGGTTAAGCTTACTGGCCTATAATTTCCGAGTTCAGTTTTTGTCCCCTTTTTGAATATTGGCACCACATTTGCTATACGCCAGTCCTGTGGTACAGACCCAGTTATTATGGAGTCTTTAAAGATTAAAAATAATGGTCTATCAATGACTGTACTTAATTCCTGCAGTACTCGAGGGTGTATCCCATCCGGGCCCAGAGATTTGTCAATTTTAGTGATTTTTAGACGCCGCCGCACTTCCTGCTGGGTTAAGCAGGTGACATTTAATTGGGAATTTTTATCACTAGTCATTTTGTCTGCCATGGGATTTTCTTGTGTAAATACTGATGAAAAAAAGTCATTTAGCATATTGGCTTTTTCCTCATCCTCATCCACCATTTCACCCAGACTATTTTTAAGGGGGCCAACACTATCATTTTTTAGTTTCTTACTATTTATGTAGTTAAAGAATATTTTAGGATTATTTTTACTCTCTCTGGCAATGATTCTCTCTGTCTCAATCTTTGCTGCCTTGATTTGCTTTTTACAGAACTATCAGTATTCCTCCCCCTCACCTTCCAGTGTGTCTGTAATGTCAGGTTTGTCTCACCCATCCAGTGTGTCTCAGGCCTCTCATGTGTCAAGCCCCATCCCTGAACTACCAGACCCCACTAGTTTAATTGCCCCTTCTCCTGCCATCCCTGCGTCATCCACACTTAGCCAGGCCTCACAGCTACACCCCCCCCTTCCCATTTTCATCACTCTACCCCAAGCAGGCGCAGTTAAATAAAAATTTGTTTTGTAATAAAATAAATACTATTGTTTTTTGCCCCCAATTATGTGTGGTTAATTGTGTATTTTGCCGCCGGCAACACACACCGTGAGCCAAATAAAACACTGCGCCGCACACTTTATTTTTTGGCCACATCATAGCTCCAGTAGTTAGCAAGTACAACACTGCTGCTTTGTGTGTCTTTAGTCTAGAGATATGAGGTGGGCCAAAAAATTTATAGTTGTATTTTCTCCATAATCTCTTCCTTCTGCTTAGTCTGTGACTAGTGTTGCAGACTGAAGAGAAGATGGTGGCAATACAATGCAGAACTATACTCAACAGGTCATGTGTCCAAAAACTAATTAGTTAGAACACCTGACCTGATGATTATAGAACTGCCTTGTATAACATGATTTTACATCAGTATTTGTAAGCCAAAACCAGAAGTGGAACAATTAGAGGAAAAGTATAATATAAACATATTTAACACTTCTGCATTTATCACTCACTCCTGGTTTTGGCTTACAAATACTGATATAAAATACTGACCAAATACTGCTAGTGTGACGGCAGCCTTGGTTTGTAGAGGAAATACATAGGCGACACGGTCAAGATACCAAAAAAATAAAGTTTATTAACAACAAATATTAGAAGCATTTAAAAAAATAACTTGTAAAGACCAAATCCCAACAGGACATTTACACAACATTGTCCTGCCATGACACACGTCCAATATCAGAATAAAAAAAGGCAGCAAATTGGTCCCGCATGTGGCCAACTTCAGCAGTTGGGTGATGCTGGTAATCTGGCAATGGGTTTCCAACTGGTTCATGCAGTTCAATATTGGGTCGCTCCTTAGCCATTATGTAATGGTGGAGAACCACACAAGCTTTTACCACCTCATTGACTGTCTCCACTTTTAGATTAATGGCTGTTGCAAGAATGCGACATTTTGAGATTAGAATCCCAAAGGTACACTCTACTGTTCTTTGGGCCCTGGTCAGTCTGTAGTTAAAGATCCTTTTAGTGTGGTTCAAGTCCCGACTGGAATATGGCTTCAGTAGGTTTTCACACATCTGAAAGGCCTCATCCCCAACCATAGCAAATGGCATCGGTGGACCTTGAGTGTTGGCGAGAGGTCGTGGCCGTGGAAAAATAAATTTTTTGCCATACACACGGTGCCCTATATCCGAGTTCTTGAAAGTCTGGGAATCGTTGCCTCAGCCAAAAGCTCCAATGTCCACGGCAATGAAGCGACAGTCCGCATCTGCTATTGCCATTAGCACAACAGAAAAATATTTTTTATAGTTGAAGTACTCCGATCCTGTTCTGGCTGGTTTGATAATGTGGATGTACTTTCCATCCACCGCTCCCAAACAGTTGGGGAAATCACAGACACTCCAGAATTTTTCAGCAATTTCAATCCACATGTCCGCGGTGGTAGGGGTATAAACTCATCCCGGAGAACATTCCACAAAGCTCGGCAGGTGTCCGCAACTATTCCGGACAGGGTGGAAATTCCAAGCCGGTATTGGAAGTGGAGGGATGATAAACTCTCTCCGGTTGCCAGAAATCCGGAAGAAGAAAAAAATTACAATCAATTCTATTTATGGTGTTCTGCTAAAGACATAATGGAAAATACAAAGAATACATGTCAGAACACCCAAAATTAGCACTGGCATTTGTTTAGATTTGTTACGTACCTTAATGTAACCAGCAGATGTTCCTCTGGTGGAATCGCTCTACGGAGCTGGGTGTCCTGTCTCCGGATGGCTCCTTGGACACGAGGAAGCAAATCCCGGAAAGAGTCTTGCGACATCCTTGTATATTCCGGGAATTCGTCTGGGTTGGCATTAAGCTTGCCATACAGCATGTGATAGGCTCCACGGCTCTCACGTAGTTCGATAATGGGGTGTTGCCAAAAACGCCAATGCTGTGTCCTTCTCCATCTTTCGCGATTTCTGTGTTGCTCCCAAGCAAACACACAGGCAAGAAACAGCTTGATGCTTAAATCCAGGTTGAAATTAAAGGTCTCCATGCAAAGATCCATCATGACACAGGATACAGTAGCACACTGTTAAGATTCCAGCAGTTCTAGGGTCTATATATAGATATCCCATAATACACACCTTCTGTAGTCCCATTGGCGGTGTCTGGTTATCTAGATTTTTCTCCTGTAAAATTTTCCACCATGCGCACAAAAAACGCAAACGCATGACAAAACGCATGGAAAAGCGTGAAAACGCGGCGTTTTATTAACCGCATGCATTCCCGCATGCGTCTAAAAGACGCTGCGTTTCTATGTGTTTTTATGCATTTTTTCCTGCACTTGGGGATGCGGATTAAACGCTGCGGATTTGAACGCAAATGTGAAACTAGCCTCACAGATGTAAATCATTCAGCTGCGGTGATGAAAACTAAATCTCCGAGCACTAAAAAATACCCGGAGGTCACCCAAGCGTGCTCGCGAAATCTCGAGTAACGAGTATATTCGCTCATCACGAGTATATTCGTTATATCTCCTCTCACTCAAACCAACACTCCATCTCTGTTCAAGGCTATAAAGTGAATATAAATCACACCCCTGATACACAACATGCCACCAATCATCAAACATATGGAGTGATGAATCCCTGATATATGCTACTGTCTAACAATCAAAAATCAAAAAGTCGTACACTCTCTGAAGGGCTATGGATTCTTTGGAGCATGCAAGGATCAAATTTATTAAAGATTTTAAGCTCTAAAGTTCTTACAAGAAAATATATAAAAAGGTAAAAATAAAATGATGCACAAATATGCAAAACAGCTAAAAATAAATAAAAAACAAGGAAAAAAACTATGCTTTATCATCACACTGCCTAAGGCCTCTTTCACACGTCAGTGTCTCCGGTACGTGTACTGACAGTTTTCTCACGTACCGGAGACACTGACACACGTAGACCCATTCAAATGAATGGGTCTATGCCCATGTCTCCGTGTGCAAAACACGGAGACATGTCCGCTTTTCTCCGGCAGCACGTACCGCAATATGTCCCGCACATGTGCACACTGAGAACAGTGTGCACTCCCCTCCGTGTGCACGTACTGCCCGCAGGAGAGACAGCGCTACAGTAAGCGCTATTCCCTGCTTTTGGTGCTGAAGCCGGCATTCATTCCTTCTCCCCAGCGGCGTTCGCTGGAGAGAAGGAATGAAAAATCATGTTTTTTTTAATTTTTTTAGTTAAAAATAAAGTTTGTGGGTCACCTCCCGCCTCCCATCCCCTGTGTGCCCGCCAGCTTGCAGAGAAATACTCACCCTGTTCCCGTGATGTTTCCTCTCAGCGGCCACCGGCAGCTTGTCCTGTGTGAGCGGTCATGTGGTACCGCTCATTACAGTGATGAATATGCACACATTCATCACTGTAATGAGCGGTACCACGTGACCGCTCACACAGGACAAGCTGCTGGCGCTGAGAGGAGACATCGCGGGAGCTGGGTGAGTATTTCTCTGCAAGCTGGCGGGCGCACAGGGGATGGGAGGCAGGAGGTGACCCACAAACTTTATTTTTAACTAAAAAAATAAAAAAAACAATGATTTTTCTTTCCTTCTCTCCAGCGAACGCTGCTGGGGAGAAGGAATGAATGCTGGCTTCAGCACCAAAAGCAGGGGACAGCGCTTAACTGTAGCGCTGTCTCCTGCATGGTCCGTGTGGTCCTCAGGTGGCACACGGGCGGCACACGGCTGCCGCACGTGTGTCACACTAATGTGCTACGTGAGCACATGGACACACGAACAACTGCGGTACCGATTTCTACGGTACCGGAATTATCTGGACATGTGAAACCAGCCTAACAAAAAGTGCAATAAAACACAATAAAAAAAGACATGTAAATAAAAATGGTACGGCTGAAAACATCATCTTGTCCCACAAGAAACCAGCCACCATAAAGCATCATCAGCAGAAAAATAAAGTTTAGGGTATGTGCACACATAGATGGGATGTCTGCGGATTTTTGTGCACCTGTTTTTGTAAATCCGCAGGTAAACCGCCTTGCGTTTTACCTGCGGATTTACTGCAGAATTACTGCGGATTTACCGCGTTTTTTGTGCGGATTCCACCTGTGGTTTTACACCTGCGGATTCCTATTATGGAGCAGGTGTGAACCGCAGCGGAATCCGCACAAAGAATTGACATGCACTGCAGATTTTGTTTTCCATAGGTTTACATGGTACTGTAAACTCATGGAAAACAGCTGCAGATCCGCTGCGGTTCCTCAGCAAAATCCGCAGCGTGTGCACAAACCCTTATAGCTCTCAGAATAAAGACATGCAAAAATAATAATTTTTTCGATAAAATAGTTTTTGTGTAAAAGAGCCGAAACATAAAAAAAATATAAATGTGGTATTTCTGTAACCGTACTGACCCAAAGCACAAACTCCAGCCTGGTTTACTAAAGTCTTTTATTTCTTTACAGATATTTATATTGATGACGATGAAACAAATTTGTCCAACCTTTCATTAAACAGCACGTGCAGTTACAGTGGTTTTGTTAATGTAACAAACCCTTGTCTTTGGGATTCCTGGATTAAGAATGAAACATTGATTCAAGAAAGGGTATGTTAAATGTTATATGCAGTACTAAATGTAAGGCCGGGGTCACACGGTTGTCAATTCTCTCATCCGTGAGAATCTGGCTGATTATGCAAATGACATTCCGCTCATATTCTGTCAGATTTAATAAGAGTGTCAGTGGATTGTGCATGATAAAATCACAGCACAGGTATGGAGGAGACAGAGAAAGTAATTTCTCTAGTGCCGGCATCCGGATGACAACTGAGTGCAGTCCGATGTTTCACACTCACCCATAGACTTGTATAAGTGCTTGTGATCCAAATCTTGCATGCACTCACAGATCTGCATTGCCCCATAGTGTGACATTGGTCCGAGTGCAATCCGATTTTTAGTTGGATTGCACTCATCTGATTTATATGCTCATATGAGCGAGCCCTAACAGATGCATTAATGATAAGCAGACCTGCAATAATTCATTCCCTTTCCCCTGGGACTATAATCACACATCAATTATAGTACAAGAATGAAAAAGTTATTCCCCCCAAAAATGGTGTTATCCCCTTACCATTGGACAGAGGTGCACATGCATGATCTCCACTGAGCGCATTGTTCATGGGATGGCAGTACTTGGCTAGTTCCAGCAGTCTCCTAAACAATGAATGGAGCAGAGGCCTTTCATGCACACCTTTTGCTTGATTCAGGATGGGGCTACAGAGAATCATTCTGGAGGCTTCCAGAACCTCACTTTAGAGATCTCTGGGGTCCAAATCATCACCCCACACGTCGGGAATTTACACCACCTTTCTTAGAGTAGTGGATAACTTGATTTTTTGGGAATAACCCTTTAATCTCCTGTCACCCCAGATTATAACATCTCACACAATTCACACCTGTTGTATAAATATATACATTACAACATCAATCTCCGTACTCTCCCAATCCAAAAAATTTCCAGAGCTTTGCTGTGCCACTTTGCCACATTAAATACATAACAAATCGAGCACTGCTGCCAGTGTGACACAACCAGATGCACACAAAGCAGTAGCCAACTGGCTGCACCGCTCAGCAACCTGAGTATTATCGTGGGAGTGATCAATCCACCTTGTGTCACAGCGAGACATGGGCATTGGTATATCCCAGTCCACAAGTGAAGTGTTGAAGTGTGCTGCTCCATGGACAAATCTCAGAAATGTATATACAGGCCTTACTGCAGTACATCACTCCTCTACAGTATATACAGCCTCATCATTCCTCAACACTTCTATAAACAGCATCCATCTGCATTACATCACTCCTCGGCCTATTTATACACTTCTTCCATCTGTAGTTCATCATTCAGCCCCTCTATACACAGCCTTCATCTCCAGTACATTGCTTCTCAGCCCCTCTATATACAGCCTCATCATTCCTCAACACCTCTATAAACAGCAACCATCTGCATTACATCACTCCTCGACCTATCTATACACCTCTTCTATCTGCAGATCATCATTCAGCCCCTCTATACATAGCTTACATGTGCAGTACATTGCTTCTCAGCCCCTCTATATACAGCGTCCAACTGCAGAACATCATTCATCTCAGTCCTGTGCTACTCTTCTCTTCAGTGGATAGTAAGATATATATCTTTAAACGCGCATAACATGCTGATGTGTGACCACATACCACAGTTTCTGATTTAAAGGTACGGCACCAGTAAAGCTCTTTGCAGAAGGATGGTCTTAAACAGTTACTATCCCAGTGATTGTTTAGGGGCAAGTGGCCCCCCCAGGTGCAGCAGTGGCATTACAACTTCCATTAAATTGCCTGCGATCGTACCATAATCTGTAAGATGCATTAAGCCTGTAAATTATTGTGAGGCAGCAGGCGATTTAACGGTAAATGCTGTTGAAGCCCCCCTGATGCTGGGTGGTCCCTAAACTATTATTGGGAGACTAGCTGCCGCTGTTGTCAGTAATGCATTAAATTAAATCTAAAATTTCTGTAGCATGCATGACAGACAGGGCATGGTGCATGTTTTCCGGATACTTAAAAAACAATAGCAATCTTCATCCCAAGACTGTAAAAAGCAATGCATGATACATCCATGATTCCATATTTTGTCTTCACATTTATTAGAAATGGTCTAATTAGACCTGCCATAATCTGACCCGAAGCATTGGGGGTATATATTTACAATCTGCCTTAGATAATCAAGTCGGGATGTGACTGAAATTCATCTGAGAATCTTGTGGAACTAAGCACTGTTTTAATTTGCTTTACAGATTACCAACTTATTTTCAGTGTCTCCATTTCTGAATTATTTTTTCATTGCTGCCAAAGTTGATTATAATTCAATGTAAGTTCTTATGTTACCTCAAATTAAGAGGAATTAAGCAGTTTTCCCTTCTTTTTCATTAATCATTTATAATCGTTAATGTTTATAAAGCAACACTCCAGCAGTATTTTTGTTTTTGCTATTTGTTATTTCTGTGCTGGAGTGGTATCCTTGCCACTAGGAATATACCTACCAGCCAGTGTCTTCTCCTTTTCCCAGCACCGCTCCAGTCTCGTTCCACCTTCTTGTGACTGCAGCTGCTGACTGACCGGAAGTGAGAGATAACAGTTGCAAGTTTTCAACGCAAGTATGTGGTACCATCCGGTAGGTCACAACTAGCAGAACAGTATTGAAGTGCGGCAAGAACAGCAGAAGATGGCAGCTCATAAGTATATTGCTATTGGCAGGGAACTTACATTAGTGATACCACTTCAGTGGTGAAAAACAAATGCTGGAGTGGTGCTTAAAATATATGATTTGAGTAAACATTTGTAAATAATCTGCATTGCCTCGATATGCTCATTAACCCCTTTTATTACGGCACATGTCGGAATCCCCTTGTTTGGAATCACCCATTCCGGGCATAAGACAGCTGATCTATACAGCTGACATGTGTCCGCAACAGCCATGGGTGGAATCGCGATCCACTCATGGCTGTTAACTAGATAAATGCCTTTGTCAATCTCCGACAGCGGCATGTAACAAGAGCTTACAGGAAGCGCGTTACTGGCTCCGCCCATCGGTGACTCTGTCACATGATTGTGGGTCACCAATGGGTCGGCATGACAACCAGAGGTCTGCAGCAGACCCCTGAGGTTGTCATTGCCAGATTGCTAAGAGCGACATCTTGTGGTCGGCGCTTATAGCAAGTGAGCCTTTCTGCTGCACACAGGCGATCTGATCATTGCTTGTGTGTAGTAAAAGCGAATAAAGTACTGCTGCTTCTAATCTCCCATGGAAACTATTGAAGCATGCAAAAAGTAAAAAAAGTTTTAAAAAATATAAAAAAATATATATATATGTAAAGATTCAAATCACCCCATTTTCGCCCCATTTAAAATAAAACAATAAAAAAATCAAATATACACTTATTTGGTATTGCCGCATTCAGAACCGCCCGATCTCTCAATATAAAAAAAGAATTAACCCGATTGCTAAACGCCATAATGAGAAAAAAAATCAGAATTACGGGTTTTTTTGGTCACTGCTACATTGCAATAAAATGCAACAACAATCAAAAACGTTATATCTACAACAAGATCACCAAAAAGGGAGGCGCTACAGGTCTAGGAAAATTGTGACTGATTTTTTGTGCAAATTTTGGATTCTTTTTCACCACTTAAATAAAAAAAGAACCTATACAAGTTTGGTGTCTGTGAACTCATAATAATCTAGAGAATCATAATTGCAGGTCAGTTTTAGCATTTAGGGAATATGGTAAAAGAAAAAAAAACACTGATCAATTACACTTATTTTGCAATTTCCACACACTGGGAATTTTTTTCCCCATATTTCAGTACACAATATGTTAAATCCAATGGTGTTGTTCAAAAGTACAATTCGTCCTGCTAAAAAAAGCCCTGACATGGCCATATTGACAGAAAACTAAAAAAAGTTATGGCTCTGGGAAGAAGGGGAGCAAAAACAAACGCAAAAACAGAAAATGGCCAAGGGGTTTAAAGAAATACATTTTGATCCAGCCATACTTCATGGATAAGCATGGTATTTTGGTCCAGAAATGTTTGTTTAGAACGAATCACTTATTTTTCCAAGGTGTCTCTCAACATACACATATTGAAGTGTAAGGCCGGCGTCACACTCGGCGTAAGACAATACGGTCCGTATTTTACGGCCGTAATACGCTGAAAAGTCCCCAAAATAGTGGTCCTTATCTCCTCCTTAGGCAGGGTGTGTCAGCGTATTTTGCGCATGTCATCCTCCGTATGTAATCCGTATGGCATCCGTATTGCGAGATTTTCTCGCAGGCTTGCAAAACCAACATACGGATATACAAGGGATCCATGTGCTCAAAAAATAATAAAAACATATATACTGTCTATATATATATATATATATATATATATACAGTGGGGCAAAAAAGTATTTAGTCAGTCAGCAATAGTGCAAGTTCCACCACTTAAAAAGATGAGAGGTGTCTGTAATTTACATCATAGGTAGATCTCAACTATGGGAGACAAACTGAGAAAAAAAAATCCAGAAAATCACATTGTCTGTTTTTTTAACATTTTATTTGCATATGATGGTGGAAAATAAGTATTTGGTCAGAAACAAAATTTCATCTCAATACTTTGTAATATATCCTTTGTTGGCAATGACAGAGGTCAAACGTTTTCTGTAAGTCTTCACAAGGTTGCCACACACTGTTGTTGGTATGTTGGCCCATTCCTCCATGCAGATCTCCTCTAGAGCAGTGATGTTTTTGGCTTTTTGCTTGGCAACACGGACTTTCAACTCCCTCCAAAGGTTTTCTATAGGGTTGAGATCTGGAGACTGGCTAGGCCACTCCAGGACCTTGAAATGCTTCTTACGAAGCCACTCCTTCGTTGCCCTGGCGGTGTGCTTTGGATCATTGTCATGTTGAATGACCCAGCCACGTTTCATCTTCAATGCCCTTGCTGATGGAAGGAGGTTTGAACTCAAAATCTCACGATACATGGCCCCATTCATTCTTTCATGTACCCGGATCAGTCGTCCTGGCCCCTTTGCAGAGAAACAGCCCCAAAGCATGATGTTTCCACCACCATGCTTTACAGTAGGTATGGTGTTTGATGGATGCAACTCAGTATTCTTTTTCCTCCAAACATGACAAGTTGTGTTTCTACCAAACAGTTCCAGTTTGGTTTCATCAGACCATAGGACATTCTCCCAAACCTCCTCTGGATCATCCAAATGCTCTCTAGCAAACTTCAGACGGGCCCCGACATGTACTGGCTTAAGCAGTGGGACACGTCTGGCACTGCAGGATCTGAGTCCATGGTGGCGTAGTGTGTTACTTATGGTAGGCCTTGTTACATTGGTCCCAGCTCTCTGCAGTTCATTCACTAGGTCCCCCCGCGTGGTTCTGGGATTTTTGCTCACCGTTCTTGTGATCATTCTGACCCCACGGGGTGGGATTTTGCATGGAGCCCCAGATCGAGGGAGATTATCAGTGGTCTTGTATGTCTTCCATTTTCTAATTATTGCTCCCACTGTTGATTTCTTCACTCCAAGCTGGTTGGCTATTGCAGATTCAGTCTTCCCAGCCTGGTGCAGGGCTGCAATTTTGTTTCTGGTGTCCTTTGACAGCTCTTTGGTCTTCACCATAGTGGAGTTTGGAGTCAGACTGTTTGAGGGTGTGCACAGGTGTCTTTTTATACTGATAACAAGTTTAAACAGGTGCCATTACTACAGGTAATGAGTGGAGGAAAGAGGAGACTCTTAAAGAAGAAGTTACAGGTCTGTGAGAGCCAGAAATCTTGATTGTTTGTTTCTGACCAAATACTTATTTTCCACCATAATATGCCAAAAAAAATGATAAAAAAACAGACAATGTGATTTTCTGGATTTTTTTTTCTCAGTTTGTCTCCCATAGTTGAGGTCTACCTATGATGTAAATTACAGACGCCTCTCATCTTTTTAAGTGGTGGAACTTGCACTATTGCTGACTGACTAAATACTTTTTTGCCCCACTGTATATATATATATATATATATATATATATATATATATATATATATATATATATATATATACATACAGTACAGACCAAAAGTTTGGACACATCTCACTTAAAGATTTTTCTGTATTTTCATGACTATGAAAATTGTACATTCACAGTGAAGGCATCAAAACTATGAATTAACACATGTGGAATTATAAAAAAAAAAAAAGGGGAACCACACAAGCGCTAATCCTAAACACAAAGTCCCTAGCAGCTGGAGTCAGGGCAGGTAAGTGCCAATCCTGCTATAGAAGTACTAAAAAATAAAAATGCAACTGAAACCGCGCATAAAGGGACCACAAACACGTGTGAAGATATGTAAAAACTCGTGCAAACACTAGAATTGGTACCTGGGGGGTTTCTAGGGGCTGGACAGAACCCACCAAGAAACAGACAGAACCACCAGGGTCCACCCGTGACCACTGCTAAGGAGTGACCCAATAACCTGCAATAATAGTGTCCTGACGAAGGAGGACGGAGTTCCTCTGAAACTCGTTGGTTAAGTCTGGTCCCAGCGCCGCTCCGTAGTTGTGACGTCACATGCTGAGTCTTCTGTCGGCCATCTTCCCCCCGCTCGTATCCAGGGACGCCACCGGCCGGGGCTTTCCCTGGCTCTACGTAGCTACTGCACAGCGTTCCCGTGCCCGCTCCCCTGCAGGCTCGCCCGTGTATCTTATCGGGGCTTCCCTGCGCAGCACTCACGTGGACTTATCCATTTATCCTGTTGCACCTACATCTCGGTGCTCCGCTGTGCTGCAGCCCCTTCCAGGTCTGCTCGCCTACACGCCTTTTCATCTTCCTGGTGCTGGGCTCTTCACCACAGAACCCCATGTGCGTCCACCTCGCTGACACCACTGCACCTGTGTTCTGGTAAGTCCATCTTTTCACTATTTGTGTTTTTATCTGGACATATCATTTGATATTTTATATCTGGTAGGGGGCCCGCCACACTATTATTGCAGGTTATTGGGTCACTCCTTAGCAGTGGTCACGGGTGGACCCTGGTGGTTCTGTCTGTTTCTTGGTGGGTTCTGTCCAGCCCCTAGAAGCCCCCTAGGTACCAATTCTAGTGTTTGCACGAGTGTTTACATATCTTCACACGTGTTTGTGGTCCCTTTACGCGCGGTTTCAGTTGCATTTTTACATGTGGAATTATATACTTAACAAAAAAGTGTGAAATAACTGAAAATATGTCTTATATTCTAGGTCCTTCAAAGTAGCCACCTTTTGCTTTGATGACTGTTTTGCACACTCTTGGCATTCTCTTGATGAGCTTCAAGAGGTTTTCACTGGGAATGGTTTTCACTTCACAGGTGTGCCCTGTCAGGTTTAATAAGTGGGATTTCTTGCCTTATAAATGGGGTTGGGACCTTCATTTGTGTTGTGCAGAAGTCTGGTGGGTACACAGCTGATAGTCCTACTGAATAGACTGTTAGAATTTGTGTTATGGCAAGAAAAAAGATGCTAAGTAAAGAAAACGAGTGGCCATCATTACTTTAAGAAATGGAGGTCTGTCAGTCTGAAAAATTGGGAAAACTTTGAAAGTGCCCCCAAGTGCAGTTGCAAAAACCATCAAGCGCTACAAAGAAACTGGCTCACATGAGGACCGCCCCAGGAAAGGAAGACCAAGAGTCACCTCTGCTTCTGAGGATAAGTTTATCCGAGTCACCAGCCTCAGAAATCGCAGGTTAACAGCAGCTCAGATTAGAGACCAGGGCAATGCGACATAGAGTTCTAGCAGCATACACATCTCTACAACTGTTAAGAGGAGACTTTGTGCAGCAGGCCTTCATGGTAAAATAGCTGCCAGGATAGGAAACCACTGCTAAGGACAGGCAACAAACAGAAGAGACTTGTTTGAACTAAAGAACACAAGGAATGGACATTAGACCAGTGGAAATCTGTGCTTTGGTCTGATAAGTCCAAATTTGAAATCTTTGATTCCAACCACCGTGTCTTTGTGCGATGCAGAAAAGGTGAACGGATGGACTCTACATGCCTGGTTCCCACCATAAAACATGGAGGAGGAGGTGTGATGGTGTGGGGGTGCTTTGCTGGTGACACTGTTGGGGATATTTTCAAATTTGAAGGCATACTGAACCAGCATGGCTACCAAAGCATCTTGCAGTGGCATGCTATTCCATCCGGTTTGCGTTTAGTTGGACCATCATTTATTTTTCAACAGGACAGTAACCCCAAACAGCCCTCCAGGCTGTGTAAGGGTTATTTGACCAAGAAGGAGAGGGATGTGGTGCTACGCCAGATGACCTGGCCTCCACAGTCACTAGACCTGAACCCAATCGAGATGGTTTGGGGTGAGCTGGACCGCAGAGTGAAGGCAAAAGGGCCAACAAGGGCTAAGCATCTCTGGGAACTCCTTCAAGATTGTTGGAAGACCATTTCCGGTGACTACCTTTTGAAGCTCATCAAGAGAATGCCAAGAATGTGCAAAGCAGTCATCAAAGCAAAAGGTGGCTACTTTGAAGAACCTAGAATATAAGAGATATTTTCAGTTGTTTCACACTTTTTTGTTAAGTATATAATTCCACATGTGTTAATTCATAGTTTTGATACCTTTGATGTGAATTTACATTTTTCATAGTCATGAAAATACATACAAATCTTTAAATAAGATGGTGTGTCCAAACTTTTGGTCTGTACTGTATATATATATTTATATATATATATATATATATATATATAAATATATATATATACAGTATATATATATATATATATATATATATATATATATATGTATAATATATATATATATATATATGTTAGTGAGACACATATATGTATATATATTAATATTTCATCCAGCGCGAGATAGCTTAAAAGCCGGTAATTCAATTGCCGGCTTTTGCTATCTCCTTCAAAAACTCAACATGATTTGAGACATGGTTGACATAAAGTAAACCACGTCATATCCCCCTTTTTTTTGTATATTCCACACTACTAATGTTAGTAGTGTGTATGTGCAAATTTGGCCGTTCTAGCTATGAAATTAAAGGGTTAAATGGCGGAAAAAATTGGTGTGGGCTCCCGCGCAATTTTCCCCACCAGAGTAGTAAAGCCAGTGACTCAGGGCAGATATTAATAGCCTGGAGAGGGTCCACGGTTATTGCCCCCCCCCCTGGCTAAAAACATCTGCCCCCAGCCACCCCAAAAAAGGCACATCTGGAAGATGCTCCTATTCGGGCACTTGGCCACTCTCTTCCCATTCCCGTGTAGCGGTGGGATATGGGGTAATGAAGGGTTAATGCCACCTTGCTATTGTAAGGTGACATTAAGCCAGATTAATAATGGAGAGGCGTCAATTATGACACCTATCCATTATTAATCCAATTGTATGAAAGAGTTAAAAAAAACACAAACACATTATTAACCCTTATCTGACCTCGGACGGGATAGTATGTCCGAGGTCAGATCCCCTGCTTTGATGCAGGGCTCCGCGGTGAGCCCACATCAAAGCCGGGACATGTCAGCTGTTTTGAACAGCTGACATGTGCCCGTAATAGGCGTGGGCAGAATCGCGATCTGCCCGCACCTATTAACTAGTTAAATGCCGCTGTCAAACGCAGACAGCGGCATTTAACTACCGCTTCCGGCCGGGCGGCCGGAAATGACATCATCGCCGACCCCCGTCACATGATCGGGGGTCGGCGATGCGTCTCCATTGTAACCATAGAGGTCCTTGAGACCTCTATGGTTACTGATCGCCGGTGGCTGTGAGCGCCACCCTGTGGTCGGTGCTCACAGCACACCTGCATTTCTGCTACATAGCAGCGATCAGCAGATCGCTGCTATGTAGCAGAGGCGATCGAGTTGTGCCAGCTTCTAGCCTCCCATGGAGGCTATTGAAGCATGGCAAAAGTTAAAAAAAAAGTTAAAAAAAAATGTGAAAAAAATAAAAAAAATATAAAAGTTTAAATCACCCCCCTTTTGCCCCAATCAAAATAAATCAATTAAAAAAAAATCAAATCTACACATATTTGGTATTGCCGCGCTCAGAATCGCCCGATCTATCAATTAAAAAAAAGCATTAACCTGATGGCTAAACGGCGTAGCGAGAAAAAAATTCGAAACGCCAGAATTACGTTTTTTAGGTTCCCGCGACATTGCATTAAAATGCAATAACGGGCGATCAAAAGAACGTATCTGCACCAAAATGCTATCATTAAAAACACCAGATCTGCATGCAAAAATTAAGCCCTCAACCGACCCAGATCACGAAAAATGGAGACGCTACGAGCATCGGAAAATGGCGCAATTTTTTTTTTTTTAGCAAAGTTTGGAATTTTTTTTCACCACTTAGATAAAAAATAACCTAGTCAGGTTAGGTGTCTATGAACTCGTACTGACCTGGAGAATCATAATGGCAGGTCAGTTTTAGCATTTAGTGAAACTAGCAAAAAAGCCAAACAAAAAACAAGTGTGGGATTGCACTTTTTTTGCAATTTCACCGCACTTGGAATTTTTTTCCCGTTTTCTAATACACGACATGCTAAAACCAATGATGTCGTTCAAAAGTACAACTCGTCCCGCAAAAAATAACCCCTCACATGGCCAAATTGACGGAAAAATAAAAAAGTTATGGCTCTAGGAAGGAGGGGAGTGAAAAACGAACACGGAAAAACGAAAAATCCCAAGGTCATGAAGGGGTTAAAAAGTCTTTTAATGAAATAAACACACCGTTTGTTGTAATAGTTTATTGTACGCTCAATCCACTGGCTGAAGACCCTCGCTGTGACAAAGAAAAAATAATAAACCAACAATATACATACCTTCCGAGGACCTGTAACGTCCCACGTTGCAAATCCATCTGATGGGGTTAATTTTTTTTTACAGCCAGGAGCTCTGCTATAATGCAGCTATGCTCCTGACTGTAAAACCCCAGCGAATGAATGGAAACTAGGTCAATGACCTATAGTTACGTTCATTCGCGGTAACGCCTCTCCATTATTAATCTGGCTTAATGTCACCTTACAATAGCAAGGTGACATTAACCCTTCATTACCCCATATCCCACCGCTACACGGGAATGGGAAGAGAGTGGCCAAGTGCCAGATTAGGCGCATCCTCCAGATGTGCCTTTTCTGGGGTGGCTGGGGGCAGATGTTTTTAGCCGGGGGGGGGGGGCAATAACCGTGGACCCTCTCCAGGCTATTAATATCTGCCCTCAGTCACTGGCTTTACTACTGTGGCGGAGAAAATTGCGCGGGAGCCCACGCCAATTTTTTCCGCCATTTAACCCTTTAATTTAATAGCTAGAATGGCCAAATTTTGCACATACACACTACTAACATTAGTAGTGTGGAATATGCAAAAAAAAAAAGACATGTAAACCATGTCTCATATCGGGTTTAGGAAGGAGATAGCAAAAGCCGGCAATTGAATTACCGGCTTTAAAGCTATCTATCGCTGGATGAAATATTAATATATATATATGCATATATGTGTCTCAATGACATATATATATATATATGTATATATATATATATATATATATATATATATACCTATTCTATGTGTACACATTTATTCCACCTATTCTATTGGAAGCTGTCAGTGTGATTTTACTGTACACCGCACTGAATTACCGGCTTTTCTCGCTAACACCGCTGCGTATTTCTCGCAAGTCACACTGCTGGTCCGTGTGTGATCCGTATTTTTCGGGCCCCCATAGACTTGCATTGGCGATTTTTTTTGCGCAATATGGTGACAAACGCAGCATGCTGCGATTTTCTACGGCCGTAGAAAGCCGTATAATACGGATCAGTAAAATACAGCAGATAGGAGCTGGGGCATAGAGAATAATTGGGCCGTGTGTAATGCGTGTTTTACGGATGTATTTTATGCGCTCATACGTCCGTAAAACTCGCTAGTGTGATGCCGGCCTAATACACAGCGAAGAATGAGCTGACTATATTGTGTGCAAACCTATACATTCCCGAAACTACTGGAACAAGAAGTTAAAATGCAATTTATAAAATTAGAGTTTTGTTACGATCCTACTGTTTTATATAGGGATATCCATATTGTTAATTAAAAAATGAAGAAAAAAAGAAATAAAAATTAAAAGTAGTTGAATTCGTTTTGCTAGGAAAAATAACACTTTCACGTGGATACTGTTCATTATGAGCTGCCAGACAAGATATCTTGCATTCACTATAACAAAAAAGGTAAATGGTGTGGAAAAATATATTAAATTCATTGGGAGCGTCCTAGGATCTTAGGGGAAATTGGTTAAAACACTTTATGTCCCATATTGGAATTTGCCTTTAGGTCTTAATTTTAATTAAAGAGGAGCTGACACCAGTTCAAAAGTGGCATGTTTCTGCTGTTATCTTTATCACTGTTCCACCTGAAAATGCTAATTTTTATAGTCTTTACCATTGGTTTTGCAGGTCACAGGGTAATTATTCAGAGCAACCCAAAGACACACCCCGAGAACCTCATGATCCATGCCCTTTGGTGTAGACAAAATAAAAAGCCTCATATCTCTTAAACCAAATCGCAGATTAAAAAAACTCAAAACAAAAAAAACAGCATGCTCAGGGGAGCAGTGGGAAAAAAATAAGAATATCCAGCCACTTTTCAAGGCTGTATGATTGTTTTGGTTAATTATTTTGTTATTTAATGAAATAATTAAAACATGTTCCTGGCTTTTTTTTAGTATCAAGGATAAAGCAGCAGTCATTTACCTGGATTTCAAACGACCCTCGAAGTCTATTAAATATCCAATAAGTATAGAGCTTGTGGAAGGGATCTTGAGGCAAAATATGTATGAACTTGAAAAGTCAGCATGTCAAAATTCGCACATATCGAAGAATTCATTGCAAGGCACTTTATTGAGTAAGTATGTAATAGGTGGCAGGGATTCCCCCCACCAAACATTGACTCCCTTTGTGTCAGTGACCAGTATCAAGGGGCTGGTCATTTGGCACAGTTTCAGCTAAGTCTCCTGTTCCATAACAGCTGTCTCTACATCAGCCATTTTGGAGATAAGGTAATCTGAGCTAATCTGAGCCACAAAGTCAGCTTCTTCATTGGGCTATCGGATAAAATTAATAAGAGAATATTAGAAAACCCCAGAACATGTTTTCTGGCATCGGTCCTTCACACCCTTTTAAACCTTTACTGCTTACTCAGATTTTCTTTGTCTTCCATTAAATTTGGTTTAAAGATTTGCAAATATTAAGTTTGAAAAATAGAAAAAAAGAAAAGGCATAGGCAATTGAGGCAATACTTTTCATGAATCCTGTATCTCCAATCTGTCATTTTTGTATATTTTCAGGTATTTAAGCAGAAGGCAATCAATGGCACCTGTTGAGTAATGCGCACCGTATGGGCTTGTTTTGAAAACGACTGCATCAGTCAAGAACATACAGTACCCCTCAATCATCACCACTATCCCGGTGTGCTTTTATAAGGGTTATGCAATGAATCTTTATTAGAAATGCCGTTAAAACATTTTTTAAAGTAATCTCCAATATGTTTATAATAAAAAAAACACTTTAAATTGTTTAAAAACACAAATTCTACTTACTTGATACTGCTGCTAATCTGGGCTCCTGGATCTGGCTATGGATCAGGTCCACCTTTGGGAACTGATAATACAGTAAATTTTCCCTGCCCTTCAGAAGGGATCTTCTCAGCTATACTGACTCTGGTTCTTCTCTTACATGTAGGGAAGGGAGCTACATTTTTATTGCTCATCACTACATATAGATATGTCTATGCAAGTGCTGGAAGGACTAAATATTCCTTTCCACCAGCACTTGGCTTACCTGATGGACATGCACATTCCAATACACATTGTGTATCAGGTAAATAATTGCATTAACTCTTAACTCTATCATTTTTTCAACAGCATGTAAGTGGCAACAGTTATTTTTAATCTATATAGTAGAATAATTTAAGGTAGGACTACCAATTTACCAAAACTAGCAATGAGTATTCTTAGGATCTGTCGCCACATTTCCTATTATAAACTGCATACAATGAAGCACAAGGCTGGTACAGTTGTGCTCAAAAGTTTACATACCCCAGCAGAATTTTTGCTTTCTTTGCCTTTTATCAGAGAATATGAATGATAACACCAAAACTTTTTCTCCACTCATGGTTAGTGTTTGGTTGAAACCATTTATTGTTTATTTTTAAATACAAATGTATTTTCAAAATAGAACATGTGTAATTGATCAATCTCTTATGCAGTTTGGGTTGCAAAATTTAGTGCCCAGTCCTCTTTACATAGTAACTCAGGCAATAACCTTAACCTAGCTGATATGAGAATGCAATTTATGTATTTTACTGGGCCTATGGGATGATTTTTGGTTCCAGCAAATGATTACAATGAAAAGTGAACTTGTTTTATAAATTACCGTATGTAGGATTAGACTTGCTGTTTCACAGTTTATTGGTGTGTTGACTATTAATTCTACTGTGAAAAATAATGATTACACTTAACTATCTACATATATAATCGTCATTTGGGACTTCTGGCCACTGTCCCTGAATCCCATAAGGCACCGCGGCAGTGTCACTTGCGCCACAAACTGCTGCATCGTTACTACGCATGTGCAGGAATAGCGGTGACGTGTATGTCATTTGCGCAGGTGCAGTTTGTGGCCGCAAGTAACAGCCACAACTGTAATATATGTTGGAAAGCGCAAATGGTGTGAGACATGTCCGCTGCTCCTGTCAGCACCACTAAGCATACACAGATGTTAATTTCACTGCACTCGCATCGGGCCTATTTCTAGTTTTTAATAAATGCGCATTTTACCTTACATGGGTTGCTCTTTTAATCTGCATCTTAAGTTTAAAGCAATATTCAGAAAGGCAGCAATCAAGGTTCATCACCTGATATTACAACATGTACAGCACATTAAATATTGACCAGCTTCACACTCTCCATCCACAGGTATTACGGGTGTTGATTGACAGATCGTTGTACATCACGTAAGGTGGTTCTCTTTGATCGAGTGTTGTCTTGAGCTGCTTAACACAAAAGCATGCCACATACTCAGTTCCTACCCTCATCCTATCTGCACTGCTTCATTGTGGGGCAGTAGCAATAGCCTGAGGTGTGATGTGGAGAAGGCTGCAAACAGGGAAGCAGTGAAGGCCATTATGGTTAAGAATAGGATTCAATTTATTGTAGTTATCACAGCAAGAAAAATACTTGATATTTCCAACATCTGACATTGACAGAAACTTCGGTGTTATTGTTACACATGGTGGTGCATCACTTAGTTTCAAACTCACAGTAATACAGAACTGGCACCTGCATGTCAGTCCTTGACACTTTTAGCAAACTAGTTACATCTCCTCCTCTTTCAGATGCTCCCATGACATTAAGGGTATGTGCACACGTCAGGATTTTTTCCTGACAAAATCCTGAGAATTCTGCCAGAAATCCGCGTTTTTTTCGCGCGGATTTCTCGCGGAATTTGCGCGTTTTTTGCGCGGATTTTGCGCAGATTTTTTTGCGTTTTTTTTTTCCTGAATGTCCTTTTTGATAGGAAATCCGCAAAAAATCCGGAAAAAGATAGAGCATGTCCGGATTTTTTGCGGTATGCGTTTTTTTGCGGAAAAATGCGGAATGCATTCTAAAAGATAGGATGCATAATGTTAGCATTTTTTTACCGGATTTATAGCGTTTTTATGGCGAAATTCCGCAAAAAAAACGCTAAAAATCCTGACGTGTGCACATACCCTGAGATTTCTTTATCTAAACTTTCATATTCACCTTCCCTTGTTCCACCACCGCCCCCTCTTCCACGTCCTCTGCAGTGACTGTTCAGGTCAGAGGGCGCAATGACGAATTAGTGTGCGAGCTGCCCTCTGCCTGAACAGTCAGTGCGGAGAGACTGGACGATGAGGAGCAGCGGGCAGCGACGAGAGGTGAGTATGTCATTTTTTTACTGCAGCAGCAGCAGCATTACATGTGGCACATTGTTATATGGAGCATCTATGGGGCCATAATGAACTGCATGGAGCATTATATGTGGCACTTTGTGATATGGAGCATCTATGGGGCCATAATGAACTGTATGGAGCATTATACGTGGCACATTGTTATATGGAGCATCTTATGGGGCCATAGTGAACTGTATGAAGCATTATATGTGGCACATTGTTATATGGAGCATCTTAAGGGACCATAATCAGCATTTGTGCAGGATTATATGGGCCAAATATCCGTATGGAGCATCTATGGGGCCATAATCAGCATTTGTGCAGCATTATATGAGGCAAATATCTCTATGGAGCATCTTATGGGGCCATAATCAGCATTTGTGTAGCATTATATGGTGCATATTTTAATATGGCGCATCTTATGGGGCCCATCATAAATTTTATGGAGCATTATATGGGGCGTATTTTGTATGAAGCATCTTATGGGGCCCATCATGAACTGTATGGAGCATTATATGGGGCATATTTTAATATGGAGCATCTTATGGGGCCCATCATGAACTTTATGGAGCATTATATGGGGCTCCTGATACAATATGGATGTTCAAAAACACTTATCCTACTGATGTCTTAATTAATTTTACTTTTATTGGTATCTTTTTTCATTTTTGACATTTACCGGTAGCTGCTGCATTTTCCACCCCAGGCTTATACTCGAGTCAATAAGTTTTACCAGTTTTTTGTTGCAAAATTAGGGGGGTCGGCTTATACTCAGGTCGACTTATACTCGAGTATATACGGTAATTAGATCTGGATAGTAAATGTATACTCCTATGTAATATGCAAAGACAAAAAAATTGAGTGCTATACCATATATAAAACGTATAAAAAATCTTTATTAAATGGTTATAAATACATTTTGCAAAACATCATTTTTAATATACATGAACAAAAATACGAAGACAAAAGGACAAATAACCCCAGTAAAACAGCATGGGTCCAAGGCATAAATATGCAATTATAGTGAAAGCATCATGGTAGTTGATAAGGAACAAGCTGATCACTGCAATACAAGTGCACTTAAGACAGCAAAACACAAATAAATAGCATTAAAGCAAGTGCATCTCAGTGATTATGCTGCCACAATGCACATAGTATCAGAGACCAGATTGTCTAAGACCTGTTATAGGGTATTCCCTTCAATTACCATAGTTACATTGCATGTCAAAGACAGTAATACTATTGTATCCATTAGTTGTAACCTATGAAATAAGTAAAGATATGCCAAGGAGCCAGGCACGATTCCCTGACACGCATTTTGCGTTGGCTTTGTCAAGAAGGGAATGAGAGAGGGATCTCAAGGCCGGCATTTTATACACTGCTCAAAAACATAAAGGGAACACTAAAATCTCACATCCTAGATATCACTGAATGAAATATTTTATTATTATTTATTTATTTAGCACCATTAATTCCATGGTGCTGTACATAAGAAAGGGGTTACATACTGGGTTATAGATAGCGTTAACAGTAAACAAATTTACAATGACAGACTGGAACAGAGGGGAGAGGACCCTGTCCTTGTGGACTTACATTCTTCGGGATAATGGGGAAGAGACAGGAGGTCAGGGTGCTGCAGCACTTGTGGTGGTGAGGCAGCAGCGGGGATAGTTGGTGTCGTGGCAGCACTTTTAGTGTTTAGTGATGCGGCAGCTCGGGTGGTTGGTGAGGTGGCAGCTAGGGAGGTTGGTGAGGCGGCAGAATGGTTATTGCAGGCTGTAGGCTTTCCTGAAGAGATGGGTTTTCAGGTTCCATCTGAAGGATCCGAGGCTGGTGGATAATCGAACGTGTTGAGGCGTGGAATTCCAAAGGATGGGGGATATTCGGGAGAAATCTTGGAGGCGGTTGTGTGAGGAACGAATAAGTGTGGAGGAGAGAAGGAGGTCTTGGGAGGATCGAAGTATACATGAGGGAAAATAGTGGGAGATTAGTTCAGAGATATAGGGAGTTGACAGGTTGTGGATGGCTTTGTAGATCAGTGTTAGTAGTTTAAACTGGATTCGTTGGAGAATTGGGAGCCATTGGAGGGATTTGCAGAGGGGAGATGCAGGGAAGTAGCGAGGAGAGAGGTGGATTAGCCGAGCAGCAGAGTTGAGGACAGACTGGAGTGGTGCAAGGGAGTTAGCGGGGAGGCCACCGAGGAGGGTGTTGCAGTAATCGAGGCAGGAGATGATGAGGGCATGCGCAAGAGTTTTAGTAGATTGTAACATAGTAACATAGTAACATAGTTAGTAAGGCCGAAAAAAGACATTTGTCCATCCAGTTCAGCCTATATTCCATCATAATAAATCCCCAGATCTACGTCCTTCTACAGAACCTAAATAGTAACATAGTTAGTAAGGCCGAAAAAAGACATTTTTTTGTGGGCTGAGGAAGGGATGGATTCTGGCAATATTTTTGAGTTGGAGGCGACAGGAGGTGGCAAAAGTTTGGACGTGCTGTTTGGAGGACAGAGCAGAGTCGAGAGTTACCCCGAAGCAGCGGATTTTAGGTGCAGGAGAGAGCGTGATGCCATTTACCATATTAGATAGATCAGTAGGGGGATACATGAGATGGGGGAAAGATGATGAGTTCGGTTTTGTCTACATTGAGTTTTAGAAAGCGAGAGTTGAAGAAGGAGGATATGGCTGACAGACACTCCGGGAATTTGGAAAGCAGAGAGGCGACATCTGAGCCAGAGAGGTAGATCTGAGTGTCATCCACATATACTGTAGGTGGTACTGGAAGCCATGGGACTTTATGAGCTGTCCTAGGCCAAGGGTATAGATGGAAAAAAGTAAGGGCCCTAGGACAGAGCCTTGAGGGACTCCAACAGAGAGAGGGCAGGGTGAGGAGGTAGTCTGGGAGTGGGAAACGCTAAATGTGTGGCCGGAAAGGTATGAGGCAATCAAGGACAGGGCAAGGCCTTTGATGCCGAGGGAAAAAAAAATCTGTAGCAGTAGGCAGTGGTCGACTGTGCCGAAAGCAGAGGACAGGTCGAGAAGGAAGAGGATGGAGAACTGTCTGTTTGCTTTGGCTGTGAGTAAGTCATTAGTAATTTTGGTAAGAGCAGTTTTGGTGGAGTGGTGGGGGCGGAAGCCAGATTGGAGGTTGTCAAGGAGAGAGTTAGATGAGAAGTGGGAGGAGAGTTGACCATGGACATGCTGCTCAAGGAGTTTGGAAGCAAACGTGAGCAGTGATATGGGGCGATAGCTGGACATAGCAGTTGGTTCAAGGTTAGCTTTTTTGAGGATGGGTGTGATGGTGGCATGTTTGAAGGCAGAGGGGAAAGTACCAGAAGATATCGATAGGTTGAAAAGATGCGTTAGGGCTGGAATGAGTGTGTTAGTGAGGTTGGGGAGCAGGTGGGAAGAGATGGAGTCAAGTGCATAGGTGGTGAGTAGTGTTGAGCGATACCTTCCGATATCGGAAAGTATCGGTATCGGTTTGGATCGGCCGATATTCAAAAAATATCGGATATCGCTGATACCGATACCCGATCCCAATGCAAGTCAATGGGACCAAAATATCGGAATTAAAATAAACCCTTTCTTTCCTTGTAGGTTCATTCTACATGAAGGAAAACAACTAAGAATAATGTAGGATGTATTGGGGGAGGTGGCGGAGACATTAAAGGCAATGAGGATTAGCCCAATCAAATAGAATAGCATGATTTTTTTTTTTTAAAGACGTTCGGATTGAAAAAGATATTGACTATGTAAATTTTTTTTTATTTTGTCAGATATTGATGTTTCACTATTCCACGACCTTCCCCTTCTTTTTTTTCCTTTTCCCACACTTTCATCTTCATCATCATCAGCATCTTTGACATCAACTTCTTCACCTTATTCATCTTCTTCTTCATCTTCTAGCCATTTTTTTTTTTTATTACATTCTTCATATTCATTTTCTTCGACTATTATTATTCTTCCTATTCTACATATTCTTTTTATTCCACTGTTATTATTCTTCCTATTCTACTTCTTCATCATATTCTCATTTGTGACAGGCATTCCCGTAGTTGTTATCTATACAAGTTTGAAGATTACACCTTCCGTTCTGCCAGTCACAAAAGTTACATTTGTCCGCGTTCAGTTTGGCCTGCAGCATCAGGCTTTATCCAGGGGCACCACGAGGAGGAACGGACTCACCCCCATACACTGCTTAGTCTTCTTCTGCATATAATTTAGATAATATCTTTTGCTCTGATATTAAGTGTTATGCTTAATGTTCTTCTGCTCTTTGTTCTGCAGCCTCTTGTTCTTCTGCTTCTCGGTCTTCCATGTCGTCGTCTCCAGGGTCGTCGTCTTCAGTGTCGTCATCTCCGCCATCGTCGTCTCCGCCGTCGTCGTCTCCGCCGTCGTCGTCGTCGTCTCCGCCGTCGTCGTCGTCATCGGGGTGGTCTTCCGGGTCGTCGTCGTAGTCGTCATCGGGGTGGTCTTCCGGGTCGTCGACTTTAGGGTCTTAAACTTGGAAATGTAGCAGAAGGTACAAGAAGGCTGAGAAAATGCCAAGAACCAGCTGATGGAACTGGAACTCGGATGGCTACCCGAAGGTTCAAGAGCCTATGGAACTACCGAGGACCAGCTGACGTTACTGGAACCCGGTTACTAAGCAGGAGGTACCCGTGCTAAAAAGCACTACCAAGGACCGCCTGACGTTGGCAGAACTCGGATACCCAGAAGGAGGCACCTAAGCCAAAGGCTCTGCCCGGAACCAGCTGACGTTACTGGAACCAGGATGGGGAGCAGAAGGTACAAGAGCAAAAGACACTGCCGAGAACCAGCTGACGGTACTGGAACCCGGATGGGTAGCCGAAGGTCCAAGAGCCAATGGAACTACCGAGGACCAGCTGACGTTACTGGAACCCGGTTACTAAGCAGGAGGTACCCGTGCCTGAAAGCACTACCAAGGACCACCTGACATTGGTGGAACTTGGATACCCAGAAGGAGGCACCTAAGCCAAAGGCTCTGCCCGGAACCAGCTGACGTTACTGGAACCAGGATGGGGAGCAGAAGGTACAAGAGCAAAAGACACTGCCTAGAACCAGCTGACGGTGCTGGAACCAGGTGGTGGACCCGAAGGCCCACAGGAGAGGAGAGAACAGCTAGGCCGCGAGGCAGCCGCAGTTACCGAACCCCAACAGTCCTACAGGGGGAGCTGGGCCTACTGGCACTACAGAACCAGCCTTGACTACCAGTTCACGCAGCCCACATAGGAAGCTCCTAAACTGGAGGCACCCTGGAGTTGGCTAACTCGACCGCACCACGACGGGGCAAGCATAGGCGTCTCAGTGAAGTTGACACAACCCGGAAACAGCTGACGGTGCTGAAACCAGGCTTGGCACGAGGGAGTACCTGTGACAAGAACACTGCCGAGAACCAGCTGGCGGTGCTGGAACCCGGATGCGTTGCCCCAGTGTGCAAGAGCCAATGGCACGACCGAGGACCAGCTGACGGTGCTGGAACCCGGTTACTAAGCTGTAGGTGCCCGCGCTTAAAAGCACTACCAAGGACCGCCTGGCGTTGGCGGAACTCGGATACCCAGGAGGAGGCACCTAAGCCAAAGGCTCGGCCCGGAACCAGCTGACGGTGCTGGAACCAGGTGGTGGACCCGAAGGTCCACAGGAGAGGAGAGAACAGCTAGGCCGCGAGGCAGCCGCAGTTACCGAACCCCAACAGTCCTACAGGGGGAGCTGGGCCTACTGGCACTACAGAACCAGCCTTGACTACCAGTTCACGCAGCCCACATAGGAAGCTCCTAAACTGGAGGCACCCTGGAGTTGGCTAACTCGACCGCACCACGACGGGGCAAGCATAGGCGTCTCAGTGAGCTTGACACAACCCGGAAACAGCTGACGGTGCTGAAACCAGGCTTGGCACGAGGGAGTACCTGTGACAAGAACACTGCCGAGAACCAGCTGGCGGTGCTGGAACCCGGATGCGTTGCCCCAGTGTGCAAGAGCCAATGGCACGACCGAGGACCAGCTGACGGTGCTGGAACCCGGTTACTAAGCTGTAGGTGCCCGCGCTTAAAAGCACTACCAAGGACCGCCTGGCGTTGGCGGAACTCGGATACCCAGGAGGAGGCACCTAAGCCAAAGGCTCGGCCCGGAACCAGCTGACGGTGCTGGAACCAGGTGGTGGACCCGAAGGTCCACAGGAGAGCAGAGAACAGCTAGGCCGCGAGGCAGCCGCAGTTACCGAACCCCAACAGTCCTACAGGGGGAGCTGGGCCTACTGGCACTACAGAACCAGCCTTGACTACCAGTTCACGCAGCCCACATAGGAAGCTCCTAAACTGGAGGCACCCTGGAGTTGGCTAACTCGACCGCACCACGACGGGGCAAGCATAGGCGTCTCAGTGAGCTTGACACAACCCGGAAACAGCTGACGGTGCTGAAACCAGGCTTGGCACGAGGGAGTACCTGTGACAAGAACACTGCCGAGAACCAGCTGGCGGTGCTGGAACCCGGATGCGTTGCCCCAGTGTGCAAGAGCCAATGGCACGACCGAGGACCAGCTGACGGTGCTGGAACCCGGTTACTAAGCTGTAGGTGCCCGCGCTTAAAAGCACTACCAAGGACCGCCTGGCGTTGGCGGAACTCGGATACCCAGGAGGAGGCACCTAAGCCAAAGGCTCGGCCCGGAACCAGCTGACGGTGCTGGAACCAGGTGGTGGACCCGAAGGTCCACAGGAGAGGAGAGAACAGCTAGGCCGCGAGGCAGCCGCAGTTACCGAACCCCAACAGTCCTACAGGGGGAGCTGGGCCTACTGGCACTACAGAACCAGCCTTGACTACCAGTTCACGCAGCCCACATAGGAAGCTCCTAAACTGGAGGCACCCTGGAGTTGGCTAACTCGACCGCACCACGACGGGGCAAGCATAGGCGTCTCAGTGAAGTTGACACAACCCGGAAACAGCTGACGGTGCTGAAACCAGGCTTGGCACGAGGGAGTACCTGTGACAAGAACACTGCCGTGAACCAGCAGGCGGTGCTGGAACCCAGATGCGTTGCCCCAGTGTGCAAGAGCCAATGGCACGACCGAGGACCAGCTGACGGTGCTGGAACCCGGTTACTAAGCTGTAGGTGCCCGCGCTTAAAAGCACTACCAAGGACCGTCTGGCGTTGGCGGAACTCGGATACCCAGGAGGAGGCACCTAAGCCAAAGGCTCGGCCCGGAACCAGCTGACGGTGCTGGAACCAGGTGGTGGACCCGAAGGTCCACAGGAGAGGAGAGAACAGCTAGGCCGCGAGGCAGCCGCAGTTACCGAACCCCAACAGTCCTACAGGGGGAGCTGGGCCTACTGGCACTACAGAACCAGCCTTGACTACCAGTTCACGCAGCCCACATAGGAAGCTCCTAAACTGGAGGCACCCTGGAGTTGGCTAACTCGACCGCACCACGACGGGGCAAGCATAGGCGTCTCAGTGAGCTTGACACAACCCGGAAACAGCTGACGGTGCTGAAACCAGGCTTGGCACGAGGGAGTACCTGTGACAAGAACACTGCCGAGAACCAGCTGGCGGTGCTGGAACCCGGATGCGTTGCCTATTAAAGATTGTCTTCCTAGAGCCCCAACTAGCGGTGTTGGAGCAAAGGGTAAGCAGGGGGAGATGAGTGTAGGCCGAAGCCTGCACTGGAGGCAGCTTTGTGTCTGCGTTGCGTTTGCAGGACACTTTGCCGGCTACACACTGGGGGAACAGCTGGCGTTGCTGAACCCCACTAACACAATGGCGTGTGTTTTTCTCTGTGCAGCTAGCACTTGCGGGCAAAAACTAGCGATGTTAGAGCCCGTGTTGAAGCAGGAGGAGGAGGAGAGGAGCAGAGTGTAGGCCGAAGCCTAGTTGAACCAATTTCAAAGGAAGCCTTTAACCCCCCCTCAGGTGTTACAAAGTACAAGAGACACACCTTGTGCAGTATTAATGCTGCACAAGTGAAAGGTTGCTCTATTAATTTGTCTACTTGCACACGCTGAATGAAAGACATACACAATTTACCCCATTCTACAGTCAAACTGTAGTGGATGCGTGACTTGGTTTTTTGATGAGACGCAGCACAGGTGTCCAAAATAACGCCTTGGTGCTTGGCGCAGCTTCCTGAGCGTTGTTATTTGCTGTACAGGAGTCTGCGCTCTTGTGTTATCCCTTGGCAATGCCCTGTTAGCGCTGCCCATCTTATGACATCATTTCATGTTGGCCGGTGCGGTTAACGATGGCCATAAATCCCAGACCCACAGTGTCTTTTCATAAAGCCACACTGCGGTGCTGGGATTCGTGGCCTTGAGCAGTAAATATTTTGGCCGCTCACACACGTCCTTACACCTGCTTCAGACTGGGCGGCCTCTGCTGATCCCTTCTCGCATGCCGCGGCCATGAGGCTGCACAGTCTGAAGAAGGCGGAAGGAGATGAGTTAAGACAGGCGAAGATATGCACTGCTCGTGCCCATCAATCACACCCTCGCAGTCAAAATAAGTAAGACAACGAGGAGCATTTTATTCAGGCAGGGCGGACGAACAGGCGCAAGTAGCCAACCAATGATGTCAGAAGACGGGAAGCGCTACCAAGGGGGGTGCTGCGTATCATTAGAAAGGAAAGTCACACCTCAGGGACAGTGGAATGGTCTCAAAGAGACACATTTTGTACGTGTTGAGTTCCACGTGGGCAAGGAGAAAACATCAGCCACCTTGTACAAATGCAGCAGTACTGCTGTACAAGGTGGCTGTTATACATAGAAACACCTGGGGGTGGGGGGCAGGCTCCCTTCAATTTCAGTTCATGTGCCTGCGTGGCGTTTGCAGGTCACGTTGCAAGCTACACAGCAGGGGAACAGCTGGCGTTGCTGAACCCCACTGACACATTGACTGGTGTTTTTCTCTGTGCAGATCGCATGTCCGGGCAAAAACTAGCGGTGTTAGAGCCCAGGGTCAGCAGGAGGAGGAGGAGAGGAGCAAAGTGTAGGCCGAAGCCTGCACTGGTGGCAGCTTTTGGTCGGTTGTGCCAGCGTGGCTTTTGCTGGACACGATGCCGGCTACACAGCGGGGGAACAGCTGGCGGTGCTGAACCCCACTAAAACATTGGCTGGTGTTTTTCTCTGTGCAGCTAGCATTTCCGGGCAAAAACTAGCGGTGTTAGAGCCCAGGGTCAGCAGGAGGAGGAGAGGAGCAGAGTGTAGGCCGAAGCCTAGTTGAACCAATTTCAAAGGTTACCTTTAACCCCCCCTCAGGTGTTACAAAGTACAAGAGCCACTCCTTCTGCAGCATTAATGCTGCACACGTAAAAGGTTGCTCTATTAATTTGTCTACTTGCACACTCTGAATGCAACACGTACACTATTTAGCCCATTATACTGTTAAACAGTAGTGGAGGCGTGACTTGTCTTTTTAAAGAAAAGCAGCACAGGTGTCGAAAATAACACCTTTTTGCATGGGCGCAGCTTCCTGAGCGTTGTTAGTTGCTGTACAGGAGTCTGCGCTCTTGTGATCCCTTGGCTATGCGCTGTGAGCGCTTCCTGTCTTATGACCTCATTTCATGTTGGCTGTTGCGGTTAGCGGTGGACATGAATCCCAGACCCACAGCGTTTTTTTAAAAAATCACACTGCGGTGCTGGGATTCTTGCCCTTGTGCACTAAATATGTTTGCCGCTCACACATGTCCTTACACCTGCTTCAGACTGGGCGGCCTCATCTGATCCCTTATCGCATGCCGCGGCCATGAGGACACCCAGTCTGAAGAAGGCGGAAGGAGGTGACTTAAAACAGGCGAACATATGCACTGCACATGCCCATCAATAACACCCTCGCAACCAAAATATGAGACAACGAGGGGCGTTGTGTCGGGCAGGGCGGACGCACAGGCACAGGCAGCCAACCAATGATGTCAGAAGACGGGCAGCGCTAACAATGGGGGTGCTGCGTGTCATTAAAAAGGAAAGTCACACCTCAGGGACATTAGCATTGGTCTCTAATGAGACACATTTTGTACGTGTTGAGTTCCACGTGGGCAAGGAGAAAACATCAGCCACCTTGTACAAATGCAGCAGTACTGCTGTACAAGGTGGCTGTTATACATAGAAACACCTGGGGGTGGGGGGCAGGCTCCCTTCAATTTCAGTTCATGTGCCTGCGTGGCGTTTGCAGGTCACGTTGCAAGCTACACAGCAGGGGAACAGCTGGCGTTGCTGAACCCCACTGACACATTGACTGGTGTTTTTCTCTGTGCAGATTGCATGTCCGGGCAAAAACTAGCGGTGTTAGAGCCCAGGGTCAGCAGGAGGAGGAGGAGAGGAGCAAAGTGTAGGCCGAAGCCTGCACTGGTGGCAGCTTTTGGTCGGTTGTGCCAGCGTGGCTTTTGCTGGACACGATGCCGGCTACACAGCGGGGGAACAGCTGGCGGTGCTGAACCCCACTAACACATTGGCTGGTGTTTTTCTCTGTGCAGCTAGCATTTCCGGGCAAAAACTAGCGGTGTTAGAGCCCAGGGTCAGCAGGAGGAGGAGAGGAGCAGAGTGTAGGCCGAAGCCTAGTTGAACCAATTTCAAAGGTTACCTTTAACCCCCCCTCAGGTGTTACAAAGTACAAGAGCCACTCCTTCTGCAGCATTAATGCTGCACAAGTAAAAGGTTGCTCTATTAATTTGTCTACTTGCACACGCTGAATGCAACACGTACACTATTTAGCCCATTATACTGTTAAACAGTAGTGGAGGCGTGACTTGTCTTTTTAAAGAAAAGCAGCACAGGTGTCGAAAATAACACCTTTTTGCATGGGCGCAGCTTCCTGAGTGTTGTTAGTTGCTGTACAGGAGTCTGCGCTCTTGTGATCCCTTGGCTATGCGCTGTGAGCGCTTCCTGTCTTCTGACCTCATTTTATGTTGGCCGTTGCGGTTAGCGATGGACATGAATCCCAGACCCACAGTGTGTTTTCAAAAAATCACACTGCGTGGCTGGGATTCGTGGCCTTGTGCAGTAAATATGTTTGACGCTCACACATGTCCTTACACCTGCTTCAGACTGGGCGGCCTCATCTGATCCCTTATCGCCTGCCGCGGCCATGAGGACACCCAGTCTGAAGAAGGCGGAAGGAGATGAGTGAACACAGGCAAACATATGCACTGCACATGCCCATCAATCACACCCTCGCTGTCCAAAAAAATAAGACACCGAGGGGCATTGTTTCGAGCAGGGGAGATGCACAGGCGCAGCCAGCTAACCAATGATGTCAAAAGACGGGCAGCGCTAACAAGGGTGGTGCTGCGTGTCATTACAAAGGAAAGTCACACCGCAGGGACATTGTAATGGTCTCTAATGAGACACATTTTGTACGTGTTGAGTTCAACGTGGGCAAAGAGAAAAAGTCAGCCACCTTGTACAAATGCAGCAGTACTGCTGTACAAGGTGGCTGTTATACATAGAAACACCTGGGGGTGGGGGGCAGGCTCCCTTCAATTTCAGTTCATGTGCCTGCGTGGTGTTTGCAGGTCACGTTGCAAGCTACACAGCAGGGGAACAGCTGGCGTTGCTGAACCCCACTGACACATTGACTGGTGTTTTTCTCTGTGCAGATTGCATGTCCGGGCAAAAACTAGCGGTGTTAGAGCCCAGGGTCAGCAGGAGGAGGAGGAGAGGAGCAAAGTGTAGGCCGAAGCCTGCACTGGTGGCAGCTTTTGGTCGGTTGTGCCAGCGTGGCTTGTGCTGGACACGATGCAAGCTACACAGCAGGGAAACAGCTGGCGTTGCTGAACCCCACTAACACATTGGCTGGTGTTTTTCTCTGTGCAGCTAGCATTTCCGGGCAAAAACTAGCGGTGTTTGAGCCCAGGGTCAGCAGGAGGAGGAGAGGAGCAAAGTGTAGGCCGAAGCCTGCACTGGTGGCAGCTTTTGGTCGGTTGTGCCAGCGTGGCTTTTGCTGGACACGATGCCGGCTACACAGCGGGGGAACAGCGGGTGTTGCTGAACCCCACTAACACATTGGCTGGTGTTTTTCTCTGTGCAGCTAGCATTTCCGGGCAAAAACTAGCGTTGTTAGAGCCCAGGGTCAGCAGGAGGAGTAGAGGAGCAGAGTGTAGGCCGAAGCCTAGTTGAACCAATTTCAAAGGTTACCTTTAACCCCCCCTCAGGTGTTGCAAGGTACAAGAGCCACACCTTGTGCAGCATTAATGCTGCACAAGTAAAAGGTTGCTCTATTTAATTTGCTCCTTGCACACGATGAATAAAACACGTACACTATTTAGCCCATTATACCGTCAAACAGTAGTGGAGGCGTGACTTTCCTTTTTACGGAGATGCAGCACAGGTGTCAAAATTAACACATAGCTGCTGTGCGCAGATTCCTGAGCGTTGTTATTTGCTGTACAGGAGTCTGCGCTATTGTGTGATCCCTTGGCCATGCGCTGTGAGCGCTTCCTGTCTTCTGACCTCATTTTATGTTGGCCGTTGCGGTTAGCGATGGACATGAATCCCATACCCACAGTGTGTTTTCAAAAAATCACACTGCGTGGCTGGGATTCGTGGCCTTGTGCAGTAAATATGTTTGACGCTCACACATGTCCTTACACCTGCTTCAGACTGGGCGGCCTCATCTGATCCCTTATCGCCTGCCGCGGCCATGAGGACACCCAGTCTGAAGAAGGCGGAAGGAGATGAGTGAACACAGGCAAACATATGCACTGCACATGCCCATCAATCACACCCTCGCTGTCCAAAAAAATAAGACACCGAGGGGCATTGTTTCGAGCAGGGGAGATGCACAGGCGCAGCCAGCTAACCAATGATGTCAAAAGACGGGCAGCGCTAACAAGGGTGGTGCTGCGTGTCATTACAAAGGAAAGTCACACCTCAGGGACATTGTAATGGTCTCTAATGAGACACATTTTGTACGTGTTGAGTTCCACGTGGGCAAGGAGAAAAAGTCAGCCACCTTGTACAAATGCAGCAGTACTGCTGTACAAGGTGGCTGTTATACATAGAAACACCTGGGGGTGGGGGGCAGGCTCCCTTCAATTTCAGTTCATGTGCCTGCGTGGCGTTTGCAGGTCACGTTGCAAGCTACACAGCAGGGGAACAGCTGGCGTTGCTGAACCCCACTGACACATTGACTGGTGTTTTTCTCTGTGCAGATTGCATGTCCGGGCAAAAACTAGCGGTGTTAGAGCCCAGGGTCAGCAGGAGGAGGAGGAGAGGAGCAAAGTGTAGGCCGAAGCCTGCACTGGTGGCAGCTTTTGGTCGGTTGTGCCAGCGTGGCTTGTGCTGGACACGATGCAAGCTACACAGCAGGGAAACAGCTGGCGTTGCTGAACCCCACTAACACATTGGCTGGTGTTTTTCTCTGTGCAGCTAGCATTTCCGGGCAAAAACTAGCGGTGTTTGAGCCCAGGGTCAGCAGGAGGAGGAGAGGAGCAAAGTGTAGGCCGAAGCCTGCACTGGTGGCAGCTTTTGGTCGGTTGTGCCAGCGTGGCTTTTGCTGGACACGATGCCGGCTACACAGCGGGGGAACAGCGGGCGTTGCTGAACCCCACTAACACATTGGCTGGTGTTTTTCTCTGTGCAGCTAGCATTTCCGGGCAAAAACTAGCGTTGTTAGAGCCCAGGGTCAGCAGGAGGAGTAGAGGAGCAGAGTGTAGGCCGAAGCCTAGTTGAACCAATTTCAAAGGTTACCTTTAACCCCCCCCTCAGGTGTTGCAAGGTACAAGAGCCACACCTTGTGCAGCATTAATGCTGCACAAGTAAAAGGTTGCTCTATTTAATTTGCTCCTTGCACACGATGAATAAAACACGTACACTATTTAGCCCATTATACCGTCAAACAGTAGTGGAGGCGTGACTTTCCTTTTTACGGAGATGCAGCACAGGTGTCAAAATTAACACATAGCTGCTGTGCGCAGATTCCTGAGCGTTGTTATTTGCTGTACAGGAGTCTGCGCTATTGTGTGATCCCTTGGCCATGCGCTGTGAGCGCTTCCTGTCTTCTGACCTCATTTTATGTTGGCCGTTGCGGTTAGCGATGGACATGAATCCCAGACCCACAGTGTGTTTTCAAAAAATCACACTGCGTGGCTGGGATTCGTGGACTTGTGCAGTAAATATGTTTGACGCTCACACATGTCCTTACACCTGCTTCAGACTGGGCGGCCTCATCTGATCCCTTATCGCCTGCCGCGGCCATGAGGACACCCAGTCTGAAGAAGGCGGAAGGAGATGAGTGAACACAGGCAAACATATGCACTGCACATGCCCATCAATCACACCCTCGCTGTCCAAAAAAATAAGACACCGAGGGGCATTGTTTCGAGCAGGGGAGATGCACAGGCGCAGCCAGCTAACCAATGATGTCAAAAGACGGGCAGCGCTAACAAGGGTGGTGCTGCGTGTCATTACAAAGGAAAGTCACACCTCAGGGACATTGTAATGGTCTCTAATGAGACACATTTTGTACGTGTTGAGTTCCACGTGGGCAAGGAGAAAAAGTCAGCCACCTTGTACAAATGCAGCAGTACTGCTGTACAAGGTGGCTGTTATACATAGAAACACCTGGGGGTGGGGGGCAGGCTCCCTTCAATTTCAGTTCATGTGCCTGCGTGGCGTTTGCAGGTCACGTTGCAAGCTACACAGCAGGGGAACAGCTGGCGTTGCTGAACCCCACTGACACATTGACTGGTGTTTTTCTCTGTGCAGATTGCATGTCCGGGCAAAAACTAGCGGTGTTAGAGCCCAGGGTCAGCAGGAGGAGGAGGAGAGGAGCAAAGTGTAGGCCGAAGCCTGCACTGGTGGCAGCTTTTGGTCGGTTGTGCCAGCGTGGCTTGTGCTGGACACGATGCAAGCTACACAGCAGGGAAACAGCTGGCGTTGCTGAACCCCACTAACACATTGGCTGGTGTTTTTCTCTGTGCAGCTAGCATTTCCGGGCAAAAACTAGCGGTGTTTGAGCCCAGGGTCAGCAGGAGGAGGAGAGGAGCAAAGTGTAGGCCGAAGCCTGCACTGGTGGCAGCTTTTGGTCGGTTGTGCCAGCGTGGCTTTTGCTGGACACGATGCCGGCTACACAGCGGGGGAACAGCGGGCGTTGCTGAACCCCACTAACACATTGGCTGGTGTTTTTCTCTGTGCAGCTAGCATTTCCGGGCAAAAACTAGCGTTGTTAGAGCCCAGGGTCAGCAGGAGGAGTAGAGGAGCAGAGTGTAGGCCGAAGCCTAGTTGAACCAATTTCAAAGGTTACCTTTAACCCCCCCCTCAGGTGTTGCAAGGTACAAGAGCCACACCTTGTGCAGCATTAATGCTGCACAAGTAAAAGGTTGCTCTATTTAATTTGCTCCTTGCACACGATGAATAAAACACGTACACTATTTAGCCCATTATACTGTCAAACAGTAGTGGAGGCGTGACTTTCCTTTTTACGGAGATGCAGCACAGGTGTCAAAATTAACACATAGCTGCTGTGCGCAGATTCCTGAGCGTTGTTATTTGCTGTACAGGAGTCTGCGCTATTGTGTGATCCCTTGGCCATGCGCTGTGAGCGCTTCCTGTCTTATGACCTCATTTCATGTTGGCCGTTGCGGTTAGCGGTGGACATGAATCCCAGACCCACAGTGTGTTTTTAAAAAATCACACTGCGGTGCTGGGATTCGTGCCCTGGTGCACTAAATATGTTTGCCGCTCACACATGTCCTTACACCTGCTTCAGACTGGGCGGCCTCATCTGATCCCTTCTCGCATGCCGCGGCCATGAGGCTGCACAGTCTGAAGAAGGCGGAAGGAGATGAGTTAAGACAGGCGAAGATATGCACTGCTCGTGCCCATCAATCACACCCTCGCAGTCAAAATAATTAAGACAACGAGGAGCATTTTATTCAGGCAGGGCGGACGCACAGGCGCAACTAGCCAACCGATGATGTCAGAAGACGGGAAGCGCTACCAAGGGGGGTGCTGCGTATCATTAGAAAGGAAAGTCACACCTCAGGGACAGTGGAATGGTCTCAAAGAGACACATTTTGTACGTGTTGAGTTCCACGTGGGCAAGGATAAAAAGTCAGCCACCTTGTACAAATGCAGCAGTACTGCTGTACAAGGTGGCTGTTATACATAGAAACACCTGGGGGAGAGGGGGCCAGGCTCCCTTCAATTTCAGTTCATGTGCCTGCGTGGCGTTTGCAGGACACGTTGCCAGCTACACAGCAGGGGAACAGCTGGCGTTGCTGAACCCCACTAACACATTGGCTGGTGTTTTTCTCTGTGCAGCTAGCAGTTCCGGGCAAAAACTAGCGGAGTTAGAGCCCAGGGTCAGCAGGAGGAGGAGGAGAGGAGCAAAGTGTAGGCCGAAGCCTGCACTGGTGGAAGCTTTTGGTCGGTTGTGCCAGCGTGGCTTGTGCTGGACACGATGCCGACTACACAGCAGGGGAACAGCTGGCGGTGCTGAACCCCACTGACACATCACCTAGTGTTTTTTCTGTGTAGACAACACTTCCAGGTGTCAACTGACAGTGTTGAAACCCAGGGAATCAAAGAGGAGCAGAGTGTAGGCCGAAGCCTGCAGTGGAGCAAGTGTAAAGGGAACCTTTAACCCCCCCCCCCCCCCCCAGGCATTTGTTGCTGAAAGAGCCATCTTGTACAGCAGTAATACTGCACATGGAAAATGGTGGCTCCGAAAATAATGCTCCTTGCAAACGCTGAAGTACACACTCATATAATGTGTCCCCTCACACCGTCAAACCATCCCGGAAGTGGGACTTTCCTTTGTAATGTGACACAGCACAGCCGTCATTCCAACCCCCTTGGTGCCGTGCGCCACCTCCTCAACATTGTTTGGTTCTGTCACGGAGCCCGCGCTGTAATGTTATCCCTTGGCCATGCACAGTTAGCGGTGCCCGTCTTCTGACATCATTTAGGTGTCAGGCTGGCAGTGCCTGTGCGTCAAAGCTGCCCGAGATCCAACCTTGCAGTGTCATCAAATGTAATCCCACTGCGGGCCAGGGATCCATGGGCATGCGCAGTGCATATCATCGCCTCTCACTCACCTCCTTCATGCTTCTTCAGACTGTGCGGCGTCACGGCCGTGGCATGCTATTAGGGATCAGCTGACGCCGCCTAGTCTGAAGAAGCATGAAGAAGGGGAATGAGAGGCTAGTATATGCACTGCGCATGGCCATGGATACCAGGCCCACTGTGGGATCACATTAGACGACACTGCGAGGTGGGATTTCGGGCAGCGTGGACGCACAGGCGCAGCCAGGACGACAACAAATGATGTCAGAGGACGGGCAGCGCAAACTGTGCATGGCCAAGGGATAACATAACAGTGCAGGGTCCATGACGGAATCAAACAACGCTAAGGAGGCAGCGCACGGTGCCAAGGGGGTAGCAATGACGGCTGTGCTGCGTCACATTACCAGCTGTGCTGCGTCACATTACGGCTGTGCTGCGTCACATACCAGCAAGCAAAAAAAGAAAAGGGCACACAGCAACAAGTGACAGCAAAAAGTACAGCCAAGAAGCAACGAAGAGTGGTGGTGGTGGGAGACTCACTACTGAGAGGCACCGAAGCAGCCATCTGCAGACTGGACATAACTGCAAGAGAAGTATGCTGCCTTCCAGGTGCGATGATCAAGGATGTGACCGATAGGATACCAAAGCTCTTCAGCTCCAAGGACGTCCACCCATTTCTTCTGATACATGTTGGCACCAATGACACGGCAAGGAAGGACCTACCGACAATCTGCAAGGACTTTGAAGAGTTGGGGAAGAAAGTAAAGGAACTGGATGCACAGGTAGTTTTTTCTTCTATCCTTCCAGTAGACGGGCATGGCACCAGGAGATGGAACAGGATCCTTGATGCAAACAACTGGCTAAGACGATGGTGCAGACAACAAGGATTTGGATTCCTGGACCACGGTGTGAATTACTGGTATGATTGACTCCTCGCCAGAGACGGACTACACCTCAACAAACCTGGGAAACACACATTCGCCAGAAGACTCGCTACACTCATCAGGAGGGCGTTAAACTAGAAGAAGAGGGGACGGGAAGAAAAACATTAGACTCGAACAAAGACGACCCAGGAAAACATACTCAGAAGGGAGGTAAGAACATTTCTAAAACAATCCACAGTGAGGAGATTGGAACAAAACAAAATCCTCTAAACTGCATGCTCGCAAACGCCAGAAGCCTGACAAACAAGATGGAAGAACTAGAAGCAGAAATATCTACAAGTAACTTTGACATAGTGGGAATAACCGGGACATGGTTAGATGAAAGCTATGACTGGGCAGTTAACTTACAGGGTTACAGTCTGTTTAGAAAGGATCGTAAAAATCGGAGAGGAGGAGGGGTTTGTCTCTATGTAAAGTCTTGTCTAAAGTCCACTTTAAGGGAGGATATTAGCGAAGGGAATGAGGATGTCGAGTCCATATGGGTTGAAATTCATGGAGGGAAAAATGGTAACAAAATTCTCATTGGGGTCTGTTACAAACCCCCAAATATAACAGAAAGCATGGAAAGTCTACTTCTAAAGCAGATAGATGAAGCTGCAACCCATAATGAGGTCCTGGTTATGGGGGACTTTAACTACCCGGATATTAACTGGGAAACAGAAACCTGTGAAACCCATAAAGGCAACAGGTTTCTGCTAATAACCAAGAAAAATTATCTTTCACAATTGGTGCAGAATCCAACCAGAGGAGCAGCACTTTTAGACCTAATACTATCTAATAGACCTGACAGAATAACAAATCTGCAGGTGGTTGGGCATTTAGGAAATAGCGACCACAATATTGTGCAGTTTCACCTGTCTTTCACTAGGGGGACTTGTCAGGGAGTCACAAAAACATTGAACTTTAGGAAGGCAAAGTTTGAACAGCTTAGAGATGCCCTTAATCTGGTAGACTGGGACAATATCCTCAGAAATGAGAATACAGATAATAAATGGGAAATGTTTAAGAACATCCTAAATAGGCAGTGTAAGCGGTTTATACCTTGTGGGAATAAAAGGACTAGAAATAGGAAAAACCCAATGTGGCTAAACAAAGAAGTAAGACAGGCAATTAACAGTAAAAAGAAAGCATTTGCACTACTAAAAGCAGGATGGCACCATTGAAGCTCTAAAAAACTATAGGGAGAAAAATACTTTATCTAAAAAACTAATTAAAGCTGCCAAAAAGGAAACAGAGAAGCACATTGCTAAGGAGAGTAAAACTAATCCCAAACTGTTCTTCAACTATATCAATGTAGGCCCCTTAAAAAATAGTGAGGAAAGAATGGTTGTAGATGACGAGGAAAAAGCTAACATATTAAACACCTTCTTCTCCACGGTATTCACGGTGGAAAATGAAATGCTAGGTGAAATTCCGCAGGACTGGCGCATAGCAAATGTGGTGCCAATATTCAAAAAGGGCTCTAAAAGTGAACCTGGAAATTATAGGCCAGTAAGTCTAACCTCTATTGTTGGTAAAATATTTGAAGGGTTTCTGAGGGATGTTATTCTGGATTATCTCAATGAGAATAACTGTTTAACTCCATATCAGCATGGGTTTATGAGAAATCGCTCCTGTCAAACCAATCTAATCAGTTTTTATGAAGAGGTAAGCTATAGACTGGACCACGGTGAGTCATTGGACGTGGTATATCTCGATTTTTCCAAAGCGTTTGATACCGTGCCGCACAAGAGGTTGGTACACAAAATGAGAATGCTTGGTCTGGGGGAAAATGTGTGTAAATGGGTTAGTAACTGGCTTAGTGATAGAAAGCAGAGGGTGGTTATAAATGGTATAGTCTCTAACTGGGTCGCTGTGACCAGTGGGGTACCGCAGGGGTCAGTATTGGGACCTGTTCTCTTCAACATATTCATTAATGATCTGGTAGAAGGTTTACACAGTAAAATATCGATATTTGCAGATGATACAAAACTATGTAAAGCAGTTAATACAAGAGAAGATAGTATTCTGCTACAGATGGATCTGGATAAGTTGGAAACTTGGGCTAAAAGGTGGCAGATGAGGTTTAACAATGATAAATGTAAGGTTATACACATGGGAAGAGGGAATCAATATCACCATTACACACTGAACGGGAAACCACTGGGTAAATCTGACAGGGAGAAGGACTTGGGGATCCTAGTTAATGATAAACTTACCTGGAGCAGCCAGTGCCAGGCAGCAGCTGCCAAGGCAAACAGGATCATGGGGTGCATTAAAAGAGGTCTGGATACACATGATGAGAGCATTATACTGCCTCTGTACAAATCCCTAGTTAGACCGCACATGGAGTACTGTGTCCAGTTTTGGGCACCGGTGCTCAGGAAGGATATAATGGAACTAGAGAGAGTACAAAGGAGGGCAACAAAATTAATAAAGGGGATGGGAGAACTACAATACCCAGCTAGATTAGCGAAATTAGGATTATTTAGTCTAGAAAAAAGACGACTGAGGGGCGATCTAATAACCATGTATAAGTATATAAGGGGACAATACAAATATCTCGCTGAGGATCTGTTTATACCAAGGAAGGTGACGGGCACAAGGGGGCATTCTTTGCGTCTGGAGGAGAGAAGGTTTTTCCACCAACATAGAAGAGGATTCTTTACTGTTAGGGCAGTGAGAATCTGGAATTGCTTGCCTGAGGAGGTGGTGATGGCGAACTCAGTCGAGGGGTTCAAGAGAGGCCTGGATGTCTTCCTGGAGCAGAACAATATTGTATCATACAATTATTAGGTTCTGTAGAAGGACGTAGATCTGGGTATTTATTATGATGGAATATAGGCTGAACTGGATGGACAAATGTCTTTTTTCGGCCTTACTAACTATGTTACTATGTTACTATGTTACATTACAAAGGAAAGTCCCACCTCTGGGACGGTTGGACGGTGTGAGGGGACACATTACATGAGTGTGTAGTTCAGCGTTTCCAAGGAGCCTAATTTCAAGAGCGACCTTTCCCTTGTGCAGTATTAGTGCTGCACATGGTGGCTCTTTCAGTAACAAACGCCTAGGGGGGGGGGGGACAGGTCCCCTTACATTTTAGTTGTGCCAGCGTGGTGGTCGCATGACACGTTGCCGGATACACAGCTGGGGATCAGCTGACGTTACTGAACCCCAATAACAGAGGAGCGACTGTTGACTGTGCACACAGCACTACCAGGCACCAACTGGCGGTGTTAGAGCCCAGGGACAGCAGGAGGAGCAGATTGGAGGTATTACCGCACACACAGCTGGGGATCAGCTGACGTTACTGAACCCCAATAACAGAGGAGCGACTGTTGACTGTGCACACAGCACTTCCAGGCACCAACTGGCGGTGTTAGAGCCCAGGGACAGCAGGAGGAGCAGATTGGAGGTATTACCGCACACACAGCTGGGGATCAGCTGACGTTACTGAACCCCAATAACAGAGGAGCGACTGTTGACTGTGCACACAGCACTTCCAGGCACCAACTGGCGGTGTTAGAGCCCAGGGACAGCAGGAGGAGCAGAGGAACAGAGTGTAGGCCGAAGCTTGATTGGAGCAAGTTGAAAGGGAACCTTTAACCCCCCCCCAAGACGTTTGTAGCTGAAAGAGCCATCTTGTGCAGCGCTAAGGATGCAAAAGGAAAAGGTTGCTCTTTTAATTATGCTCCTTGCAAACACAGAAGTAAACACTAAAAATGTGTCCCCTTATACCGTTAAACCGTCACGGAGGTGCGAATTTCCTTCGTAATGGGACACAGCACAGCTGTCATTCCTATCCCCTTGGTGCCGTGTGCTGCCTCCTCAGCGTTGTTTTAAGCTGTCACGGAGCCTGCGCTGTTCTGTTATCCCTTGGCCATGCCCAATTAGCGCTGCCTGTCTTCTGACATAATTTGGTGTCAGGCTGTCAGTGCCTGTGCGTCCACGCTGCTCCAGATCCCACCTCGCAGTCTCGTCTAACGTAATCCCACTGCGGGCCTTGGATCCATGGGCATGCACAGTGCATATCCTCGACTCTCACTCCCCTCCTTCCCTCTTCTTCAGACTGTGCGTTGTCACGGCCGTGGCATGCTATTAGGGATCAGCTGATGGCGCACAGTCTAAAGAAGGCGGAGGGAAATGAGCGAGAGCCCGAGGGGAAGATATGCACTGCGCATGCCCATGGATCCCAGGCCCGCAGTGTGACTCAATCAGAAGACACTGCGAGGCGGGATCTATGGCAGCGCGGCCGCACAGGCGCAGCCAGCCTGACACCAAATTATGTCAGAAGACAGGCAGCGCAAATAGGGCATGGCCAAGGGATAACAGAACAGCGCAGGCTCCGTGACAGCTTAAAACAACGCTGAGGAGGCAGCGCATGGCACCAAGGGGGTAGGAATGACGGCTGTGCTGCGTCACATTACGAAGGAAAGTCCCAGCTCTGGGACGGTATAACGGTATCAGTGAACACATTTTATAAGTGTTAAGTTCTGCGTGTGCAAGGAGCCCCAAAAAAATAGCTACCTTTTCCTTGTGCAGCATTACTGCTGCACAAGAAGGCTCTTTCAGTAACAAACGACGGGGGGGGGGGGGGGGGGGGCAGGTTCCCTTACATTCAGGTTGTTGTGCCAGCGTAGCGGTCGCAGGACACATTGCCGGCTACACAGCTGGGGATCAGCTGACGTTACTGAAACCCAATAACACTGGGTCGTATGTTTTGACTGTGCAGCCTGCACTTCTGAGCCGCAACTGGCGGTGTTGGAGCCCAGGAATAGCATTTCAGGTGGTAGAAAGATGAACACAGCAGAAGACCTGGATGACACCCAATTAATTAATCAGGCAGAGGAGTGGCAAATTCCTGCGAGATCCAGGCCTGGTTCATTTTCAGGAAAGTAAGCCGGTCAACGTTATCGGAGGATAGTCGCATGCGACGGTCTGTTAGTACACCACCTGCGGCACTAAAGACACGTTCCGATAAGACACTAGCCGCAGGGCAAGCCAGCACCTCCAATGCATACTGACTTAGCTCTGGCCATGTATCCAGCTTAGAGACCCAAAACTTGAACGGGGAAGAGCCGTCGGGGAGTACAGTAAGAGGGCAAGCCATGTAGTCTGTCACCATCTGACGGAACCGTTGCCTCCTGCTGACTGGAGCCGCCGGTGATGGTGTAGACATTTGGGGCGGGCACACAAAAGTGTGCCAGAGTTGTGCCATACTCGGCTTGCCTTGGGCAGAGGCACTGCTTCTGCTCCCTCTTTGGGCAGAGCCTCCCCCACTGCCTCGACGCACTGAGCTGCTTTGTAAAGCACTAGCAGCACTCCTCTCAGTTGGACAGGAGAAGATGATGGAATTAACCAGTGTGTCGTGGTACTCCCGCAATTTACGTTCCCGGGTCAACGCAGGGATGAGGTTTTGGACGTTGTCCCGGTAGCGAGGATCGAGGAGGGTGAACACCCAATAATCAGGCATGTTGAGAATGTGGTCGATGCGGCGGTCATTTCTCAGGCACTGCAGCATAAAATCCACCATGTGCTGCAGAGTGCCAACCGGCCCAGAAACGCTGTCCCCTGCTTGAGACATGATCTCTGCCCGCTCGTCATCACCCCACCCTCGCTGTACACACTGACCACTGGACAATTGTGTCGCTCCCTCCTCTGGACGGAGCTCTTCCTCGTCCATTGACTCCTCCTCATCCTCCTCACAAATTGGCCCCTGCGTACCCCTTTGTGAGGAACCACGTGGCGCTGACTCTCCAGAAGCTGATGGAAAAGGTGACTCCTCATCCTCCACCTCTTCCACCACATCATCCCTTAACCCTTGCAAAGTTTGCTGAAGCAGGCAGATAAGGGGGACAGTCATGCTGACTAGTGCATCATCTGCACTTGCCATCCGCGTGGAATAATCAAAAGGACGCAAAACCTGGCAGACGTCCTTCAGAGTGGCCCACTCTGTGGTTGTGAAGTCTGATCGGCGCTGACTGCGACTTCTTTGCGCCTGATGCAGCTGGTACTCCATAACTGCTTGCTGCTGCTCACACAACCGCTCCAACATATGTAACGTGGAATTCCACCGGGTAGGTAGGTCACATATGATGCGGTGTTCCGGAAGGCGGAATCTGCGCTGCAGAGCAGCAATGCGGGATCTGGCCAAGCTGGAACGCCGCAAGTGAGCACACTCTAGGCGGACCTTGTGCAGCAGGGCATCAAGATCCGGATAGTCCCTCAGAAAACTCTGCACAACCAAATTGAGCACATGTGCCAGACATGGGATGTGAGTGAGGTTGCCAAGGGCTAAAGCTGCCACCAGATTTCGGCCATTGTCACACACTACCATGCCTGGCTGGAGATTCGCTGGCAGTAACCACACATCGCTCTCCTGCTTGATGGCATTCCAGAGCTCCTGCGCTGTGTGGCTTCGATGCCCCAATGAAACTAGTTTCAAGACGGCCTGCTGACGTTTGGCCACGGCTGTGCTCATGTCGGTCATAGGTAAACGTTCACGGGTCCATGTGGGGGTGGACTGTGACGGATCCTGCAGAGAGGAATCAGAGGAACTGGTGTAAGAGGAGGAGTCGATGCGTACAGACTGGATTCCTGCAATCCTTGGAGTGGGCAGGACACGTCCTGCGCCACTCGCACGATCTGTACCTGGCTCAACAACATTAACCCAATGGGCAGTGAGGGAAACATATCGCCCCTGTCCATGCTGACTGGTCCACGCATCGGTGGTGAGGTGGACCTTGCTACTGACGGCGTTCAGTAGCGCATGTTTTATGTTTGCCTCAACATGCCTGTGCAGGGCAGGGACAGCCTGCCTGCTGAAGTAAAAGCGGCTGGGCACCTTGTACTGTGGGACTGCCAATGCCATCAAGTCACGGAAGCTGTCAGTCTCCACCAGCCTGAACGAGAGCATTTCCAGGGACAACAGTTTGGCAATGCCTGCATTCAGAGCCTGTGCTCGTGGGTGGTTGGCCGAGAATGCCCGCCTTTTCTCCCATGCCTGTACTACCGATGGCTGTAGAGTAGACTGGGAGTGTGAGGATGACTGGGAAGGTGGTGCTGTGGGTGGAATTACACAAGGTCTCTGGGAGGAAGCCAAACCAGCTGTGCGTGAGCTGGAGGAAGAGGCAACACGAGCTGAAGAGGTGGTAGCTGCCGCTGTTGGTTGGCCTACATCTTCAGTGTGTTTCTGTAACTCCACCGCGTGCCTGGTCCGCACATGTTTCCACATATTTGTGGTATTGAGGTTGCTGACATTTTTCCCTCTTTTTACTTTATGATGACACAGCTTGCATTTGACAAAACAAATGTCATCTGCAACTGTGTCAAAAAAGGACCAGGCACTGCAAGTCTTGGGAGCGCCCTTTTTGGCTTTGGAAAGAGACAGGCTCCTAACGGGTGCCAAAGTGGAGGCTACAGGCTCCGCAGTCTTCCCCCTCCCTCTCCCTCTTTGGCCCGTAAGAGGAAGCTCTTCCTCTGAGCTGCTCCCACCACCTTCCTGTTCCTCACGCCACGATGGGTCAACGACCTCATCATCTCCACTACCCTCTGCCACCAACTGCTCCTCCTGGGTAGTCTCAGCAGCACAGTACGCACGAGAAAGCGGCACCTGAGTTTCATCATCAGATGCGTACTGCGCTGTGGTCACCGGAGGCACTGGCCCACCTGCCTCTTCAGAGTCAGAGAGAAAAGGGTGTTGGGCATCACTGCACACTGCCTCTTCTTCCATTTCTCCAATGCTGCTTGGCTGGCCCCCTGTTTCCAAGCCAAGAGATTCAGAGAACAGAAGTAGAGACGGCTCCTGCCCTGGGCTCTCTGACTGCCTGGCCAATTTGGCAGGTGGTGAAGAGACAGATGGCTGCTCTCCAGTGCTCTGTGCCTGAGAGGATGTGGCACTAACTGAAGTCGATGCCGAGGCGTTAGCTGCCATCCACCCGACAACGGCTTCAATTTGGTCTTCACGCAGCAGCGGTGCACGGCGCTCTCCGACAAAGCTGCGCATGAAGGACTGTTCCCTGCTGAAACTGAGTGACGACGAGTCACCGGCGCCCGCAGCAGGCACAGAATCACCACGTCCTCTCCCTGCTCCTCTCCCTGCTCCGCGCCCACGCCCACGTGCCTTACTCCCTGCCCTCTTCATCTTGGTTGACAGATAAAGATAAGCAGAAAAGTACTAAGGCCTTAGTGTGCTTATTCCTGTAATGCTCCTCCTAACAGGTGTAAGAAACACTAATGTTGTAAATTGTGGACTAAACTTTATTATTTTTCAAATGTGGCCTACACAAGTGTTAAGTTGTGTTTGGTGAACTTAACTTTTTTTTTGGTGCAGATCGGGCTACAGAGCTAGTTTAAATCACACGGAGACCGTGCAGACAGCCGTAAACGGCGCTGCAAGGCCAAAAAACCCTCCTCTAGGTTATCCTATATAGTGTTTTTCCACTATTTAGCTGGATACAAGTGGAAAGACACTAATAGGAATTTTTTTTTTCAAATTTTAAACTGGCTGCACTATTTGAAAAAAAGGAAATTGTTTTTCAAGGTATGAGGCAGTAACGCACCCTGAGCTGAATCCAACCGGCTATGGCTGCACACAGACTACAGGGCGAGCTGCGCTCACACAGAGACCGTGCAGACAGCCGTAAACGGCGCTGCAAGGCCCAAAAAAACCCCTCTAGGTTATCCTATATAGTGTTTTTCCACTATTTAGCTGGATACGAGTGGAAAGACACTTATAGGATTTTTTTTTTTTCAAATTTTAAACAGGCTGCACTATTTGAAAAAAAAGGAAAATTTTTCTCAAGGTATGAGCCAGTAACGAACCCTGAGCTGAATCCAACCGGCTATGGCTGCACACAGACTACAGGGCGAGCTGGGCTCACACGGAGACCATGCAGACAGCCGTAAACGGCGCTGCAAGGCCAAAAAACCCTCCTCTAGGTTATCCTATATAGTGTTTTTCCACTATTTAGCTGGATACGAGTGGAAAGACACTAATAGGAATTTTTTTTTTCAAATTTTAAACAGGCTGCACTATTTGAAAAAAAGGAAAATTTTTCTCAAGGCATGAGCCAGTAACGAACCCTGAGCTGAATCCAACCGGCTATGGCTGCACACAGACTGCAGGGCGAGCTGGGCTCACACGGAGACCGTGCAGACAGCCGTAAACGGCGCTGCAAGGCCCTAAAACCCCCCTCTAGGTTATCCTATGTAGTGTTTTTCCACAATAGAGCTGGAGACTGGTGGAAAAACACTAATAGGAAATTTGAGAAAAAATGTGCAGCAGGCTGCACTAAGAGCAAAAAAGAACAACTGTGTGAGGCAGTGTGAACCCCCCCTGAGCTGAATACAACCGGGTATATGGATGCACACAGACTACAGAGTGAGCTGCACACACACACACACACAGAGACCTTGCAGAACGCTGTTAAAACAGCGCTGCAAGGCAAGATCAAGGTGAACAGTGAAGAACACACAGCGTTTTGCTAAATTAGCCTTTGGAAAGGAAAATAAAGCAATTAGCAAGCTCAACTGGCCCTCAGTTAGAACACAGCGTCCTGTCCCTAACTGAAATCACAGCAGAGTGAGCGCAAAATGGCGGCAGCGCTTTTTTATAGTGCAGAGTGACATCATTTCAGCAGCCAATCCCAGCCTTGCCAGTACTTACATGCCCACCATGCTAAACAGGATGTGCCCACACTTTCATTCATTCCTCATTGGCTGCTGCGTTCAATTTGAATTCTGGGAACTTCCGATTCCGGTATCCGATACGCGGGAAGTATCGGAATTCGGTATCGGAATTCCGATACCGCAAATATCGGCCGATACCCGATACTTGCGGTATCGGAATGCTCAACACTAGTGGTGAGTTGTGATTTGGAAAGGAGGCGAGTAAGGTCTCCTTCAGTGATGTTGGAGAGGGAAGTTATTGGGGAAGGGCAGAGGTCTGGTATACGGAGTGGTGGAACAGTAAATGTTTGCCTTGACTAGTCGATCTTGTTTTTGAAGTAGGTGGCAAATTCCTCAGAAGAGATGAGGGGACTTGGATGTGGCAGTGGCGGGCGAAGGAGAGAGTTAAATGTGCTGAACAGTTGTATTGGGTTATAGGATAGTGAAGATACAAGGTTAGTGAAATAGGTCTGTTTAGCAGAAGTGAGGGCTAGTTTGAAGGCAAGTGTAGCTTGTTTAAAAGCAGTGAAGTTGTCTGGCAGGTGTGTTTTTTTCCAAAGCCACTCCGTGACCCTGGATGCTTGTCGAGTTTTTTGGTGAGGTTGTTATGCCAGGGTTTCCTATTGATTTGTCACACTTCGCCATGCATGAGGGGGCAACTGAGTCTATGGCTGATGTGAGGGTGTAGTTATAGAAAGCGGAGGCGCTATCCGTGTCGTGGAGTGAAGATATGGAAGACACGGGTAAAAGAGAGTCTGAGAATGTCTAGGTGTGCAAGGTTTCTGCAAGGATGGGGTAGTGGCTGGACATGGGGGGTGGGTGAGGAGGACAAGAATGAGAAGGTGAGTAGATGGTAGTCAGATGGGGAAGGGAGAGGTTGTGAGATTAGATAAGGAACAGAGGCAGGTGAAGATAAGGTCTAGCGTATGTCTGTCTGTGTGGGTGGCTGTGGAGGACCACTGAGTAAGTCCAAAGGATTAGGTAAGGGACAGGAGCTTGGAGGCTGCTGGCTGGCGGGTGTCAGGTGTTGCATTATTTCAGTTGCAAATCTTTATTCATTACATAGTGGAATGTGTTGAGAACAATAAAACATAAAAATGATCAATGTAAATCAGAGTGAATATCCCATGGAGGTCTGGATTTTGAATGACACTCAAAATCAAAGTGAAAAATCAAATTACAGGTTGATCCAACTTCAGTGGAAATGCCTCAAGACAAGGAAATGATGTTCAGTTGTGAGTTGCCTCCATCTGCCTGTATGACCTCCCTACAATGCCTGGGCAAGCTTCTGATGAGGCAGAGGATGGTCTCCTGAGGGATCTCCTCCCAGACCTGGACTAAAGCATCCGTCAACTCCTGGACAGTCTGTGGTGCAACGTGAAGTTGGTGGATGGTGCGAGACATGATGTCCCAGATGTGTTCAATCAGAATTCAGGTCTGGGGAATGTGTGGGCCAGTCCATAGCTTCAATGCCTTCATCTTACAGGAACAGCTGACATACTCCACCCACATGATGTCTGGCATTGTCCTGCATTAGGAGGAACCCAGGGCCAACCGCACCAGAATATGGTCTCACAAGGGGTCTGAGGATCTCATCTCAGTACTTAATGGCAGTCAGGCTACCTCTGGCGAGCACATGGAGGGCTGTGTCACCCTCCAAAGAAAAGCCACCCCACACCATTACTGACCCATTGCCTGTCACATGTGCTCAGTGTGAGGCTGCAGTCACACTAGCAGTATTTGGTCAGCATTTTACATCAGTATTTGTAAGCCAAAATAAGATTGGAACAAATAGAAGAAAAGTATAACAGAAATACCCTGTTTCCCCGAAAGTAGGACCCCCCCGAAAGTAAGACAGGGTGGGGGTTTCGGGGGGGTCCTCCAATGTAAGGCCTCCCCCGAATGTAAGGCAGGGTTGGGGGGGCCGCTGTGAAATGTAAGGCCCTTACCTTTGGGCCGCCGCTGTCCCCCATTGGGTCCCCAGGCTCCAGAGGTGTCCTCAGGTGCAGCTGGGCGGGTCCAGTGCTCATGGGGTTAACTCGCCGTGTTAACCCCGCAATCCGTCCAGCTCAACAGCTCATTGGCCGCCCCTGCTCCCCACATCACCGCCGGCCCCCGGCTCGAGCGCTGATTGGCCAATCAGCTCGAGTGCTGATTGGCCCAGCAGCTCGAGCTGTAATTGGCCGCCCCAGCCCCACGTCACCGCTGTTTCCCTGCTGATTGGCACAGCGTTCCCTGCAGCACAGGCCTTCCGCACCCACAGCCGCACCGCAGAGGAAAACGTCCAGCATTTAAAAACCAAGTAGGGAAACATGTACTGTATAGGGTATGGGGCTGTGTGCAGTGGGATACGGCACTGTTATGGGGTATGGGGCTGTGTGCAGTGGGATACGGCACTGTTATGGTATGCAGGCAGAGGGTATACGGCAATTACCGTACAGTACCGTACCGTAGTGTGTACGGTAGTAACAAGATATTCTTGATACGCTACATTTGTTTTATTCTACTGTTTGGTGATGACCGACTCTTCAGCATGTTAATAAATGTTGATTTATTGGTTAAAAAGAAATTGTCATTTTTTTTTCGGCTAATGTAAGACCTCCCCCGAAAGTAAGACAGGGTGGGACTTTTTGGGGTAAAATTAATGTAAGACAGGGTCTTACTTTCGGGGAAACATGGTATATGCACCACTTCTGCATTTATCACCCACTCCTGGTTTTGGCTTACAATTGTTGATGCAAAATACTGACCAAATACTGCTAGTGTGACGGCAGCCTCAACCTGCTTTCATCTGTAAAGAGCACAGGGCGCCAGTGACGAATTTGCCAATCCTGGTGTTCTGTGGCCAATGCCAATCGTCCTGCACGGTGTTGGGCTTTGAGCACAACCCTCAACTGTGAACGTCGGGCACTTAGACCATCCTCATGGAGTCGGTTTCTAACCGTTTGTGCAGACACATGCACATTTGTAGCCTGCTGGAGGTCATTTTGCAGGGCTCTGGCAGTGCTCCTCCTGTTTCTAATTGCACAAAGGCTGAGATAGCGGTCCTGCTGCTGGGTTGTTGCTCTCCTACGGCCCCCTCCACGTGTCTTGGTGTACTGGCCTGCCTCCTGGTAGTGCCTCCAGCCTCTGGACACTACGCTGACGGACACAGCAAACCTTCTAGCTTGTCACAGCTCGCATTCATATGCCATCCTAGATGAGCTGCACTACCTGAGTCACTTGTGTTGGTTGTAGAGTCTGTCTCATGCTACCATGAGTGTGAAAGCACAACCAACATTCAAAAGTGACCAAAAAATCAGCCAAAAAGCATTGGTACTGAGATGTGGTCTGTGGTCCCATTTGCAGAATGACTCCTTTGAGTGTGTCTTGATAAAATTGCCAATAATTTCCATCTGTTGTCTATACCATTTGCACAACAGCATGTGAAATTGATTGTCAAACAAGGTTGCTTCCTAAGTGTACAGTTTGATTTCACAGAAGTTTGAATTACTTAGAGTTATATTCTGTTGTTTAAGTGTTCCCTTTATTTTTTTAAGCAGTGTAGTTTAGATGGCGTGTCAGGTTTGCACATGCGTGCCGTCGTCACCGCCGGAAGAGGATCCCCACACTCCAGCATTCACCAGACACGAACGTCATGGAGAAATCCCCAGGTGACATCAGTGACATGCGCATTTGGACTATTTGAAGCCAGAAGTAATGGGTCTCTCCTAGGGCACAGGACACATGCATGAGACAGCGGCCATCGCAGTGGAGTCCAAACCAAGACAAAACATCAAATGTATGGAGATGCAATACCAAGTACAACAAGAGAAAGGTGATAACAAGAGACACAAGAGAAGTGATACAATGTGTATACTTGTTGTAACATAATACATATGTGATAAGTAGTGATGGGCGAGCACTAAAATGCTCGGGCGCTCATTGCTTGGGTCAAGTAAATTGGAATACTTGGGTACTCAACCCGAGCAACAAGCCCAATGTAAGTCTATAGGAAACCCGGGTATTTTTACCATGACCCCCCTTTTAAGGTCTAAAAATGTTTGAAAATGATGGAAACACTGCTCAAATGACACAGGAACGTCATGGGGATCACCCCTGGAAGCATTTCTGACTCCCAGGTCACAGCGGTAAGCAATGAGGTCAGAGTTTTACGCCATTTTTACAGGTGCACCAAAACACATACAAAAAGGAAACCAAAATGTTTTTTGCTGTGAAAAATGTTGAGGTACATCCTTTCCAGGGTAATGACTTGTATATAAGGCAAAATTATTAAACCCAGACCAAAATGTTCCTCCACCACGTTCGCTGTGTTCACGTGCAGCGTTTTTGATGCGTTTATCAACTTTAACATTGCTTTCAACCAATACAAATGCATTCACTGGGAAATGTAATTGTGACATTTAACAAGCCTAGCTGGCCATGTGGTTTGTGGCACATAAGGAGTCACATATTGCTTAATTTCTGAAACAGGGACTCTTAAAATCACAAAGCCTATTTTTAGAGGGGCATCAGGCAGCATTAATATTCTTAAAGGGCCATTATTAAACAGTGGGTCTCCTATGCTGTTAGTGCCTATGCAGTGAGTGGCTGGGCTGCCAAGAAATACAATGCACCCCAATACCCCTTTCACGAGAGGTACAGGAGGGCCTCCTAAAAAAATGTTGCATTGAATGCAAGGCCTGCCTTGCTTTCAAGTCATATGCACCCCAATAAGCCTTTGAACCCAGATACTGAACAGTCTTCAGGTGGTCCTGTCATACAATTTCCTTATGCATTGAATACAAGGTCCGCATTGACTCAAATTTGCATGCACCCCAATCCCCCCTTGGAAGAAACATGGAGGAGAGCATCCTAAAAAATCTGTCCCATTACAAAGGAGCGTCTCCTAGACTGGCAATTCCCATATACTAAGTGTATTTCCCCCTGGACTAACAAAATTGTTAAAAATATTTAATGGGCATCATAGACACCCTTGCCAAAAATTGGACTGCCTGAAGCAGCAACAGAACCTGTTAACCCAGGTGATCTAGTGGCAGAGAATAAGGAGACATAATGAATGATCCATCATACTGAAATTAAAAAAATGAATAAAGGATGTGAATCCACCTATGAAAGAAAATAACAAAAGGGAGGGGCGAACACAGGTTCATACATATGAAGCCAGAATGTGTCCAACGAGATATGTTAGTCCCTAGCAACAGCTCAGAGAAAGAGATCTAAATAAAAATATAATATAATAGTATTTCAATATTTTTAGATTGGTGAGGTATACACTAGATCATAAGAGGATGGTCCAGGGATAGAAAAAAATGGAAAGACCGTGTGGGATACCAGGTGGTGGTGGTGGCTAAGTGACTGTAAGCATTATCCGCTTTCCAGCCAACAACCGTTTCACACTGCTCTGGCTCAAATAGTGGTGTGCTGCTGTACCCTAGAAACTGGGACAGGAAGGTCGAGTGCGAAGATGTGGGTCTTTGCTGTGATCCACTTTCTGCTTGTCACGTCCACTTCCCTGTCCCTTGCCTTGCCTATTTTAAATGGACTACTAAAATATTTGAAAAGCTGAATCCAAATGGATTTATTTGGAGAAAAATTATATGTGATCAGTATGCCTGAAACGCAAGTAGTTGGAGACCACTGATACACCGAGCGTCTGACGGAGATAAGACAGGTAATTTTTTTTATATATATATATATTTTTTAAAGAAAAAATGAGTAGACCAAGGTTAGTAGATCAAAAAATACAACGTACGCCTGCAAAGCAAAGATTTGGACACCACAGATACACCAGGCGTCTGACGGAGAGAACAGACTGTATAATTTTTCTTTAAGGTTTTTTTGTAATTTTGTAAAACAATAAATACTGAGTAGACCAAGGCTAGCAGACAGGACAATACAATGTATGCCTGTGAACCCGAAGATTTTGACACCACAGATACACCAGGTGTGTGACGGAGATAACAAACAGTATAATTTTTTATTTTTTCATTTTTTTTCATTTTTGAAAACAATAAATACTGAGTAGACCAAGGCTAGCAGACAGAACAATGCAACATATGCCTGCAAAGCACAGATTTTGACACCACTGATACACCAGGCGTCAGCCAGAGATAACAGAATAATCAAAATATGGCCATGATTTTTTTTGGCACAATAAAATTGTGTGAAACAGTTGGCTATGACACCCAACAAAATTGGAGTACTAAAATTTTAAGATATTTAGCGCAATGATATGCGATGCGTGTGTCGTACAACTAAATATTTTTGGGTCAGCTACAGATTTTTGGGGCAGCGATTTTTTGGCGCACTCACATTTGATGCCTAGGCCCCCCCAAAAAAATATATTTTCATTCTCTTGTATTGCAATGACCTGGCTGTAGTCTGCAGCATGACCAAGCAAATAAATGTTGAAAAAAGGGGCTATGGATTGCTTTATAATAAAATGAGCAGGTATAACCTTAAAAAAAAAATTGCCACGGATAACTGCAGCTAGGTATATATATATAAAATACGCAGCAGCAGACAGTAATGGAGTCTTTTGATGTATGCAGGGAGATCTATAGACTCACATACAGTGCCTGCAATCCTTGCAGCGATGTGGATGTGTGCACATATACTCACCTGCCCAACTAGCACAATTAAATACTAGGCCCAATTTTAAGGAGCTGGTCTCCTAGACTTGTAATGCCCATACACAAAGGGCATGGGCCAACAAACATTTCCCCATGGGGGTACATTTTTAAAAAATATTTTATGGCCATCATAGACACCCTTGCCAAAAATTGGACTGCCTGTAGCAGTACAGAACACCTTAACCCTGGTGATCTAGTGGCGGAGAATGAGGAGACATAATGATAAATCATATTGAAATCAAACAAATAAATAAATGTGAATACACCTATGAAAGAAAGTAACAAAAGGGAAGGGCGAACACAGGTTCATAGATATAAAGCCAGAATGTGTTCAACGAAATATGTTTGTCCCTAGCAACAGCTCAGAGACAGGGATATAAATTAAAATATAATATAATAGTAATTCAGTATTTTTGTATTGTAGAGGTATACACTAGCTCATTAGAGGATGGTCCAAAGATATGAAAAATGGAAAATCTAAGAAAAAATAGGAAGAATATACGTACATCTCATTTTTACGACATTTCCCCCGGGGGGAGTATCACTTGTTTTGGTTACAAATTGGTAACAAGCATCAGGAAAACACCCTTGCACAAAAATTGAATGGCTGTAGCAGCATACAACACGTTCATCATGGTGTTCTTGTGACAGAGAATGATGAGATGTGGAGGAAGGCCTTATAAGAAAATAGGCCCATGGTAAAGGAGCAGGTCTCCTAGACTTGTACTGCACACACACGAAGTGCATGGGCTGACAAACTTTTCCCCATGGGGGATACATTTTTTAAAAATATACTATGGGCATCATAGACACCCTTGCCAAAAATTGGACTTCCTGTAGCAGCACAGAACATGTAAACCCTGGTGATCTAGTGGTGGAGAATGAGGAGACATAAAGATAAATCATACTGAAATCCATTAAATAAATAAAGGATGTGAATCCACCTATGAAAGTAAATAAGAAAAGGGAGGGGCGAATAGAGGTTCATAGATATGAAGCCAGAATGTGTCCAACGAGATATGTTGGTCCTTAGCAACAGCTCAGAGACAGGGATATAAATAAAAATATGATATAATAGTATTTCAATATTTTTCTATTGTATAAGTATACACTAGGTCATAAGAGGATGGTCTAGAGATAGTAAAACTGGAAAATATAAGAATAAATGGGAAGAATGTACAGTACGTACATCTCATTTTGATGAGTTCCCCCTGGGGGAGTAACATTTGTTTTGGTTTTTAATTAGTAACGGGCATCATAAAAACACTCTTGCACACATCTTAAGTGACTTTAGCTTCATGGAATACTTTCACCCTGGTGTTGTACTGGTTGTGGATATGAGGATGAAGATAAGGAGGAGGATAACACCAAACAGACCAAATCAGGAAGTGGATATCCATGTGTGGTTGGAAGAGGTGCATGAAAATACGCCTCCACAAAAAAGACAATGTATTTGAAGTTGTTTCACTGTTTTCATTCGGTGGTGTACAGAAGTCTTGCCCAATCCAGCCCTTGTTCATTTTTATAAGAGTCAGCCTGTCAGCATTTTCATTTGACAAGTGGATGCGCTTATCTGTTATAATTCCACTAGCAGCACTAAAAACCCGCTCTGACAGAACGCTAGCAGCAGGGCAGGCCAGGACCTCCAACTCCAAGGTGTAGCGAGCCAGTTCATGCCAAATGTCCAGCTTGAATACTCAATAATTAAAAGGCACAGAGTAATCATGGAGGATGTTTGTACGATCTGCAAGGTACTCCCTCAGCATCTTCCCAAGCATTGCACTTCTTGTGCCAGCACCCCTTGCTCCTGTGCCGGCACGATGGGAGGGTCTGAGAAAACTGTCCCAGAACTTTGCCATTGTTCCCCTGCCTGAGCTGGATAGTACTTCTGCTTCTCTCGCTTGGACTCCTTGGTTGTGCAACAAACTCTGACGTCTGCTACCAGCATTCTCACATGGGAATTTTTTCATTTATTCCTCTACAAGGGCCCTCTAGTACATAAACATTTATCTACACCTGTCTGCCTCTGGAAGAAGAGATTAAAAGTCCTCCTTGTAGCGTGGGTCTAGAAGTGTCACTAACCAGTAATGAGTGTCACCGAAAATTTCAATTATGCGAGGGTCACGGGAAAAGCAGCTCAACATATAGTCAGCTATGCGTGCAAGACTGCTAACAGGCAAGACTTCTGTGTTCTCACCAACAGGATGACTGACCATGCTGTGCTCCTCCTCCTCCTCCCTGTCCTCAGGCCATCCCCGCTGAACAGACGGTATGACAGCTGTGCTTGTAGTACCATCTATAGCACATGAAAGTAGCTCCTGTTCTTCATATTCCTCCTCTTCCTCATTGTCTAACAATCCACGTTGCGACAACACAAGGTTGGGCTGAGTGTAATCACCCTGTATGGTTTCTTGCTCCATGTCCTCGTGCTCTGCCTGCCATGCATCCTCTTTAATTGTGAGCAGAGAGGTTTTCAGAATGCTGAGAAGCAGGATGGTGATGCTAATTATGGCGTCACTGCCGCTCACCATCTTGGTATAGTCCTCAAAGTTCTGGAGAATGGTACATACAGGTCCTTCTCAAAAAATTAGCATATAGTGTTAAATTTCATTATTTACCATAATGTAATGATTACAATTAAACTTTCATATATTATATATTCATTATCCACCAACTGAAATTTGTCAAGTCTTTTATTGTTTTAATACTGATGATTTTGGCATACAACTCCAGATAACCCAAAAAACCTGTCTCAATAAATTAGCATATTTCACCCATCCAATCAAATAAAAGTGTTTTTTAATAACAAACAAAAAAACCATCAAATAATAATGTTCAGTTATGCGCTCAATGCTTGGTCGGGAATCCTTTGGCAGAAATGACTGCTTCAATGCGGCGTGGCATGGAGGCAATCAGCCTGTGACACTGCTGAGATGTTATGGAGGCCCAGGATGCTTCAATAGCGGCCTTAAGCTCATCCAGAGTGTTGGGTCTTGTGTCTCTCAACTTTCTCTTCACAATATCCCACAGATTCTCTATGGGGTTCAGGTCAGGAGAGTTGGCAGGCCAATTGAGCACAGTAATACCATGGTCAGTAAACCATTTACCAGTGGTTTTGGCACTGTGAGCAGGTGCCAGGTCGTGCTGAAAAATGAAATCTTCATCTCCATAAAGCATTTCAGCCGATGGAAGCATGAAGTGCTCCAAAATCTCCTGATAGCTAGCTGCATTGACCCTGCCCTTGATGAAACACAGTGGACCAACACCAGCAGCTGACATGGCACCCCACACCATCACTGACTGTGGGTACTTGACACTGGACTTCAGGCATTTTGGCATTTCCTTCTCCCCAGTCTTCCTCCAGACTCTGGCACCTTGATTTCCGAATGACATGCAAAATTTGCTTTCATCAGAAAAAAGTACTTGGGACCACTGAGCAACAGTCCAGTGCTGCTTCTCTGTAGCCCAGGTCAGGCGCCTCTGCCGCTGTTTATGGTTCAAAAGTGGCTTTACCTGGGGAATGCGGCACCTGTAGCCCATTTCCTGCACACGCCTGTGCACGGTGGCTCTGGATGTTTCCACACCAGACTCAGTCCACTGCTTCCTCAGGTTCCCCAAGGTCTGGAATCGGTCCTTCTCCACAATCTTCCTCAGGGTCCGGTCTCCTCTTCTCGTTGTACAGCGTTTTCTGCCACATTGTTTCCTTCCAACAGACTTACCATTGAGGTGCCTTGATACAGCACTCTGGGAACAGCCTATTTGTTGAGAAATTTCTTTCTGGGTCTTACCCTCTTGCTTGAGGGTGTCAATGATGGCCTTCTTGACATCTGTCAGGTCGCTAGTCTTACCCATGATGGGCAGGGAGTTTATAAAAGCCTCAGGTATCTTTTGCATGTGTTTAGAGTTAATTAGTTGATTCAGAAGATTAGTTTAATAGGTCGTTTAGAGAACCTTTTCTTGATATGCTAATTTATTGAGACAGGTTTTTTGGGTTATCAGGAGTTGTATGCCAAAATCATCAGTATTAAAACAATAAAAGACCTGACAAATTTCAGTTGGTGGATAATGAATATATAATATATGAAAGTTTAATTGTAATCATTACATTATGGTAAATAATGAAATTTAACACTATATGCTAATTTTTTGAGAAGGACCTGTATGTCTGACATTCATGTCCACTCCTGAGGTCTTATGTGTGGAGTCTGAACTGAATATCAACGACCTTGTTGATGCTAGTAGTCAACAACTGCCCTCTCCTGACAAATCCTTTCCAACATATGCAGTGTAGAGTTCCAACGCGTGGGGACATCACACATCAGTCAGTGAGGCGGAAACTGCTAACGCTGCTGAAGCACGGCAAGGGCGGCTAAAGCTGTAGCTGACTTTCTAAAATGGGCAGACAGACACCGTACTTTCATTTGCAGATCTGGCAGCTCCAGGTAGCTTTATAGAAAACGTTGAACCACGACGTTGAGCACATGGGCCAGGCAAGTTACATGTGTGAGCTCATCTTGCCCAGGGCCGCCAACAGGTTCCGACCATTGTCACACTCGACCATGCCTGGCTGTAGGTTCAGCGGTGTCATCCAAATATCTGACAGCTCTTTCAGCGCTGTCCACAACTCTTCTGCATTGTGTGGTTTGTCACCTATGCAGATTAGCTTCAGCACAGTCTGTTGCCACTTGGCTGAGGCAGTGCTGCAGTGCTTCCAGCTTCTGACTGATGTGTTAATTTCAGAGATGGAGGCTGAAGAAGAGGAGGAGGTGCAGGAGCTGTAGACTGTGGAGGCAACTCTGATTGACGTAGAGCCCGCAATCCTCGGCGTGGGGAGGATGTGTTCCATCCCAAGGTCCGACTGGGTCCCGGCTTCCACTATGTTAACCCAGAGTAGATCTACCGTACCTGCCCACAAGCACTTGTCCTCGTGTTCGTGGTTAGGTGGACTTTCCCAGTAACAGCATTGTTGAGGGCGTGGTTAATGTTGTGGGACACATGCTGATGTAATGCTGGTACGGCACTGAGTACCTTGGGACAGCCATCGCCATCAGGTTGCGGAAAGCTTCTGTCTCAGCGAGAATAAAAGGCAACATTTCAAGGGCAAGCAGAAGAGAAATGTTCTAATTAAGTACTGTGGGGCATTGGCTGGGTATTTCCGCTTGTGTTTCAATGACTGGGGTATAGACAACTGAAGGCTGGGCTGGGACAAGGACGTGGATGGGCTTGATGATGGTGCTGGCTAACTGTTGGCAACAACAGGTGCAGGGCCCGAGGTACAGGGGGGCATTCGTGCACATTTATTTGTGCACATTTAATCAAAGTACATTTATTAAAGTCCTGGCAGTTACAACATGCAGTTAGACAGGACAGGAGACAGGTAAGACAATTACACTAAATAAATCTATTGTCTGTACTTTCGGAACACATCAAATATTCAACATATGCATTTGTATAATCTATATCCTGACTGCTGCATTCACTCACATTCACCGTACTTACGTTAACTCATTACAGTCCATCCATATCAGCCCCCCTGTCCTTTCTTCTCCTATGTATAGCACTCATGCTCTGTTCACATTGCTTAACAGTGCAGATCCATTCAGTCCCACCATCCAACACACGAGACGTTCTCACAAATCACTTAACCATCTGCTCACTCTTTCTGTCTTCCTTCTAGTCGCAGGAGACATCTCTCCCAACCATGGCCCCCCATATTATAGCAAGTCAAACCTCCCAACCGCTACACTCAGAAACCCCTCTAACCTTATTAATATTCCCTGCATGCCTTCTGTCTCTTTCAATTGTGCTCTTTGGAATTCTTGCTCAGTGTGTAATAAACTCCCCTTCATCCATGACTTCTTCCTTTCTAATTCTCATAACCTTCTAGTTCTTACTGAAACCTGGATCCAGCAGTCAGACACCACCGCTGCTGCTGCTGCTCTTTCATATGGTGGACTACACTTTTCCCATACCCCAAGATCGGACAACAGAGCAGGTGGAGGTGTTGGTCTGCTCTTTTCACCCAAATGTACCTTTCAGGTTATCCCCCAAGTACCCTCACTTGTCTTCCCTTCTTTTAAGGTCCATGCTGTCAGACTCTTCATCCCCTTCTCCATGCGAGTGGCGGTGGTGTATCGTCATCCGGGCCCCTCCCATCAGTTCCTGGATCACTTTGCCACCTGGCTTCCAGAATTTTCTCCTGTGACATCCTCACCCTCATCATGGGTGATTACAACATGCCCATTGTTTTTCCTCTCTCCCCATCTGCTTCTCACCTTTTTTCTCTAACCTCCTCTTTCGGCTTCTCTCAGCATACTAACTCTCCAACTCATGAAGACAGAAGCTCCCTCGACTTAGTCTTCTCCTGGCTTTGCTCAGTGGATGATTTCACAAACTCCCATCTCCCGCTCTCTGACCACAACCTTCTTTCACTCTCTATCAAGAACTACCATCCCGCGCTCAGGTCACCCCCACTTTCCACACTCATAGAAACATACAGGCCATTAACACCAAGAAACTTATGAAGAACTTGCTGTCCTCATTGGCCCCTATCTCCTCCCGCTCATGTCCTGATTCTGCATTGAAGCATTAAAATGAAACCCTGCAAAATGCCCTGGATGAAATTGCACCTCATATACATAGAAAAACTCTGCAGAGATGGCGACAACCGTGGCACACCCTGCAAACATGTTTCCTGCAGCAGTGCTTCTGGTGCGCCGAACGCCTGTGGAGAAAATCTAATCTACCCAAATATTTCATCCATTATAAGTTCATGCTTAAAACATACAACACTGCCCTTCACCTCTCCAAACAAACTTATCTCAATACCCTTTATCACCTCACTGTCCAGTAACCCTAAACATCTCTTTGACACTTTTCATTCCCTACTCAACCCAAGAGTGCAGGCCCCAACCACAGATCTCCATGCTGAGGATCTGGCAAATTACTTCAAAGAAAAAATTGACCATATCCGACAGGAAATCATCTCCCAATCCCCTCATACCATGCACTATCCTCCCTCCCTCACTGCATCTAGCTCACTCTCTGACTTTGAACCAGTCACAGAAGAAGAAGTAATCAGGCTCCTTGCATCTTCTTGCCCGACCACTTGCACCAGTGACCCCATTCCATCACATCTGCTCCAGTTCCTTTCCCCTGCTGTCACCTCTCACCTAACAACAATATTCAACCTGACAAATGACAAAGTTAGAGGTAGGTGGAGGGTCCTTAAAGATGATTTCAGGGAATTAGGCCGCAAGCTGAAAGCAGGAACCTCCAACGTGGTATTTTCCGAAATACTGCCTGTACCACGTGCCACGCCAGAGAGGCAACGGGAGATTAGGGAGGTCAATAAGTGGCTCAAGAATTGGTGTAGGAAGGAGGGGTTTGGGTTCCTGCAGAACTGGGCCGACTTCTTAGTTGGCTACAGGCTCTACGCTAGGGACGGGCTGCACCTCAATGGGGAGGGTGCAGCTGTGTTGGGGGAGAAAATGGCTAGAAGGTTGGAGGAGTGTTTAAACTAGGAATTGGGGGGAGGGTATTCATTTTATAAGAGGGGAAGATAGTGTAGATAGAGACCTGGGCACAAATAAGGAAGTTGGGGGTGGCGGTGGCATGGTGGGTGGGGTTAGAACAGGTAATAATTTAAGAAAGAATAGAGGTGCATAGAGATACATAAAATGTATGTATACTAATGCCAGAAGCCTCGCCAACAAAATGGACGAATTAGAACTAATGTTGTTGGAGCATAATTATGACATGGTGGGGATATCTGAGACATGGCTGGATGAGAGCCATGACTGGGCTGTTAACTTGCAGGGCTATAGCCTGTTCAGAAATGACCGTACAGCTAAGCGAGGGGGAGGGGTGTGTCTATATGTAAAATCGTCCTTAAAACCCATCCTGCGTGATAATATAGGTGAATTTAATGAAAATGTAGAATCCCTGTGGGTGGAGATAAGGGGAGGGGGAAAAAATAATAAATTACTGATAGGGGTTTGTTATAAATCTCCAAAAATAATGGAAGCAATGGAGAATGTCCTCGTAAAGCAAATAGATGAAGCTGTGACTCAAGGAGAAGTCATTATTATGGGGGACTTCAACTACCCTGAAATAGATTGGGGAACAGAAACCTGCAGTTTCAGCAAAGGTAATCGGTTTTTGACAACTATGAGAGACAATTACCTTTCACAACTGGTTCAGGACCCAACAAGAAGGGGGGCACTGCTAGACCTAATATTAACCAACAGGCCAGACCGCATATCAAATATAAGGGTTGGGGGTCACTTGGGTAATAGCGATCACAAAATAATAAGTTTTCATGTATCCTTTAAAAAGATGTGTAATAGAGGGGTTACAAGGACACTAAACTTCAAGAGGGCAAATTTCCAACAGATGAGAGAGGATCTTGGTGCAATTAACTGGGACAATATCCCGAGACACAAAAATACACAAAGAAAATGGGAGACATTTATTAGCATCCTGGATAGGACCTGTGCACAGTATATACCGTATGGGAATAAACATACTAGAAATAGGAGGAAACCAATATGGCTAAATAGAGCTGTAAGGGGCGCAATAAGTGACAAAAAGAAAGCATTTAGAGAATTAAAGGAAGTAGGTAGTGATGAGGCATTAAATAAATACAGAAAAATAAATAAATTCTGTAAAAAGCAAATCAAGGCAGCAAAGATTGAGACAGAGAGACTCATTGCCAGAGAGAGTAAAAATAATCCTAAAATATTCTTTAACTACATAAATAGTAAGAAACTAAAAAATGATAGTGTTGGCCTCCTTAAAAATAGTCTGGGTGAAATGGTGGATGAGGATGAGGAAAAAGCCAATATGCTAAATGACTTTTTTTCATCAGTATTTACATAGGAAAATCCCATGGCAGACAAAATGACTAGTGATAAAAATTCCCAATTAAATGTTACCTGCTTAACCCAGCAGGAAGTGCGGCGGCGTCTAAAAATCACTAAAATTGACAAATCTCCGGGCCCGGATGGGATACACCCTCAAGTACTGCAGGAATTAAGTACAGTCATTGATAGACCATTATTTTTAATCTTTAAAGACTCCATAATAACAGGGTCTGTACCACAGGACTGGCGTATAGCAAATGTGGTGCCAATATTCAAAAAGGGGACAAAAACTGAACTCGGAAATTATAGGCCAGTAAGCCTAACCTCTACTGTGGGTAAAATCCTGGAGGGCATTCTAAGGGATGCTATACTGGAGTAGCTGAAGAGGAATAACCTCATGACCCAGTATCAGCACAGGTTTACTAGGGACCGTTCATGTCAGACTAATTTGATCAGTTTCTATGAAGAGGTAAGTTCCGGATTGGACAAAGGGAACCCAGTGGATGTAGTGTTTATGGACTTTTCAAAAGCTTTTGATACGGTGCCACACAAAAGGTTGATACATAAAATGAGAATAATGGGGATAGGGGAAAATATGTGCAAGTGGGTTGAGAGCTGACTCAGGGATAGGAAACAAAGGGTGTTTATTAATGGAGCACACTCGGACTGGGTAGCGGTTAGCAGTGGGGTACCACAGGGGTCAGTATTGGGCCCTCTTCTTTTTAGCATATTTATTAATTACCTTGTAGGGGGCATTCAGAGTAGAATTTCAATATTTGCAGATGACACTAAACTCTGCAGGGTAATCAATACAGAGGAGAACAATTTTATATTACAGGATGATTTATGTAAACTAGAAGCTTGGGCTGATAAATGGCAAATGAGCTTTAATGGGGATAAATGTAAGGTCATGCACTTGGGTAGAAGTAATAAGATGTATAATTATGTGCTTAATTCTAAAACTCTGGGCAAAGCCGTCAATGAAAAAGACCTGGGTGTATGGGTGGATGACAAACTCATATTCAGTGGCTAGTGTCAGGCAGCTGCTACAAAGGCAAATAAAATAATGGGATGCATTAAAAGAGGCATAGATGCTCATGAGGAGAACATAATTTTACCTTTATACAAGTCACTAGTTCGACCACACTTAGAATACTGTACACAGTTCTGGTCTCCGGTGTATAAGAAAGACATAGCTGAACTAGAGCGGGTGCAGAGAAGAGCGACCAAGGTTATTAGAGGACTGGGGGGTCTGCAATACCAAGATAGGTTATTACACTTGGGGCTATTTAGTTTGGAAAAATGAAGACTAAGGGGTGATCTTATGTTAATGTATAAATATATGAGGGGACAGTAAAAAGACCTTTCTGATGATCTTTTTAATCATAGACCTGAAACCGGGACAAGGGGGCATCCTCTGCGTTTGGAGGAAAAAAGGTTTAAGCATAATAACAGACGCGGATTCTTTACTGTAAGAGCAGTGAGACTATGGAACTCTCTGCCGTATGATATTGTAATGAGTGATTCATTACTTAAATTTAAGAGGGGACTTGATACATTTCTGGAAAAGTATAATGTTACACGGTATATACACTAGATTCCTTGATAGGGCGTTGATCCAGGGACCTAGTCTGATTGCCGTATGTGGAGTCGGGAAGGAATTTTTTTCCCCAATGTGGAGCTTACTCTTGCTACATGGTTTTTTTTTGCCTTCCTCTGGATCAACATGTTAGGGCATGTTAGGTTAGGCTATGGGTTGAACTAGATGGACTTATAGTCTTCCTTCAACCTTAATAACTATGTAACTATGTAACCTCCCTCCCCCTTCCCGTATCTTTCCCTCATCATTTAAACATGCTATCATACATCAATTACTTAAAAAAACATCCCTTGACCAAAACTGTGCTGCTAACTATACACCTGTCTCTAATCTTCCTTTCATCTCTAAATTCCTGGAACGCCTGGTCCACCCCCGTCTTATCTGCTATCTCTCAGATAACTCTCTTCTTGGCCCTTTTCAATCTGGTTTCCGCTCTTTACACTCTACTGAAACTGCTCTCACTAAAGTCTCTAGTGATCTACTAACAGCTAAATCCAGTGGTCACAGCTCCATGCAAATTCTCTTTGATCTGTCCACAGCATTCGACACTGTGGATCATCAGTTCCTCCTCACTATCCTCCGATCCATTGGCCTTAAGTACACCGTTCTCTCCTGGTTCTTCTCCTATCTCTCTGACCGCTCTTTCGTTATATCTTTTGCTTGCTCCTCCTCTCATCTTCCCCTTACTGTTGGGGTTCCTCAAGGATCATTCCTGGGCCCACTCCTTTTCTCTTTGTATACCGCCCCTATTGGACAAACAATCAATAGATTTGGGCTCCAGTACCATCTCTATGCTGATGACAACCAATTATACACTTCTGCTCCTGATATCTCGCCTGCCTTTTTAGAAAACACCAGTGATTATCTTACTGCTGTCTCTAACATCATGTCCTCCCTCTATCGGAAACTGAACCTGTCAAAAACTGAACTCCTCATGTTTACTCCCTCTACTAACCTACCTTTGCCCGACATTGCCATTTCCATCTGTGGTTCCACCATTACTACCAAGCAACATGCCCGCTTCCTTGGGGTCATACTTGATTCCGAGCTTTCGTTCACCCCCACATCCGATCACTGGCTCGCTCTTGTTATCTGCACCTCAAAAACATTTCTAGAATTCGACCTTTTCTTACTTTTGACTCTGCAAAAACTCTTTCTGTTTCTCTTATTCATTCTCGTCTGGACTATTGTAACTCTCTACTAATTGGCCTCCCTCTTACCAAACTCTCCCCTTTCCAATCTGTCCTGAATGCTGCAGCCAGGATTATATTCCTCACCAACCATTTTTCCATGCCTCTACCTTGTGCCAGTCATTACACTGGTTACCCATCTACTCCAGAATCCAGTACAAAATTATTACCTTCACCCACAAAGCACTACATGGCTCAGCTCCACCCTTCATCTCCTCCCTGGTCTCAGTCTACCACCCTACCCTTGCTCTCCATTCTGCTAATGACCTGAGGTTAACATCCTCAATAATTAGAACCTCCCACTCCTGTCTTTTCACTTGCTGCGCCAATTCTTTGGAATGCGCTACCCAGGTTAATACGATTAATCGCCAATTCCCACAGTTTTAAGTGTGCTCCAAAAACGCATTTGTTCAGACTGGCCTACCGTCTCAATGCATTAACCTAACTATCCTTGTGTTGCCCATTCAAAAAACTTAAACCATAATCAGGTTCCTCGCATCATGTTCTCATATGCTTTATGTATTTAATAGCCCTCTGTATCTGTACTGTTTCATACTAAGGCTGATAACCAGTTCATGAAGCTTTACATGAACACCCGATTCTTACACTATGGTTGGTCCGAACAACGAAAGTACTTGTTACCATCCACCTCTCGTGTCTCCCCTTTTTCCTCATAGCTTGGAAGCTTGCAAGCAAGGCCCTCATTTCTCTTGGTATCTGTTTTGAACTGTGTTTATTGTTATCCTGTGATGTCTATTGTCTGTACAAGTCCCCTCTATAATGTTAAGTGCTGCAGAATATGTTGGCGCTATATAAATAAAAATTATTATTATTATTATTGGTATCTTCACAGGCATGGTGAACTGTGGATTGACTTCTACGCAGAACAGTGGAAGAAGCAGTGTTGTCACCTGCAGACAGTGTTCCTGCAGCCTGGGGTTCAGCCCACAAAGTCGGGTGCTTTGCTGCCATGTGCCTAATCATACTGGTGGTGGTCAGGCTGGTAGTTTTGCTACCCTTGCTGATTCGGGCATGGCAAGTGCTGCAAATGGCCTGTTTGGGGTTGTTGGCAGAGACTTTGAAAAATAACCAGACTCGAGAAGATCTAATATTTGGAATGGCAACTTCAATCATGTTGGTGTTACGGGGAACGGATGCATGCCTTCTGTCTGCGGCCACCACACTGCTTCCTCCTTCCTGTTGGGGTGATATGCCTCCTTCCCCATGTGTGCTGCTGTCGTCGCTCTGCATGTCCTCCTGCTAGGTTGGGTCAGTCACTATGTCATCCTCCACCTCGTCTTACACATAGGCACCCTGCTCCTCCTCCTGACATTCTGGCAATTGTCTCTTCATTGTCCACCTATTGTGACACTTTCCCACCATCACCTTCGTGTGACCGTGGCTGTTCAAATGTTTGGGCATCGCTACATGCGATCTCATCTGGCACCATTTCAAGTTGACCGGCCAAGAGTCCAGAATCTTTAAAGGAAAAACTGAACAGCTCTTCGGAGTGTCCAAGTGTGTCTCGGTGCACTCGTCATGGTGGGAGGAAGGAGGATCAGGGTGAGTACTATCCGGTCCACAATCACGGCTACTCAGACTTGACCGTGTGGAAGACGTGGTGGCTAATTGACTGGAAGCATTATCACCTATCCTACCCACAACCGTTTCACACTGCTCTGGCTTCAACAGTATGCTGTGGTCCCCTAGAAACTGGGATAGGAAGGTTGAGCATGAAGATGTGAGTCTTTGCTGTTGCCCACTTTCAGCTTGGCCACGGCCTTGTCCTCTGCATGCACCATTAGCATCACGTCCACTTCCTCACCCCTTGCCTTGACCATTTTAAATGGACTACTGAAATATTTGAAAAGCTCAATCCAAATGGATTTATTTTCCACCACACATACACCAGGCCTCAGTCTGAGATAACATATAAGATAGTAAGATATGCTTATTGGTAATTTTTGAAAACAATAAATAAATGAGTAGAACAAGGCAAGCAAACAGAACTATGCAACATATGCCTGCGAATAACAGATTTTTCCACCACAGATACACCAACCTCAGCATGAGATAACAGACTATGTAATGCCGCGGCCCTTTTTCATTTTTCGCTCCCCTCCTTCCCAGAGCCATAACTTCTTTACTTTTCCATCAATATGGTCATTTGAGGGCTTATTTTTTGCAGGACGAGTTGTCCTTTTGAAATACACCATTGGTTTTACCATGTCTTGTACTAGAAAACGGGAAACAAAATTTCAAGTCTGGTGAAATTGCAAAAAAAGTTTAATCCCACACTTGTTTTTTGTTTGGCTTTTTTGCTAGGTTCACTAAATGCTAAAACTGACCTGATATTATGATTCTCCAGGTCATTACGAGTTCATGGACACCTAACATTTCTAGGTTATTTTTTATCTAAGTGGTGAAAAAAATTCAAAACTTTCCTTTAAAAAATGTGCCATTTTCCGATACCCGTTGCAATTCCATTTTTCTTGATCTGGGGTCAGGTGAGGGCTTATTTTTTGCATGCCGAGCTGTTGTTTTTAATGATCCCACATTACGTTCTTTTTATTGCCCATTATTGCATTTTAATGCAATGTCGCGGCGACCAAAAAAAACGTAATTCTGGCGTTTCGAATTCTTTTCTCGCTACGCTGTTTAGCGATCAGGTTAATGCTTTTTTATTGATAGATCGGGCGATTCTGAACCCGGCGATACCAAATATGTGTAGGTTTGATTTTTTTTTCATTGTTTTATTTTGGATGGGGCGAAAGGGGGGTGATGTAACTTTTTACTCGATCGGCTCAGCTACATAGCAGCGATCATCAGATCGCTGCTATGTAGCTGAAATGCAGGCTTGCTATGAGCGCAGACCACAGAGTGGCGCTCACAGCAGGCCGCCATCAGTAACCATAGAGGTCTCAAGGACCTCTATGGTTACCATCCTGACGCATCGCCGACCGCCGATCATGTGACGGGTCAGCGATGCGCTCATTTCTGGCCGCACGGACGAAAGCCGTAGTTAAATGCCGCTGTCAGCATTTTACAGCGGAATTTCACAGGTTAATAGCGGTGGGAGAATCGCGATTTCACCAGCCGCTATTGCGCGCTCATGTCAGCTGTATAAAACAGCTGACACGTTGCGACTTTGATGTGGGCTCACCGCCGGTGCCCACATCAAAGGGGGAGACAAGACATGCACAGTACCAGTACAGCGCATGTCGTGAAGGGTTTAATGTTTTTGTGAATTTTTGAAAACAATAAAAAATGAGTAGAAGAAGGCTAGCAGACAGAACTATGCAAAGTATGCCTGCAAATAAAGATTTTTCCACCATAGATACACCAGGCCTCAGCCTGAGATAAGACTGTATAATTTTTTTTTATGTTTGCTGGTAATTTTTGAAAACAATAAAAAATGAGTAGAACAAGGATAGCAGACAGAACTATGCAACGTATGCCTGCAAATAAAAGATTTTTCCACCACAGATACACCAGGCCTCAGCCTGAGATAACAGACTGATCTAAATGTGGCCTTGATTTTTTGGGCTCATCAAAATTGTGTCAACAAGTTGGCTATGACACAAAAAAAAGGAGTACTAAAATTGTAAGATATTTTGCACAATTGTAAAACTTACAGTGATAAGTCTAAGAACTATAGCTAAATATTTTTGGGCCAGCTACAGATTTTTGGGGCAGCAAAATGGTGTCCAAAAATGTTGTAAGACACTGCAAAACATTAGATACCACCAAAAAAAAAAGACAGATTTTTTTGCGCACTCACATCTGATGGCTGGGACAAAAAATGTTTTTTTAAATTCTTAGACTTGCACGTTCTTCTATTACAATGACCTGGCCTGTCTGCAGCATGACCAAGCAAATAAATGTAGATAAATGGGGCTATGGATTATTTTAAAATAAAATGAGCAGGTATAAGCTGCAACAAAAAAAAAGCCACAGATAACTGCAGCTAGGTATATATTAAATAAGCAGCAGCAGCAGTAGTATAGACAGTAATCGAGCTTTTGGAGGTATGCAGTGAGATCTATGTACAGTGCCTGCAGGCCTTGCACTGATGTGGATATGTGCACATAGACTCCACTGCCTACCAAGGGCTGCAAACTCAGGACCCCCGAGTTAGCTGTAAAAAGGACTGTTGGTTTCTCAGGATTTGTGGGCTGAACACTATCAGACCTACACTAACTATTAACAGGACGATTCTGACCCTATCAGTAGCTCTACCTACACTACCTAACTCCGGAGCAGAATGTGATAAGCAGGGCGGCGCCAAGCCTCTTATAGACCTGATGACGCTGTGCGGCCAGCCAATCACTGTAATACCACAACAAAGATGGCTGCGGCATTACAGTGCATGGCAGCCAATCCCTGCATTGTCATTGGTGCTCTAAAGAGCACCAGGAATGCAGGGCGGAGACCTGATTCTCCTGGATCTCTCTGCCGCATTTGACACTGTGAATCACCAGCTCCTCCTCACTATGCTCCGCTCTACAGGCCTCAAGGACACAGCCCTCTCCTGGTTCTCCTCCTACCTCTCTGACCGCTCCTTCACTGTATCTTTTGCTGGCACCTCTTCCTCTCCTTGTCCCCTTACTATCGGGGTTCCGCAGGGCTCAGTCCTAGACCCCCTCCTCTTCTCTCTATACACTGCCCCTATTGGACAAGCAATCAGCAGATTTGGGTTCCAGTATCATCTCTATGCTGATGACACTCAATTATACACGTCTTCCCCTGACATCACCCCTACCCTAATTCAAAATACCAAGGATTGTCTGTCTGCTGTCTCTAACATCATGTCCTCCCTCTATCTGAAACTAAATCTCTCCAAAACGGAACTTCTTGTGTTTCTCCCTTCTACTAACCTCACTCTACCCGACATCGAAATTACCCTGGAGGGTTCAACCATAACTCTCAAGCAGCATGCCCACTGTGTTGGAGTCATATTTGACACCGAACTCTCCTTTAGTCCCTATATCCGATCACTCACTCGCTCTTGTCACCTGCATCTTAAAAACATCTCCAGAATCTGACCGTTTCTCACCTTTGAAACTGCCAAGACTCTTACAGTCGCTCTTATTCATTCTCGTCTGGACTACTGCAACTCTCCTCTGATCGGTCTCCCTCTTACCAAACTTTCTCCTCTCCAATCCGTCTTGAATGTGGCAGCCAGGGTCATATTTCTGTCCAGCCGCTTCACCGATGCTTCCATCTTGTGCGAGTCATTACACTGGCTAACTATTCGCTACAGGGTCCAGTATAAACTCATCTCTCTCACCCACAAAAAACTCCACAGTTCTGCACCGCCTTATATCTCCTCTCTCGTCCCTGTCTATCGCCCTATATGTGCCCTCCGTTATACAAATGACCTAAGACTAACATCCCCCGTAATCCGAACCTCGCAGCTCCGTCTCCAAGACTTCTCTCGTGCTGTGCCAGCTCTCTGGAATGCACTTCCCCAGACGATCAGACTAATACCTAGCCCCGACCTATTCAAGCGCGCTTTAAAAACTCATCTCTTCAAACAAGCCTACCACATCAACTGCTCAGTAAACTAAATTTGCCCTGTTCCTCCTTCCAAATATTACTCTGAATCTGCACCCTACTATTCATCTGTCTCCACACCCTCCATGCACATGATAACTGCACTTGATACTTGACTATTGCACTTAAACACACGGGCTGATGACCAGATCATGCAGCTTTATATGAAAATCCCTATCTAATATATAATTGCCTAGAATACTACTTCCTGCAATTTGTGCCAACTTCCTGTCCGGAGCTAATGTCCGGAGCTAATGTCCGGAGATAATGTCCGGAGATAAGTGACATCAACAGTGTCCAGTGTCTGATTGGTTGCCGCCTGCTGCGAGCGACCAATCAGAAACGTGCCGTACTGTGACACACTCCGCCCGCCATTTTGGTGTGATTTTTGAATTTTTACCTCACAGCAAGTTTCTACTGCGTGGAGGCGGGCCCAGTGACGTTGCTCTACAAGCTCCTGCCGAATTTCGTCAAAAAAATGATAATACCATTTACCAAAACTATATATATTTAGTTGTGAAGTGGTTCAGTGACATTTTCACACCAATTTTGAACTTTTGTTTGGTGTTTTCTCCATATACTGCCTATTATTCACTGACTGTTATACTGAGAGACTGCCGTTTATTAACCTCTTCTTTGCCACATTGGGTATATTGCTCTATTATTTGCCACATAAGGACATTGTCCATTATTGCCCAGCAATTTCTCTGCAATATAAACTGCCTATTTATTAATATCTGCATTCCTGCAAAGAACTATTGCCTATTATTAACTGGCTATTTTCCTACTACCTGACATTGTTCTTAAGCAAAGAACCGTTGTTGTGGCATTTGCCACAACACGCAAAGTTGTCGTCTGATGTCTTTCATCCCTCCCCTCATAAGCATGTTCATGGATCCTGTGTAACTGTACCTTAAATAACAAGAATTGTCAAGAGCTGGTGAGTGCAGCCATTTTTTGTTCTTTCTTAATATTATTTATTAATTGTATTATTTTTACATTTGAATAAATAAAGTATATATGGATTCTAGACTCCCGATTCTTTAGAATCGGGCTGCCATCTAGTTTATTATAATTGCCAGACCAGAAATAACAAGCACTTTTCACCTATTGTGTCCCCCCATTTCTTTGTAGATTGTAAGCTTGCGAGCAGGGACCTCACTCCTAATGTCACTGTTTAAATTGTATTGAATTTATTGTCTGTACATGTCCCCGCTTAATTGGAAAGTGCTGCGGAATATGTTGGCGCTATATAAATAACAAATATTATTTAACCCCTTCACCCCAAAGCCTGTTTTCACCTAAGTGAGAGGGCCAATTTTTACAATTCTGACCACTGTCACTTTATGAGAACATAACTCTGAAACGCTTCAACGGATCCTGGTTATTCTGACACTGTTTTCTCGAGACATATTGTACTTCATGATAGTGGTAAAACTTCTTCGATATGTCTTGCATTTATTTGTGAAAAAAACAAAAATTTGTCAGAAATTATGAAAATTTAGCAATTTTCAAACTCTTAGTTTTTATGCCCTTAAATTAGGGAGTTATATCACATAATATAGTTAATAAACAACATTTCCCACATGTCTGCTTTACATCAGCACAATTTTGGAAACATAATTTTTTTTTGTTAGGACGTTATAAAGGTTAAAAGTTGACCAGCGATTTCTCATTTTTGCAACAAAATTTGCAAAACCATTTTTTTACGGACCACCTCACACTTGAAGTGACTTTGAGGGGTCTATATGACAGAAAATGCCCAAAAGTGACACCATTCTAAAAACTGCACCCCTCAAGGTACTCAAAACTACATTCAAAAAGTTTATTAACCCTTCAGGTGCTTCACAGGAATTTTTTGCATGTTTAAAAAAATTTAACATTTAACTTTTTTTTCACAAAATTTTTACTTCAGGTCCAATTTGTTTCATTTTACCAAGGGTAACAGGAGAAATTGGACCACAAAAGTCGTTGTACAATTTGTCCTGAGTACGCCGATATCCCATATGTGGGGGTAAACCACTGTTTGGGCACATGGCAGAGCTCGGAAGGGAAGGAGCGCCATTTGACTTTTCAATGCAAGATTTGCTGGAATTGAGATCGGAGCCCATGTCACGATTGGAGAGCCCCTGATGTGCCTAAACAGTGGAAACCCCCACAAGTGACACCATTTTGGAAAGTAGACCCCCTAAGGAACTAATTTAGATGTGTGGTGAGCACTTTGAACCTCCAAGTGCTTCACAGAAGTTTATAATGTAGAGCCGTAAAAAAAAATTTATATTAATTTTCACAAAAAATGATCTTTTTGCCCCAAATTTTTTATTTTCCCAAGGGTAAAAGGATAAATTGGACTGCAAAAGTTGTTGTGCAATTTGTCCTGAGTACGTCGATACTTCATATATGGGGATAAACCACTGTTTGAGCGCATGGCAGAGCTCGGAAGGGAAGGAGTGCCATTTGACTTTTCAATGCAAAATTGGCTGGAATTGAGATCGGACGCCATGTCGCATTTGGAGAGCCCCTGACGTGCCCACAAGTGACCCCATTTTGGAAAGAAGACCCCCTAAGGAACTTATCTAGATGTGTGGTGAGCACTTTTAACCCCCAATTGTTTCACTAAAGTTTAGAATGTAGCATTGTGAAAATTAAAAAATCATTTTTTCTTTCCACAAAATGATGTTTTAGCCCGCAATTTTTTTTTCCCCAAGGGTAACAGGAGAAATTGGACCACAAATGTTATTGTCCAATTTGTCCTGAGTACACTGATACCCCACATGTGGGGGGGAACCACCGTTTGAGTGCATGGCAGAGCTCGGAAGGGAAGGAGCACCGTTTGAAATGCAGACTTAGATGGAATGGACTGCAGGTGTCATGTTGCATTTGCAGAGCCCCTGATGTACCTAAACAGTAGAAACCCACCACAAGTGACCCCATAGTGGAAACTAGACCCCCCAAGGAACTTATCTAGATGTGTTGTGAGAGCTTTGAACCAACAAGTGTTTCACTACAGTTTATAACGCAGAGCCGTGAAAATAAAAAATATTTTTTTTTCCACAAAAATGATATTTTATCCCCTATGTTTTTATTTTCCCAAGGGTAACATGACAAATTGGACCACAAAAGTTGTTGTCCAACTTGTCCTGAGAACGCTGATACCCCATATGTTGGGGGGAACCACTGTTTGGGTGCACGGCAGAGCTCGGAAGGGAAGGAGCGCTATTTGAAATGCAGACTTAGATGGATTGGTCTGCAGGCGTCATGTTGCATTTGCAGAGCCCCTGATGTACCTAAACAGTAGAAACCCCCCACAAGTGACCCCATATTGGAAACTAGACCCCCCAAGGAACTTATCTAGATGTGTTGTGAGAGCTTTGAACCAACAAGTGTTTCACTACAGTTTATAACGCAGATACCCCATATGTTGGGGGGAACCACTGTTTGGGCACACAGGAGAACTCAGAAGGGAAGGAGCCCTGTTTTACTTTTTCAAAGCAGAATTGGCTGGAATTGAGATCGGACGCCATGTCGCGTTTGGAGAGCCCCTGATGTGCCTAAACAGTGGAAACCCCCAATTATAACTGAAACCCTAACCCCAACCCTAACCCTAGCCCTAACCCTAGCCCTATCCCTAGCCCTAGCCCTAACCCTAGCCCTAACCCTAGCCCTAACCCTAGCCCTAATGGGAAAATGGAAATAAATACATTTTTTTACATTTTATTATTTTTCCCTAACTAAGGGGGTGATGAAGGGGGGTTTGATTTACTTTTATAGCGTTTTTTTGGCGGATTTTTATGATTGGCAGCTGTCACACACTAAAAGACGCTTTTTATTGCAAAAAATAGTTTTTGCATCACCACATTTTGAGAGCTATAATTTATCCATATTTTGGCCCACAGAGTCATATGAGGTCTTGTTTTTTGCGGGACGAGTTGACGTTTTTGTTGGTAACATTTTCGGGCAGATGACATTTTTTGATCGCTTTTTATTCCGATTTTTGGGAGGCGGAATGAACAAAAACCAGCAATTCCTGAATTTCTTTTAGGGGGGGCGTTTATACCGTTCCACGTGTGGTAAAATGGATAAAGCAGTTTTATTCTTCGGGTCAGTACGATTACAGCGATACCTCATTTATGTAATTTTTTTTATGTTTTAGCGCTTTTACACAATAAAAACTATTTTATATAAAAAAATAATTGTTTTTGCATCGCATTATTCTGAGAGCTATAACTTTTTTATTTTTCTGCTGATGATGCTGTATGGCGGCTTTTTTTTTGCGGGACAAGATGACATTTTCAGCGGTACCATGGTTATTTATATCTGTCGTTTTGATCGCGTGTTATTCCACTTTTTGTTCGCCTGTATGATAATAAAGCGTTGTTTTTTGCCTTGTTTTTTATTTTATTTTTTGCGGTGTTCACTGAAGGGGTTAACTAGTGGGATAGTTTTATAGAGCGGGTCGTTACGGACGCGGCGATACCAAATATGTGTACATTTATTGTTTTTTTTTTTTTTACATAAATAAATGGATTTATTGGGAAATGTTTTTTTTTATTTGGGGATTTTTTTTTACACATTCTATTTTTTTTTTTTACTTTCTAACATTGTCCCAGGGTGGGACATCTCTGTATTAGATCAGATCGTTGATCTGACACTGTGCATAGGTGGCTCTCAGCAGGTGCCGGCTAGCCAGGTCATTTCATGACCCGGAAGGAGTCCGGCGGCCATCTTGGATCCGGGGACTCTGGTGGGAGAGCGCAGGGAGCCCCCGTCCCTGCGCGATCCCCCTTTATGCCGCTGTCACTACTGATAGCGGCATCAGAGGGGTTAAATGCCCGCGATCGGCGATAGCGCCGATCGTGGGCATTGCTGCGTGGTGTCAGCTGTCATATACAGCTGACACCCGCACCCGATCACCGCGGCGCTCAGCGCGAGACCGCGGTGATCGGTGCGCCGTACTAGTACTGCTGCTGGCACAAATGCAGTGCCGGCAGCGCAGTACTAGTACGGCGCATGGCGCGAAGGGGTTAAAATTATTAGATCCTTAAAATTTCAAAGACGGCAGTCCATTGCAACAAGGTCAAGCAGCAGACATTGGAGATAACAAAGCTACAGACTGGAAGAGGGTGAAAATTACTCTCCACTGACTGGGATGACTGTCATCTTCTTCAAATGTCACTCAGCAACCACAGGATGATATCAAGTGACCTACAAAAGGAATGGCAAATGACAACTGGGTTGAAGTGCATGGCAAGAACAGTTCATAACAGGCTCCTAGGGGCAGGTCTCAAGTCATGTAAAGGTAGAAAAAGCCTTTCATTAATGAGAAGCAAAGGAGAGCCAGGCTGAAGTTTGCCAAAGGCCATAAGGATTGGACCATAGAGGACTGGAGTAAGATAATCTTCTAATTTTCAGCTTTGCCCAACACCTTATCATCTAATGGTTAGATGTAGACCTGGAGAGGCGTACAAACCACAGTGTCTTGTACCCACTGTGAAATTTGTTGGAGGATCAGTTGATTCCTTCTGCTCAGGCAATGTTCCCCAACTCTAAAGGTACCTTCACACTGAGCGACGCTGCAGCGATACCCACAATGATGTCGATCGCTGCAGCGTCGCTGTTTGGTCGCTGGAGAGCTGTCACACAGACAGCTCTCCAGCAACCAACGATGCCGGTAACCAGGGGAAACATCGGGTTACTAAGCGCAGGGCCGCGCTTAGTAACCCGATGTTTACCCTGGTTACCAGCGTAAAAGTTAAGAAAAACAAACACTACATACAGTACTTACCTTCCGCTGTCTGTCCCCCGGCGTTCTGCTTCTCTGCGCTGTGTAAGCACAGCGGCCGGAAAGCACAGCGGTGACGGTGGAGAATGCGGGCATGTGAACTGAGGCATACCCCAGAGAGTGCTGCAGAATGTTGTGCGAGTCTGCTGGAAAAATGGAGGAACTTTTGGAGCAGGTTGCGCTCAGTCAGCAAAAGCTTCAACAAGAGACGTTACAGTTTCAACATTCCCAGCAAGAGATTTTTCAGCAGCAGCAGCGGCAGCAGGAGACAATGCAGAGGGAGCTAGCAGAGCTTCAACGATATAAAGTGGAGACCTCTAATGTGAGGGGTGAACAGCAGAGTCCTGAAGAGACCCCAAAGATATGGGGTGATCATTGTGTGTACCAGTGGTCCTATGTAGAGACTCGGACTGCCAGGTCTCAAACAAGTGACTTGTTGCGATTGGTAGAGGAGTGGCTCCAGCCTGAGTTCTGTTCTCTGTATGAGATGATGGAGAGAATCGTGGCTGATCGGATGGTGAGGGCTCTGCCGGCCGCCATGAATCTGTCCAGTTACTTTTGGTCCCTTTAAAAACAGGGTGTCACATGTCAAGGAGCTGAAACTCCTAAACCCTTCATCCAATTTTAATGTGGATACCCTCAAATGAAAGCTGAAAGTCTAAACTTCAACTGCATCTGAATTGTTTTGTTTAAAATTCATTGTGGTAATGTCTATAATCAAAATTCGAAAAATGTTGTCTCTGTCCAAATATATATGGACCTAACTGTATATATATATATATAAAACCAGAGGTGTCCGGAGGGATAGTTTAAGACGCCCTCCTCCTTTCACTGAGTACCGCGTTGAATTTTAGGTTGTCCCAGTGGGGGACAGATAGACCCAGTGGAACAGACTGAATGGCCGGTCCAGTACTGTGCACAACTGAAGTAAGGATATTTAGCTCTAAAGGAGAATCATGTTTCCGTGGAAGAAAAAGAAGAATTTGTGTGATGGAACTGATACTGTTAGTCTTATGATTCAAAGACAGGGAAATAAATATGTCAGGAATGCAGGAAAAATATTCTCAATCATGGGTTTTCCTAAGGGCGGGAGGCTACAGCCTACAGCCTACACTATGGGATGAAGGTATCTGAAAGAACAAGGGACGGTTAACTGATGGTGGTTTGCTTAAAGACACTGAGGAATTCCGTGGTCTGGCGCATGAATTGTGTGATGAAAATTATGTAGAAGTTGAAGAGGAAGTGAATTCTGATTGTTTTTGTTATTGTTATGTTGAAAAAGGAAAGCTGTCTACTACTATGACAGAAACTGAGAAAGTGCTTGGATGTTTTGTGGTGCAGGAAGCAATTGAGAAAGTGACTGAGGGTAATGTGCCACCCCTTTTCCCCATCCCAAATAAACACCCTTTGCAACCAGTTACCCGATCCTCCCCCATGGCCTTTTATAGACAAATGGCAGCGAATCGAGAGATTTATTCCACTACCTGGAGAGATCTGTTACACTTACTCCAAGTGAAGGCTGTGGAGGGGTATTTTCATATTATTGAGGGTGGCATAGCCTATAATGTGAATTTGGATGGGGGAACATATGAGAGTGGTGTTGATTTCTGCAATGCTTTAAAAGTTTGGGCACAAGATAGATTTGCGGTCCAAGCTACCTCCCTTACAGATGTCACACACGACAAGGGGGAGACTGCCGAGAAGTTTTATGGGCATCTAATGGTAGTGTTTAAAGATTTGGGATTTTCACTGTATAATAAAGTCCATTCACACCTTTTTGTGGCAACTTTAATGTCCGGCCTCAAATCTGAATTGAAAGAGGCAATAATGTCAGTTAGACCTGATATCGAGACTTCCGCTCCGGATGATGCATTGCAAATAGCAAAAAGTTTTCAGAAGAATTTAGCCCACTCTGCATCAGCAGGGAAATCAAAAGGTTAAACCAGTAGCTGCAGCGATTCCTGCTCCAACCCTAGCCCCCACCCGAGCTGTAAGTACGCAGCTCGTTCCTTATCAGTGGCCTGTGCAACAGCAGCAGACTCCAGCTCCTGCCCTCCTCCCCTACACAAATCCAGTCCCCTACTTCAATATCCCTTTTAATCCTATGGCTGGGAATCCCGCTCCCCAGCCCCGCCGTACCAGCTCTCGCTTGCTGTGCTGGCGCTGTGGCCGACTCGGTCACTTTCAGAGAGATTGTCATACCCCTGCTGACAGATGCTACCCTCAAGTTGAAAATGCCTGTAGAACCAGTAAAAGTGTTTCTCAAACCTGGTGCCCCTTTTCCCAAAGTCCATCAATACCCTTTGAAACATGATCATGAGCGGGGCCTCAAGGGGCAAATACAAACGTTACTCGATAATGGTGCCTTGGTACCCTGTGTTTTCCCATGCCCTTGTTTCCCGTTAAGAAAAAGACCCCACCCGGCCAACCCCCTGTGTACCAGCTGGTACAAGATCTACCGGCAGTTAATGCAACTACTGTTCTAGAAACTCCGGTGGTGCCTAATCCACATACTCTTTTGTCACAGATGCCTCAGGATGCTGCTTGGTTCACAGTCATTGACCTTGCCAATGCCTTTTTCAGCATTCCATTACACCCAGATTGCCAGTTGCTGTTTGCATTCACTTATCAGGGACAACAATTGACGTGGACAGTTATGCCATAAGGGGCCCAAAAGAGTCCCAATCAGTTTTAAAAAAATATGGACGAGTGTCTTTTACCCTGGCAGTTAGATCACCCCCATGTCACGCTGCTCCAGTATGTGGATGATCTTTTGTTGTGTGCACGAACAGAGCAGGAAGCCATTGCTGCCACTGTTAGCCTCCTCAAGTATCTGGCAGATCTGAACTGTTGGGTTTCGGCCTCCCTTCCTTTTCTGAAAGATGAGACTGAACTCCAGTGTTTTCTTGGACTATGTACTTATTATCATCAGTGGATACCGGATGCATCCCGCATAATGCAACCTCTCTACAATGCCCTGAAATATGGTATAATGAACTATAAGTAAAGATCACCGGTTTGTATAGAAAGCGTTTATCGTGCCTTCTCTGAATTAAAGCAGCTTATTGCTTCCGCCCCTGCCTTGGGCATCCCGGACTATACTCGACCGTTCCATTTGTATGTGTCTGAGAATAAAGGACACGCAGCAGGGGTACTTACACAGTCGAATGGCAATAGGCAGCGACCAGTGGGCTATTATTCGGCCTGCCTCGACCCCATGGCCCGGGCATCACCAAGTTGCAGGAGGGCAGTTCACGCCACTCACTCGTTGCTTAACAAGACTGCAGACATAATTCTTGGACATGAAACGCACATTTTTGCCCCGCATGATATTGCAGCAATACTGACACTCCAACAGCCAAGACATTTGTCTCTACAACGACACTTGCGGCTGCAGTGTTCAATCCTTTTGCCTGACTACGTCAAGTTGCATCGCTGTACTACAATCAACCCCGCTACTTTACTGCCGGTCCCCAAGAAGGATGGCAGTGATGAGGATTACCTCCAACATGACTGTTCCCAACTCCAGACTGAAGAGACAGCTACTCCATCAAATGTCAGTGAAAATCCACTTCCAAATCCTGATCTGGTGTTATACATGGATGGTTCAAGAGATATGCTGATAAGTTTGGCAGATTCCACACCAAATACGCTGTTACTAGAGAAGACACTGTAGAGCACGCAGCTGTACTACCTCCCTCACGGTCAGCACAAGAAGCAGAACTTCAGGCTCTGTCTACTGCATGTGTTCTGGCCAAAGACAGGTGGGATAATATATACACGGACTCACAGTATGCATTTGGAATTGCTCATGATTTTGGAGCCCTATGGGCCAATCGAGGGTTTATTACTACTGCTGGGACTCCAGTGAAGAATGCTGAAGCTGTTAAAACCCTCATGGACTCAATAAAATTACCTACCCAGGTGGCCATTATCAAAGTTAAGGCGCACAGTCCTAGGAATAGTCCACAGACTGTTGATAACGCCTTTGCGGATATGGAAGCAAAAGCTGCTGCTCTCCTACCCATTGAACCGACCATACCAGCAGTGGTGACCGCACGCTCTCAGCATAAACAGTTACAAGAAACACTGACTCTACAGGAACCTGATGATCTACGCTAGACTGAGGTTTTCTGCCGGACCCCGCAAGACCACTTAATGACGATGTAGAGAATGTCCCCAAAGGAAGAAGTGAAGCAGTGGAAGGATGATGCAGCACGTATGGACAATGGTCTCAGGAAAAAGGACTAACTTGTGTGCTTCCCTAAGCGAATGTACCCTCCTATTGCCACGTGGGCACATGGGCCCACACATCGAGGAAAGAAACAGGTACAAAAATTCTACTAGTCTCCAGGTATTTCTATAGTCCTGACAGCACTCAACCGTGCATGTAATATCTGTCAGACCTGCAATCCCGGTCAACTTCAACGTGTACCCCCGAAGCACCTTGCTAAGCCCGACGCGACTATCCTTTTCAAAGGCTCCAGGTGGACCACATCACGTTGCCTAAGTCTGGAAGGTATGAATATTGTCTGGTGGTTGTCGACATGTTCTCCAGTTGGCCGGAAGCATTCCCCGTTACCGACATGGCTGCAAAAACTACAGCAAAGAAACTGGTGATGGAAGTCATATGCAGATATGGTGTCCCAGAAGTTGTTGAAAGTGACCAAGGCCCGGCCTTTTCTTCTCATGTGTATCAGAAGGTGCTGACAATTCTTGGATCCACTGAAGCCCTCCATACTCTATACCATCCACAATCTAGTGGGAAAGTTGAGAGGCTGAATGGCACACTGAAGGGACAATTGACCAAAATGATGCAGGAGACTACGGCTCCATGGCCAGAGCTCCTACCCATTGTACTGTACCACATTCGTACTACCCCTATTGCAAAACATGGCCATGACATATTGTTTGGTGCCAGGCCCCCAGTTGCATATTTCCGGCCTCAGCAGTTGTCAGAGGAAAATGATCGTGCTGTTCAATATGTTATTCAGCTTAGTAAAAATCTTGCTAACACCCATGCTCTAGTTTCTTCTTCTCTTCCAGATTCAGCAGAAACCGACATTTGTCACAACTTGAAGCCTGGTGATTTTTTGGTTGTGAAAAGGCATGTCAGAAAACACAGACTGGAACCCTTGTATGACGGTCCATATCAAGTCCTCCTCATCACTCCCATGTCAGTAAAGCTGGAAGGGAGACCGACGTGGATCCACACATCACACTGCAAGCTGGTTAAACAGACTAGTGGCAGATAAAGGGGCATTATGTTTAATACTACTGTTGCTGTCCAAAACCAACTTATCATAGTCACTAATCAACATACTATAGTACATTATTACTTAAAAGCAGCACAGGGTGGTATGTGTCAGGTTATTGGACCCGCTTGCTGTCATTATATAGATCCCAATAGCACTATGAAGTTAAAGTTAAAATTAGAAGACATTCAAAGACTCAGAGATCAATATGATAACGACAATGACATTAATAAGGACAGTTGGTGGGCAGACACCTTCTCCTTTCTTAATCCAGCCAATTGGCTCAAAGGAATTGGGGGCTGGATATCTGAAATCTTGAAAAGTTTGTTACACATCGCTGCCTTTATTCTTGTCATGTATGTAATACTAAAACTTGTTCTTTGGTGTATTTCTGTATGTATTAGGAAATTCTGCACTAGGACAGCTAATGATGATACTAAAAGCATTGCCACCCTTGCTCTTCTCTACACCGATTTCACAAAATTACCTTATGAAGATGTTGAAGCCAAGCGCATGGCTACCTTCAAAAGATCTCCTCCACTGTCATCAAAAATTGTTATCCGTAAATTGTAGCATACAGGGGGGATGGGTGCGCCGCAACAGCCATGGCTGGTAACATGGCACCAGTCATGTGAAGACCGTACCCCTCAAGCTTATAGCTTGGCATAGTACCTCTGATGCTGCATATTAGATAACAAAATTTATCTAGGGGGGATTGTGAAGGACTAAATTAAGAAAAATTAAAGCAGGCTTCATTTTGTGCTTTTTGACCCCATTTTTCTGTTTGTAGATAATTTCAGTTACTAGGCTAAAGTTCATAGTTGTTATGAGACCTTGATTGTTTCAACCTGAACAAGATATGAGACTGAGGGTGTATTGTTGTGCAAAGACCTTGACGTACAAGCTGTTCCTGCATTCTCATAGGTCAAGTGTTGCAAGTGTGATTTTATACTATTGGTTGAAGTATAACTTGCTAAGATTATGAAAAGTGAGACACAATAAATGGGATTAGGGATTTGACGTTGATCCCCACAAACAGAGACATGTCTCTGTCTGGTCATTCTCAGTTGCCAGCAACGCCCTGTGGATCAGTTTGAAAATCACTGAGTCAACCGTGGTCACTTCAGATCCTCCCCCCACAGTTTGTCATTATTGGGTCTGGTGTCTCTCATCTTTCTCTTGAAAATACCACATAGATTCTCTATGTGGTTAAGGTCAGGCGAGTTTGCTGGCCAACAAAGCACAGTCATACTGTTGTTTTTAAACCAGGTATTCGTACTTTTGGCAGTGTGGAAAGGTTCCAAGTCCTGCTGGAGAATGAAGTTTCCATCTCCAAAAAGCTTGTCGGCAGAGGGGAGCATGAAGTGCTCTAAAATTTCCTGATAGTCGGCTGTTTTGACAAAACACAGTGGACCTACGCCAGCAAATGACATGGCTCCACAAACCATCACTGATTGAGGAAACTTCATACTAGAACTCAAGTAGCTTGGATCGTGTGCCTCTCCGCTTTTCCTCCAGACTCTGGGTACTTGTTTTCCAAATGAAATGTAAAATTTACTTTCATCTGAAAACACCTTGGACCACTTAGCAACAGTCCATTTCTTTTTCTCCTTGGCCCAGGTAAGATGCTTCTGGCATTGTCTATTGGTCACGAGTGGCTTGACACAAGGAATGCAACACTTGTATCCCATGTCCTGAATATGTCTGTGTGTGGTGGCTCTTGAAGCCATGATTCCAGCAGCAGTCTACTCCTTGTGAATTCCCCCAAATTTTTGAATGGCCTTTTCTTAACAATACTTTCAAGGCTGTGGTTATCTTCGTGGCTTGTGCACGTTTTTCTACCACACGCTTTTCTTTCACTCAACTTTCCGTTAATATGCTTGGATACAGCACTCTGAGAACAGCCAGCTTCTTTAGCAATGACCTTCTGTGGCTTACCCTCTTTGTGGAGTGCGTCAATGACTGCCTTCTGGACATCTGTCAAATCAGCAGTCTTCCCCATGATTGTGGAGCTTATGAAACAGACTATGGGACTTTTTTAAATGGTTAGGAAGCCTTTTGCATGTGTTTTTGTTAATTATTCTAATTTACGGAGATAATGACTTTTCAGTTTTTATTGGCTGTAAGCAATAATCATCAATATAAATAGAAATAAACACTTGAAATAGATCACTCTGTTTGCAATGACTCTATATATAACGAGTTTCACTTTTTGTATTGAAGAACAAGAATAAATTTACTTTTTGATGATATTCTAGTTTTGTGAGAAGCACCTGTATGTATTCAAAACAAAAAAAGAAAAGTGGCATGTTTATCAACAGTAATACCTATATTGCTAATGGCAAAAAGCTTACCAGATTGCTGTATGTTATGGGCTTCAGTAAGAGGCAGTGCTGTGTAAGAAGTATCTGGGAATCCTCCCTGACGAAAGTGCTACTGTGTTGTTAGTTGTTAGGGGGTTTATATATGTATGTGTCCTGCAATGTGATGTGAAACACCTGAGTGGCGGAGTAATCAAACTCCCAGCGTGCATGTTAATGTGACCGTAAGCAGAATTGTCCGGGACTGTGTAACGCACCGGAAGTGCGTCAGTTATGGGCAGCCAGAAACCGGAAGTGCCAGTTGTGGCTATGGTGACGCAAGAATAGAATGCATCGGAAGTGTGTCCCTAGTGTAGAATTCACCGAAGTCCGTGCCAGAGGTATGGAATGAGAAGGAGGCCTGAAACACACATTCATGAGATCCTGGCAAAGAAATCACAGGGAAGCGCATGTAATAAGCCCAATGTCTCTTGTGTTGAGACATAAAGATGCAAAGCTGCAAGTAAACAAAAGGAATAATGTTAATAAGGCAACAAAAAAATCAAAATTAGTGTAAACATGGGCATAAATTAGTACAAAGGTTAGTACAATATGTTGAGATTAAGAAAAATCTAAATTATAGCATAAAAAAACTAAAGTAAAATAACGTGGAATAAATAGAGATAAACAACTGTATTTTTAGTAAAAAATTATGATAATGCATCTCCATACCCATCTTTAACCCCTTAGTGACAGAGCCAATTTGGTACTTAATGACCGAGCCAATTTTTGAGGTTATAACTCTGGAACGCTTTAATGGATCCCGCTGATTCTGAGATTGTTTTTTCGTGACATATTGTACTTCATGTTAGTGGTAACATTTCTTCGATATTACTTGCGATTATTTATGAAAAAAACGGAAATATGGCGTAAATTTTTAAAATTTTGTCATTTTCAAACTTTGTATTTTTATACCCTTAAATCAGAGAGATATATATCACGAAAAATAGTTAATAAATAACATTTCCAAATGTCTACTTTACATCAGCACAATTTTGGAAACAAAATTTTTTTTTGTTAGGGAGTTATAAGGGTTAAAAGTTGACCAGCAATTTCTCATTTTTACAACATCATTTTTTTTAGGGACCACATCACATTTGAAGTCATTTTGAGGGGTCTATATGATAGAAAATAACGAAGTGTGACACCATTCTAAAAACTACACCCCTCAAGGTTCTCAAACCCACATTCAAGAAGTTTATTAACCCTTTACGTGCTTCACAGGAACTGAAACAATGTGGAAGGAAAAAATTAACATTTAACTTTTTTTTGCAAACATCTTAATTCAGAACCATTTTTTTTATTTTCACATGTGTAAAAACAGAAATGTAACCATAAATTTTGTTATGCAATTTCTCCTGAATACGCCAATACCCCATATGTGGGGGTAAATCACTGTTTGGGTGCACCGCAGAGCTTGGAAGTGAAGGAGCGCCGTTTGACTTTTTCAATGCAGAATTGGCTGGAATTGAGATCGGACACCATGTCACGTTTAGAGAGCCCCTGATGTACCTAAACAGTGGAAACTCCCCACAAGTGACACCATTTTGGAAACTAGACCCCTTAAGAAACTTATCTAGATGTGTGGTGAGCACTTTGAACCCCCAAGTGCTTCACGGAAGTTTATAACGTAGAGCCGTGAAAATAAAAAATCGCTTTTGTTTACACAAAAATGATCTTTTCGCCCACAAATTCTTATTTTCACAAGGGTAACAGGAGAAATTAGACCACAAAAGTTGTTGTGCGATTTCTCCTGAATACGTCGATACCCCATATGTGAGGGTAAACCACTGTTTGGGCGCACCGCAGAGCTTGGAAGGGAAGGAGTGCCGTTTTACTTTTTCAATGTAGAATTGTCTGGAATTGAGATTCGACGCCATGTCGCGTTTGGAGAGCCCCTGATGTGCCTAAACAGTGGAAACCCCCCACAAGTGACACCATTTTGGAAACTAGACCCCTTAAGGAACTTATCTAGATGTGTGGTGAGCACTTTGAACCCCCATGTGCTTCACAGAAGTTTATAACGTAGAGCTGTGAAAATAAAAAAATCGCATTTTTTCTACAAAAATGATCTTTTTGCCCCCAAATTGTTATTTTCACAAGGGTAACAGGAGAAATTAGACCACAAAAGTTGTTGTGCGATTTCTCTTGAGTACGTTGATACCAAATATGTGTGGGTAAACCACTGTTTGGGCACACCACAGAGCTTGGAAGAGAAGGAGTGCCGTTTTACTTTTTCAATGTAGAATTCTCTGGAATTGAGATCGGACGCCATGTCGCATTTGGAGAGCCCCTGATGTGCCTAAACAGTAGAAATCCCCCACAAGTGACCCCATTTTGGAAACTAGACCCCCCATGGAACTTATCTAGATGTGTGGTGAGAACTTTGAATGCCCAAGTGCTTCACAGAAGTTTAGAATGCAGAGTCGTGAAAATAAAAAATATTTTTTTTTTCCACAAAAAAGATTTTTTAGCCCCCAAGTTTTTATTTTCACAAGGGTAACAAGAGAAATTGGACCCCAAAAGTTATTGTCCAATTTGTCCTGAGTATGCTGGTACCCCATATATGGGGGTAAACCACTGTTTGGGCGCACGGCAGAGGTCGGAAGGAAGGAGCGCCGTTTTGGAATGCAGACTTTGATAGAATGGTCTGCGGGCGTTATGTTGCGTTTGCAGAGCCCCTGATGTACCTAACCATTAGTAACCCTCCATAAGTGACCCCATTTTGGAAACTAGACCCCCCAAGGAACTTATCTAGATGTGTGGTGAGAACTTTGAATGCCCAAGTGCTTCACAGAAGTTTAGAATGCAGAGTTGTGAAAATAAAAAATATTTTATTTTCCACAAAAAAGATATTGTAGCCCCCAAGTTTTTATTTTCACAAGGGTAACAGGAGAAATTGGACTGCAATAGTTGTTGTCCAATTTATCCCGAGTACGCTGATGTGCCATATGTGGGGGTAAATCACTGTTTGGGCGCACGGCAGAGCTCGGAAGGGAAGGAGCGCCGTTTTGGAATGCAGACTTAGATAGAATGGCCTGTGGGCGTTATGTTGCGTTTGCAGAGCCCTTGATGTACCTAAACAGTAGTAACCCCCCACAAGTGACCCCGTTTTGGAAACTAGACCCCCCAAGGAACTTATATAGATGTGTGGTGAGAACGTTGAATGCCCAAGTGCTTCACAGAAGTTTATAATGCAGAGTCATAAAAATAAAAAAAAATTTTTTTTTCCACAAAAAAGATTTTGTAGCCCCCAAGTTTTTATTTTCACAAGCGTAACAGGAGAAATTGGACCCCAGAAGTTGTTGTCCAATTTATCCCGAGTACGCTGATGCCCCATATGTGGGGGTAACCCACTGTTTGGGCGCACGGCAGAGCTCAGAAGGAAGGGAGCACCATTTGACTTTTTGAGCGCAAAATTGGCTGTCGTGTTTGGAGACCCCCTGATGTACCTAAACAGTGGAAACCCCCCAATTCTAGCTCCAACCCTAACCCCAACACTCCCCTAACCCTAATCCCAACCCGATCCATAATCCTAATCACTAACCCTAACGATAATCACAACCCTTACCCCAAAACAACCCTAATGTCAACCCTAACCATAACCCTAATCAAAACCCTAAATCCAACACACCCCTAATCCTAATCTCAACCCTAACCTCAAACCTAACCCTAATTCCAATACACCCCAAATCCCAAACCTAACCTTAACCCTAATCCCAAACCTAACCCTAATCCCAAACCTAACCCTAATCCCAAGCGTAACCCTAATGCCAACCCTAACCCTAATCCAAACCCTAACCCCAACTCTAACCCTAACTTTAGCCCCATCCCTAGCCCTAACTTTAGCCCCAACCCTAACCCTAGCCCTAAGGCTACTTGCGTCGTTTGGCATCCATCGCAATCCGTCGTTTTGGACAAGAAACGGATCCTGCAAATGTACCCGCAGGATGCGTTTTTTGCCCATAGACCTGTATTGCCGATGGATCGTGACGGATAGCCACACATCGCGTCCGTCGTGCACTGGATCAGTGTTTTGGCGGACCGTCAGCACAAAAAAAGGTTCAATATAACTTTTTTTGTACGTCGCATCCGCCATTTCTGACCGCGCATGCGTGGCCGTAACTCCGCCCCCTCCTCCCCAGGACATAGATTGGGCAGCGGATGCGTTGAAAAACTACATCCGCTGCCCACGTTGTGCACAATTTTCACAACGTGCGTCGGTATGTCGGGCCGATGCATTGCGACGGCCCCGTACTGACGTAAGTGTGAAAGAAGCCTAACCCTAAATTTAGCGCCAACCCTAACCCTAAATTTAGCCCCAACCCTAACCCTAATCCTAGCCCTAACCCTAACCCTAACCCTAGCCCTAACCCTAGCCCTAACCCTAACCCTAATTTTAGCCCCAACTGCTCTTCTCCTGCCGGCCGGCAGATGGAGACAGATGGCGGGTGCACTGCGCATGTGCCCGCCATTTTCTTTTCCTCAGAAGATGCTGGCGGCCAGGAGGAGCAGCAGGAGGACCCAAGGACACCGGTAAGTATAATAGGGTCCCCGAATCCCCCTATTTCTCTGTCCTCTGATGTGCGATCACATCAGAGGACAGAGAATTACACTTTGCTTTTTTTTTTTTTTTTGCGGTCGCCGGTAAACAGTTAATTACCGGCGATCGCAAAACAGGGGTCGGTAAAACCGACCCCGATCATGTTCTTTGGGGTCTCGGCTACCCCCGGCAGCTGAGACCCCCAAAATGCTCCCGGGGCCGGCCGGCGGGCGCACTGCGCATGCGCCCGCCATTTTGAAGATGGCGGCGCCCACCGGGAGCAACGAGGAGCACCGGGGGAGATAGGTAAGTATCGGAGGGCTATTGGGGACCCCTTTTCTCTGTCCTCTGATGTGCGATCACATCGGAGGACAGAGAAATTAAAAAGAGATTGCGTTTTTTGTTTTTTTTGCGATCGCCGGTAAACGGTTAATTACCGGCGATCGCAAATGCGGGGTCGGTACAAAACCCCCCGAATCATGTTCTCTGGGGTCCCGGCTACCCCCGGCAGCCGAGACCCCGGAGAAAATCCGACTCTGGGGGGCGCTATTCACTTTTTCCACAGCGCCGGCGCTGTGGTTTAAGTACCCTTAGCAGCCGCCGTTAAAAGGCGTATCGGCGGTCGCTAAGGAGTTAAAGTGGAATCATGTACGTAACTGGGACAGAAAAGGGAATCAATTCAGTAACATGTAAGTAAATACAGTAAAAAATTCTGAAAAAAATCATGACATCCTATTCCCTATTACGACCTTTAGGTTCCAAAATTGTAGATGGTGAATCCAAACTGCTTCTCTAAATTTAATACAGGAAAGATATATATTTTTGTACCGTGTTAGCCAGTAGATAGAAAAATATTTAGATTTGAGAGTCCTCAGTGGTTGATACCTTTTAATGGATAACTGAAAAGATGGTAACAAATTGCAAGCTTTCGAGACTACTAAGGTCTCTTCATCAGGCATAGACTAATACAGATTTTTCACACATTCTTTCCATAATTATCAGAGGTCTGCTCTAAATATTCACAGAGTCAAGAGGAGGAAATCATCTGCACCAGAGGCCAAATTTTTTAAATCTATGGCCAGACGAAGGTTTATCTGAGCATAAACCAAACGCTCTTCAACAGATGTTAACTCCTTCGGGTGAAGGTGATCCATTTGCGATCTATTTGTGATGAGACTCAGATATTTGAGGCGCCCACAGACTGTATTGTGCTGTCAAGGCAGGAAGAGGAGGAGGGTGACTCTCAGGGCGAGGAGTGATAGAATGGAGAGAATGACGATGAGGTAGTAGATAACATTTGTTGTAAACCCATAGGCATGCAGCTGATTAGCTCAGTAGAGGAGGAGGAGGACGAAGATGAAGAGGTTACGTACACACAGGGTTATGCAATCACGACAATAAATGCATCTTCAGGCCCAACTCTGGCAGTGAACAGCAGTGTTCGCAGTTCTGCAGTTGCCTAGCTTTGATCTTTTTTCATATTGACAAAAATCTTAAAAATCATGTTATCTGTGGACTTTTTTAAAACAACCTAGTACAGTAAAAAAATGAAATAATTTCAGTACTACATGCATGACCTTCCATATGTGTGACCAACATGCGTTAATTTGGGAATGTCATTGTGCTAAAATGCAGAATAGCAGGTCTTGCCAACCATTGTCCACCCCATCAACCGTATCTTCTGATTCTTCCTCCTCCCTCAGCAAGCAAGTGTTGTCACACAGGTCTCTGGCAGAAGAACCTCCACTTGTTTACCACTACCGTTAGGGTGATTGATAGCCTATTAGCTGATACAGAATTGGACATGCCTGCTGTTTTTGACTCATCTTACCTACCAAGCACACCCCATATTTCTCAATGCACCGTAATGTCCCCACTTGCACCTCTGTCACAGTACAGCAGCTTGTTGTGTTCACCCTACTCCACCCTTTGTCGGCACATCAGCAAACCTTCGTTTCTGCAGTTGTGCTTGCATAAAAAAATTCTTCACATCTACACATGGCACAGTTAACAGTTTGAATTTCATCATCTTCAATCTACTAATAATAATACATTTTATTTATATATGACAAACCCATTAAGCAGAGCTTTGAGTCAGCAGTTCATATAAAACAGTGAAAAGTTACCACGTGTATGATCAAACAATTCAATAAAAACTAATTACGACACTGCTCTTCAGAGCTTACTATCTACAATGAGGTGGGGGTGACAACAATTACAGGTGCTTATTTACAATGATGGTACAACCATCTTGAGTAAATTGAAGGTAGATAAAGGCTGCATGAGCCTTTTGGGTGCGGTTGACTTTGATGGTGAATTATGTTCAGAGAAGTAGAGAATAAGTTGTTTATATACAAAAAGGGCTTTGATTAGGGAACGTGATAGGCTGCCCTAAACACTTGTGTTTCTAGGGAGCACCTACAAATTTCTAAGTTGTGGTTATACTCCTAGTTTCATGGGGACAAAGGGTAAGAGGTGAGTCATCTAGCTAGGTGATTGAACTTAACTGAACAAAGTCCAGATGAGGGGTGCTACCGTCTTAGTGTGTCTCAGAATTTGAAAGTTGTGAGAGGCCACGAGAATTGGCTAGAGATAGAAGCTGGGTTGCAGTTGGAGGAGTGGAGCTGTTGAAGTTTCCCAGGATAAGGTTTGTCAATTCTGAGGACATGAAGTGTGGACGCAACACATAAAAGTGGTAAAGGAAGTGACTGGGTGAGCCTGAGGACCTGTATATGATTGCTACTCTGAGGGAGAGGGGATGGAACACCCCGATGGTGTGAACTAGGGTTGAGCGAAACGGGTCAGCCATTTTCAGAAGTCACCGACCTTTGGCAAAGTCGGGTTTCATGAAACCCGACCCGATCCCTGTGTGGGGTCGGACATGAGGTCGGCGATCTTCGCGCAAAAGTCGCATTTCATTCCGATACCGCAAGTATCGGATATCGGCCGATATTTGTAGTATCGGAATCCATATTTATGTGTAAAATAAAGAATAAAAATAAAAAATAGGGATATACTCACCCTCGGACGCGCCCTGGTACTAACTGCTGTAACCGGTAGCTTCCATTCCTAAGAATGAGCGCGTGAAGGACCTTCGATGACATCGCGGCTTGTGATTGGTCGCGTGAGCGGTCACATGAGCCGTCACGCGACCAATCACAAGCCGCGACGTCATCGAAGGTACTTCACGCGCTCATTCTTAGGAAGGAAGGCTGCCGGTTAGTACCAGGGCGCGTCCGAGGGTGAGTATATCACAATTTTTTATTTTTAGTCTTTATTTTACACATAAATATGGATCCCAGGGCCTGAAGGAGAGTTTCCTTTCCTTCAGACCCTGGGAACCATTAGTATCCCATTGCACTGCATTGGGTTTCGTGTTTCGGCCAACCCCGACTTTTTAATAGGATCGGCCGATTTCACTCGACCCGGCTTTTGAGAAAGTCGGGTTTCATGAAACCCGACCCAACCCTAAAAAAACAAGTCGCTCAACCCTAGTGTGAACCTCAAAAAAAAGAATACTGTCCAATCGGCCCACATTTATTTATTGGTTACAAACAGGATTATTGCTGGCAGCGAGGAGTGTGTGGTTATCATGGAGTTAGCAGTGAATGTACATCGCGATATACGCATATTCCATGTGTTGTAATCTAGACGGGGATAAATCCGCCCTTTTCTCACCATGGAGACGACAAAAACACTCACTGTCGCCCTAATCCACTCCCGCCTGAACTACTGCAATGCTCTATTAATTGGCCTCCCCCTCACTCGACTTTCCTCTCTCCAGTCCATCCTTAATGCGGCAGCCAGGGTTGTCCATCTGGCTAATCGTTACTCAGATACATCCGATCTTCGCCAGTCATTACACTGGCTGCCCATTCATTACAGGATACAATTCAATACTTGTTCTCACCCACAAAGCACTCCACAGTGCGGCACCCCCATACATCTCCTCCCTCATTTCGGTCTATCGGCCTAGCTGACCGCTGCGCTCTGCAATTGACTTTCGGCTAACCTCTGCACTAATCCGTACCTCCTACTCCCGACTCCAAGACTTCTCCCGCGCTGTGCCAATCCTCTGGAATGCTCTACCCCAAGATATTAGGACCATCCACAACTTGCATAGTTTTAGGCGCTCGCTCAAAACACATTTGTTCAGAGTGGCCTACCACATTAACTAATCAAAGTCATTTTATGTTTGTGTGTGTAGCCCATTCACTATCTCCATCTACCCCGCACCCCCTGAAGATGGCTGGACCATCATCGTAAATACATCATTGTAAATACACACCTGTACTTTGTATCTCCCCCAGCTCAATGTAGATTGTAAGCTCTCATGAGCAGGGTCGTCTTATTTTGCTTTATTGTATTGTTAACATTGTTACCTATGACTGTTGTGTTTGAAACTGTTAAACTGTAAAGCGCTGCGGAATATGTTGGCGCTATATAAATAAAGATTATTATTATTATTAAGTCATATCCTCACTATTACATTTCTGAGAAATAATTATTGTGAACAGCCTGCGACCTCCTCAGATGTTTCGTGGAACAATTGCGTCATTGTCTGGACAATAGGGGCATCCCAGGAGTTCGGTTACCACAGTGGCATTACCTCCCTCACAGGGGGTGATGCCATGCTTGGAAGCAAGAAGGGATTCCCTTAGCAGGTACACTGGCATACATCTTTCCCGACTCCAGACCAGAAGGGGGAGCTCTAAACCCGGTTTCAGGGTAGCTTACCTATAAGTTCTGGCCTGGAGGCGGGGTTAGTGAGTTTAGTGTGAGACAGTGAAGTGAAAGGAAGCATGTGAGGAGAGCCTGGGAGTCGAGCTGCGACTAACCTCACCCCAGGATTGAGCTCAACAGAGCAGACATCTGAGTCCATGGTTGTGTGGGAACTACAGGTCCCACAGGCAAATCTGGAGCACAGGAGATTGCAGGTCTCCTGGCCACAACTGACACCCGAAGGCACAGACGCAAACCAGAGCCCGGAATCACCATGAGGGAGTGACACCTGGAACAGGCTCAAGCTGCCTGCCTTGCAGGTAGTGTTTCACTAAGTGGACAGACTGAGAGAGGGACTTGAGCAGAACTAAAAGCATCAGGAACCCAGAGAGCAGCGCAGTAGGGAGGCAACACCACCTGGCAAGGGGAATTCTGAACTGCTTCCAGGCTGCCCGGATCTCCAATACCACCTGTTACCTGTGCTCAGGATTGCACCTACATTTAAAGGTAAATAAACTACATTCCCTGTGCCCTCCAATTATTCCTACACCCCAACATCCACAACCCCTCATAGACTGGTCTGGTAGCCATGGAGCCCCCGCTCTGCCTTTGGGGAGTAGAACCATCCCAGCTGCATCACCATCGGCCCCAGCGGACACCCTAAGCAGCGTCAGCCATTTATAGCCGAATACCACAGGTGGCGTCACGTGAAATCCCCTACAAACATTCCCTCATCACTTATTGCATGCCCAGGGCCACAGACCGGGTCACTGCTGCCATGACCACATCTTTAAAAACCGTCCGACCCAGTTCCGAGTACCCCATGGTACTAGCTGCTGTTGCACCAGCTTAGAGCTATTTACTGAGAGCTGTTCACTACTAAGATCACAGCGCTTGTTTCTGTATGACTCATGGCCTGTTATCTCTGTGATTATTGCAAGGCCAAGCCAATCTGTTGGCCACAGAAATGCTGCCTTTGCATACAGGCGGTTTCCCGAAAGCTGATGGCTGTCGCAGTCCCCCCAGTACAAGTTGCCCAGTTACCATTACTTCTCTATGAAAGATACAGTTAGGGCCAGAAATATTTGGACAGTGACACAAGTTTTGTTATTTTAGCAGTTTACAAAAACATGTTCAGAAATACAATTATATATATAATATGGGCTGAAAGTGCACACTCCCAGCTGCAATATGATAGTTTCCACATCCAAATCGGAGAAAGGGTTTAGGAATCATAGCTCTGTAATGCATAGCATCCTCTTTTTCAAGGGACCAAAAGTAATTGGACAATGGACTCTAAGGGCTGCAATTAACTCTGAAGGCGTCTCCCTCGTTAACCTGTAATCAATGAAGTAGTTAAAAGGTCAGGGGTGGATTCCAGGTGTGTGGTTTTGCATTTGGAAGCTGTTGCTGTGAGCAGACAACATGCGGTCAAAGGAACTCTCAATTGAGGTGAAGCAGAACATCCTGAGGCTGAAAAAAAAGAAAAAATCCATCAGAGAGATAGCAGACATGCTTGGAGTAGCAAAATCAACAGTTGGGTACATTCTGAGAAAAAAGGAATTGACTGGTGAGCTTGGGAACTCAAAAAGGCCTGGGCGTCCACGGATGACAACAGTGGTGGATGATCGCCGCATACTTAATTTGGTGAAGAAGAACCCGTTCACAACATCAACTGAAGTCCAGACCACTCTCAGTGAAGTAGGTGTATCTGTCTCTAAGTCAACAGTAAAGAGAAGACTCCATGACAGTAAATACAAAGGGTTCACATCTAGATGCAAACCATTCATCAATACCAAAAATAGACAGGCCAGAGTTAAATTTGCAGAAAAACACCTCAAGAAGCCAGCTCAGTTCTGGAAAAGTATTCTATGGACAGATGAGACAAAGATCAACCTGTACCAGAATGATGGGAAGAAAAAAGTTTGGAGAAGAAAGGGAACGGCACATGATCCAAGGCACACCACATCCTCTGTAAAACATGGTGGAGGCAACGTGATGGCATGGGCATGCATGGCTTTCAATGGCACTGGGTCACTTGTGTTTATTGATGACATAAGAGCAGACAAGAGTAGCCGGATGAATTCTGAAGTGTACCGGGATATACTTTCAGCCCAGATTCAACCAAATGCTGCAAAGTTGATTGGACGGCGCTTCATAGTACAGATGGACAATGACCCCAAGCATACAGCCAAAGCTACCCAGGAGTTCATGAGTGCCAAAAAGTGGAACATTCTGCAATGGCCAAGTCAATCTCCAGATCTAAACCCAATTGAGCATGCATTTCACTTGCTCAAATCCAGACTTAAGACGGAAAGACCCACAAACAAGCAAGACCTGAAGGCTGCGGCTGTAAAGGCCTGGCAAAGCATTAAGAAGGAGGAAACCCAGCGTTTGGTGATGTCCATGGGTTCCAGACTTAAGGCAGTGATTGCCTCCAAAGGATTTGCAACAAAATATTGAAAATAAAAATATTTTGTTTGGGTTATGTTTATTTGTCCAATTACTTTTGACCTCCTAAAATGTGGAGTGTTTGTAAAGAAATGTGTACAATTCCTACATTTTCTATCAGATATTTTTGTTCAACCCTTCAAATTAAACGTTACAATCTGCACTTGAATTCTGTTGTAGAGGTTTCATTTCAAATCCAATGTGGTGGCATGCAGAGCCCAACTCACGAAAATTGTGTCACTGTCCAAATATTTCTGGCCCTAACTGTATGCCTGCACTACAGCAGGAAGTCGCAGACAACATCACTTGTTCCTTGAAAAATTCTCTGTCTACCAGAGTGCATTTCAACAATGACACCTGGACGAGCAAGCATGGACAGGAGAGCTACAACTAGATGACTGGGCACTGGGTGACTCTGGTGGCTGCAGTGGGAGTCGTGAAAGGGTCAGTTCCACAAGTTTTCAATCCCCAAGGCTTGCCGGGCACTTGGATATGAAAAAAATAAACCAAGACGCACCGTAAGATGGATAAGTAAACTACTAAACAACAGGGGTTTTGAGAACTAAGCTAGTAAACAGCCAGGGTTGTGGAACTAAACCACTACACAACATATGATGGATAACTAAACTAATAGACAGCAGGGGTTGGAGAACTAAACAGCTATGATTGTAGAACTAAACAAATATACAGCTGAGCATGGAGAACTAAACTACTAGACTACAGGGGTTGGAGAACTAAACTACTAAACAGCTTGACTTGGAGAACAAAAATAGTACACACCAGGGAATGGAGAACTAATGCACTAGACACCACGGTGTCACTAGACACCAAGTCTTGGAATCCCCAGGGCTTTCGGAACAAACCTCTGTATCTAACACTTCCTCCGGTGCTTTTGCCACCCATTGACGTTTGAGTATGAGAGTGCCAGGGCCTTGTTTGTATCTGCTGCAGTGTTTAAATTAATATGCCCTAGATATCACAGTCATACAGATCATGAGTTGTGGACAGCTATTCATGCTGAGTTTGAGCAATAGCCATCTCCACTCAACCTGAAGCCAGGGAAGGCCGTGTGCAATAACGGTGCAAACCTAGTGGCGGAAAAACACCAGGGCAACCTCACACATGTGCCTTGCATGGTTTCCATCCTCAACCTGTTGGTACAGCAATTCTTCTGCCACTGTCCCAGCGCGGAAGCGCTGCTGCAGAAACCACTGTCATTATGTGCTCACTATCCTGGCCTGGGTGAGCTGCTACAGAGCAGAACCCCTCTGTTCATCGACTTGCATCGATACAGAGGTCTTTTTCCATACCAGTTAACAGGCTGATATGTGATGTGCCGACAGAGTGGAATTCCACTCTGCACATGTTGCAGTGACTGTGGCAACAGCAACGAGCCCTGACCACAGTATGTCATGTCGTAAAGCCTGGGCCAACACAGTACGGACATGGTGCATAATATGTTTACAGAGTGGGCACAGATTACGGACATCTGCACCCTTCTGCACAGTTTCAAAATGACTACTGAGATGGTTAGTGTCATCAGCATCACTATTCCAGTCTTCTATATGCTGGAGCAGACTTTGAATAGCCTTCTGGAGAAGATGGTGGTCCCAGAAGAGAAGGAAGCAGAGGAGGATGCGGAAGGGATAACATTGTCTCTAAGTTCAAGACTGTCATCACACAGGTGGGTGCCAAGGGAGGGTGGATTACTGCGATCGAGGGTGGCTGGTGATAACAGACAAACTGTTATCAAAGGTACAAGATCCGAGGAACAAATGGAAGAGGAATAGGTGATGGGCAAGCAACTGTCAGATGAAGAGGATAATCCTCCCCTCTCTGATTGTGGTTGGCAGGAGGAAACGAGCCTCATTGTTACTCAACCACCAACACAGCATGGGCTAGGACCTCATGGTAGAGCCCAACATATAAGTGCCTTCTTGCTGCACTATCTGCAACATGATCCCCACATAGTTATGATTAGGAATAATGCTGACTACTGGATTGCCACTTTCTTAGATCCACATTATAAAACCAAATTTTGCCAGATGATTCCCGACTTAGAAAAGTACCCGCGAATGCTGGAGTATCGAAACACGCTTTCACACATCCTTTTCACAGCAGTGAAGCACACAGTTTGCATACATAGTTACATAGTTATTAAGGTTGAAGGAAGACTATAAGTTCATCTAGTTCAACCCATAGCCTAACCTAACATGCCCTAACATTTTGATCCAGAGGAAGGCAAAAAAAAACCCATGTGGCAAGAGTAAGCTCCACATTGGGGAAAAAAATTCCTTCCTGACTCCACATACGGCAATCAGACTAGTTCCCTGGATCAACGCCCTACCAAGGAATCTAGTGTATATACCCTGTAACATTATACTTTTCCAAAAGGTATCCAGTCCCCTCTTAAATTTAAGTAATGAATCACTCATTACAACATCATACGGCAGAGAGCCCCCTACAAGGTCATTAATAAATATGTTAAAAAGAAGAGGGCCCAATACTGACCCCTGTGGTACCGCACTGCTATCCGCTACCCAGTCCGAGTGTGCTCCATTAATAAACACCCTTTGTTTCCTATCCTTGAGCCAGCTCTCAACCCACTTGCACATATTTTCCCCTATCCCCATTATTCTCATTTTATGTATCAACCTTTTGTGTGGCACCATATCAAAAGCTTTTAAAAAGTCCATATACACTACATCCACTGGGTTCCCTTGGTCTAATCAGGAACTTACCTCTTCATAGAAACTGATCAAATTAGTCTGACATGAACGGTCCCTAGTAAACCCGTGCTGATACTGGGTCATGAGGTTATTCCTCTTCAGATACTCCAGTATAGCATCCCTTAGAATGCCCTCCAGGATTTTACCCACAGTAGAGGTTAAGCTTACTGGCCTATAATTTCCGAGTTCAGTTTTTGTCCCCTTTTTGAATATTGGCACCACATTTGCTATACGCCAGTCCTGTGGTACAGACCCTGTTATTATGGAGTCTTTAAAGATTAAAAATAATGGTCTATCAATGACTGTACTTAGTTCCTGCAGTACTCGGGGGTGTATCCCATCCGGGACCGGAGATTTGTCAATTTTAGTGATTTTTAGACGCCGCCGCCGCACTTCCTGCTGGGTTAAGCAGGTGACATTTAATTGGGAATTTTTATCACTAGTCATTTTGTCTGCCATGGTATTTTCTTGTGCAAATACTGATGAAAAAAAGTCATTTATCATATTGGCTTTTTCCTCATCCTCATCCACCATTTCACCCAGACTATTTTTAAGGGGGCCAACACTATCATTTTTTAGTTTCTTACTATTTATGTAGTTAAAGAATATTTTAGGATTATTTTTACTCTCTCTGGCAATGAGTCTCTCTGTCTCAATATTTGCTGCCTTGATTTGCTTTTTACAGAATTTATTTAATTTTCTGTATTTATTTAATGCCTCATCACTACCTACTTCCTTTAATTCTCTAAATGCTTTCTTTTTGTCACTTATTACGCCCCTTACAGGTCTATTTAGCCATATTGGTTTCCTCCTATTTCTAGTATGTTTATTCCCATACGGTATATACTGTGCACAGGTCCTATCCAGGATGCTAATAAACGTCTCCCATTTACTTTGTGTATTTTTATGTCTCAGGATATCGTCCCAGTTAATTGCACCAAGATCCTCTCTCATCCGTTGGAAATTTGCCCTCCTGAAGTTTAGTGTCCTTGTAACCCCTCTATTACACATCTTTTTAAAGGATGCATGAAAACTTATTATTTTGTGATCGCTATTACCCAAGTGACCCCCAACCCTTATATTTGATATGCGGTCTGGCCTGTTGGTTAATATTAGGTCTAGCAGTGCCCCCCTTCTTGTTGGGTCCTGAACCAGTTGTGAAAGGTAATTGTCTCTCATAGTTGTCAAAAACCGATTACCTTTGCTGAAACTGCAGGTTTCTATTCCCCAATCTATTTCAGGGTAGTTGAAGTCCCCCATAATAATGACTTCTCCTTGAGTCGCAGCTTCATCTATTTGCTTTATGAGGATATTCTCCATTGCTTCCATTATTTTTGGAGATTTATAACAAACCCCTATCAGTAATTTATTATTTTTTCCCCCTCCCCTTATCTCCACCCACAGGGATTCTACATTTTCATTAAATTCACCTATATTATCACGCAGGATGGGTTTTAAGGACAATTTTACATATAGACACACCCACCCCCTCGCTTATCTGTACAGTCATTTCTGAACAGGCTATAGCCCTGCAAGTTAACAGCCCAGTCATGGCTCTCATCCAGCCATGTCTCAGATATCTCCACCATGTCATAATTATGCTCCAACAACATTAGTTCTAATTCATCCATTTTGTTGGCGAGGCTTCTGGCATTAGTATACATACATTTTATGTATCTCTCTGCACCTCTATTCTTTCTTAAATTATTAACTGTTCTAACCCCACCCCCCATGCCACCGCTACCCCCAACTTCTTTATTTGTGCCCAGGTCTCTGTCTGCACTATCTTCCCCTCCTATAAATTGAATACCCTCTCCCCCAATTCCTAGTTTAAACACTCCTCCAACCTTCTAGCCATTTTCTCCCCCAACACAGCTGCACCCTCCCCATTGAGGTGACGCCCGTCCCTAGCGTAGAGCCTGTAGCCAACTGAGAAGTCGGCCCAGGTCTGCAGGAACCCAAACCCCTCCTTCCTACACCAATTCTTGAGCCACTTATTAACCTCCCTAATCTCCCGTTGCCTCTCTGGCATGGCACGTGGTACAGGCAGTATTTCGGAAAATACCACATTGGAGGTCCTTGCTTTCAGCTTGCAGCCTAATTCCCTGAAATCATCTTTAAGGACCTTCCACCTACCTCTAACTTTGTCATTTGTGCCAATGTGCACCATCAACCAACGTAATACAGCATGGGACAAAGTATACACAATTTAAACCAAGGCAGGGAATATGGAAAATATATGGCTTTATTAGTAGGGTGCCTACGATTACATATCACAAAAATAAATCAATACATTAAACAAACAAAAATTACATAAAATAAATAAAATGCGTACACTGACAGATTATAACAAAAGGGGGCTATATATATTTATCTTTATAGCAATAAAACCACCAACAGGATACAATATAAGACTCCAAAGATTGGATATTTAATATAGCAGCACCAGAAATTCACAAGAAAAAATATATGAAATTTATAAAAAAATAAAATAATCCTAAGAAACAGGGGGATAGACTTTGTATTTTATATATATAAAAAAATATAATATATGTGGGGAGAAAAAAATATTATTAAGTCCACAACTGTTGAATTAAGTACGTGTGGAGTAAAGTGACAAGTGCAACTGAAACCAATAAGAAAGGGGCTCACAATAGATCAATAGAATAAATTACTGGCTGGTCATAATCGCACTATAATGCCACACAGCCTATGTGTAAAAAAAAGGGGGGGAAAGGATACATATAGTGAATTACAAATATATTGTGTATAAAAAAATAATAAAATAAGTTCCATATATGTGCCTCACAGCGTAATGTGCAAATATGCCAACTAAAGTGATATGGTGCAAAGCAAGGACAGGGAGCCAATAGAACTAAAGCCACACTACTCCTATTAGGCTAAATCAGGGACTACAAATAGGCTGGGTGGGAAAAACTCCAACCGGAGTTGTGAACGTGTAAAGTGCACCTGTGCAGTCTAATGACTAAAATAGCATGGTGCCCATGAACAGAGACTAAGCTCCTGGTGCCTCAATAAAAATTGCTATGTACCTGAGGTGGTTCTGCCAGTGCACGCGCTGACCCGACACGCGTTTCGGAATGTATCTTCTTTCCTTCGTCAGGGGTTGCCAGGGTATGTGCTGCGACGCTATATATAGCGTCTTAATCCGAGCGCTGCGGCCCGGGTATAACCGGCGCATGCGCAGTCAGGAGGTCCAGGACTTCCGGTCCCCGCGTCACATGACCGGCCGCATGGGGATGGAGTGCCCAGCGTAACCACAGTAACATGGACGCAGGGAACCGAAACCCCAGGACACAGACCACGCACGCGCACAGCCAGGGGCGCAGCGTGGGAGAAGCGGATGGACAGATAATACTGTATAGTGAGAGACGCTGGGACTACAGGGACAGGGGAGAAATGAAAAAGAACTACTACTACCGCAATTATCTGAATACTGGGATCATGACTGTATTAGTGTATCAAAGTGCTACACCGCCCTTCCTAACATATGAATCAATATGTAAACCATATAAATATGGCATGATAAGAAATAAGTAATTAATAAGAAAATTAGTGATATTAATATATAGTGTACTAAAGGGGGAGGGAACGAGTGTATATAAATTCATGACTGAAGAAAAATAATATATAACAATATCTCAAAAAAAGAGATAAAAATTATACTACAAAAATTATTACAAAAGAAATTATGATATAAAATATAATAAAAAATATATATATGAAAAATACAGTAAAAATTAGTGAAATAAAATAAAAAAATAAAAAAATAAAAATAAAAAATAATAAATAATAAAACAATAATAAATAAATAATCATAATATTATGCAAAATTAATCAAAAAAGTGTATATATGTGATTAATACACTCATAAGGATCATCCCAACATTGCGGTAGGAAATTACAAAATCAATTAATATATATCATAAAAGTCATTACGTATATGCGAGAGAAGAATCATATACTATGCTAAAGGGAAATCCATTATCAATATTTTCTCACAGACGGGATTAGTTTTTTTTCTTGATTCTTTATGAGTCCTCTTGTTTTAAATTCACTGTATAATATTCATTAGTCTTTTGATAGATGCGATGTGTCTGCTCCAGCGACGACAGGCCAGGACGCACCACGGCAGCAAACATCGGACCAAAGACAAATCCACAACTCCCACAAGGTAAGTCACTACAATATCAAAAGTATATTAACCCCTTAGTGACAGAGCCAATTTGGTACTTAATGACCGAGCCAATTTTTGCAATTCTGACCACTGTCACTTTATGAGGTTATAACTCTGGAACGCTTCAACGGATCCCGCTGATTCTGAGATTGTTTTTTCGTGACATATTGTACTTCATGTTAGTGGTAACATTTCTTCGATATTACTTGCGATTATTTATGAAAAAAACGGAAATATGGCGAAAATTTTTAAAATTTTGCAATTTTCAAACTTTGTATTTTTATGCCCTTAAATCAGAGAGATATGTCACGAAAAATAGTCAATAAATAACATTTCCCACATGTCTACTTTACATCAGCACAATTTTGGAAACAAAATTTTTTTTTGTTAGGGAGTTATAAGGGTTAAAAGTTGACCAGCAATTTCTCATTTTTACAACACCATTTTTTTTTAGGGACCACATCACATTTGAAGTCATTTTGAGGGGTCTATATGATAGAAAATAATGAAGTGTGACACCATTCTAAAAACTACACCCCTCAAGGTTCTCAAAACCACATTCAAGAAGTTTATTAACCCTTTACGTGCTTCACAGGAACTGAAACAATGTGGAAGGAAAAAATGAACATTTAACTTTTTTTTGCAAACATCTTAATTCAGAACCATTTTTTTTATTTTCACAAGTGTAAAAACAGAAATGTAACCATAAATTTTGTTATGCAATTTCTCCTGAATACGCCAATACCCCATATGTGGGGGTAAACCACTGTTAGGGCGCACCGCAGAACTTAGAAGTGAAGGAGCGCCGTTTGACTTTTTCAATGCAGAATTGGCTGGAATTGAGATCGGACGCCATGTCACGTTTAGAGAGCCCCTGATGTGCCTAAACAGTGGAAACCCCCCACAAGTGACACCATTTTGGAAACTAGACCCCTTAAGGAACTTATCTAGATGTGTGGCGAGCACTTTGAACCCCCAAGTGCTTCACAGAAGTTTATAACGTAGAGCCGTGAAAATAAAAAAATCGCTTTTGTTTACACAAAAATGATCTTTTTGCCCACAAATTCTTATTTTCACAAGGGTAACAGGAGAAATTAGACCACAAAAGTTGTTGTGCGATTTCTCCTGAATACGTCGATACCCCATATGTGGGGGTAAACCACTGTTTGGGCGCACCGCAGAGCTTGGAAGTGAAGGAGCGCCGTTTTACTTTTTCAATGTAGAATTGGCTGGAATTGAGATTGGACGCCATGTCGCGTTTGGAGAGCCCCTGATGTGCCTAAACAGTGGAAACCCCCCACAAGTGACACCATTTTGGAAACTAGACCCCTTAAGGAACTTATCTAGATGTGTGGCGAGCACTTTGAACCCCCATGTGCTTCACAGAAGTTTATAACGTAGAGCCGTGAAAAAAAAAAAATCGCATTTTTTCTACAAAAATGATCTTTTTGCCCACAAATTTTTATTTTCACAAGGGTAACAGGAGAAATTAGACCACAAAAGTTGTTGTGCAATTTCTCCTGAGTACGCTGATACCCAATATGTGGGGGTAAACCACTGCTAGGGCGCACCGCAGAGCTTGGAAGAGAAGGAGTGCCGTTTTACTTTTTCAATGTAGAATTGGCTGGAATTGAGATCGGACGCCATGTCGCGTTTGGAGAGCCCCTGATGTGCCTAAACAGTAGAAATCCCCCACAAGTGACCCCATTTTGGAAACTAGACCCCCCATGGAACTTATCTAGATGTGTGATGAGAACCTTGAATGCCCAAGTGCTTCACAGAAGTTTATAATGCAGAGCCGTGAAAATAAAAAATATTTTTTTTTTCCACAAAAAAGATATTGTAGCCCCCAAGTTTTTATTTTTACAAGGGTAACAAGAGAAATTGGACCCCAAAAGTTGTTGTCCAATTTGTCTTGAGTATGCTGGTACCCCATATGTGGGGGTAAACCACTGTTTGGGCGCACGGCAGAGCTCGGAAGGAAGGAGCGCCGTTTTGGAATGCAGACTTTGATAGAATGGTCTGCGGGTATTATGTTGCATTTGCAGAGCCCCTGATGTACCTAACCAGTAGAAACCCTCCACAAGTGACCCCATTTTGGAAACTAGACCCCCCAAGGAACTTATCTAGATGTGTGGTGAGAACTTTGAATGCCCAAGTGCTTCACAGAAGTTTAGAATGCAGAGTCGTGAAAATAAAAAATATTTTTTTTTTTCACAAAAAAGATTTTGTAGCCCCCAAGTTTTTATTTTCACAAGGGTAACAGGAGAAATTGGACTGCAATAGTTGTTGTCCAATTTATCCCGAGTACGCTGATGTGCCATATGTGGGGGTAAACCACTGTTTGGGCGCACGGCAGAGCTCGGAAGGGAAGGAGCGCCTTTTTGGAATGCAGACTTTGATAGAATGGTCTGTGGGCATTATGTTGCGATTGCAGAGCCCCTGATATACCTAAACTGTAGTAACCCCCCACAAGTGACCCCATTTTGGAAACTAGACCCCCCAAGGAACTTATCTAGATGTGTGGTGAGAACTTTGAATGCCCAAGTGCTTCACAGAAGTTTAGAATGCAGAGTCGTGAAAATAAAAAATATTTTTTTTTTTCACAAAAAAGATTTTGTAGCCCCCAAGTTTTTATTTTCACAAGGGTAACAAGAGAAATTGGACCCCAGAAGTTGTTGTCCAATTTATCCCGAGTACGCTGATGCCCCATATGTGGGGGTAACCCACTGTTTGGGCGCACGGCAGAGCTCAGAAGGGAGGGAGCACCATTTGACTTTTTGAGCGCAAAATTGGCTGTCGTGTTTGGAGACCCCCTGATGTACCTAAACAGTGGAAACCCCCCAATTCTAGCTCCAACCCCTAACCCTAATCCCAACCTGATCCATAATCCTAATCACTAACCCTAACCATAATCACAACCCTTACCCCAAAACAACCCTAATGTCAACCCTAACCATAACCCTAATCAAAACCCTAAATCCAACACACCCCTAATCCTAATCTCAACCCTAACCCTAATCCCAATACACCCCTAATCACAACCCTAACCTTAACCCTAATCCCAAACCTAACCCTAATCCCAAGCGTAACCCTAATGCCAACCCTAACCCTAATACCAACCCTAATCCAAACCCTAAACCTAATCCCAGCTCTAACCCTAACTTTAGCCCCAACCCTAGCCCTAACTTTAGCCCCAACCCTAACCCTAGCCCTAAGGCTACTTTCACACTTGCGTTGTTTGGCATTCCGTCGCAATCCGTCGTTTTGGACAAGAAACGGATCCTGCAAATGTGCCCGCAGGATGCGTTTTTTGCCCATAGTATTGCCGACGGATCGTGACGGATGGCCACACGTCGCGTCCGTCGTGCACTGGATCAGTTGTGTTTTGGCGGAGCGTCGGCACAAAAAAACGTTCAATGAAACGTTTTTTTGTACGTCGCATCCGCCATTTCTGACCGCACATGCGTGGCCGTAACTCCGCCCCCTCCTCCCCAGGACATAGATTGGGCAGCGGATGCGTTGAAAAACTACAGCTGCTGCCCACGTTGTGCACAATTTTCACAACGTGCGTCGGTATGTCGGGCCGACGCATTGCGACGGCCCCGTACCGACGTAAGTGTGAAAGAAGCATAACCCTAAATTTAGCCCCAACCCTAACCCTAAATTTAGCCCCAACCCTAACCCTAAATTTAGCCCCAACCCTACCCCTAACCCTACCCCTACCCCTAACCTAACCCTAGCCGTAACCCTACCCCTAACCTAACCCTACCCCTAACCTAACCCTAGCCGTAACCCTACCCCTAACCTAACCCTAGCCCTAACCCTACCCTAACCCTACCCCTAACCCTACCCCTAACCTAACCCTAACCCTAACCCTACCCCTAACCCTAACCCTACCCCTAACCTAACCCTAACCCTACCCCTAACCTAACCCTAACCCTACCCCTAACCCTAACCCTACCCCTAACCCTACCCCTAACCCTACCCCTAACCTAACCCTAACCCTACCCCTAACCCTAACCCTACCCCTAACCCTACCCCTAACCCTAACCCTAATTTTAGCCCTAACTGCTGTTCTCCTGCCGGCCGGCAGATGGAAACAGATGGCGGGCGCACTGGGCATGCGTCCGCCATGTTCTTCTGCCGGCGGCCAGGAGGAGCAGCAAGAGGATCCAGGGACCTAGGTGAGTATGCTAGGGTCCCCGAATCCCCCTATTTCTCTGTCCTCTGATGTGCGATCACATCAGAGGACAGAGAATTACACTTTACTTTTTTTTTTTTTTTTTTTGCGGTCGCCGGTAAACAGTTAATTACCGGCGATCGCAAAACAGGGGTCGCTAAAACCGACCCCCGATCATGCTCTTTGGGGTCTCGGCTACCCCAGGCAGCCGAGACCCCAAAGATTCTCCCGGTGCCGGCCGGCGGGCGCACTGCGCATGCGCCCGCCATTTTGAAGATGGCGGCGCCCACCGGGAGACACGAGGAGCATCGGGGGAGCTAGGTGAGTATTGGGGGGCCACCTGGGACCCCTTTTCTCTGTCCTCCGATGTGCGATCACATCGGAGGACAGAGAAATTAAAAAGAGATCGCTTTTTTTTTTTTTTTTTTTTTTTTTGCGATCGCCGGTAAACGGTTAATTACCGGCGATCGCAAATGCGGGGAGGGTTAAAAACCCCCCGAATCATGTTCTCTGGGGTCTCAGCTACCCTCGGCAGCCGAGACCCCGGAGAAAATCGGCCTGTGGGGGGCGCTATACACTTTTTCCACAGCGCCGTTAATTAACGGCGCTGTGGTTTAAGTACCCTTAGCGGCCGCCGTTAAAAGGCGTATCGGCGGTCGCTAAGGGGTTAAATTAATCAAACTTTAAAAATTATAAATACAACGCATACACCAGCCGGAGTTATATATAAATAAAATATTTTTAAAAAAAAATGTGTTAAAAATTTTTTTTTTATTAAAATATCTATAAAAAAAAGGGAAATATAGAAAAAAATTAGTTAAAAATTTTTTTTACGATGGTTGTTACAAGAAAGGTATAAAACTCAAGTTTTCATTAAGCCCTTTTGGTGAATCAGTATCCAAAGTCCAGTTTGGACAAACAGGCCTTCGCCTTGACATATATCTCATCTAATGATTTGTCAATAGTGTCAATATTGTTGGAATTATATTTAATCAGTAATTCCATTAACTGTTTTGAAGCAGTATTGCAAGTCTCCTCCCACTTCTTAATAAATTCCTCGTCACTGACCGGGAATGCAGGTGTCACATGTATACGTAAGCCTCTAGGTATTAATTGATGTTGTATGTAATTTTCTAAAAAGGCTTTACTCCACCATGATCTAGTCCTCTTATAAGTGAGATTTTTAATTATTTTAAATAACTCATCAAATTCACAACCATCCGTAACCATAGTATTGACACTCCCTTTGGAAAAAACCGCCTTAACCTGTCCCTGCCATGATATCTCTCTGGCTTTGAAATCCATGTTTGAATACGAAGGAACAACCTGTGCAAAACACAGTAATATATTAATTAAAAATACACAGTACACCCAAGAAATATAAAAATGATAACTTATTATAATCTATATAGAATAATAACCAAAACCATCAGGGTGTGCTGTGAAGAGGTACAGTGGAGAAACCACTGTGAAAGGAGAACCAACAACCAACGTAATACACCATGGGAAACTTGAAAGATGAGCTAGTAAAGAGCCATTATGACTACGGTATATTCCGGTGGTCCCCTCATTCCTAATGAATTCTAAGGCGGTCGCAGGATGTAAACCATGCGGCCAGTGTGTAGCCTGCCCCAACATCAAAAGAACTGACTCCTTTTGTAACCATGATGGTACGAATACCTATAAAATTAAGCAGACTATAACATGTTCGTCTAAAGCAGTGATTTATCACGCTACATGCCCTTGCTCTCTGGTCTATATAGGGATGACTACAAGACAACTTAAAGTCAGGGCCAGGGAACACATTTTGGGTATTATAGCTGCAAAGGAAGTTATTGATGTGTCACTCCTCAAAACAATCCCTAAGCATTTTAAATTACATCATGGATGCGATGCTTCGTTACTTAAAATAACTGGTATAGATATGATAGGAACTAATGAAAGGGGAGGTAAAATAAGAACCGCTTTGGCCAAAAAAGAAACTAAGTGGATCTGGACTTTGGATACTGTTTCACCAAAAGGGCTTAATGAAAACTTGAGTTTTATACCTTTCTTGTAACAACCATCGTAAAAAAAAATTTTTAACTAATTTTTTTCTATATTTCCCTTTTTTTTATAGATATTTTAATAAAAAAAATTCTTTAACACATTTTTTAAAAAAAATATTTTTTTATATATAACTCCGGCTGGTGTATGCGTTGTATTTATAATTTTTAAAGTTTGATTAATTTAATATACTTTTGATATTGTAGTGACTTACCTTGTGAGAGTTGTGGATTTGTCTTTGGTCCAATGTTTGCTGCCGTGGTGCGTCCTGGCCTGTCGTCGCTGGAGCAGACACATCGCATCTATCAAAAGACTAATGAATATTATACAGTGAATTTAAAACAAGAGGACTCATAAAGAATCAAGAAAAAAAACTAATCCCGTCTGTGAGAAAATATTGATAATGGATTTCCCTTTAGCATAGTATATGATTCTTCTCTCGCATATACGTAATGACTTTTATGATATATATTAATTGATTTTGTAATTTCCTACCGCAATGTTGGGATGATCCTTATGAGTGTATTAATCACATATATACACTTTTTTGATTAATTTTGCATAATATTATGATTATTTATTTATTATTGTTTTATTAGTTATTATTTTTTATTTTTATTTTTTTATTTTTTTATTTTATTTCACTAATTTTTACTGTATTTTTCATATATATATTTTTTATTATATTTTATATCATAATTTCTTTTGTAATAATTTTTGTAGTATAATTTTTATCTCTTTTTTGAGATATTGTTATATATTATTTTTCTTCAGTCATGAATTTATATACACTCGTTCCCTCCCCCTTTAGTACACTATATATTAATATCACTAATTTTCTTATTAATTACTTATTTCTTATCATGCCATATTTATATGGTTTACATATTGATTCATATGTTAGGAAGGGCGGTGTAGCACTTTGATACACTAATACAGTCATGATCCCAGTATTCAGATAATTGCGGTAGTAGTAGTTCTTTTTCATTTCTCCCCTGTCCCTGTAGTCCCAGCGTCTCTCACTATATTATCTGTCCATCCGCTTCTCCCACGCTGCGCCCCTGGCTGTGCGCGTGCGTGGTCTGTGTCCTGGGGTTTCGGTTCCCCGCGTCCATGTTACTGTGGTTACGCTGGGCACTCCATCCCCATGCGGCCGGTCATGTGACGCGGGGACCAGAAGTCCTGGACCTCCTGACTGCGCATGCGCCGGTTATACCCGGGCCGCAGCGCTCGGATTAAGACGCTATATATAGCGTCGCAGCACATACCCTGGCAACCCCTGACGAAGGAAAGAAGATACATTCCGAAACGCGCGTCGGGTCAGCGCGTGCACTGGCAGAACCACCTCAGGTACATAGCAATTTTTATTGAGGCACCAGGAGCTTAGTCTCTGTTCATGGGCACCATGCTATTTTAGTCATTAGACTGCATAGGTGCACTTTACACGTTCACAACTCCGGTTGGAGTTTTTCCCACCCAGCCTATTTGTAGTCCCTGATTTAGCCTAATAGGAGTAGTGTGGCTTTAGTTCTATTGGCTCCCTGTCCTTGCTTTGCACCATATCACTTTAGTTGGCATATTTGCACATTACGCTGTGAGGCACATATATGGAACTTATTTTATTATTTTTTTTATACACAATATATTTGTAATTCACTATATGTATCCTTTCCCCCCCTTTTTTTTACACATAGGCTGTGTGGCATTATAGTGCGATTATGACCAGCCAGTAATTTATTCTATTGATCTATTGTGAGCCCCTTTCTTATTGGTTTCAGTTGCACTTGTCACTTTACTCCACACGTACTTAATTCAACAGTTGTGGACTTAATAATATTTTTTTCTCCCCACATATATTATATTTTTTTATATATATAAAATACAAAGTCTATCCCCCTGTTTCTTAGGATTATTTTATTTTTTTATAAATTTCATATATTTTTTCTTGTGAATTTCTGGTGCTGCTATATTAAATATCCGATCTTTGGAGTCTTATATTGTATCCTGTTGGTGGTTTTATTGCTATAAAGATAAATATATATAGCCCCCTTTTGTTATAATCTGGCAGTGTACGCATTTTATTTATTTTATGTAATTTTTGTTTGTTTAATGTATTGATTTATTTTTGTGATATGTAATCGTAGGTACCCTACTAATAAAGCCATATATTTTCCATATTCCCTGCCTTGGTTTAAATTGTGTATACTTTGTCCCATGGTGTATTACGTTGGTTGTTGGTTCTCCTTTCACAGTGGTTTCTCCACTGTACCTCTTCACAGCACACCCTGATGGTTTTGGTTATTATTCTATATAGATTATAATAAGTTATCATTTTTATATTTCTTGGGTGTACTGTGTATTTTTAATCAATGTGCACCATGACCGCTGCGTCCTCACCAGCCCCTCTCAGTAATCTGTCCACCCGATCAGCGATGTGTCGGACTCGAGCGCCAGGTAGGCAGCACACCGTTCGACGATCCCTGTCTTTGTGACAGATTGCCCTATCTGTTCCCCTAATAATTGAGTCGCCCACTACCAGCACCTGTCTGGCCTGCCCTGCTCTCCTATTTCCCTCCTTACTGGAGCAGTCACTCCTCCGGCTTTCAGAGGACATGCCTGGCTGCAGCAGTGCTACCCCTGTACTGGCACCCCCCTCATCTGCCAACTTAGCAAACTTATTGGGGTGTTCCAGATCAGGACTAGCCTCCCTGGCACTCTTCCCTCTACCCCGCTTCCTAACTGTCACCCAGCTTGCTACGTCATCATCCTGCAGCTCCATCCCACCATCCCCCCCCTCATCTGTCCCATTGAGCGTCTGCATAGCAGCTGTAGACTTCCAAGCTCTGGCACATCAATTAGTCAATGCCAAAACATTAGCAGCTGCAGTGGTGGGGGTGGAATAAGCAATTTCTGTGAGTCCTTTAACACTTATTTTTATACCAACTCATGCACCAGCACCAGGGGTGGATTAAGGGTAGCCAGGGCCCTGGGCTGTTCATACACTGTGGGCCCCCCCCCCCCCGGTCATGTGACGGGGGTCATGTGACGGGGGTCATGATATACCCGAACCAGATTATTCCAGAAAAATGGCCGGGCCCTACTCTACTGTAACCTATTAAATATTTGTTAAAATCTGCAATACAATTTAGGTATATTTTGACCAATAATATCACATACAAGGAACAAATACCACCGCACCATGACCAGACCACAAATTACGACCATAGTGATCGAATAATATCACATACAAGGAACAAATACCACCGCACCATGACCAGACCACAAATTACAACCACAGTGATCGAATAATATCATATACAAGGAACAAATACCACCGCACCATGTCAAGACCACATATTACCACCACTTGGTGACCAAATAGCACATACAAGGGACAAATACCAGAACACCATTTCCAGACCACATATTACCACCACATAGTGACTGAATACTACAATACTGATCAGTAATAAAAAAAAACCAACAACACAATACTATCACCATAAGTGCCAGTATTCACAGGAGATCTGTACTTAGTATGCAGTGTCTGTGTAGAGGTAATACAGAGATCACTGGTGGTATTATACACAGGAGCTCTGTATATAATGTATAGGTAATACAGCGATCACTGGTGACATTGTACACAGGACCTCTGTATATAGTGTACAGTGTATAGTGTCAGTGTATAGGTAACACTGACTCACCAGTGACGTCTCTAGGTGAAGTCCTTCATCTTTCATCCAGCACAGACCGCCATAATTTCTTCCAGCCAGGACTCGTTTCTGCAGGAAATAACACAGTTATCTCGAGCTCCGCTTGCAGAACACATTACTTAATTTTTCACAACTTCTACATTACACCACATGAAGAAAAAAAGGCGATATAGTGTCACTCTGCACAGTAACAGGACCGCCCCCCATTTAAAACAGTATACTCAAAAAATAAAATAAATACATCACTGCAGTAATAATATCCCTTAATTAGCCCCTATGGTAATAATATTCCCCACCCTGGCCCCGTGTGTCTTATTCCTGGATCCAGCCATATGTTCTCCCATCCTGCCCTCATGAGTATCCATTCTACACCATATGATCTCCCCATGCTGCCCCATCTGTCTCCATCATATCCATCCTGCCCCATGATCCAATCCTGCCCCATGTCTTTCATTCTGCCCCGTGTCTCCAATCATGCCCCGTGTCTACATTCTGCCCATGCCTCCAGTCCTGCCCCCAGTGTGTCCAGCAATCTGCCCCAGTGTGTCCAGCATATAACCCCCAGTGTGTCCAGCATATTACCTCCAGTGTGTCCAGCAATCTGCCCCAGTGTCGGACTCCAGCATATTGCCCCCAGTGTGTCCAGCAATCTGCTCCAGTGTGTCCAGCATTGCCCCTAGACAGTGTGTCAGCAATCTTCCCCAGTGTGTCCAGCAATCTGTCCCAGTGTGTCCAGCATATTACCCCCAGTGTGTCCCGCAATCTGCCCCAGTATGTCCACATATTGCCCCAGTGTGTCCAGCATTGCCCCCAGACTGTGTGTCCAGCAATCTGCCCCAGTGTGTTCAGCAATCTGCCCCAGTATGTCCAGCATTGTCCCCAGTGTGTCCAGCAATCTGCCCCAGTATGTCCAATTGTCCAGCATTGCCCAGTGTGTCCAGCATTGCCCCAGTGTCTCCAGCATTGCCCCAGTGTCTCCAGCAATCATCTGCCCCAGTGTCTCCAGCAATCTGCCCCAGTGTCTCCAGCATTGTCCCAGTGTCTCCAGCATTGCCCCAGTGTCTCCAGCATTGCCCCAGTGTCTCCAGCAATCTGCCCCAGTGTGTCCAGCAATCTGCCCCAGTGTCTACAGCATTGCCCCAGTGTCTCCAGCAATCTTCCCCAATGTCTCCAGCATTGCCCCAGTGTCTCCAGCATTGCCCCAGTGTCTCCAGCAATCTGCCCCAGTTTGTCCTCCAGCATTGCCCCACTGTGTCCAGCAATCTGCCCCAGTGTCTCCAGCATTGCCCCAGTGTCACCAGCATTGCCCCAGTGTCTCCAGCAATCATCTGCCCCAGTGTGTCCTCCAGCATTGCCCCCAGTGTGTCCAGCAATCTGCCCCAGTGTGTCCAGCATTGCCCCAGTGTCTCCAGCATTGCCCCAGTGTCTCCAGCAATCATCTGCTCCAGTGTGTCCAGCAATCTGCCCCAGTGTCTCCAGCATTGCCCCAGTGTCTCCAGCATTGCCCCAGTGTCTCCAGCATTGCCCCAGTGTCTCCAGCAATCTGCCCCAGTGTGTCCTCCAGCATTGCCCCAGTGTGTCCAGCAATCTGCCCCAGTGTCTCCAGCATTGCCCCAGTGTCTCCAGCAATCTGCCCCAGTGTCTCCAGCATTGCCCCAGTGTCTCCAGCATTGCCCCAGTGTCTCCAGCAATCTGCCCCAGTTTGTCCTCCAGCATTGCCCCTGTGTGTCCAGCAATCTGCTCCAGTGTCTCCAGCATTGCCCCAGTGTCTCCAGCATTGCCCCAGTATCTCCAGCAATCATCTGCCCCAGTGTGTCCTCCAGCATTGCCCCCAGTGTGTCCAGCAATCTGCCCCAGTGTTTCCAGCATTGCCCCAGTGTCTCCAGCATTGCCCTAGTGTCTCCAGAATTGCCCCAGTGTCTCCAGCAATCTGCACCAGTGTGTCATCCAGCATTGCCCCAGTGTGTCCAGCAATCTGCCCCAGTGTCTCCAGCATTGCCCCAGTGTGTCCAGCATTGTCCCAGTGTCTCCAGCAATCTGGCCCAGTGTGTCCTCCAGCATTGCCCCAGTGTGTCCAGCAATCTGCCCCAGTGTCTCCAGCATTGCCCCAGTGTCTCCAGCATTGCCCCAGTGTCTCCAGCAATCATTTGCCCCAGTGTGTCCAGCAATCTGCCCCAGTGTCTCCAGCATTGCCCCAGTGTCTCCAGCTTTGCCCCAGTGTCTCCAGCAATCTGCCCCAGTGTGTCCTCCAGCATTGCCTCAGTGTCTCCAGCAATCTGCCCCAGTGTCTCCAGCATTGCCCCAGTGTCTCCAGCATTGCCCCAGTGTCTCCAGCAATCTGCCCCAGTGTCTCCAGCAATCTGCCCCAGTGTCTCCAGCATTACCCCCAGTGTGTCAAGCAATCTGCCCCAGTGTCTCCAGCATTGCCCCAGTGTGTCCTCCAGCATTGCCCCTCCCCATGTGTCCACCGTTAACTGATCAAAAAACAAAACAAAATAAAAAAACAAACAGAGTCTCCTCACCTGACCGGCGCTCCAGCGGCGAGCTCCCTCCAGCAGCGCACACTCGCCGACGACTGACAATGACGTCAGACGCCGGTGACGTGTGCGCTGCGGCGGACTCAGCTGCCAGCCTCCAATTGGCTGGCGGCTGTTGTTAACTATTGACGTGCGGGCGCGCGCCCGCACCTCAATAGGAAACTGCCGCAGCGCCGGAAGGGGCCCGTTGAGCAGATGAGAAAGGGCCCTGGGCTACCGCCCATATTGATCCTCTGATAATCCGCCCCTGACCAGCACAATAGAGTCCAAGTCTTACACGTGGTGAACAAATGGAGAGGATGGTGCCGGAGAACTAAATATCAATACCATCAGGGAGGGTTTGGACCCTTTCACATTTTGGTCTTCGAAAATTGATGAGTGGCCTGAGCTCACCTCACACGCCTTGGAGATTTTATCGTGTCTGGCAGCCAGCCTTCTCTCATAATGTGTCTTCAGCACTGCTGGTGGTGTCATGATGGATAAGCTCAGCTGGCCGTCCCCTGAAAGTGTAGACCACCTAACTTTCATTAAGATGAACAAGTCATGGATCTCCAAGGACGTTTGCACCCCAATCAAAGACTGTACAGACTAGATGATATTGCATTTTTTAATGTAATGCATTAATGTCACGTAACTGCACTCTGTGATATCCTTAGTGTGTGTGCCTGCTATGGCTGCTGCTGATGTTAACACAAATTTGTGGAAATGTAAAAAGTCATGGTTTGTCTATATCTGCTGGTTTAGCTGTACTGGAAGATGTCTTGGTCCCAATTATACTATTTCTATTCTCGTGACAGTTATTCCAGTTATTATGACAGTGGTGTCAGGCACTCATTTTTTAAAATGTAAAGACTCCTGGCTGGGTGTCCATCTGCTGGATTGGGTGTAGTGAAAGACCTGTCGGTCCCTATTATACTGCTTCTACTGTGGTGAAATTGATGCCACTTCTGTGGTGTAAGTCCCTAATTTCTTTAAATGTGAACACTCCTTGTTGGATGTCCATGTGCTGCATTTGGTGTAATGGAAGACCTGTCAGTCTCTATTATACTATTTCTACTGTGGTGAAACTGATGCCACTTTGGTGGTGTCTGCCAATTATTTTTGGAAATGTGAACACTTCTGGTTGGGTGTCCATCTGCTGGATTGGTTGTAGTGAAAGACCTATTGGTCCCTATTAGGCTGCCGTCACACTAGCAGTATTTGGTCAATATTTTACATCAGTATTTGTAGCCAAAACCAGGAGTGGGTGATAAATGCAGAAGTCGTGCATATGTTTCTATTAAACTTTTCCTCTAATTGTTCCACTCCTGGTTTTGGCTTACAAATACTGATGTAAAATACTGACCAAATACTGCTAGTGTGACGGCAGCCTTATACTATTTCTACTGTGGTGAAATTGATGCCACTTTTGTGTTGTCTGAAAGTAAGTTTTGGAAATGTGAACAATCCTGGTTGGGTGTCCATCTGCTGGATTGAGTGTAGTGGAAAACCTGCTATTATACTCTTCTACTGTGATGAAATTGATGCCGCTTTGGTGGTGTCTGCCAATAATTTTTGGAAACATGAATGCTGCTGGTTGGGTGTCCATCTGCTGGATTGGGTGTAGTGGAAGACCTGTCGGTCCCTATTACAATATTTCTACTGTGGTGAAATTGATGCCACTTTGTTGGTGTCTGCCGATGATTTTTTGGAAATGTGAAACACTCATGGTTGGGTCTCCTTCATGTGTGTTGCCTGTAGCAGTAGGCCTCCACCTACTTGGACTCAACTACCTGTGTTACTATCCTTAAATTTTTCTGATAATGGTAGTCTAGAAAACTGATGTTTGTGCCACCTGAGTGTGGCTCAGCATGAAAGCAGGTAGAGGTGTTGCATGTGGTTTCAGGGCTCCCAGCAAAGGCGCCCTACCCTGATCCCTCACCCACGTCATACTGTGACATTCATTGGAAAGCTTTAAATGCTGTCCCAGACCCCGATACCTCATGCCTGGCTGATTGCTGCAGTGCTATGCTACAATTTATGCTGTGGGTGAATTCAGGCCACTTTCCTGGTGTCTGTCCCTTATTTGATGTGTTTTAGCAGCATTTGGGGCAGCCATAAGGTGTTGTGCATGCATGTGTTTTTGCATCCCATTGACATGAATGGTGTTCGGTTATGTTAGTTGAAAATTCGACCAATTAATTGGTGAATATTGCAAATTCGTCGAATGTAATCCAAACCGAACATTGAATTATTCGCTCATCTCCAATGTATACCCCACGTGGGTAATGTTTTTTTTTTATTTTTGTAAACCTTTGTACGTTGTGCAATTGTGAAACTTGTACTCCCTATCTCTAGCAATGATAATAACTGTAAAATGTATTGTGATATCCCCATCATGGTATCTTTCAGTGTGTATGATACAGATCCCTTAGGTAATTTTTGAAAAACTTTACACATCATGCAATTTTGAAACTTGTGCTCCCTAGCTCTACCGATTCTAATAACTGAAAAAGGTATTGTGAGGTCCCCATCACAGTCTCTTTCTGCGTGTATGATACAGACCTCTTGGGTAATTTTTGTAAATTTTTGTACATTGTGCAAAAGTAAAATTTCTACTCTCAATCTCTATATACTGTATTATATTATTATAATTTTTTACTGTGTTGCCCTTCTCATAGTCTATTTAAGCGTGTATCTGAGAGGCTGATGTTGATTTTTGGGGCTGCACTTGAACATTGTGGAACATCAATGCATTAATATGCTCCATAGTGGATGCTTTCCTGAAACGGAAAGTACTTGCAAGCAGCATAATACAAAGAATAGCAGGTTTACCCAGAATCCTTTGCAGTAGGCGGAGCTATGCAAATCATCTCTTTCCACCCCAGTCTAATCCACAGCGCTTGGAACCGCCAAGCGTGCAATGCTGCGGATTAGTTTCTAAATTTACACAGCCAACCAATTCCTACCTGTGGACACGTGTTTCGGGCTTTAGACCCTCATCAGCACAGGGCTGGAATTGGTTGGCTGTATGGAGTGGGGCTCGGTGAGCAAGCGATACATATATGCTAGCCACCTTAGGGAGAGACCCAAGTTGGGCTAAATGTAGCGGGACGAAAGAGACCGAAAAGCCCTCTACTTAAAGGAAATACATAGTGGATGCTTTCCTGAAACGGAAAGTACTTGCAAGCAGCATAATACAAAGAATAGCAGGTTTACCCAGAATCCTTTGCAGTAGGCGGAGCTATGCAAATCATCTCTTTCCACCCCAGTCTAATCCACAGCGCTTGGAACCGCCAAGCGTGCAATGCTGCGGATTAGTTTCTAAATTTACACAGCCAACCAATTCCTACCTGTGGACACGTGTTTCGGGCTTTAGGCCCTCATCAGCACAGGGCTGGAATTGGTTGGCTGTATGGAGTGGGGCTCGGTGAGCAAGCGATACATATATTGTAGCCATCTTTGGGAGAGACCCAAGTTGGGCTAAATGTAGCGGGACGAAAGAGATCGAAAAGCCCTCTACTTAAAGGAAATACATAGTGGATGCTTTCCTGAAATGGAAAGTACTTGCAAGCAGCATAATACAAAGAATAGCAGGTTTACCCAGAATCCTTTGCAGTAGGCGGAGCTATGCAAATCATCTCTTTCCACCCCAGTCTAATCCACAGCGCTTGGAACCGCCAAGCGTGCAATGCTGCGGATTAGTTTCTAAATTTACACAGCCAACCAATTCCTACCTGTGGACACGTGTTTCGGGCTTTAGACCCTCATCAGCACAGGGCTGGAATTGGTTGGCTGTATGGAGTGGGGCTCGGTGAGCAAGCGATACATATATGCTAGCCACCTTAGGGAGAGACCCAAGTTGGGCTAAATGTAGCGGGACGAAAGAGACCGAAAAGCCCTCTACTTAAAGGAAATACATAGTGGATGCTTTCCTGAAACGGAAAGTACTTGCAAGCAGCATAATACAAAGAATAGCAGGTTTACCCAGAATCCTTTGCAGTAGGCGGAGCTATGCAAATCATCTCTTTCCACCCCAGTCTAATCCACAGCGCTTGGAACCGCCAAGCGTGCAATGCTGCGGATTAGTTTCTAAATTTACACAGCCAACCAATTCCTACCTGTGGACACGTGTTTCGGGCTTTAGGCCCTCATCAGCACAGGGCTGGAATTGGTTGGCTGTATGGAGTGGGGCTCGGTGAGCAAGCGATACATATATTGTAGCCATCTTTGGGAGAGACCCAAGTTGGGCTAAATGTAGCGGGACGAAAGAGATCGAAAAGCCCTCTACTTAAAGGAAATACATAGTGGATGCTTTACTGAAATGGAAAGTACTTGCAAGCAGCATAATACAAAGAATAGCAGGTTTACCCAGAATCCTTTGCAGTAGGCGGAGCTACGCAAATCATCTCTTTCCACCCCAGTCTAATCCACAGCGCTTGGAACCGCCAAGCGTGCAATGCTGCGGATTAGTTTCTAAATTTACACAGCCAACCAATTCCTACCTGTGGACAAGTGATCGGGCTTTAGGCCCTCATCAGCACAGGGCTGGAATTGGTTGGCTGTACATTTAGCCCAACTTGGGTCTCTCCCTAAGGTGGCTAGCATATATGTATCGCTTGCTCACCGAGCCCCACTCCATACAGCCAACCAATTCCAGCCCTGTGCTGATGAGGGCCTAAAGCCCGAAACACGTGTCCACAGGTAGGAATTGGTTGGCTGTGTAAATTTAGAAACTAATCCGCAGCATTGCACGCTTGGCGGTTCCAAGCGCTGTGGATTAGACTGGGGTGGAAAGAGATGATTTGCATAGCTCCGCCTACTGCAAAGGATTCTGGGTAAACCTGCTATTCTTTGTATTATGCTGCTTGCAAGTACTTTCCGTTTCAGGAAAGCATCCACTATGTATTTCCTTTAAGTAGAGGGCTTTTCGGTCTCTTTCGTCCCGCTACATTTAGCCCAACTTGGGTCTCCCCTAAGGTGGCTAGCATATACTGTATGTATTAATATGCTCCAAACACTTCTTCAGGTTTCAGTCTTATTTCTTAATGGATGGTGGCCCGATTCTAACGCATCAGGTATTCTAGAATATGCATGTCCACAGAGTATATTGCACAGCCCACGTAGTATATTGCTCAGCCACGTAGTATATTGCCCAGTCACGTACTATATTGCCCAGCTATGTAGTATATTGCCCAGCGACAAAGTATATTGCCCAGCCACGTAGTATATTGCCCAGTCACGTAGTATATTGCCCAGTCACGTACTATATTGCCCAGCTATGTAGTATATTGCCCAGCGACAAAGTATATTGCCCAGCCACGTAGTATATTGCCCAGCCACGTAGTATATTGCCCAGTCACGTAGTATATTGCCCAGTCACGTAGTATGTTGCCCAGCCACGTAGTATATTGCCCAGCCACGTAGTATGTTGCCCAGTCACGTAGTATATTGCCCAGTCACGTAGTATGTTGCCCAGTCACGGATTATGTTGCCCAGTCACGTAGTATATTGCCCAACCACATAGTATATTGCACAGCGACGTAGTATACAGCACAGAGCCACGTAGTATACAGCACAGACACGTAATATATTGCCCAGTCACGTAGTATATTGCCCAGCCACGTAGTATATTGCCCAGCCACATAGTATATTGCCCAGTCACGTAGTATATTGCCCAGTCACGTAGTATATTGCCCAGCCACATAGTATATTGCACAGTCACGTAGTATATTGCTCAGTCACGTAGTATATTGCCCAGCCACGTAGTATATTGCACAGCGACATAGTATATTGCCCAGCCACGTAGTATATTGCACAGCAACGTAGTATACAGCACAGAGCCACGCAGTATACAGCACAGACACGTAGTATACTGCCCAGTCACGTAGTATATTGCCCAGTCACGTAGTATATTGCCCAGCCACGTAGTATATTGCACAGCGACGTAGTATACATCACAGAGCCACGTAATATACAGCACAGACATGTAGTATACTGCCCAGTCACGTAGTATATTGGCCAGTCACGTAGTATATTGCCCAGCCACGTAGAATATTGCCCAGCCAGGTATGTAACAGGTTAAAAAATACTTCAAATAGAAAATAAACATATACTCATCATCCGAGGACCCCTTGTAGTCCTGGCGCTTGTGTGCGGTGCACGCGGCAGCTTCTGGTCCCAGGGTTGGTATGAGCGAAGGACCTGTGATGAGGTCGCGGTCACATGACCGTGACGTCATGGAAGGTCCTTCTCGCATAGCATCCTTGCTACCGGAACCTGCCGCTTGCACTGCCGACGAGAGGACGCGACGGCGGAGGGTGAGAATAACCTTTTTTATTATTATTATTATTTGTAACATTAGATCTTTTTACTATTGATGCTGCATACACATCATCAATAGTAAAAAGTTGGTCACACAGGTTTAATAGCTGCGTTAATGGAGTGCGTTACACCACGGTCCATTAACGCTGGCATTAATCCTGTGTGAGGACTGACTGGAGGGGAGTATGGAGCAGGCACTGACTGCGGGGAGGAAGGAGCGGCCATTTGCCGCCGGACTGTGCCCATCGCTGATTGGTCGTGGCTGTTTTGCCATGACCAATCAGCGACTTGGATTTCCATGACAGACAGAGGCCGCGACCAATGAATATCTGTGACAGAAAGACAGAAGAACAGAAAGACGGAAGTGACCCTTAGACAATTATATAGTAGATTAGAATTATAATATGAGTAGTGATGGGCGTGAACTAAAATGCTCGGGTGCTCGTTGCTCGGGTCGAGCAAATTGGAATTCTTGGGTACTCGGCCAGAACAACGAACCCAATGTAAGTCTATAGGAGACCCGAGTATCTTTACCGCGATCTCCCCCGGGAGTCCTTTTAAGGTCTAAAAATGTCTGAAAATGATGGAAACACTGCTGAAATAACACAGGGACATCATGGGGATCGCCCCTGGAAGCATTCCTAACTCCTAATTCAGGCCGGCGTCACACTTGCGAGTTTTACGGACGTAAAAGCGCAGAAACTACGTCCGTAAAACTCGCAAAAAATACGGCACAATTATTCTCTATGCCCCTGCTCCTATCTGCCGTATTTTACTGATCAGTATTATACGGCTTTCTACGGCCGTAGAAAATCGCAGCATGCTGCGTTTGTCACCGTATTTCGCAAATAAAACGCCAATGAAAGTCTACGGAAGCCCCAAAAATACGGATTACACACGGACCAGCAGTGTGACTTGCGAGAAATACGCAGCGCTGTTACAGAGAAAAGCCGGTAATTCAGTGCGGTGTACAGTAAAATCACACTGACAGCTTACAGTAGAATAGGTAGAATAAATATGTACACATAGAATAGGTATATATATATATATATATATATGTCAGTGAGACACATATATGTATATATATTCTTACTTCATACAGCCGCGAGATAGCAAAAAGCCGGTAATTCAATTACCGGCTTTTGCGCTTTCTCCTTCCTAAACCCGACATGATATGAGACATGGTTTACATACAGTAAACCATCTCATATCACCATTTTTTTTGCATAATCCACACTACTAATGTTAGTAGTGTGTATCTGCAAAATTTGGCCGTTCTAGCTCTTAAAATAAAGGGTTAAATGGCGGAAAAAATTGGCGTGGGCTCCCGCGCAATTTTCTCCGCCAGAGTAGTAAAGCCAGTGACTTAGGGCAGATATTAATAGCCTGGAAAGGCTTTCTAGGAAAGTTCCCACGATCTATGAACAGCCAGCAGAGGGCGCCTCACCGCAAATGAAGCTAAATATAGATCATTGACCTATATTTAGCTTCATTCCCCGGGGTTTTGCAGCAAGGAGCAGCCTGCATTAGCGGAACTCCTTGCTGCAAAATGTTTTAACCCCTTCAGAAGGATTTACATCGTTGGACTTTACAGATCTGCGGAAGGTAAGTATATTGTTGGTTTATTATGTTTTTTCTTTTACAGAACGAGGGTCTTCAGTGATTGGATTGGGCGTTAAATAAAATATTACAACAACCTTTGTTTTTATTTCATTAAAATAATTTTTAATAATGTGTGTGTGTTTTTTAACCCTTTCATTCAATTGGATTAATAATGGATAGGAGTCATAATTGACGCCTCTCCATTATTAATTAGGCTTAATTTCACCTTACAATAGCAAGGTGGCATTAACCCTTCATTACCCCATATCCCACCGCTACACGGGAATGGGAAGAGAGTGGCCAAGTGCCAGAATAGGCGCATCTTCCAGATGTGCCTTTTCTGGGGTGGCTGGGGGCAGGTGTTTTTAGCCAGGGGGGGCCAATAACCGTGGACCCTCTCCAGGCTATTAATATCTGCCCTCAGTCACTGGCTTTACTACTCTGGCGGAGAAAATTGCACGGGAGCCCACGCCAATTTTTTCCGCCATTTAACCCTTTATTTTAAGAGCTAGAACGGCCAAATTTTGCAGATACACACTACTAACATTAGTAGTGTGGATTATGCAAAAAAAATGGTGATATGAGATGGTTTACTGTATGTAAACCATGTCTCATATCATGTCGGGTTTAGGAAGGAGAAAGCAAAAGCCGGTAATTGAATTACCGGCTTTTTGCTATCTCGCGCTGTATGAAGGAATAATATACTGTATATGTATATATATATATATATATATATATATATATGTGTGTCTACTGACATATATATATATATATATATATATATATATATATATATATATATATATAGACAGTATATATGTTTTTATTTTTTTTTAACACATGGATCCCTTGTATATCCGTATGTCGGTTTGGCAAGCCTGCGATAAAAACACGCAGTACGGCTGCCATACGGATTACATACGGAGAATGCCATGCGCAAAAAACGGTCACACACCCTGCCTACGGAGGAGCTACGGACCACTATTTTCGGGACTTTTCAGCGTATTACGGCCGTAATATACGGACCGTATTTGCATACGCTGAGTGTGACGCCGGCCTCACAGTTTTAATCATTTTCTTCCGAGGTTCATGCCATTTTTCCCGGTGCCACAAAAGAAGCATGAAAATGAATCCAAAACGGGTTTTGCTTGGAAATATGTCAAGGTACATCATTTGCAGGTTAATGACTTGCATGTAAGGCCAAATATTTAACCCCAGACCGAAAATTTCCTCTCCCACTTAGGCTTAGTTCAGACGCAGCGTTTTTGAAGCGTTTTTCTACTTTAACATTGCTTTCAACCACTACAAATGCATTCACTGGGAAATGTCATTGCAACATTTAACAACCCTAGCTGGCCATGTGGTGTGTGACACAAAAGCAGACCCATCTTGTTTCATGTACGAAGGATGGACTCTTAAAGTCACAGAGCCTATTTTTACTGGTGCATCAGGTGGCATTAATCTTCTTAAAGGGCCATTATGAAACAGTGGGTATCCTAAGCTGTTGTAGCCTATGCTGTGAGTGGATGGGCTGCCAAGAATTACGACGCACCACAATACCCTTTTCATAAGAAGTCCAGGAGGGCCTCCTGAAAAAATGTTGCATTGAATGCAAGGCCTGCCCTGCTACCAATTCATATGCCCTCCCTTACGCCTTGGAACCCACATGCTGTATGGGCACATGAAAATCCACTTCACAATATGCATTTTGTGCTCCATACTCCTTTGTTTTATACATTGGCAGGAAGGCGAGCCCTGCTGCACAGTCAGTCATATGCACCCCATTAGGCCTTGGAACCCACGTACTGGATGGGCCCATTAAAATCTGCTTCACAATATGCATTTTGTACTCCTGTACTCCTTTGTTTTACACATTGGCAGTGGATCGCCCCATCAGGGCAGCGGGGTACTCGGTACCGGGACCTTCGGTTCACAGGGGATGTCACGGTGGCTCACCCGGTCTGTGACCCTGGGACGTCCGTGTAAAAGGGAAAGGTCTTTAAAGGGATAAAGTTTGTGTTCGTGACGCTACCTATGGTATTCGGTCTGGGTGACCGACGCTGCTTTAAGGGGTTCGCTGGGGTGATGTTATGGCAGCTAGATGGTATACCTTCCCACAGGTGAAGTATGTCCCCAGGGCTTCCCGGTGTGTAGATGGTGGTATGGTGAGAGGCGCAGAGAAGAACGAGGACACAAGATTGCAGTCTCTTTACCTTTACTGAAGGCTTCAGCATCCACAGCCCAGAGCACCAGATCACAGGGCAGGCAGAGTCCGGCCGGTTTGGAGGCAAGTCCAGAGTCCTCTTGTACAGGTGGAAATCAGTAGCCTTCCTCTAGCGCTGCGATGATGTAGTCCCTTACTGCTAAGCTTCTCATAAGGTCCTCACAACTGTTGCAGATGTTATGTCTCTCTCTCTGTCCCTGGATAGGATAGGACTAACCCGTATGACTGGTGGCTTGAGGCGGTTTATAGGGACTCTATCATGCCCCAGCCTCTAAGGGGTGCCACCGTGCCTCCTGGGTGTAGGGCGGACAGGTAACGTGAAATTAGCTGTCGTGCCGGTCTCTGGAGCAAGGCATAAAGGTCGTTACTCGCTCGGTGTTCCGGCTACCGGGCTTCTGCGCCTCAGAAGGAGGCAGCCTGTGTAGGGCTGGTCCCCTTCTGATATCCACTCCTTTTGCACGCTTGCTGCAATACAGTTCTGCCTTCAATGTCTCTTTCTAGGAGCTGCAGCTCTGAGGGCATGCACAGCTCTGTGTCCTTCTCCCTTGCTCTTTGACAGGATCCCACCCCTGCCAGAGACCAACTACCTGAGCGGAGCTCAGACAGCAACTGACTAACTTTCCCTACAGGCAACCAGTTTTACCAATGTGGGGAGTGACCTAATAAATAGGAGCAAGAGCTCCCCCTGGTGGCCTGGAGTGTGAAATGTGTTGCATGTTTGTGATACCTGGATGCAGTTGTCTTTCTTTGCCTCCAAACGTAACACCACTCTCCCCTAGAGAAGAATGACATTACTGCAACAACCAGGACCCTGGGGGGCTGCAGCAGCAAGGCCAGCCCTGCTGCATAGTCAGTCATATGCACCCCATTAGGCCTTGGAACCCACATACTGGATGGGCCCAGGAAAATCCACTTCACAATATGCATTTTGTGCTCCATACTCCTTTGTTTTATATATTGGCAGGAAGGCGAGCCCTGCTGCATAGTCAGTCATATGCACCCCATTAGGCCTTGGAATCCACATACTGGATGGGCCTATGAAAATCCACTTCACAATATGCATTTAGTGCTCCATACTCCTTTGTTTTATACATTGGCAGGAAGGCAAGCCCTGCTGCATAGTCATATGCACCCCATTAGGCCTCGAAACGCACATACTGGATGGGCCCATAAAAATCCACTTCACAATATGCATTTTGTGCTCCATACTCCTTTGTTTTATACATTTGCGGGAAGGCGAGCCCTGTGCATAGTCAGCCATATGCACCCAATTAGGCCTTGGGCCTTGGAACCCACATACTGGATGGGCCCATAAAAATCCACTTCACAATATGCATTTTGTGCTCCATACTCCTTTGTTTTATACATTTGCGGGAAGGTGAGCCCTGTGCATAGTCAGCCATATGCACCCCATTAGGCCTTGGGCCTTGGAATCCACATACTGGATGGGCCCATAAAAATCCACTTCACAATATGCATTTTGTGCTCCATACTCCTTTGTTTTATACATTTGCAGGAAGGCGAGCCCTGCTGCATAGTCAGTCATATGCACCCCATTAGGCCTTGGGCCTTGGAACCCACATACTGGATGGGCCCAGGAAAATCCACTTCACAATATGCATTTTGTGCTCCATACTCCTTTTTTTATACATTGACAGGAAGGCGAGCCCTGCTGCATAGTCAGTCATATGCACCCCATTAGGCCTTGGAACCCACATACTGGATGGGCCCAGGAAAATTCACTCGAATTTTTTAATGATATGATGGTTCCCTATTTGCACAATTATTTACAGGAGAATTTGGAAATTTTAATTGACACGTTTTTAACACTAAGGTTCAGATACGGCTTTAAAAAAGGCTAATATTTGCAATACAAGGCAATTTTAATGCAAACTATAAAGCTTAAGAAACAGTATGATTGAATAGTGTGAGTGCGTACACTTTTGCATGTGTTAACATACACAGGTTAATAAATACATATAAGGATTAAATAAATATAGTGATTACGTATATATGAAGATTAACTACATACAGTATACTTAGATCATCACCAAGAGGCTTTTAAACATCATCCGTCTGGAATATCAGAGAAGCAACACCAAGACAAAGAACCCCTGGGAGATTACCTACACTGCATGGGCGTCCTCAATTATGCAGGTATCAGCACACTGTACATATACAGGTACCCCAGTTTTGACATCTGTCTTAGTCATGTTTCTCTGGTCTTATATAGTGAATAACACTATGTAGTAACTCTAGTTTCACCCACACCTTCAAGTGACCACTTTTCAAGGTTGGATGAAACTGAGATATCATGGAGTCATCAGACGAGGGGCTATAAACAACTAGAAAATAAAAGCCACAAGGATTTAGATCAAAACACCACCGGCATAGTTTCAGTAAACCTTAATGTTTTACAATGACAAACAGCAAACATATAGAGGCTTAAAACTGTTTGTGAAGTGAATAAACAAACATTTATCAAGATTGTGTCACTATGAGCATTGTTTATCACATCTGTAAATGTTTTACAAGAAATGCAGCTATGTGATTGTCTGAATGCATTCAGTATACATTATTTCAATCTTGTTTACAAATCGCCATTTGTATATTCTCCATTTGTACATTTAAGGTAGACAAAGTTAAGGATCGCAAGGAGAGAAACTAATATAGTGGACAAAGCTATATTTTAATGAACTACTGAGGCAAAGTAACAGTATTGCTTTATCAAATTTATATGTAGTGTATTGTGTCCAATGTTAGCAATCAGGCAACACAAAAAGGAGCTTTTCAAGTGAGCATGTGGTTTCACCAATGTGGGGTACCTTTTTGTAAAAATAGACTAGTGCCATCACAGCCCCCCTTGACCAAACTTCACCGGCCTATAACAGTGCAAAGCTCGTTCACCCTGATGATAAGTTAAACAAGAGACATTGCAGGAGACAGAGTTAAGAAGTAGGCCCAATGAAATGACATGTCCAATTTCCCAATGTGGGGTCCTTTTTGGACTGATTAAAATAGTGCCATTACAGCCCCCTTGGCCAAAGTGCACTGTACAGAGCAAGTTGACCCTGGTGATCTAGTCGCAGGTACAGGACAGATTGCAGGAGACCGAGTTAAGAAGTAGGCCCAATGTAGTGGTGTGTGTCTCTGAGACTTGTAATGCAGTGCATGAGCTGCCAAACAATTCCCCAATGGGGTTACCTTTTTAAAAAATAGACTAGTGCCAACACAGCCCCTCTTGACCAAACTTCACTGGCCTTTAACAGTACAAAGCACGTTCACCCTGGTGATCTAGTAGCAGGTAAAGGACACATTGCAGGAGACAGATTTAGGAAGTAGGCCCAATGTAGGGGTGTGGGTCTCTTAGACGTGTAATGGGGTGCCTGGCCTGACAAGCATTTGCTCATAGGTGGTTAATTTGTAATAAATTGTTCATGTAGATCCTAGACACCCTTTCCCAAAATTTGACTTTCTGTAGCAGCAGTGAACACATGAACCCTGGTGTTGTAGTGGTGGAATATGAGGAGACATTGCTGAAGGCCTCATTAAAACCTAGGCCCAATGTAAAGGATTGTGTCTCCTACACTTGTAATGCCCATACCCTAAGTGCATGGGCTGACAAACATTTCCCCATGGGGTGGCAATTTTTCTAAAAAGATTTTTTACGGGTATCATAAACACCTTGCAAAACTGTAAAGTGGTTTCCTACACAGTTGCTGCTGGGAAGGTGTAGGTTTGTAGTAAAAATATGGCGGACGAATCGTTAGATGAAGTGATCATGAAAAGGGGCATGGTGATGATAGGAATGGGAATGTACATGTCCAACATCATAAGAAGAAGGCTGGCGCACTCTAGTATCAAATACTCATATACAAATGATGGGGGTGCGAACCAAAGTGGCTAAGATAATATCAAAACAAACAGAAAAAGGAGCCACTAGAACATATTTGCACACCACCAATAATGCATATCAAAAAGGAACAACTTTATTGGAAGTACAATTAAAAACAGTTAAAATCAATACAAACAACAACTGCCCCCCCCACACCCCACACATAAGGCCTGTACAGTACTGCATATACTGCAGATATGGCACCAGAGTAATAGCAATTGCTATACAAAATATACATATATGTGGACACACTGCACAAAATCAAAGCCTACTGCTAGACAAAGGTACATCCACAAATAAGGAGCATCGAGACTCAATAAAAATAAATAAATGGTCCTAAATATCCCTATTTGATGCAAAATATAAGCCCAAAAATAGGCGCACCCTTAAAGATCAGAGCATGATGAAAAGGATGTAGCCCATGCCACCTCCTAATAGAGGCAAAGACCAGAGTAGTCCCATGAGGAAAAATACCCCAGACAGGGCAGTGTGCAACTCAATCACCCAATAATCACCTGAAGTAGGGAGGGTGAACACGGCAGCCAAAAGTGTAACAGGCCCGGGAGGCAGATGAGCCCAACGCGTATCGCGGCAGAAAAAAGCCGCTTCGTCAGGGGAAATGCTTACCTCCATAAGTTCACTCCTTAGGCCAGCATCACACACAGCGTAAAACAATACGGTCCGTGTATTACGGCCGTAATACGCTGAAAAGTCCCGAAAATAGTGGTCCGTAGCTCCTCCGTAGGCAGGGTGTGTCAGCGTTTTTTGCACATGGCATCCTCCGTATGTAATCCGTATGGCATCCGTACTGCGTGGTTTTCTCGCAGGCTTGCAAAACCAACATACCGCTATAGAAGTGATCCATGTGTCCCAAAAAGAAAAAAATATATATATATACTGTCTATATATATATATATATATATATATATATATATATGTCAGTAGACACATATATGTATATATATTAATATTTTTTCCAGCCCTAGACAGCTTGAAAGCCGGTAATTCAATTACCGGCTTTTTCTTTCTCCTTCCTAAAACCCGACATGATATGAGACATGGTTTACATACAGTAAACCATGTCTTCTCTCCTTTTTTTTTTGCAGATTCCACACTACTAATGTTAGTAGTGTGTATCTGCAAAATTTGGCCGTTCTATCTACTAAATTATAGGGTTAAATGGCGGAAAAAATTGGCGTGGGCTCCCGCACAATTTTCTCCGCCAGAGTAGTAAAGCCAGTGACTGAGGGCAGATATTAATAGCCTGGAGAGGGTCCACGGTTATTGCCCCCCCCCCCCCTGGCTAAAAACACCTGCCCCCAGCCACCCCAGAAAAGGCACATCTGGAAGATGCGCCTATTCTGGCACTTGGCCACTCTCTTCCCATTCCCGTGTAGCGGTGGGATATGGGGTAATGAAGGGTTAATGCCACCTTGCTATTGTAAGGTGACATTAAGCCTAATTAATAATGGAGAGGCGTCAATTATGACACCTATCCATTATTAATCCAATTGTAGTAAAGGGTTAAATAAAACACAAACACATTATTTAAAATTATTTTAATGAAATAAAAACAATGGTTCAGTCCATATAGTAACGAAGAAAATGTGGCACACACCCAGAAGAACTGCTGAATTAGTTTTCTTTATTCATCGTGCGGTAAAACAAAACATTTTTGGAGAGGCGGCTGGGAGCGGGTGATGGTGCGGGGAGAAGGAAAAAGTTCATAAGAGGCACCCTCTGCTGGTTGTCCTCATATGAACTCGAGCCTGGGAGCTTTCTAGGAAAGTTCCCACGATCTAGAAACATCCAGCAGAGGGCGCCTCACCGCAAATGCAGGTAAATATAGGTCATTGACCTACTTTACCTTCATTCTCCGGGGTTTTTGCAGCCATGAGCATCATTGCATTAGCAAAGCTCGTGGCTGCAAAATATTTTAACCCCTTCAGATGGATTTACATCGTTGGACGTTACAGATCTGCGGGGGGTAAGGATATTGTTGGTTTATTATGTTTTTTTACTTACAGAACGAGGGTCTTCAGTGACTGGATTGGGCGTAGAATAAAATACTCCAACAACCATTGTTTTTATTTCATTAAAATAATTTTAAATAATGTGTTTGTGTTTTATTTAACCCTTTACTACAATTGGATTAATAATGGATAGGTGTCATAATTGACGCCTCTCCATTATTAATTAGGCTTAATGTCACCTTACAATAGCAAGGTGGCATTAACCCTTCATTACCCCATATCCCACCGCTACACGGGAATGGGAAGAGAGTGGCCAAGTGCCAGAATAGGCGCATCTTCCAGATGTGCCTTTTCTGGGGTGGCTGGGGGCAGGTGTTTTTAGCCAGGGGGGGGGGGGGGCCAATAACCGTGGACCCTCTCCAGGCTATTAATATCTGCCCTCAGTCACTGGCTTTACTACTCTGGCGGAGAAAATTGTGCGGGAGCCCACGCCAATTTTTTCCGCCATTTAACCCTATAATTTAGTAGATAGAACGGCCAAATTTTGCAGATACACACTACTGACATTAGTAGTGTGGAATCTGCAAAAAAAATGGAGAGAAGACATGGTTTACTGTATGTAAACCATGTCTCAAATCATGTCGGGTTTAGGAAGGAGAAAGAAAAAGCCGGTAATTGAATTACCGGCTTTCAAGCTGTATAGCGCTGGAATAAATATTAATATATATACATATATGTGTCTCACTGACATATATATATATATATATATATACCTATTCTATGTGTACACATTTATTCTACCTATTGGACTGGAAGCTGTCAGTGTGATTTTACTGTACACCGCACTGAATTGCCGGCTTTTCTCTCTAACAGCGCTGCGTATTTCTCGCAAGTCACACTGCTTGTCCGTGTGTAATCCGTATTTTTCACGCTTCCATAGACTTTCATTGGCGTATTTCTTGCGCAGTACGGTGACAAACGCAGCATGCTGCGATTTTGTACGGCCGTAGAAAGCCGTATAATACTAATCAGTAAAATACGGCAGATAGGAGCAGGGGCATAGAGAATAATTGTGCCGTATTTTTTGCGAGTTTTACGGACGTAGTTTCTGCGCTCTTACGTCCGTAAAACTCGCAAGTGTGAAGCCGGCCTTAAAGATTATGTTCCACATTATTAAGCAGGCCACAGGCTTCAAGTAATATGGGAACTAAAAAGGATCTCTCTGCTGCTGAAAAAGCATTAAATAGTGCTATGCCTTGGACAAGGTATGAAAACATTAGATATTCCATGAAAACTTAAGAGTGGTCATCATACTGTGAAGAGATTTGTGACTGAAACAGAGCACAGACAGAGTTCATGCAGATAAAGGCATAATGAGGAAGGTTTCTGCCAGACAAATTCATGGGATTAAGAGAGCAGCTGCCAAAATACCATTACAAAGCAGCAAACAGTTATTTCAAGCTGCTGATGCCTCTGGAGTCCCTCGAACCTCAAGGTGTAGGATCCTTCAAAGGCTTGCTGTGCTGCATAAACCTAATATTCGGCCACCCTTAAACAGTGTTCACAAGCAGAAATGGTTAAAGTGGGCCCAGACATACATGAACACTAATTTCCAAATAGTCTTGTTTACTGATGAGTGTCAAGCAACCCTGGATGGTCGAGATGGATGGAGTAGTGGATGGTTGGTGGATTGCCACCATGTCCCAACAAGGCTGCAACATCAGCAAGGAGGTGGAGGAGTCACATTTTGGGCCAGAATCACGGGGAAACAGCTGGTAGGACGCTTTAAGGTTCCTGAAGGTGTGAAAATGACCTCTGCAAAGTATTTAGAGTTTCTGACTGACAACTTTCTTCCATGGTCTAAGAAGCAGAAACGTGCCTTCAGGATCAAAATCATCTTCATGCATGACAATGCACCATCTCATGCACCAAAGAATACCTCTGAGTCATTGGCTGCTATGGGCATAAAAGGAGATAAACTCATGGTGTGGCCACCATCTTCACCTGACCTCAACCGTACAGAGAACCTTTGGAGTATCATCAAGCAAAAGATCTATGAGGGTGGGAGGCCATTCACATCAAAACAGCAGCTCTGGGAGCCGATTCTGACTTCATGCAAAGAAATACAAGCAGAAACTCTCCAAAAACCCACAAGTTCGATGGATGCAAGAATTGTGAAGGTGATATCAAAGAAGCACTCCTATGTTAACATGTAACTTGGCCTGTTAGGAGGTTTTGGAGTTAAATAGCTTTTTTGTTCAGTGAATGTGGCCTCCTAATGCTGCAAATTCCACAAATGAGCATTTTCAGTTCTTTAAAACATATCAAATGTATAGAAATTCTACTGTGCCTAATAATTTGGAACAGTGCGTTTTGAGTTTTTATTTATTTTGGAGATTATACTGTTATCATTGGGAGGTTTCTTCAATAAAATTCGATGTATAATCTAACGGGTGATGACTTTTATTAGACTGACTGTCATTTGCACCGACCATTTAGGGAAATTCGAGAAAAATATAATTTGCATTATAATTTGGAACACAGTGTATAGGGGAACGCGGCAGGGGTGCCCATTTTCTCCTCTCTTGTTTGCAATTGCTGTTGATCCATTGGCGGTGGCAATACGGAGGTATAGGGACATAAAGGGATTTAGATACGGAAACTATGAAGAAAAGATTACCCTCTACAAGGATGACGTGTTACTGTTCTTGGAAGATGCACAGTAGTCTTTGGGGGCTGCTATGAACAGCATTAAAAAATTTGGTGCTCTTTCTGGATTATCTATTTACCCCTTTCTGACATATGATATACTATCCCGTCGAGGTGGGGTGGGCCCGTATGCCCACCGACGGGATAGTACGTCATACGCGATCGGCCGCGCTTATGGGGGGAGCGCGGCCGATCGCGGCCGGGTGTCAGCTGCCTATCGCAGCTGACATCCGGCACTATGTGCCAGGAGCGGTCACGGACCGCCCCCCGGCACATTAACCCCCGGCACACCGCGATCAAACTTGATCGCGGTGTGCCGGCGGTACAGGGAAGCATCGCGCAGGGAGGGGGCTCCCTGCGGGCTTCCCTGAGACCCCCGCAGGAACGCGATGTGATCGCGTTGCTGCGAGGGTCTCTTACCTCCCTCCCTGTAGCAGGCCCGGATCCAAAATGGCCACGGCATCCGGGTCCTGCAGGGAGGGAGGTGGCTTACCAAGTGCCTGCTCTGAGCAGGCGCTTGGTAAGTCTGCACTGCTCTCAGACAGATCGGTGATCTGAAAGAGTGCTGTACAAACTGTCAGATCATTGATCTGTGATGTCCCGCCCTGGGACAAAGTAAAAAAGTTTAAAACATTTTTTTCAAATGTGTAAAAAAAAAAAAAAAAAACCTAAATAATGAAAAAATATATATATTACTCCCATAAATACATTACAATAAAAGTACACATATTTAGTATCGCCGCGTCCGTAACGACCGGACCTATAAAACTGGCCCACTAGTTAACCCCTTCAGTAAACACCGTAAGAAAAAAAAAACCGAGGCAAAAAACAACGCTTTATTATCATACCGCCAAACAAAAAGTGGAATAACACGCAATCAAAAAGACGGATATAAATAACCTTGGTACCGCTGAAAACATCATCTTGTCCCGCAAAAAACGAGCCATGATACAGCATCATCAGCAAAAAAATAAAAAAGTTATAGTCCTGAGAATAAAGCAATGCAAAATTAATTATTTTTTCTATAAAATAGCTTTTATCGTATAAAAGCGCCAAAACATAAAAAAAGATATAAATGAGGTACCGCTGTAAACGTACTGACCCGAAGAATAAAAATGCTTTATTAATTTTACCAAACGCGGAACGGTATAAATGCCTCCCCCAAAAGAAATTCATGAATAGCTGGTTTTTGGTCATTCTGCCTCACAAAAATCGGAATAAAAGCGATCAAAAAATGTCACGTGCCTGAAAATGTTACCAATAAAAACGTCAACTCGTCCCGCAAAAAACAAGACCTCACATGACTTTGTGGACCAAAATATGGAAAAATTATAGCTCTCAAAATATGGTAACGCAAAAAATATTTTTTGCAATAAAAAGCGTCTTTCAGTGTGTGACAGCTGCCAATCATAAAAATCCGCTAAAAAACCCGCTATAAAAGTAAATCAAACCCCCCTTCATCACCATCTTAGTTAGGGAAAAATTAAAAAAAATGTATTTATTTCCATTTTCCCATTAGGGTTAGGGTTAGGACTAGGGTTAGGGCTAGGGTTAGAGCTAGGGTTAGGGCTAGGGTTAGGGTTAGGGCTAGGGCTAGGGTTAGGGCTAGGGTTAGGGCTAGAGCTAGGGTTAGGGCTAGGGTTAGGGTTAGGACTAGGGTTAGGGTTGGGGCTAGGGTTAAGGCTACAGTTAGGGTTGGGGCTAAAGTTAGGGTTAGGGTTGGGGCTGAAATTACGGTTAGGGTTTAGATTACATTTACGGTTGGGAATAGGGTTGGGATTAGGGTTATGGGTGTGTCAGGGTTAGAGGTGTGGTTAGGGTTACTGTTGGGATTAGGGTTAGGGGTGTGTTTGGATTAGGGTTTCAGTTATAATTTGGGGGGTTTCCACTGTTTAGGCACATCAGGGGCTCTCCAAGCGCGACATGGCGTCCAATCTCAATTCCAGCCAATTCTGCGTTGAAAAAGTAAAACAGTGCTCCTTCCCTTCCGAGCTCTCTTCCGTGTGCCCAAACAGGGGTTTACCCCAACATATGGGGTATCAGCGTACTCAGTCAGGACAAATAGCACAACAACTTTTGGGGTCCAATTTCTCCTGTTACCCTTGGGAAAATACAAAACTGGGGGCTAAAAAATAATTTTTGTGGGAAAAAAAAGATTTTTTATTTTCACGGCTCTGCGTTATAAACTGTAATGAAACACTTGGGGGCTCAAAGTTCTCACAACACATCTAGATAAGTTCCTTGAGGGGTCTAGTTTCCAATATGGGGTCACTTGTGGGGGGTTTCTACTGTTTAGGTACCTTAGGAGCTCTGCAAACACAATGTGACGCCTGCAGACCATTCCATCTAAGTCTGCATTCCAAATGGCGCTTCTTCCCTTTCGAGCCCTCCCATGCACCCAAACAGTGGTTCCTTCCCCACTTATGGGGTATCAGCGTACTCAGGACAAATTGGACAACAACTTTTGGGGTCGAATTTCTCCTCTTACCCTCAGGAAAATACAAAACTGGGGGCTAAAAAATAATTTTTGGGGGAAAGTTTTTTTTTTTATTTTCACGGCTCTGCGTTATAAACTGTAGTGAAACACTTGGGGGTTCAAAGCTCTCACAACACATCTAGATGAGTTCCTTAGGGGGTCTACGTTCCAAAATGGTGTCAATTGTGGGGGGTTTCTACTGTTTAGGTACATTAGGGGCTCTGCAAACGCAATGTGACGCCTGCAGACCATTCCATCTAAGTCTGCATTCCAAATGGCGCTCCTTCCCTTCCGAGCCCTCCCATGCGCCCAAACAGTGGTCCCCCCCACATATTGGGTATCGGCGCACTCAGGACAAATTGGACAACAAATTTTGGGGTCCAATTTCTCCTGATACCCTCGGGAAAATACAAAACTGGGGGCTAAAAAATAATTTTTGTGGGGAAAAATTTTTGTTTTATTTTTACGGCTCTGCATTATAATGTTTTGTGAAGCCCTTAGTGGGTCAAAGCGCTCACCACACATCTAGATAAGTTCCTTAGGGGGTCTACTTTCCAAAATGGTGTCACTTGTGGGGGGTTTCAATGTTTAGGCACATCAGGGGCTCTCCAAACGCAACATGGCGTCCCATCTCAATTCCTGTCAATTTTGCATTGAAAAGTCAAACGGGGCTCCTTCCCTTCCGAGCTCTCCCATGCGCCCAAACAGTGGTTTACCCCCACATATGGGGTATCAACATACTCAGGACAAATTGTACAACAACGTTTGGGGTTCAATTTCTTCTGTTACTCTTGGGAAAATAAAAAACTGGGGGCGAAAAGATAATTTTTGTGAAAAAATATGATGTTTTATTTTTATGGTTCTGCATTATAAACTTCTGTAAAGCACTTGGTGGGTCAAAGTGCTCACCACACCTCTAGATACGTTCCATAGGGGGTCTACTTTCCAAAATGGTGTCACTTGTGGGGGGTTTCAATGTTTAGGCACATCAGGGGCTCTCCAAACGCAACATGGCGTCCCATCTCGATTCCAGTCAATTTTGCATTGAAAAGTCAAATGGCGCTCATTCGCTTCCGAGCTCTGTCATGTGCTCAAACAGTGGTTTAACCCCACATATGTGGTATCGGTGTCAAGAAATCAAAAGGCAAGAAAACAGACGCACTATCAGCTCACACCACCAGCTGTAATCCCTCAGACCAGTCAGCGTTCTTTTAAGCCACTACAGAATGCGGTGCTCGTAGAAAACAGGTGAAAGTTCTACAGAAACAAAATATGAAAGAATACGAGCACTCACCATTCATGCAAAAAGTGTCCATCCTTTATTGAGGCTTCATAGTAAAAAAGCAGGACATAGCAGGGAGAACCTGTGGTTCCCAACGACTACTATGTTGTGCAGGCGCAGTTACCTCTGGCCGTCTGACGTTCCAGCCAGGCTTGCACACTGTGCCTGTGCGGGCATTGCGGCCACTCACCTTGAGAATCCCTGCCCCGCACTGTGTTATGCATTATGCACAGTGCGGGGCAGGGATTCATAGGCAGGGCGGCCGCACACGCGCAGTCTGCAAGCCTGGCTGGGACGTCAGCTGGCCAGAGCTTACTGCGCCTGCCCCACACAGTAGTAGACAGCGCAGGCGCCGGTTTTGAAGCGAAAACAGCGCGGAGAGGGCGGCACCGAAAGCCCCTGAAGATTTGAGTAGCGGTTCAAGCTGGGGAGTGAGGACCCGCCTCCATGGACAAAGATAGGTATTTTGGATAACTTTCAAAACTCTTTATTTTCGGAATACATGAACCAAAAACTAAAAGAGCCACCTTGTTAGACTGCAGCATTACTGCTGCACAAGGTGGCTCTTTTAGTTTATAACGGCTGGAGGGGGTGACAGTGGCCATTTAAGTGGGGATAATCATTGAGCACACGGTAGGGAAAGGCCCATTGTTAGCCAGTCTGGAAGCAGGCAGATTCAGAATTAACCTCAAACAATTCCCAACAATAGCTATGATGGGGAAAGTCTGGCCGAAAATAAAGTATTGGAGGGGAGTAACAGAACTTAAGAGATATAAGCCGATTTGGTTTGATCCTAGGTTGGCAGAGCTCATGAGATTGCGGGGTTCGGTCAGTGGAGGTGCATTGGCATTTGGTTCGTGTCTCAGTTGCTTGATGGGGATGTTTTTAAAACATTCGAGACACTTAGGACTGAGTTTTCTTTGTCCCAGAAGATGTTCTTTCAATATTTGCAGTTGAGACACGTCCTAAATTGTCAAAAGGAGGGGTCCCGCGTGATTCTGCTGTCTGTTAGCTTGTTGAAACTTATCGGGCCTCAGAGGAGTACGAGGGGGTCATTACCATGATATACAGGGGTCTGATGGATACCTTTATATTGAAACATCCGTTAAGGGTAAATGAAAAATTGGTGGAGGACCAGTGTGAGTCTATACTTCAATACATCCCCACGGTGTCCTTGAGTGAGGCTAAGAGGGTGTCGGAATTATACTGTACTTTGTGTATAGGGTTACAGGACCACGGCATGGATGAGGAAGGCAGGAGTGAGAGGTGACTCAAAATGCCCAAGGTGCGTTGAGGATAATGCAGATTTGATGCATATGATGTGGTCGTGCACTTGCCTCCAACCCTTTTGGGTGAAGGTGCTTAACTTGATTCAAGAGGTGACAGGGGTAAATGTGGTGCATAACCCGCTGACTTGCCTTCTGGGTTGTATTGATGATATTGCTGCGGATGAATGTGTAAGGTTGATTATTGCAAGATTGTTGTATGCTGCGAGAAAGCTTATTGCGATTTACTGGTTGGCTGAAAAACCGCCAGGGAAAAAGGAATTTATTAATAAAATTGTTTTAATTTTCCTTATGGAAAGGAATATCTACATCAAGAGAGGTAAGAATACAAAATTTTAAAATGTGTGGGGCGGATGGATGGATTACCCAGGCATGGCGTCTGCTGAGTTATTGCAGAGTGGAATGTCTGTAGCTTAGATTTCAAGAGGTGATGTTGTCAGTTGGTTGGATTGGATAATGTGTAAGGGACTGGGGTGAGGGAGGGTTGGTAATGGGGTAAGAGTCCTGTTTTCGTAAAATGAAAATGTATTAATCGGTTTTGTATTAGTGGTACCTGTCTGTAAAAAGTGCCAGTGTTTTACTGTGTGTCATATGCTTTAATACAAAATTATTTGATTTAAAAAAAGAGGAGGGCACCATCCGTAACTATAAACACACACGTGGCACAAGCTTCTTCATCTTCAGCCACACATATTAACAATTATATCCAAATGTCACAGTCGAAAATTATTTGTTCTAGTGTAAAGAACACTGTTAAAGGAATGGCACTAAGCATAGATAACCACGACCCTGGAAACACCAGATTTCCTCTTTACAAGATATGGACGACGATGGTATTGATGACGACTTTGAAATTAATTTATCACATACACACAAAGAAGATGAAGATCACAGCTGCAAAATGTGTGCAAAAACAGGCCGTGAATGTCTGGAGAATCATTTTCTCTTGGGCAAACTTTCCCTCTTACTAAAGTGGTACCGAATGATGCATACACAGCTCTCATGTCTATTTAGCCTGATATGGTTGAAAGATGATGTATTCTGTTTTGTCCATGTCCACTTATTGAAAGCAAGCATAAAAGGATAAAATAGCGGCAAGATGGGTGATTTTGGTCATTAAGGAGGTAATGTCAGGTACAGATAGGTAGATCTGCATGTCATCAACGTACTGATGATATTGCAAACAGTGCCATTACATCAGCTGTCCCAGGCCGAAGGTGTAGATGGAGAAGAGTAGGGGTCCTAGAACTTAGCCTTGGGGAACACCGAAAGACCGTGGTCGAGGTGAGGAGGTGGTGTCGGAGAGGGAGATACTGAATGTCCCCATAACACCCAGGTTGTTTTTTAAAGACTCTGCCGATAACTCCCAGCAGGCCATTTGCACCAACAGCCAGGCCCACATCAGCAGGGTAGCTAAACTCCCATCCAAACTATTACAAGCATGATCAGACATATGGCAGCAAAGCACCCGACTTTGTTGGTTGAACACAAGGCTCCATGAACAGTGTCTGCGGGTGATACCACTGCTTCTTCCAATGTTGTGTGTGCAAGCAAATCCCCTGTCCATGTTGCATGCAAAGATGCCTCATGCCCTGCATCTGCAGTTGCACACAAACTCAACGGGCACCATCAACAAGAACATCCACGTCCTTGTCCCAGCGCAGCGTTCAGTTGTCCATATCCCATTCTTTGAAATGCAAGCGGAAATAAGCAGCCAATGCCACACTACTAAATTCACACATTTCTCGTCTGCTTGCGCTCAAAATGTTGCATTTTATGCCCGTGTGAGACCTAAGCTTTCAGCAACCTGATGGTGGTTACCATCACAAGGTACTCGTTACCCAGCTGCTACATTTTTTCCCTGTCTGCCATCTTGACATTCGATAAGCAAGCACATATCCCACAACATTACCCGGGCCCTTTACAATGCTGTACAGGGAAAGTGCACCTAAACATGGACATTTGGACAAGTGCATGTGGGCACGGATGGTACATTTCACTGACGGTACACTGGGTTAGCGTAGAGGAAGCCATGAACCCAGTCGGACATTGGGGGACCATGTTGCAGATGTATGGAGACAGGTTGTGGAAGGCTTTGTCTGTCATAGTTAGGGTTTTGAACTGTAGCCTCTGGGCAATTGGAAGGAAGTGAAGGGCCAGGCAGAGAGGAGAGGCTGGGGAATAACAGAGGGACAGTAGGTTTACTCGGGCATCAGACTTTAGTATAGATTGGAGTGGTGCAAGAGTGCTAGAGGGGAGGCCAGAGAGTAGAAGGTTGCAATAGTGTAGGTGGGAGATCATGAGGGCGTGCGCAAACATTTTTGCAGTTTCTTGGAATGTACGGATCATGGAAATGTTTTTGAGTTGCAGTGGCCAAGGGCTTGGATATGTATCTTGAAGGAGAGGGCAGAGCCGAGGATCACCCCGAGGCCCCGAACATGCGGGACTGTTTGTACCGGTGTGCCGTCCCAGCATTACACAGCCACGTGTCCCACAACATTACCCGTGCCGTTCACAATGCTGTTATTGGGAAAGTCCACCTAGCCAGAGACACATGGACAAGTGCTTGTGGCCAGGGACGGTACATCTCACTAACAGCACACTGGGTTAACATAGTGGAAGACGGGACACAGTCCGACCTTGGGATGGTGCACGTCCTCCCAACACCGAGTATTGCTGGCCTTACGTCAATCTGGGTTGCCACCTCAGTCGACAGCTCCTGCACCTCCTCCTCCTTCGCATCCTCTTTGGCCTCCATCTCTGAAAGTAACACATTAGTCACAAGCTGGAAGCACTGCCGCACTGCCTCAGGCAATCGGCAACAGGCTGTGCTGAAGCTAATATGATTAGGAGACAAACTGCACAATGATGAAGAGTTGTGGACAGCTCTAAAAGAGCAGGCAGATCTGTGGCTGACACCACTGAACCTACAGCCAGGCATGCTCGTGTGTGACAATGGCTGGAACCTGGTGGCTGCTCTGTGTCAAGGCAAGCTCACATACGTGCCATGACTTGCCCATGTGATTAACCTCATTGTTCAACGTTTCCAGAAAAGCGGCACGGAGGTGCCAGATCTGCTAGGAAAAGTACGAGGCTCCGCGTACCCATTTTAGAAAGTCAGCTACATCTTCATCCGCCCTTCCGTGATTCTGCAGCGCTTGCAGCTTTTCACTCACCGACTGGTGTGTGATGTCCTCCCCATGCACTGGAACTTTACACTGCATGTTTTGGAAAGGATTTGGGAACAGAAGAAGGCAGTTGTTGAATACCAACATCAACAAGGCCGTTGGTATTCAGTTCTGACTTCACATATAAGATCTCAGGCGTGGACATGGATGTCAGACATATGTACCATCCTCCAAAACTTTGATGAATTCACCAAGATGGTGAGCGGCAATGACGCCATAATTAACATCTCCATTCTGCTTCTCTGTGTTCTAATATAAATATTTATACTTATTTATATAGCATCAACATATTTACAGTTTGAAACACAACAGTCCTAAGTAAAAACGATAATACTATAATTAAACAGAAATAGAACAACCCTGCTTGTGACAGCTTACAATCTACACTAAGTAACAACGAAAACAATACTTAAACCCAAAAAAACCACCCTGCTCGTGACAACTTACTATCTACAATGAGGTGGGGGAGATGAAAACTACAGGTAAATGTATTTACAAGGATGTATTTACAGTGATATTACTGAGGTTTGTCAAAAGTTGTGGAGGCCGGAGAACAAGGAGGAGGAGGAGAGCATGGTCAGTTGTCCTCCTGGTGATGACATGGAAGTATCGAATGTTAGCAGTCTTGCACACATGGCTGAGTTTATGTTCCGCTGCCTTTCCCGTCACCCTGGCGTTCTCTAAATTTTGAGTGACAGGGAATACTGATTGGTGACACTTCCAGACCCATGCTACAAGGAGAACTTTATTTCTCTTATTCCAGAAGCAGACAGGTGTAGTACAATGTTGGAGGACCATAGGGCCCTTCTTGCTGAATTATTAAAACAATTCCCATATGAAAATGCTGGCAGAAGAGGTCACAGTTCATTGGCCAAGCAAGCAGTACCGGTGAGAGAGACACAACGCCAATCCAGCAGAGGCAGTGGAACACTGACAAAGTTCGGGGAGAGTTTTCTCACACCCTCCTGTCGCCCTGGCCCTGAGGCGTGGAGGACTCGCACAAGAAGTGCTTTGTTTTGGAAAATGCTGAGGGAGTGCCTTGATGACCGTACCAACGTCCTCTGTAATTTCTCTGTGCCCTTTAATTATTGTTTTGCAAAGCTGAACATGGAACATGAACGGTCTCTCTACTGCGAATGTGCACTGTACTCACGGTCATGGAGCGCACGGTGCCTCGCTTTCTGGCAGTTACTGTGAACATGGCTCCTCGCTTTCTGGCAGTAACACTTTTATTGGCGTGCGCACACGCTTTCGTAATACAGAGACAGAGTACAACACTGCAAAGGCATTTACACTCTGTTCCTCAGTCTTTCTATGTGCGCAGTGACTGCCTCTAGGCAGAAGATGATGATGGTGGTAGTTTGAGTTGCAGCATTTTACACAGTCATGAAGCAGCCATAACAACTTGAAAGAGAAGTATTTTTAACGAGATACCACACTGTTTTATATGTGACCTGTATTTGTTAATTTTGTAAACTAAAACAGTGTACCGAACTATTCTAACAGACAACAAATAAAGCTGAATATAGGCTTGAATTTCCATGTTTTGTAGGCCACAAATACCTCAGATGTCTGACAGTGCTAATACACTGGCAAATATGTGTTTTTTTTTTATTTTGGAAGCTAAATAGTGCTATATAGAATTAGAGTATCAGACAGCCAACAAATAAGTACACCGGCCTACAATGCCTAAACTTGGAGCAGAGATATATGAGGGCTGTCACAGAAATACCACACTGGCAAATCTGTGGCCTTTCAATTTTTTTTATGCTAAATAGTGCTGTATAGAATTTGAGTATCAGACAGCCAAAAAATAAGTACACCGGCCTACAATGACCAAACTTGGAGCACACAGATATATGAGGGCTTTCACGGAAATACCACACTGGCAAATATATGGCCTGTTTATATTATTGTACGCTAAATAGTGCTGTATATAATTTCAGTAACACACAGCAAAAAAAGTGATCCTCCGGTCTACAATGACAAAACATGGAGCACACAGATATATAGTAACATAGTAATTAAGGTTGAAGGAAGACGTTAAGTCCATCTAGTTGAACCCATAGCCTAACCTAACATGCCCTAACATGTTGATCCAGAGGAAGGCAAAAAAAAACCATGTGGCAAATAGTAAGCTCCACTTTGGGGAAAAAAATTCCTTCCCGACTCCACATACGACAATCAGACTGGTTCCCTGGATCAACGCCCTATCAAGGAATCTAGTATATATACCCTGCAACATTATACTTTTCAAGAAAGGCATCCAGTCCCCTAATAAATTAAAGTAATTAATTACTGATTACAATATCATATGGCAGAGAGTTCCATAGTCTCACTGCTCTTAAAGAACCCGCGTCTGTTATTATGCCTAAACCTTCTTTCCTCCAGACGTAGAGGATGCCCCCTTGTCCCTGTCTTAGGTCTATGATTAAAAAGATCATCAGAAAGGTCTTTGTACTGTCCCCTCATATATTTATACATTAAAATAAGATCACCCCTTAAGGTACCGTCACACTAAGCGACGCTGCAGCGATACCGACAACGATATCGATCGCTGCAGCGTCGCTATTTGGTCACTGGAGAGCTGTCACACAGACAGCTCTCCAGCGACCAACGATCCTGAGGGTTAGGGCTAGGGTTAGGGTTTCGGTATGTGCACACGTATTCTGGTCCTCTGCGGATTTTTCCGCTGCGGATTTGATAAATCCGCAGTGCTAAACCGCTGCGGATTTATGGCGGATTTACCGCGTTTTTTCTCCGCATTTCACTGCGGTTTTACAACTGCGATTTTCTATTTGAGCAGTTGTAAAACCGCTGCGGAATCCGCAGAAAGAAGTGACATGCTGCGGAATGTAAACCGCTGCGTTTCCGTGCAGTTTTTCTGCAGCATGTGTACAGCGATTTTTGTTTCCCATAGGTTTACATTGAACTGTAAACTCATGGGAAACTGCTGCGGATCCGCAGTGTTTTCCGCAGTGTGTGCACATACCTTTAGAATTAGGCTATGTGCACACGCTGCGGATTCGCAGCAGTGTTCCATCAGGTTTACAGTACCATGTAAATCTATGGAAAACCAAATTCGCTGTGCCCATGGTGTGGAAAATACCGCGCGGAAACGCTGCGTTGTATTTTCCGCAGCATGTCAATTCTTTGTACGGATTCCGCAGCGTTTTACACGTGTTCCTCAATAGGAATCCGCAAGTGAAATCCGCACAAAAAACACTGGAAATCCGCGGAAAATCCGCAGGTAAAACGCAGTGCCTTTTACCCACGGATTTTTCAAAAATGGTGCTGAAAAATCTCACACGAATTCGCAACGTGGGCACATAGCCTTAGGGTTAGGGTTGGAATTAGGGTTGTGGTTAGGGTTAGGGGTGTGTTGGGGTTAGGGTTGTGGTTAGGGGTGTGTTGCGGTTAGGGTTGTGATTAGGGTTATGGCTACAGTTGGGATTAGGGTTAGGGGTGTGGGGGGGTTAGTGCTGGAGGTAGAATTGAGGGGTTTCCATTGTTTAGGCACATCAGGGGTCTCCAAACGCAACATGGCGCCACCATTGATTCCAGCCAATCTCGTATTCAAAAAGTCAAATGGTGCTCCCTCAATTCCGAGCCCCGACGTGTGCCCAAACAGTGGTTTACCCCCACATATGGGGTACCAGCATACTCAGGATAAACTGCGCAACAATTACTGGGGTCCAATTTCTCCTGTTACCCTTGTGAAAATAAAAAAATGCTTGCTAAAACATCATTTTTGAGGAAAGAAAAATGATTTTTTATCTTCACGGCTCTGCGTTGTAAACGTCTGTGAAGCACTTGGGGGTTCAAAGTGCTCACCACATATCTAGATAAGTTCCTTGGGGGGTCTAGTTTCTAAAATGGGGTCACTTGTGGGGGGTTTCTACTGTTTAGGCACACCAGGGGCTCTGCAAACTCAACGTGACGCCCGCAGACCATTCCATCAAAGTCTGCATTTCAAAAGTCACTACTTCCCTTTTGAGCCCCGACGTGTGCCCAAACAGTGGTTTACCTCCACACATGGGGTATCAGCGTACTCAGGAGAAACTGGACAACAACTTTTGGGGTCCAATTTCTCCTGTAACCCTTGGGAAAATAAAAAATTCTGGGCTAAATAATTATTTTTGAGGAAAGAAAACGTATTTATTATTTTCACGACTCTGCATTATAAACTTCTATGAAGCACTTGGGGGTTCAAAGTGCTCACCACACATCTAGATAAGTTCCCTTTGGGGTCTAGTTTCCAAAATGGGGTCACTTGTGGGGGGTTTCTACTGTATAGCCACATCAGGGGCTCTGCAAACGCAACGTGACGCCAGCAGAGCATTCCATCAAAGTCTGCATTTCAAAACGTCACTACTTCAATTCCGAGCCCCGGCATGTGCCCAAACAGTAGTTTACCCCCACATATGGGGTATCACCGTACTCAGGAGAAACTGGACAACAAATATTGGGGTCAAATTTCTCCTGTTACCCTTGGGAAAATTAAAAAATTCTGGGCTAAATAATTATTTTTGAGGAAAGAAAACGTATTTATTATTTTCACGGCTCTGCATTATAAACTTCTATGAAGCACTTGGGGGTTCAAAGTGCTCACCACACATCTAGATAAGTTCCTTTTGGGGTCTAGTTTCCAAAATGGGGTCACTTGTGGGGGGTTTCTACTGTTAAGCCACATCAGGGGCTCTGCAAACGCAACGTGATGCCCACAGAGCATTCCATCAAAGTCTGCATTTCAAAACGTCACTACTTCACTTCCGAGCCCCGGCATGTGCCCAAACAGTGGTTTACCCCCACATATGGGGTATCAGCGTACTCAGGACAAACTGGACAACAACTTTTGTGGACAAATTTCTCCTGTTACCCTTGGGAAAATAAAAAATTGCAGGCTAAAATTCATTTTTGAGAAAATAATTTTAATTTTTTATTTTCATGGCTCTGCGTTATAAACTTCTGTGAAGCACTTGGGGGTTCAAAGTCCTCACCACACATCTAGATTAGTTCCTTTGGGGGTATAGTTTCCAAAATGGGGGATCTCCAATGTTTAGGCACACAGAGGCTCTCCAAACGTGACATGGTGTCCGCTAATGATTGGAGCTAATTTTCCATTTAAAAAGCCAAATGGCGTGCCTTCCCTTCCGAGCCCTGCCATGCGCCCAAACAGTGGTTTACCCCCAAATATGGGGTATCAGCGTACTCAGGACAAACTGGACAACAACATTTGTGGTCCAATTCTTCTATTACCCTTGGCAAAATAGGAAATTCCAGGCTAAAAAATCATTTTTGAGGAAAGAAAAATTATTTTTTATTTTCATGGCTCTGCGTTATAAACTTCTGTGAAGCACCTGGGGGTTTAAAGTGCTCAATATGCATCTAGATAAGTTCCTTGGGGGGGTCTAGTTTCCAAAATGGGGTCACTTGTGGGGGAGCTCTAATGTTTAGGCACACAGGGGCTCTCCAAACGCGACATGGTGTCCGCTAACAATTGGAGCTAATTTTCCATTCAAAAAGTCAAATGGCGCGCCTTCCCTTCCGAGCCCTGCCAAGTGCCCAAACAGTAGTTTACACCCACATGTGAGGTATCGGCATACTCGGGAGAAATTGCCCAACAAATTTTATGATCCATTTTATCCTATTGCCCATGTGAAAATGAAAAAATTGAGGCGAAAATAATTTTTTTGTGAAAAAAAAGTACTTTTTCATTTTTACAGATCAATTTGTGAAGCACCTGAGGGTTTAAAGTGCTCACTAGGCATCTAGATAAGTTCCTTGGGGGGTCTAGTTTCCAAAATGGGGTCACTTGTGGGGGAGCGCCAATGTTTAGGCACACAGGGGCTCTCCAAACGTGACATGGTGTCCGCTAACGATGGAGATAATTTTTCAAAAAGTCAAATGGCGCTCCTTCCCTTCCGAGCCTTACCATGTGCCCAAACAGTGGTTTACCCCCACATGTGAGGTATTGGTGTACTTAGGAGAAATTGCCCAACAAAGTTTAGGATCCATTTTATCCTGTTGCCCATGTGAAAATGAAAACATTGAGGCTAAAAGAATTTTTTTGTGAAAAAAAAGTACTTTTTCATTTTTACGGATCAATTTGTGAAGCACCTGGGGGTTCAAAGTGCTCACTATGCATCTAGATAAGTTCCTTGGGGCGTCTAGTTTCCAAAATGGGGTCACTTGTGGGGGAGCTCCAATTTTTAGGCACACGGGGGCTCTCCAAACGTGACATGGTGTCCGCTAAAGAGTGGAGCCAATTTTTCATTCAAAAAGTCAAATGGCGCTCCTTCTCTTCCAAGCCCTGCCGTGCGCCCAAACAGTGGTTTACCCCCACATGTGAGGTATCGGCATACTCGGGAGAAATTGCCCAACAAATTTTATGATCCATTTTATCCTATTGCCCATGTGAAAATGAAAAAATTGAGGTGAAAATAATTTTTTTGTGAAAAAAAAGTACTTTTTCATTTTTACAGATCAATTTGTGAAGCACTTGAGGGTTTAAAGTGCTCACTAGGCATCTAGATAAGTTCCTTGGGGGGTCTAGTTTCCAAAATGGGGTCACTTGTGGGGGAGCGCCAATGTTTAGGCACACAGGGGCTCTCCAAACGTGACATGGTGTCCGCTAACGATGGAGATAATTTTTCATTCAAAAAGTCAAATGGCGCTCCTTCCCTTCCGAGCCTTACCATGTGCCCAAACAGTGGTTTACCCCCACATGTGAGGTATTGGTGTACTTAGGAGAAATTGCCCAACAAAGTTTAGGATCCATTTTATCCTGTTGCCCATGTGAAAATGAAAAAATTGAGGCTAAAAGAATTTTTTTGTGAAAAAAAGTACTTTTTCATTTTTACGGATCAATTTGTGAAGCACCTGGGGGTTCAAAGTGCTCACTATGCATCTAGATAAGTTCCTTGGGGCGTCTAGTTTCCAAAATGGGGTCACTTGTGGGGGAGCTCCAATTTTTAGGCACACGGGGGCTCTCCAAACGTGACATGGTGTACGCTAAAGAGTGGAGCCAATTTTTCATTCAAAAAGTCAAATGGCGCTCCTTCCCTTCCAAGCCCTGCCGTGCGCCCAAACAGTGGTTTACCCCTACATATGAGGTATCAGCGTACTCAGGACAAATTGGACAACAAATTTCGTGGTTCAGTTTCTCCTTTTACCATTGGGAATATAAAAAAATTGTTGCTAAAAGATAATTTTTGTGACTAAAAAGTTATATGTTAATTTTTTCCTTCCATGTTGCTTCTGCTGCTGTGAAGCACCTGAAGGGTTAATAAACTTCTTGAATGTGGTTTTGAGTACCTTGAGGGGTGCAGTTTTTAGAATGGTGTCACTTTTGGGTATTTTCAGCCATATAGACCCCTCAAACTGACTTCAAATGTGAGGTGGTCCCTAAAAAAAATGGTTTTGTAAATTTCGTTGTAAAAATGAGAAATCGCTGGTCAAATTTTAACCCTTATAACTTCCTAGCAAAAAAAAAATTTGTTTCCAAAATTGCGCTGATGTAAAGTATACATGTAGGAAATGATATTTATTAACTATTTTGTGTCACATAACTCTCTGGTTTAACAGAATAAAAATTCAAAATGTGAAAATTGCGAAATTTTCAAAATTTTCGCCAAATTTCCGTTTTTATCACAAATAAACGCAGAATTTATTGACCTAAATTTACCACTAACATGAAGCCCAATATGTCACGAAAAAACAGTCTCAGAACCGCTAGGATCCGTTGAAGCGTTCCTGAGTTATTACCTCATAAAGGGACACTGGTCAGAATTGCAAAAAACGGCAAGGTCTTTAAGGTCAAAATAGGCTGGGTCATGAAGGGGTTAATTCTCTAAATGCTTTCTTTTTGTCACTTATTGCGCCCCTTACAACTCTATTTAGCCACATTAGTTTCCTCCTATTCCTAGTATGTTTATTCCCATACGGTATATACTGTGCACAGGTCCTATCCAGGATGCTAATAAACGTCTCCCATTTTCTTTGTGCATTTTTATGTCTCAGGATATCGTCCCAGTTAATTGCACCAAGATCCTCTGTCATCCGTTGGAAATTTGCCCTCCTGAAGTTTAGTGTCCTTGTAACCCCTCTACTATACATCTTATTAAAGGATACACGAAAACTTATTATTTTGTGATCACTATTCCCCAAGAGACCCCCAACCCTTATATTTGATATGCGGTCTGGCCTGTTGGTTAATATTAGGTCTAGCAGTGCCCCCCCTTCTTGTTGGGTTCTGAACCAGTTGTGAAAGGTAATTGTCTCTCAGAGTTGTCAAAAACCGATTACCTTTGCTGGAACTGCAGATTTCTGTTCCCCAATCTATTTCAGGGTAGTTGAAGTCCCCCATAATAATGACTTCTCCTTGAGTCGCAGCTTCATCTATTTGCTTTACGAGGATATTCTCCGTTGCTTCCATTATTTTTGGAGATTTATAACAAACCCCTATCAGTAATTTATTATTTTTTCCCCCTCCCCTTATCTCCACCCACAGGGATTCTACATTTTCATTAGATTCACCTATATTATCACGCCGGATGGGTTTTAAGGATGATTTTACATATAGACACACCTCTCCCCCTCGCCTATCCATTCGGTCATTTCTGAACAGACTATAACCCTACAAGTTAACAGCCCAATCATGGCTCTCACCCAGCCACGTTTCAGTTATCCCCACCATGTCATAATTATGCTCCAACATCATTATAATAATAAAAATCTTTATTTAGCGCTAACATATTCCGTAGCGCTTTACAGTTTTGCACACATTATCATCGCTGTCCCCGTTGGGGCTCACAATCTAAATTCCCTATCAGTATGTCTTTGTAATGTGGGAGGAAACCGGAGTACCCAGAGGAAACCCATGCAAACACGGAGAGAATATACAAACTCTTTGCAGATGTTGTCCTTGGTGGGGTTTGAGCCCAGGACTCCAGCACTGCAAGGCTGCTGTGCTAACCACTACGCCACCGTGCTGCCACCGTGCTGCAACCGTGCCACTGTGCTCTAATTCGTCCATATTGTTGGACGGGCTCTCACGGAAATATCACAATGGCAAATATGTGGCATGTTTATATTATTGTATGCTAAATAGTGGTGTATATAATTTCAGTAGCACACAGCAAAAAAACCTGGCCCTCCGGCCTACCATGACAAAACTTGGAGCACTCAGATATATGAGGGCTCTCACAGAAATACCACACTGGCAAATACATGGCCTGTTTATATTATTGTATGCTCCAACATCATTAATTCTAATTTGCCCATTTTGTTGGACGGGCTCTCACGGAAATACCACACTGGCAAATATGTGGCCTTGTAATATTTTTTTAGGCAAAATAGTGCTGTATAGAATTTCAGTAACACACAGCAAAAAAAACCTGGTCCTCCGGCCTACAATGACCAAACTTGGAGCACGCAGATATATGACGGCTGTCATGGAAATACCACACTGGCAAATCTGTGGCCTTAGAATTTTTTTTATGCTAAATAGTGCTGTATAGAATTTGAGTATCAGACAGCCCAAAATAGGTACACTGGCCTACAATACAAAAACTTGGAGCACTGAGATATATGAGGCCTTTTTCGGTGAATTCAAAACACCAAAAAAAAAAAAGTGGCACAAGCAGTGGCATATCTGGGGGGGCAGCCGGGGCATGTGCCCCGGGTGCAGCCGGCAGGGGGGCACAGTCGGGCCACCTAATTCGGCGGTCCGCAATGTCTCCCCCAGCGGCTGCATTCTGCCTCCCCCCTGGATTGAGAGTCGGCTGTTCTCTGTGCTGACTGTAAAGCTGACAGCCGGCACAGAGAAGCTACAGCGCGCTGGCTCCCAACATGTGCGGACATACCGGAGGAAATGGAGGGGTGCCCCTGCAGGATGGTTGCGATGTGCAGGGAGAAATCCCTGCAGTTCCACTGCCTACAAGAGAAAATAGCAGTGGAGCTGCAGCGATTTGTCTTCCTATATAAAGAGGTGCTGTGTGTGTGTTGTATGTGTGTGTGTGTCTGTATAGAGAGGTGAGAGGTGCTGCGTGTGTATATATATAGAGGTGAGAGGTGCTGTATGTGTGTTGTGTGTGTGTATATATAGAGGTGAGAGGTGCTGTATGTGTGTTGTGTGTGTATATATAGAGGTGAGAGGTGCTGTATGTGTGTTGTGTGTGTGTATACATAGAGGTGAGAGGTGCTGTGTGTGTTGTGTGTGTGTATATATAGAGGTGAGAGGTGCTGTGTGTGTGTTGTGTGTGTGTATATATAGAGGTGAGAGGTGCTGTATGTGTGTTGTGTGTGTGTATATACTGTATAGAGGTGAGAGGTGCTGTATATGTGTTGTGTGTGTATATATAGAGGTGAGAGGTGCTGTGTGTGTGTTGTGTGTGTATATATAGAGGTGAGAGGTGCTGTGTGTGTGTTGTATGCGTGCATGCGTAGCGCTGCGGGTGAATGTGCAGATAGGTAAATGGTTTTGTGTGTGTGTGTGTGTGTGTGTATGAGGAGGAGAGACGAGGGCAATGATGGGGCTGATGGGGAGAGGGCAATAATTGGGATGGAGGGGGAGGAGGAAATGATGGATGTGGTGGAATGGGCAATGATGGAGGTGGCAATGATGGAGGTGGAATGGGCAATGATGGGGGTGGAGGGAGGAAATGATGGAGGTGGTGGAATGGGCCATGATGGAGGTGAGGGGAGGCAATGATGGAGGTGGAAATTGGAATGGGCAATGATGGTGGTGGGGGGAGAATGCAATGATGGTGGGGGAGGAGGAAATCATGGAGGTGGTGGAAAGGGCAATCATGAGGGGGGGAAGAAATGATGGAGGTGGTAGACTGGACAAGGATGGTGGTGGTGGAAAGCCAACTGATGATATTGGAGGGGGAGAAAATGATGGAGGTGGTGCAATGGACAAATATGGTGATGGCGGCGGAAAGGACAATGATGATGGTGGTGGAAAGGGCAATGATGAGGATGGTGGGGGAAGAGAAAATGATGGATGTGGTGGAAAATGCAAAGGAGGAAATGATGGGGGTGGTGGAATAGGCAATGTTGGGAGTGCTGTGGAAGAAGGAAAGGATGGAGGTTGTGGAATGGGAAATTATGGGGTGGTGGGGGAAAAAGCAATGATAGTGGTGTTGGAGAAGGCAAAGATGGAGGTGGTGAAGAGAGTAATGATGGGGTGGGGTAGAGGAAAATAATGGGCATATATGAGGAAACAGTACGGGGGAATTGGGGGCATGTATGAGAAAATAGTACTGGGGAATAGGGGGCATGTATGAGGAAACAGTACTGGGGAATGGGGGGCATATCTGAGGAAACAGTATTGGGGATGGGTGCAGAGAGTATGAGGAGCGAACGGGGGAATGTATGTGGACACAGTATGAGTAGCGATGTGAAAAATGTATGTGGACAGAGTACGGGAAGTGAGGGTGATGGGATGTGTGCAGACACAGTATGGGGAGTCAGGTGAGCAGGCAGTATAGAACGTGAGGGGGTAAATATATGAGGAGACAGTATGATGAACAGGGGGATGTGAGAGGAGACAGTATGAGGAGGGAGGGGAATAGTGTGAGGAGACAGTATGGGGGGAGAAAAGTGATTGGGCACAGAATAGAAACTGAGTAGTGGGGGCACAGCATGGAGGGACAGTGTGAGGGCACAGCCAGGAGAGGACAGTATACCAAGGAGGGGGAGTGTGATGAGAGTACAGTATAAATATGAAGCCCTATAGGGGGACACAGTATGAGAGGACAGTGTGAAGAGGGGGCCAGTATGGAAAGGAGAGATCAGTGTGAAGAGCATGTACCATAAGAGGGACAGTGTGGGGGTCATATTTTGTGCAGACAATATAGTGAGGGGCAATTTTTTATTCAGGAGCATTATAATGACACTTATATCTTTAATGGTATCGTGTGGAGAGAAGATGGAAGTCTGCAGTGACGAGCTGTGAATGAGAAAACTCATCATGGGGTCTGGACAAGATGAAGAAAAGAAGGAGAATGACTCTAGAGACGACGTCATCTATAAGGTACTTGGATGTAAATGTTATTTGTGATACTAACTCATGTTATTATTTATGTTAGGAGCATTAAAGGGGTTCCAGGTTTGTAATGAGTCTGCAATCTTTCTTTGTGACTGCAGACTTCTGACTTCCCAGAGTGTGCACTGCACACTGTAAGTAATCTGTCATGCCGGCGATTTACATACATGCAGTCACGTGCCGACTAGACATGTGTGGCCTCACTCAATGAAAATGAACTGAGTGAGGCCGGACACGTCTAGTCGGAATGTGGTCAGAAGTATACAAATCACATGCTTGTGCTGACATGACTGTCCACAGGCAAGGGAGAATCCTAAAAGTGTGCAGTGCATTAGTTGTGAGAATTCAGAAGCCTGCGATGTCAGGATTCAGCTATGCAGGTTCCAGTAGTCGTCACATGGACACTTCACTCATATGCGATTTTCATACTTATGGTCCTGTGACAATGAGCTTCTCTTCTGCTTCTCTCAGTTTTTCACTGAATATTGAGATCATTAGAAAGAGAGGCTCGTCGGTACATGACTAAGTGTACAAATGGCATATGTCCTGGGGGTGAGGGGGCGCCAAAAAGAACTCTTGCCCCGGGTGCCAGAAACCCTAGATACGCCTCTGGGCACAAGGGTAGCACACACAACTATGCTATGTATGCCTGACAAACTATGATTTTTCAACAGCCCCCTCAGTCTGACAGAAAAGTCTGTACTTTTTTTTTGGGGGGGGGGGTGAGTGTTATAAAAAAAAAAAGATGCAGTGGGAGCAATGGACGCACATACAGTGCCTGCAGGCCTTGCACTGATGTGGATATGCTGTGCCCTGCCTGCCTAGCACTGCAATATCGGGACCCACGAATTAGCCCTAAAAAGGACTATTGGTTTCTGAGGAGTTGTGGATGTAAGAGTTGCAGACCTACACTAACTCTAAAACCACGATTCTGACCCTATCTCGGCAGCAGCTCTTCCTACTCTCTCTGAAACAGGAACAGAATGCAGCGAGCAGGGCGGCGCCTGGTCTCTTATACTCAGGATGATGCTGTACGCCCAGCCAATCACTGCACGACCACAACAAAGATGGTTGCGGCGTTTCATGGCCTGACAGACAATCCCTGCACCGTGATTGGGTCTCTAAAGTCTGCCAAAAACGCTGGGTGGAGACAACAGTTACCGCCGAATAATCCCGGAAATGCTCGCTGCTCGGCAAGTACCCCAATACTTGGGCGAGTAACAAGCAGTGGTGAGCACGTTCGCTCATCACTAAATAGGAGTAATGAAACATGCTCTGTATACTGTATATATGTTGCTAGCTTGAAAATCTTTTCCCACACATCCCTTTATAAATTGAAATTCAACATAATACCTCTGCTAGCATCAGGGGCGGATTATCAGAGGGTCAATATGGGCGGTAGCCCAGGGCCCAGTGGTGTGGGGGGGGCCCTGGGCTACCGCACAGATTGACCCTCTGCTAATCTGCCTGAGTGTGACTGTGCCCGCCAGCATTTATGTGCCCCCGGTGGGCAGAGAGAGGGGGCCCGCATCGGGCCCTTTCTCATCTGCTCAACGGGCCCCTTCCGGCGCTGCGGCAGTTTCCTATTGAGGTGCGGGCGCGCGCCCGCACGTCAATAGTTAACAACAGCCGCCAGCCAATTGGAGGCTGGCAGCTGAGTCCGCCGCAGCGCACACGTCATCGGCGTCTGACGTCATTGTCAGTCGTCGGCGAGTGTGCGCTGCTGGAGGGAGCTCGCCGCTGGAGCGCCGGTCAGGTGAGGAGACTCTGTTTGTTTTTTTATTTTGTTTTGTTTTTTGATCAGTTAACGGTGGACACATGGGGAGGGGCAATGCTGGAGGACACACTGGGGCAATGCTGGAGACACTGGGGCAGATTGCTTGACACACTGGGGGTAATGCTGGAGACACTGGGGCAGATTGCTGGAGACACTGGGGCAGATTGCTGGAGACACTGGGGCAATGCTGGAGACACTGGAGCAATGCTGGAGACACTGGGGCAGATTGCTGGAGACACTGGGGCAATGCTGGAGACACTGGAGCAATGCTGGAGACACTGGAGCAATGCTGGAGGACACACTGGGGCAGATTGCTGGAGACACTGGGGCAAAGCTGGAGACACTGGGGCAATGCTGGAAACACTGTGGCAGATTGCTGGACACACTGGGGCAAATGATTGCTGGAGACACTGGGTCAATGCTGGAGACACTGGGGCAGATTGCTGGACACACTGGGGCAATGCTGGAGGACACACTGGGCCAGATTGCTGGAGACACTGGGGCAATGCTGGACACACTGGGGCAATGCTGGAGACACTGGGGCAGATTGCTGGACACACTGGGGCAATGCTGGATGACACACTGGGGCAGATTGCTGGAGACACTGGGGCAATGCTGGAGACACTAGGGCAATGCTGGAGACACTGGGGCAATGCTGGAGACACTAGGGCAATGCTGGAGACACTGGGGCAGATTGCTGGACACACTGGGGCAATGCTGGAGGACACACTGGGCCAGATTGCTGGAGACACTGGGGCAATGCTGGACACACTGGGGCAATGCTGGATGACACACTGGGGCAGATTGCTGGAGACACTGGGGCAATGCTGGAGACACTAGGGCAATGCTGGAGACACTGGGGCAATGCTGGAAACACTGGGGCAGATTGCTGGACACACTGGGGCAATGCTGGATGACACACTGGGGCAGATTGCTGGAGACACTGGGGCAATGCTGGAGACACTAGGGCAATGCTGGAGACACTGGGGCAATGCTGGAAACACTGGGGCAGATTGCTGGACACACTGGGGGCAATGCTGGAGGACACACTGGGGCAGATGATTGCTGGAGATACTGGGGCAATGCTGGAGACACTGGGGCAATGCTGGAGACACTGGAGCAGATTGCTTGACACACTGGGGCAATGCTGGAGGACAAACTGGGGCAGATTGCTGGAGACACTGGGGCAATGCTGGAGACACTGGGGCAATGCTGGAGGCACTGGGGCAGATTGCTGGAGACAATGGGGCAATGCTGGAGACACTGGGGCAGATTGCTGGACACACTGGGGCAATGCTGGAGGACACACTGGGGCAGATTGCTGGAGACACTGGGGCAATGCTGGAGACACTGGGGCAATGCTGGAGACACTGGGGCAATGCTGGAGACACTGGGGCAGATTGCTGGACACACTGGAGCAGATGATTGCTGGAGACACTGGGGCAATGCTGGAGACACTGGGGCAATGCTGGACACACTGGGGCAGATTGCTGGACACACTGGGGGCAATGCTGGAGGACACACTGAGGCAGATGATTGCTGGAGACACTGGGGCAATGCTGGTGACACTGGGGCAATGCTTGAGACACTGGGGCAGATTGCTGGACACAGTGGGGCAATGCTGGAGGACAAACTGGGGCAGATTGCTGGAGACACTGGGGCAATGCTGGAGACACTGGGGCAATGCTGGAGACATTGGGGCAGATTGCTGGAGACACTGGGGCAATGCTGGAGACACTGGAGCAGATTGCTGGACACACTGGGGCAGATTGCTGGAGACACTGGGGCAATGCTGGAGACACTGGGGCAATGCTGGAGACACTGGGGCAATGCTCGAGACACTGGGGCAGATTGCTGGAGACACTGGGGCAGATGATTGCTGGAGACACTGGGGCAATGCTGGAGACACTGGGGCAATGCTGGACACACTGGGCAATGCTGGACAATTGGACATACTGGGGCAGATTGCTGGACACACTGGGGGCAATGCTGGACATACTGGGGCAGATTGCTGAACACACTGGGGCAGATTGCTGGACACACTGTCTGGGGGCAATGCTGGACACACTGGGGCAATATGCTGGACATACTGGGGCAGATTGCGGGACACACTGGGGGTAATATGCTGGACACACTGGGAATGATTGCTGGACACACTGGGGAAGATTACTGACACACTGTCTAGGGGCAATGCTGGACACACTGGGGCAGATTGCTGGACACACTGGGGGCAATATGCTGGAGTCCGACACTGGGGCAGATTGCTGGACACACTGGAGGTAATATGCTGGACACACTCGGGGTTATATGCTGGACACACTGGGGCAGATTGCTGGACACACTGGGGCAGGACTGGAGGCATGGGCAGAATGTAGACACGGGGCATGATTGGAGACACGGGGCAGAATGAAAGACATGGGGCAGGATTGGATCATGGGGCAGGATGGATATGATGGAGACAGATGGGGCAGGATGGGGAGATCATATGGTGTAGAATGGATACTCATGAGGGCAGGATGGGAGAACATATGGCTGGATCCAGGAATAAGACACACGGGGCCAGGGTGGGGAATATTATTACCATAGGGGCTAATTAAGGGATATTATTACTGCAGTGATGTATTTTATTTTTTGAGTATACTGTTTTAAATGGGGGGGCGGTCCTGTTACTGTGCAGAGTGACACTATATCGCCTTTTTTTCTTCATGTGGTGTGATGTAGAAGTTGTGTAAAATTAAGTAATGTGTTCTGCAAGTGGAGCTCGAGATAACTGTGTTATTTCCTGCAGAAACGAGTCCTGGCTGGAAGAAATTATGGCGGTCTGTGCTGGATGAAAGATGAAGGACTTCACCTAGAGACGTCACTGGTGAGTCAGTGTTACCTATACACTGACACTATACACTGTGCACTATATACAGAGGTCCTGTGTACAATGTCACCAGTGATCGCTGTATTACCTATACATTATATACAGAGCTCCTGTGTATAATACCACCAGTGATCTCTGTATTACCTCTACACAGACACTGCATACTAAGTACAGATCTCCTGTGAATACTGGCACTTATGGTGATAGTATTGTGTTTTTTTTTTTTTTTTATTACTGATCAGTATTGTAGTATTCAATCACTATGTGGTGGTAATATGTGGTCTGGAAATGGTGTTGTGGTATTTGTCCCTTGTATGTGCTATTTGGTCACCAAGTGGTGGTAATATGTGGTCTTGACATGGTGCGGTGGTATTTGTTCCTTGTATATGATATTATTCGATCACTGTGGTTGTAATTTGTGGTCTGGTCATGGTGCGGTGGTATTTGTTCCTTGTATGTGATATTATTCGATCACTGTGGTTGTAATTTGTGGTCTGGTCATGGTGCGGTGGTATTTGTTCCTTGTATGTGATATTATTGGTCAAAATATACCTAAATTGTATTGCAGATTTTAACAAATATTTAATAGGTTACAGTAGAGTAGGGCCCGGCCATTTTTCTGTAATGATCTGGTTCGGGTATATCATGACCCCCGTCACATGACCCCCGTCACATGACCCCCGTCACATGACCCCCGTCACATGACCCCCGTCACATGACCCGGGGGGGGCCCACAGTGTATGAACAGCCCAGGGCCCTGGCTACCCTTAATCCACCCCTGGCTAGCATATGCCATATACTTCTCACATACGCAGCACCCCAGTAGGTAGGCGGAATGCCTGGGTACAAAATATGTGTCTGATGGTGAAATCACTGGCTCTTCCCCTCTATTATGTGATTTCAAATCTGCTGTCCAGGAAGGAGTCGCTGATGCCTCTTGCCCACAACCTGCAGTTGCACAGATGCAATAGTCAGCAACCACGTCCAGTTTGTTGTCTTAGGCCGGGGCCACACTTGCGAGTGCAATGTGAGAAACTCAAATGGGTCTCTCAAATCAATACCCTGCACTGTTGCCAGCCGGGGCGTGTGGCTACATGTATTTCTATGCTGCCGGGTATTGATGTGAGAGACTTGTCGAGTTTCTCGCATTACACTCGCAAGTGTGACCCCTGTCTTAGAGTTCAATTGTCCCTTGTCAGCATAAATGTGTAAGGGGGTATGGAGACTAGTTCATGCCCCACACTCCTTGCCCAAGTCCCTGCAAAGCTAGTACATCAAATAGGTGATACTGTGGAATGCCATGTATATTTGATATGTTTTATAATGCTGTCATACTGTGTAATGCAATGTACAGATGTTAATGTGTACAGTAGATATAGGGAAAGTATAAGATTTAACCCACTAGGGGGGCACAATAGAGTAAGATAGGAATAAGTTAAACCAAAAGCATTTAGCTACCCTGTTTCCCCGAAAGTAGGACCCCCCCGAAAGTAAGACAGGGTGGGGGTTTCGGGGGGGTCCTCCAATGTAAGGCCTCCCCCGAATGTAAGGCAGGGTTGGGGGGGCCGCTGTGAAATGTAAGGCCCTTACCTTTGGGCCGCCGCTGTCCCCCATTGGGTCCCCAGGCTCCAGAGGTGTCCTCAGGTGCAGCTGGGCGGGTCCAGCGCTCATGGGGTTAACTCGCCGTGTTAACCCCGCAATCCGCCCAGCTCAACAGCTCATTGGCCGCCCCTGCTCCCCACGTCACCGCCGGCCCCCGGCTTGAGCGCTGATTGGCCAATCAGCTCGAGTGCTGATTGGCCCAGCAGCTCGGGCTGTAATTGGCCACCCCAGCCCCACGTCACCGCTGTTTCCCTGCTGATTGGCACCGCGTTCCCTGCAGCACAGGCCTTCCGCACCCACAGCCGCACCGCAGAGGAAAACGTCCAGCATTTAAAAACCAAGTAGGGAAACATGTACTGTATAGGGTATGGGGCTGTGTGCAGTGGGATACGGCACTGTTATGGGGTATGGGGCTGTGTGCAGTGGGATACGGCACTGTTATGGTATGCAGGCAGAGGGTATACGGCAATTACCGTACAGTACCGTAGTGTGTTACTGTTACCGTACTTTGATTTGTTGTCTGCTTTCCAGTTGAACGGTGTAACGTTAAGTACTGTACTGAATTTGAAAATTGTCATTTTTTTTTTCCGGCTAATGTAAGACCTCCCCCGAAAGTAAGACAGGGTGAGACTTTTTGGGGTAAAATTAATGTAAGACAGGGTCTTACTTTCGGGGAAACACGGTAGATAGGAGGGGCCAGCTTAGAGTAGTAGGGTAGCTTTCTGGAGAGTCAGAGAAGGCTGGGAGCCAGGTCAGTACAGTTGTGTCCCATAAAGTTCAAGCTGGTGAGCCCAGCCGTCCAGGGCCTATGGACCGACAGTCACATGTTGGTGGAGGAATACAGGGCACCATCAATATGGTAGCAGCTAACTTCATGGGAACAACCCTAAACGTCTGACGCAAAGCGGACAGGGAACTCCTGAAGAGGGTTAGTCTGACCAGTCAGGAAGCTGCTGTACTGAAGGCAACGGTACAACCCTCCGATATTCCTGGAGAAGTGAGGGACAGTACAGGGAACAGAATGGTGATATTTTATGAAGAACCTTGTGCTGTTTCCGTGACTAAACTGGATGAACTGAATAAACTTGTTTTGTTGAAATTGGATTTAGACTCTGCCTGTCATTGTGTGGTGCTTAACCCATTACTTGCCAAATCAGCAATTTTCATTTTTATTTTTTTTTAATTGACAGATTTTTAATGATTTGGGTCCTAATGAATCAGAAACATAATTTTCATTAGGCATCCCAAAAAAGGGCATTGGTAGATAATGGGTTAAAGGAAAGAAGCCCCAGTGGATCGAGGTGGACCCTGATGTGCAAGTAAGTGGACCACAGAAGGGACAGTGTGTTTATGAGACGGAAGGCCAGGGTGCAACAGAGAGCCACCATCAGCCATGACTACCCCCCTGGCCTCCGTTTCACTTGGCATAGTACGCCAGGATTCAGAAACCCTGCAATGTGAAGATGCCTTTAAATGTGACAAAGAAATTGTCATGGTTAGGACAAGGTTAATGTCCTGTTCTCTCAGGGTAAATTTTGCTGGCCTCCCTTTCGATCTGAGAGGGGTATTTATACTCAATCCAGATTAGGACTCCCTGTCAGCTATACTTTTGTTCTAGTCTGTGTGCCTGACCCCTGGAGTGTGTGCCCGGTTTGCAATTGTTTTCCTTTCTCTCCGTATGTTACTCTGTTTGTTCTTCTGGATTTCTGACCTCTGGCTTCACTTCAAACTATCCCCTGTCTCACCCCTTTGGTACCTCGTGATCTCCTGGTTCAGATCTTAGCTTGTTTCACTACTCTCCTGTGTTTATCTCTCCTCTGCACCCCGGCGTCTGGCTCCGCCTCCAACCACCTCCTACTCTGTCACATGGTTCAGGTTCTGGTTGTTACTTGGTTAGTTCTTGGCGCATTGCTCAGCTTCCTTGCTGCTGTGTGCAGCTCTCCCTGCAGCAGTATTACCCAGGAGCCGTGACAGAAATATGCCCTGAATGTGACAGATACTCTGAATGTGAAAAAGATGGAGGAAAATGGCGCGGAGAATGAGGACAACTTCAACCCATCCCTTGTGGGCTTCCTAACCTGAAAATAGCATGAAATTCTGTCTGGCAGAGACAGTGGTCCAAGTCTGAGATGCATCCACCAGTAAGCAGTGCCCGCCCACGGTGGGCGCGATGGAAAAAATGAGAGCCTCGCCTTTTGCAGCAGATTCCTGGAGAACGGGCGGAGTCTGATGCTGAATGGGTGGAGCAGCCAGAAGCGGCTCCACCATGGAATGGGTGGGGCACAGTAGAAGACCCCGTGTGCAGCTGCATGGCGCAATTGCAAGGCATGGCACTGGCAGCGATGGCACACTCCTGTACCCATTGCTGTGGCAGTGTCAGCCACATTGAATGGAAATAGCAGCAGATGGAGGAGAAGACCCGACCCAGAAGCCTGTGGGGAGTGGCCAATGAGTATTGGCCTGCCGGGTTCCCCGTACCTGTGGAAGAGCGGTGCTGGTGGCTGCCAGAACTGAAGCATCGTGATCATGAGCTGGAGAGGGCCGGAGAACCGGAAGGAGAGACTGCCCCGGAGGAGAAGGAGCCAGAAGTGGAGGAGCCTGAGCTGGAGAGTGCAGCAGCCGTGAGGGAGGAGCCTGACAGTTGTGGAACAATGGTGGCTGGGATGATGGAGCAGGATGACAGGCAGATAGTGGCAAGTGAACCCTGCTCCCAAGCCCAGGAGTGTCGCTCTGTTTCGGCGGCACCCTGTCCCTTGGTCCATCACTTTACCATCAAGAGACAGAGGGTCCCTTCCCATCCCCCAGGCAGGCAGCATGGATTGTGGGGGTGATCAAGAGGAAGGAGCAGCGGTAGAAGGAGATTTAGAAAGAGCTGCGCAGACCAGGAGGGGGCGCAATGGCCAGATGGCGGACCAGCGAGCTGCTGGTCTACACGAACCCATCTCGTGGATATGGCTTTATCCGCGAGATGGACACCGATGACAAGGCTTATGTTAATGCTAGTTCGGTTAAGTTCCAAAGGCTAGGGTTGGACAACTTTTCGTTTTTTAGGGTCGAGTCGGGTTTCGTGAAACCCGACTATCTCAACAGTCGAGTCGAGTGGAATCGGCCGATTATCGCGAAAAGTCAGGGATCGACCGAAACACGAAACCCAATGCAAGTCAATGGGGGAGCATAGTCGGCAGTGAGTGGAGGCCAGGAAAACATGTACAGTGCCCATTTTAATGGCAAAAACATCCATTCTTGTTACTGAAGCTTGTCAATCTTAATTTACCTTATAATAATAGTAAGGCATTGGAAATTGTGGGTCATTTGGCTAAAGTTGTGGGGGTAGGGCTGGTTCAATTATTTAGTGGGCCCGGGAAATCTGGACCACGTCACGGCAGTGGAGCAGGGAGAGGTAAGTATTTCAACTTTGCAAGTGCTGTGATCCTGAGCAAGCAGAGGGGGCCCACTCGTTGGCATTGGCACTGGCACAGGGCCCCTCAAAGTACGGCGGTGTGTTTGCACGGCGGGGGCGCCTCCCACCGGCAGCGACACTTTTGCATACTATGAGGGGCCCTGTGCCAGTGACGTCGCCAACGAGTATTCCTCCCCCCACCTGATGAAGGAACCTCCACTTTCATCTGCACCTTCCTCTTTGTCCCCATGTAAGGTGGTATGGTATGCGGGAAGAGGAACCTGACTTTCAGCAGGGTCACAATCTTGCTGTGTAGCGTGCACGGGGAATGTTGCGTTATGGGTCAATGTACCAGCAGACTCATCTATCACTGGCTGGGCAATGGGCAGGATGAGGAGGAAACACAGATATAGGCCCAAAGAATAAAGTGGGCTAAATAAAGTTCAAAATTGGTAACATGACTAACCAGGGGGCATTGCAGTGGAGGACAACTGTAATGAGAGGCTGACACAGAGAGTAGGCCCAAATCAGTAAGTAGTCTAAATGCAGTTCAAAATTGGCAACAGTAGTAAACAGGCAGCACAGCTTTGTTCAGTGGAGGAGAACAGCAAGGAGCGGCAGACACCGATAGTAGGCCCCAACCCAACTAGTAGGCCAAATGCAGTCTAACATTAACAACTACTTAACAAGAGCTTGAAAATGGAATTTCAGGACAGGAAAGCAGGAGAACAGCAAGGAGCGGCAGACACTGTTAGTAGGCCCCAACCCAACTAGTAGGCCAAATGCAGTTGTTCCATTTAACAACTATTTAACAAGAGCCTGAAGATAGAAGCTCAGGAAAGGCAACCTGGAGAACACCTTGGAGCGGCAGACACCGTCTCTACAACCCAGACCCAACTTGTAGGCCTAATGCAGTGTTGTTTCAACAACTACTTAACGAGAGCTAGAAGATCGAAGCTATGGAGAGGCAACCTGGAGAACACCTTGGAGCGGCAGACACCGTCTCTACAACCCAGACCCAACTTGTAGGCCTAATGCAGTGTTGTTTCAACAACTACTTAACGAGAGCTAGAAGATAGAAGCTATGGAGAGGCAGCCTGGAGAACACCTTGGAGCGGCAGACACCGTCTCTACAACCCAGACCCAACTTGTAGGCCTAATGCAGTGTTGTTTCAACAACTACTTAACGAGAGCTAGAAAATCGAAGCTATGGAAAAGCAACCTGGAGAACACCTTGGAGCGGAAGACACAGTCTCTACAACCCAGACCCAACTTGTAGGCCTAATGCAGTGTTGTTTCAACAACTACTTAACGAGAGCTAGAAGATAGAAGCTATGGAGAGGCAACCTGGAGAACACCTTGGAGCGGCAGACACCGTCTCTACAACCCAGACCCAACTTGTAGGCCTAATGCAGTGTTGTTTCAACAACTACTTAACGAGAGCTAGAAGATCGAAGCTATGGAGAGGCAACCTGGAGAACACCTTGGAGCGGAAGACACCGTCTCTACAACCCAGACCCAACTTGTAGGCCTAATGCAGTGTTGTTTCAACAACTAGTTAACGAGAGCTAGAAGATAGAAGCTATGGAGAGGCAACCTGGAGAACACCTTGGAGCGGAAGACACCGTCTCTACAACCCAGACCCAACTTGTAGGCCTAATGCAGTGTTGTTTCAACAACTACTTAACGAGAGGTAGAAGATAGAAGCTATGGAGAGGCAACCTGGAGAACACCTTGGAGCGGAAGACACCGTCTCTACAACCCAGACCCAACTTGTAGGCCTAATGAAGTGTTGTTTCAACAACTACTTAACGAGAGCTAGAAGATAGAGGCTATGGAGAGGAAACCTGGAGAACACCTTGGAGCGGCAGACACCGTCTCTACAACCCAGACCCAACTTGTAGGCCTAATGCAGTGTTGTTTCAATAACTACTTAACGAGATCTAGAAGATCGAAGCTATGGAGAGGCAACCTGGAGAACACCTTGGAGCGGAAGACACCGTCTCTACAACCCAGACCCAACTTGTAGGCCGAATGCAGTGTTGTTTCAACAACTACTTAACGAGAGCTAGAAGATAGAAGCTATGGAGAGGCAACCTGGAGAACACCTTGGAGCGGCAGACACCGTCTCTACAACCCAGACCCAACTTGTAGGCCTAATGCAGTGTTGTTTCAACAACTACTTAACGAGAGCTAGAAGATCGAAGCTATGGAGAGGCAACCTGGAGAACACCTTGGAGCGGAAGACACTGTCTCTACAACCCAGACCCAACTTGTAGGCCTAATGCAGTGTTGTTTCAACAACTAGTTAACGAGAGCTAGAAGATAGAAGCTATGGAGAGGCAACCTGGAGAACAACTTGGAGCGGAAGACACCGTCTCTACAACCCAGACCCAACTTGTAGGCCTAATGCAGTGTTGTTTCAACAACTACTTAACGAGAGGTAGAAGATAGAAGCTATGGAGAGGCAACCTGGAGAACACCTTGGAGCGGAAGACACCGTCTCTACAACCCAGACCCAACTTGTAGGCCTAATGAAGTGTTGTTTCAACAACTACTTAACGAGAGCTAGAAGATCGAAGCTATGGAGAGGCAACCTGGAGAACACCTTGGAGCGGCAGACACCGTCTCTACAACCCAGACCCAACTTGTAGGCCTAATGCAGTGCTGTTTCAACAACTACTTAACGAGAGCTAGAAGATAGAAGCTATGGAGAGGCAACCTGGAGAACACCTTGGAGCGGCAGACACCGTCTCTACATCCCAGACCCAACTTGTAGGCCTAATGCAGTGTTGTTTCAACAACTACTTAACGAGAGCTAGAAGATCGAAGCTATGGAGAGGCAACCTGGAGAACACCTTGGAGCGGAAGACACCGTCTCTACAACCCAGACCCAACTTGTAGGCCTAATGCAGTGTTGTTTCAACAACTACTTAACGAGAGCTAGAAGATAGAAGCTATGGAGAGGCAACCTGGAGAACACCTTGGAGCGGCAGACACCGTCTCTACAACCCAGACCCAACTTGTAGGCCTAATGCAGTGTTGTTTCAACAACTACTTAACGAGAGCTAGAAGATTGAAGCTATGGAGAGGCAACCTGGAGAACACCTTGGAGCGGCAGACACCGTCTCTACAACCCAGACCCAATTTGTAGACCTAATGCAGTGTTGTTTCAATAACTACTTAACGAGAGCTAGAAGATAGAAGCTATGGAGAGGCAACCTGGAGAACACCTTGGAGCGGAAGACACCGTCTCTACAACCCAGACCCAACTTGTAGGCCTAATGCAGTGTTGTTTCAACAACTACTTAACGAGAGCTAGAAGATCGAAGCTATGGAGAGGCAACCTGGAGAATACCTTGGAGCGGCAGACACCATCTCTACAACCCAAATCCAACTTGTAGGCCTAATGCAGTGTTGTTTCAACAACTACTTAACGAGAGCTAGAAGATCGAAGCTATGGAGAGGCAACCTGGAGAACACCTTGGAGCGGCAGACACCGTCTCTACAACCCAGACCCAACTTGTAGGCCTAATGCAGTGTTGTTTCAACAACTACTTAACGAGAGCTAGAAGATAGAAGCTATGGAGAGGCAACCTGGAGAACACCTTGGAGCGGCAGACACCGTCTCTACAACCCAGACCCAACTTGTAGGCCTAATGCAGTGTTGTTTCAACAACTACTTAACAAGAGCTAGAAGATCAAAGCTATGGAGAGGCAACCTGGAGAACACCTTAGAGCGGAAGACACCGTCTCTACAACCCAGACCCAACTTGTAGGCCTAATGCAGTGTTGTTTCAACAACTACTTTTACGAGAGGTAGAAGATAGAAGCTATGGAGAGGCAACCTGGAGAACACATTGGAGCGGCAGACACCGTCTCTTCAACCCAGACCCAACTTGTAGGCCTAATGCAGTGTTGTTTCAACAACTACTTAACGAGAGCTAGAAGATCGAAGCTATGGAGAGGCAGCCCGGAGAAAACCTTGGAGTGGCAGACACCGTCTCTACAACCCAGACCCAACTTGTAGGCCTAATGCAGTGTTGTTTCAACAACTACTTAACGAGAGCTAGAAGATCGAACCTATGGAGAGGCAACCTGGACAACACCTTGGAGCGGAAGACACCGTCTCTACAACCCAGACCCAACTTGTAGGCCTAATGCAGTGTTGTTTCAACAGCTACTTAACGAGAGCTAGAAGATAGAAGCTATGGAGAGGCAACCTGGAGAACACCTTGGAGCGGAAGACACCGTCTTTACAACCCAGACCCAACTTGTAGGCCTAATGCAGTGTTGTTTCAACAACTAATTAACGAGAACAAGAAGATAGAAGCTATGGAGAGGCAACCTGGAGAACACCTTGGAGCGGCAGACACCGTCTCTACAACCCAGACCCAACTTGTAGGCCTAATGCAGTGTTGTTTCAACAACTACTTAACGAGAGGTAGAAGATAGAAGCTATGGTGAGGCAACCTGGAGAACACCTTGGAGCTGAAGACACCGTCTCTACAACCCAGACCCAACTTGTAGGCCTAATGAAGTGTTGTTTCAACAACTACTTAACGAGAGCTAGAAGATAGAGGCTATGGAGAGGAAACCTGGAGAACACCTTGGAGCGGCAGACACCGTCTCTACAACCCAGACCCAACTTGTAGGCCTAATGCAGTGTTGTTTCAATAACTACTTAACGAGATCTAGAAGATCGAAGCTATGGAGAGGCAACCTGGAGAACACCTTAGAGCGGAAGACACCGTCTCTACAACCCAGACCCAACTTGTAGGCCTAATGCAGTGTTGTTTCAACAACTACTTAACGAGAGCTAGAAGATCGAAGCTATGGAGAGGCAACCTGGAGAATACCTTGGAGCGGCAGACACCATCTCTACAACCCAAATCCAACTTGTAGGCCTAATGCAGTGTTTTTTCAACAACTACTTAACGAGAGCTAGAAGATCGAAGCTATGGAGAGGCAACCTGGAGAACACCTTGGAGCGGCAGACACCGTCTCTACAACCCAGACCCAACTTGTAGGCCTAATGCAGTGTTGTTTCAACAACTACTTAACGAGAGCTAGAAGATTGAAGCTATGGAGAGGCAACCTGGAGAACACCTTGGAGTAGCAGACACCGTCTCTACAACCCAGACCCAACTTGTAGGCCTAATGCAGTGTTGTTTCAACAACTACTTAACGAGATCTAGAAGATCGAAGCTATGGAGAGGCAACCTGGAGAACACCTTAGAGCGGAAGACACCGTCTCTACAACCCAGACCCAACTTGTAGGCCTAATGCAGTGTTGTTTCAACAACTACTTAACGAGAGCTGGAAGATAGAAGCTATGGAGAGGCAACCTGGAGAACACCTTGGAGCGGAAGACACCGTCTCTACAACCCAGACCCAACTTGTAGGCCTAATGCAGTGTTGTTTCAACAACTACTTAACGAGAGCTAGAAGATCGAAGCTATGGAGAGGCAACCTAGAGAACACCTTGGAGTGGAAGACACCGTCTCTACAACCCAGACCCAACTTGTAGGCCTAATGCAGTGTTGTTTCAACAACTACTTAACGAGAGGTAGAAGATAGAAGCTATGGAGAGGTAACCTGGAGAACACCTTGGAGCGGCAGACACCGTCTCTACAACCCAGACCCAACTTGTAGGCCTAATGCAGTGTTGTTTCAACAACTACTTAACGAGAGCTAGAAGATTGAAGCTATGGAGAGGCAACCTGGAGAACACCTTGGAGTAGCAGACACCGTCTCTACAACCCAGACCCAACTTGTAGGCCTAATGCAGTGTTGTTTCAACAACTACTTAACGAGAGCTAGAAGATCGAAGCTATGGAGAGGCAACCTGGAGAACACCTTGGAGCGGAAGACACCGTCTCTACAACCCAGACCCAACTTGTAGGCCTAATGCAGTGTTGTTTCAACAACTACTTAACGAGAGCTAGAAGATCGAAGCTATGGAGAGGCAACCTTGAGAATACCTTGGAGCGGCAGACACCATCTCTACAACCCAAATTAAACTTGTAGGCCTAATGCAGTGTTTTTTCAACAACTACTTAACGAGAGCTAGAAGATCGAAGCTATGGAGAGGCAACCTGGAGAACACCTTGGAGCGGCAGACACCGTCTCTACAACCCAGACCCAACTTGTAGGCCTAATGCAGTGTTGTTTCAATAACTACTTAACAAGAGCTAGAAGATAGAAGCTATGGAGAGGCAACCTGGAGAACACCTTGGAGCGGCAGACACCGTCTCTACAACCCAGACCCAACTTGTAGGCCTAATGCAGTGTTGTTCCAACAACTACTTAACGAGAGCTAGAAGATCGAAGCTATGGAGAGGCAACCTGGAGAATACCTTGGAGCGGCAGACACCATCTCTACAACCCAAATCCAACTTGTAGGCCTAATGCAGTGTTGTTTCAACAACTACTTAACGAGAGCTAGAAGATCGAAGCTATGGAGAGGCAACCTGGAGAACACCTTGGAGCGGCAGACACCGTCTCTACAACCCAGACCCAACTTGTAGGCCTAATGCAGTGTTGTTTCAACAACTACTTAACGAGAGCTAGAAGATAGAAGCTATGGAGAGGCAACCTGGAGAACACCTTGGAGCGGCAGACACCGTCTCTACATCCCAGACCCAACTTGTAGGCCTAATGCAGTGTTGTTTCAACAACTACTTAACGAGAGCTAGAAGATCGAAGCTATGGAGAGGCAACCTGGAGAACACCTTGGAGCGGAAGACACCGTCTCTACAACCCAGACCCAACTTGTAGGCCTAATGCAGTGTTGTTTCAACAACTACTTAACGAGAGCTAGAAGATTGAAGCTATGGAGAGGCAACCTGGAGAACACCTTGGAGCGGCAGACACCGTCTCTACAACCCAGACCCAACTTGTAGGCCTAATGCAGTGTTGTTTCAACAACTACTTAACGAGAGCTAGAAGATCGAAGCTATGGAGAGGCAACCTGGAGAACACCTTGGAGCGGCAGACACCGTCTCTACAACCCAGACCCAACTTGTAGGCCTAATGCAGTGTTGTTTCAACAACTACTTAACGAGAGCTAGAAGATAGAAGCTATGGAGAGGCAACCTGGAGAACACCTTGGAGCGGCAGACACCGTCTCTACAACCCAGACTCAACTTGTAGGCCTAATGCAGTGTTGTTTCAACAACTACTTAACGAGAGCTAGAAGATCAAAGCTATGGAGAGGCAACCTGGAGAACACCTTAGAGCGGAAGACACCGTCTCTACAACCCAGACCCAACTTGTAGGCCTAATGCAGTGTTGTTTCAACAACTACTTTTACGAGAGGTAGAAGATAGAAGCTATGGAGAGGCAACCTGGAGAACACATTGGAGCGGCAGACACCGTCTCTTCAACCCAGACCCAACTTGTAGGCCTAATGCAGTGTTGTTTCAACAACTACTTAACGAGAGCTAGAAGATCGAAGCTATGGAGAGGCAGCCCGGAGAACACCTTTGAGTGGCAGACACCGTCTCTACAACCCAGACCCAACTTGTAGGCCTAATGCAGTGTTGTTTCAACAACTACTTAACGAGAGCTAGAAGATCGAACCTATGGAGAGGCAACCTGGAGAACACCTTGGAGCGGAAGACACCGTCTCTACAACCCAGACCCAACTTGTAGGCCTAATGCAGTGTTGTTTCAACAGCTACTTAACGAGAGCTAGAAGATAGAAGCTATGGAGAGGCAACCTGGAGAACACCTTGGAGCGGAAGACACCGTCTCTACAACCCAGACCCAACTTGTAGGCCTAATGCAGTGTTGTTTCAACAACTAATTAACGAAAACAAGAAGATAGAAGCTATGGAGAGGCAACCTGGAGAACACCTTGGAGCGGCAGACACCGTCTCTACAACCCAGACCCAACTTGTAGGCCTAATGCAGTGTTGTTTCAACAACTACTTAACGAGAGCTAGAAGATCAAAGCTATGGAGAGGCAACCTGGAGAACACCTTAGAGCAGAAGACACCGTCTCTACAACCCAGACCTAACTTGTAGGCCTAATGCAGTGTTGTTTCAACAACTACTTAATGAGTGGTAGAAGATAGAAGCTATGGAGAGGCAACCTGGAGAACACCTTGGAGCGGCAGACACCGTCTCTACAACCCAGACCCAACTTGTAGGCCTAATGCAGTGTTGTTTCAACAACTACTTAACGAAAGCTAGAAGATCGAAGCTATGGAGAAGCAACCTGGAGAACACCTTGGAGCGGAAGACACCGTCTCTACAACCCAGACCCAACTTGTAGGCCTAATGCAGTGTTGTTTCAACAACTACTTAACAAGAGCTAGAAGATCGAAGCTATGGAGAGGCAACCTGGAGAACACCTTGGAGCGGAGGAAACCGTCTCTACAACCCAGACCCAACTTGTAGGCCTAATGTAGTGTTGTTTCAACAACTACTTAACGAGAGCTAGAAGATAGAAGCTATGGAGAGGCAACCTGGAGAACACCTTGGAGCGGAAGACACCGTCTCTACAACCCAGACCCAACATGTAGGCCTAATGCAGTGTTGTTTCAACAACTACTTAACGAGAGCTAGAAGATAGAAGCTATGGAGAGGCAACCTGGAGAACACCTTGGAGCGTCAGACACCGTTAGTAGCCCCAATGCAGTTTTCAAATTCCTATAGGCTGAAAACCAGACTATTGACGCTCAGCTCTTTGCAGAGGAGGACAGCTGTATTGAGTGGCGCAGACAGACACAGGTAGTAGGCCTTAAACAAAAAATTTGGCTCAATGCAGTTTAAAAAAGGTTACAGGGGTACACAGGCAGCATTGCTCTATTCAGCGGAGGACAATTTCAATTATGGACCGCAGTCAGACTTAGTACACCTACAATTAAAAAAAGGATGCTCTGTGCAATTTAAAATAGGTTCCAGGGGTACATGGACAGCATTGGTCTGGTCAGTGGAGGACTATTGGAAGGAGGGACCGCAGACAGGTTTAGTAGGCCTAACACAACAAAAGTAGGCTATAGGCACTTTAAAGAAGGTTCCAGGGGTACACGGGCAGCAGTGGTCTGGTCAGTGGAGGACTATTGGAAGGAGGGACCGCAGACAGGCTTAGTAGGCCTAACATAACAAAAGTAGGCTGTAGGCACTTTAAAATAGCTTCCAGGGGTACACGGGCAGCAGTGGTGTGGTCAGTGGAGGACTATTGGAAGGAGGGACCGCAGACAGGCTTAGTAGGCTAACATAACAAAAGTAAGCTGTAGGCCCTTAAAAATAGGTTCCAGGGTTACATGGGCAGCAGTGGTGTGGTCAGTGGAGGACTATTGGAAGGAGGGACCACAGACAGGCTTAGTAGGCCTAACATAACAAAAGTAGGCTGTAGGCACTTTAAAATAGGTTCCAGGGGTACACGGGCAGCAGTGGTGTGGTCAGTGGAGGACTATTGGAAGGAGGGACCGCAGACAGGCTTAGTAGGCCTAACATAACAAAAGTAGGCTGTAGGCACTTTAAAATAGTTTCCAGGGGTACACGGGCAGCAGTGGTGTGGTCAGTGGAGGACTATTGGAAGGAGGCACCGCAGACAGGCTTTGTAGGCCTAACATAAGAAAAGTAGGCTGTAGGCACTTTAAAATAGGTTCCAGGGGTACACAGGCAGCAGTGGTGTGGTCAGTGGAGGACTATTGGAAGGAGGAACCGCAGACAGGCTTTGTAGGCCTAACATAACAAAAGTAGGCTGTAGGCACTTTAAAATAGGTTCCAGGGGTACACGGGCAGCAGTGGAGGACTATTGGAAGGAGGGACCGCAGACAGGCTTATTAGTCCTAACATAACAAAAGTAGGCTGTACGCACTTTAAAATAGCTTCCAGGGGTACACGGGCAGCAGTGGTGTGGTCAGTGGAGGACTATTGGAAGGAGGGACCACAGACAGACTTAGTAGGCCTAACATAACAAAAGTAGGCTCTATGCACTTTGAATTATCTTGCAGGGGTACACAGGCAACATTGGTGTTGTCAGTGGAGGCCGATTGTAATGAGTGTCTGACAGTAGTCCCAAAAAATAAATAGATGTTAATGTCTCGCAATACAACAAAACCAAAAAACAAAAGGGTGGCATACTTAGGTACAGGGGTGGGCTCCTCTGCTGAGTTTCAGACCTAGTAATTTGGCGCAAAGTATTTACTGGTGTAAATATAAGACACTGCCCCTGACTATTTTAAGTAACATCATACATATCAACACATTGGTATTGTCAGTGCCAGGCATTGAAGGATGTCAGCGCATAGACTAAACATTGGTGGAGCTGTGAGAGATAATTTTGAAAATTGTAGAGCACTGTTTGAGCCGGGGGGGGGGGGGGGAGGAAACTGTCTTGTGGCCGGCGGTACAGGCCCAGGGCCCCTCATGTTACAACGGTGTGTCTGACGTTGGTTGCGCGCCACCACCGCCAGAGACACTTTATTGTACTATGAGGGACCCAGTGGCAGTGCCGTCGACCAAAAGCGTGCACACCCACCTCTTCAGACAAACGGCGCTCTCACGGGTGCTTGCGCCAAGTGGCGAGACCACGGCCCTTTGGGGGGAGTTTGGCCATTTAGGGAGGTGTAAACATGTCATATGCTGGACAAACAGCTGCTGCAAATTACGAGATTGGAAAACTCAGTCAGAGCAGTCCAGAAGCAAGATCTTTTCATTGGAAAGCTAGGTGTCAGCCGGGAAAGGTGGGGCAAAATAATTCGAAATCCAGTAGTGGTTCATTTTAATGAAGGTTAGATCATCAACATTTTGGGTAGCCAGACGAGTCCTTTTTTCAGTTAATATTGAACCAGCAGCACTGAATACTCTTTCTGATAGCACACTAGCTGCTGGGCAAGCAAGCTCCTGCAATGCATATTCTGCCAATTCTGGCCAGGTGTCTAATTTGGATGCCCAGTAATCAAATGGGAATGACGGTTGAGGGAGAACATCGATAAGGGATGAAAAATAGTTAGTAACCATACTGGACAAATGTTGTCTCCTGTCACTTTGAATTGGTGCTGCAGTACCTGTCCTGTCTGCGGTCATAGCAAAATCACTCCACAACCTGGTCAGAAAACCCCTCTGTCCAACGCCACTTCTGATTTCTGCACCTCTAACACCTCTGGTCTGCTGCCCCCTGCAGCTCGTGTGAGAACGATCACCGGCGCTGTGTGCTGGGAATGCCTGAATCAAACGGTCAACAAGAGTTGATTGTTTGGTTGCTAATATTAGTTCCAAGTTCTCATGTGGCATAATATTTTGCAATTTGCCTTTATAGCGAGGATCAAGGAGGCAGGCCAACCAGTAATCGTCATCGGTCATCATTTTAGTAATGCGTGTGTCCCTTTTGAGGATACGTAAGGCATAATCCGCCATGTGGGCCAAAGTTCCAGTTGTCAAATCTGTGGTTGTGCTGGGTTGAGGGGCAGTTTCAGGCAAATCTACGTCACTTGTGTCCCTCAAAAAACCAGAACCCGGCCTTGCCACGCCACCAATTTCCAGTGGCCCCGGAGAAGCTTCCTCATTAAAAAAAATACTCATCCCCATCATCCTCCTCGTCCTCCTCCTCCTGTTCGCCCGCTACCTCGTCCTGTACACTGCCCTGACCAGACAATGGCTGACTGTCATCAAGGCTTTCCTCTTCCTCTGCTGCAGACGCCTGCTCCTTTATGTGCGTCAAACTTTGCATCAGCAGACGCATTAGGGGGATGCTCATGCTTATTATGGCGTTGTCTGCACTTACCAGCCGTGTGCATTCCTCAAAACACTGAAGGACTTGACACATGTCTTGTACCTTCAACCACTGCACACCTGACAACTCCATGTCTGCCATCCTACTGCGTGCCCGTGTATGTGTATCCTCCCACAAATACATAACAGCACGCCTCTGTTTGCACAGTCTCTGAAGCATGTACAGTGTTGAGTTCCACCTTGTTGCAACGTCGATGATTAGGCGATGCTGGGGAAGGTTCAAAGACCGCTGATAGGTCTGCATACGGCTGGAGTGTACGGGCGAACGGCGGATATGCGAGCAAAGTCCGCGCACTTTGAGGAGCAGGTCGGATAACCCCGGATAACTTTTCAGGAAGCACTGCACCACCAGGTTTAAGGTGTGAGCCAGGCAAGGAATGTGTTTCAGTTGGGAAAGGGCAATGGCAGCCATGAAATTCCTTCCGTTATCATTCACTACGTTGCCTGCCTCAAGATCTACAGTGCCCATCCACGACTGCGTTTCTTTCTGCAAGAACTCGGACAGAACTTCCGCGGTGTGTCTGTTGTCGCCCAAACACTTCATAGCCAATACAGCCTGCTGACGCTTGCCAGTAGCTGCCCCACAATGGGACACCTGGTGTGCAACAGTGGCAGCTGCGGATGGAGTGGTTGTGCCACTGCGGTCTGTGGACGAGCTCTCGCTTCTGCAGGAGGACGAGGAGGAGGAGGAGGTGGGGCGAACGCCTACAGCCAACTGTTTCCTAGACCGTGGGCTAGGCAGAACTGTCCCAATATTGCTGTCCCCTGTGGACCCTGCATCCACCACATTCACCCAGTGTGCCGTGATGGACACGTAACGTCCCTGGCCATGCCTACTGGTCCATGCATCTGTTGTCAGGTGCACCTTTGTACTCACAGATTGCCTGAGTGCATGGACGATGCGCTCTTTAACATGCTGTTGGAGGGCTGGGATGGTTTTTCTCGAAAAGAAGTGTCGACTGGGTAGCTTGTAGCGTGGTTCAGCATAGTCCATCAGGGCTTTGAAAGCGTCGCTTTCAACTAACCGGTAGGGCATCATCTCTAACGAGATTAGTCTAGCTATGTGGGCGTTAAAACCCTGTGTACGCGGATGCGAGGATGAGTACTTCCTTTTTCTAACGAGAGCCTCATGTAGGGTGAGCTGGACTGGAGAGCTGGAGATCGTGGAACTAGCGGGGGTGCCGGTGGACATGGCAGACTGAGAGACGGTTGGAGACGGTATTCTTGCCGGTGCCCTAGATCCAGTGCTTCCTACTACGAAACTGGTGATTCCCTGACCCTGACTGCTTTGGCCTGGCAACGAAACCTGCACAGATACTGCAGGTGGTGCGGAAAATGGTGGCCTTACAGTGACGGAAGGGATGTAGCGTTGCTGACTAGCTTCATTGGCCGAGGGTGCTACAACCTTAAGGGACGTTTGGTAGTTAGTCCAGGCTTGCAAATGCATGGTGGTTAAATGTCTATGCATGCAACTTGTATTTAGACTTTTCAGATTTTGACCTCTGCTTAAGGTAGTTGAACATTTTTGACAGATGACTGTGCGCTAATCAATTGGATGTTGTTTAAAAAAATGCCAGACTGCACTCTTTCTAGCATCGGATACCTTTTCAGGCATTGCAGACTGAGCTTCTTTAACCGGATGGCCACGCTCTCCTCCAACTGGTTTTGGCTTTGCCACGCGTTTTGGGCCAGATACGGGCCCAGCAGATGGAACCTGTTGCGATGTTGATGCCTGCTGTGGCCCCTCCTCCTCCGCTTCAGAACTACTGCTGCCTGCACCCTGTTCCTCCAAAGGCTGCCAATCGGGGTCAACAACTGGGTCATCTATGACCTCCTCTTCTATCTCATGTGCAACTTCGTCTGTGTTACCGTGTAAGCCGGTGGTATAGCGTTTGTGACGGGGCACCATAGTCTCATCAGGGTCTGATTCTGGATCAGTACACTGCGAGGGCAATGTGGTGGTCTGAGTCAAAGGAACAGCATAGTAATCTGGCTGTGGCTGTACATCTGTGCACTCCATGTCCGATTCAACTTGTAATGGGCATGGTCTGTTAACTGTTTCACTTTCTAACCCAGGAACGGTATGTGTAAAGAGCTCCATGGAGTAACCCGTTGTGTCGCCTGACGCATCCTTCTCTGTTGTTGTTTTTGCTGAACAGGACAATGGAGTGACTTGTCCCTGAGCGTGAACATCCACTAATGACGCGCTACTTTTACATTTACCACTTTCAGAAGAGGAGGCAAAAGAGCTAGAGGCTGAGTCAGCAAGGAAAGCCAAAACTTGCTCTTGCTGCTGGCTTTAAAAGCGGTTTTCCTACTCCCAGAAAGGGAGCATTCGAGGCCTTGTGTAGCCAGACGACGAACCTGGCTCCACAACTCGAGACTTAGGTGCTATAATGTTTTTCCCACGACCACCTGATGCTCCACCACCACTACCATCATTACCAGCTGGCAATGAACGCCCACGGCCACGACCTCTTCCACCAGACTTCTTCATTGTTTTAAAAACTTAACCAAAGTAATGGTATTTGTAACTGTAAAACAACTTACAAGGTGAACTCAAACTTCTGTAGGATTTAGATATCCCTTTATAGGTGGGTGAGACTGCAAGGAAAATCAGGCACAATGTTACACACTCGGTTTTCTGTGGCACAAAATGAGACAGATGCCACACACGCAGGACTGGCACAGAAGCACAAATGCCAATATTAATCTCCCACTATTTATTTTTTTTCAGGGAGAATTTAAAAAACAAAAAACAAAAAAACAGACACTAGGCTTTCTGTGGACCACAATTTGAGAGAGATGGCACACACGACTGGCACAGAAGCACAAATGGCAATATTAATCTCCCACTATTTATTTTTTTTCAGGGAGAATTTAAACCCCCCCCCAAAAAAACAGACACTAGGCTTTCTGTGGCCCACAATTTGAGAGAGATGGCACACACGACTGGCACAGAAGCACAAATGCCAATATTAATCTCCCACAATTTTTTTTTTATTTTTTTCAAGGAGAATTTAAACTCCCCCCCCCCCCCAAAAAAAAAAAAAAAAAACAGACACTAGGCTTTCTGTGGCCCACAATTTGAGAGAGATGGCACACACGACTGGCACAGAAGCACAAATGCCAATATTAATCTCCCACTATTTTTTTTTCAGGGAGAATTTAACCCCTTAAGCCCCGAGGGTGGTTTGCACGTTAATGACCGGGCCAATTTTTACAATTCTGACCACTGTCCCTTTATGAGGTTATAACTCTGGAACGCTTCAACGGATCTTGGCGATTCTGACATTGTTTTCTCGTGACAAATTGTACTTCATTTTAGTGGTAACATTTATTCGATATAACTTGTGTTTATTTGTGAAAAAAACGGAAATTTGGCGAAAATTTAGAAAATTTCGCAATTTTCCAACTTTAAATTTTTATGCCCTTAAATCACAGAGATATGTCACGCAAAATACTTAATAAGTAACATTTCCCACATGTCTACTTTACATCAGCACAATTTTGGAACCAAAATTTTTTTTTGTTAGGGAGATATAAGGGTTAAATTTGACCAGCAATTTCTCATTTTTACAACACCATTTTTTTTTAGGGACCACATCTCATTTGAAGTCATTTTGAGGGGTCTATATGATAGAAAATACCCAAGTGTGACACCATTCTAAAAACTGCACCCCTCAAGGTGCTCAAAACCACATTCAAGAAGTTTATTAACCCTTCAGGGGTTTCACAGGAATTTTTGGAATGTTTAAATAAAAATGAATGTTTAACTTTTTTTCACACAAAATTTATTTCAGCTCCAATTTGTTTTATTTTACCAAGGGTAACAGGATAAAATGGATGCCAAACGTTGTTGTACAATCTGTACTGAGTACGCTGATACCCCATATGTGGGGGTAAACCACTGTTTGGGCGCATGGCAGAGCTCGGAAGGAAAGGAGCGCCATTTGACTTTTCAATGCAAAATTGACAGGAATTGAGATGGGACGCCATGTTGCGTTTGGAGAGCCCCTCATGTGCCTAAACATTGAAACCCCCCACAAGTGACAGCATTTTGGAAAGTAGACACCCTAAGGAACTTATCTAGATGTGTGGTGACCACTTTGACCCACCAATTGCTTCACAGAAGTTTATAATGCAGAGCCGTAAAAATAAAAAATCATATTTTTTCACAAAAATGATCTTTTCGCCCCTAATTTTTTATTTTCCCAAGAGTAAGAGAAGAAATTGGACCTCAAAAATTGTTGTCCAATTTGTCCTGAGTACGCTGATACCCCATATATGGGTGTAAACCATTGTTTGGGCGTATGGCAGAGCTCGGAAGGGAAGGAGCGCCATTTTACTTTTCAATGCAAAATTGACTGGAATTGAGATGGGATGCCATGTTGCGTTTGGAGAGCCCCTGATGTGCCTAAACATTGAAATCCCCACAAGTGACACCATTTTGGAAAGTAGACCCCTTAAGGAACTTATCTAGATGTGTGGTGAGCACTTTGACCCAATAAGTGCTTCACAGAAGTTTATAATGCAGAGCCGTAAAAATAAAAAATCTTATTTTTTCACAAAAATGATTTTTTCGCCCCCAATTTTTTATTTTCCCAAGGGTAAGAGAAGAAATTAGACCACAAAAGTTGTTGTGCAATTTGTCCTGAGTGCGACGATACCCCATATGTGGGGGTAAACCACTTTTTGGGCGCATAGCAGTGCTCGGAAGGGAAGGAGCGCCATTTGACTTTTCAATGCAAAATTGACTGGAATTAAGATGGGACGCCATGTTGGTTTGGAGAGCCCCTGATGTGCCTAAACATTAAAACCCCCCACAAGTGACACCATTTTGGAAACTAGACCCCCTAAGGAACTTATCTAGATGTGTTTTGAGAGCTTTGAACCCCCAAGTGTTTCACTACAGTTTATAACGCAGAGCCGTTAAAATAACTTTTTTTTTTTGCAAAAATTATTTTTTAGCCCCCAGTTTTGTATTTTCACAAGGGTAACAGAATAAATTGGACCCCAAAAGTTGTTGTCCAATTTGTCCTGAGTACGCTGATACCCAATATGTGGGGGGGAACCACTGTTTGGGCGCATGGCAGAGCTCGGAAGGGAAGGAGCGCCATTTGGAATGCAGACTTAGATGGATTGGTCTGCAGGAGTCACGTTGCATTTGCAGAGCCCCTGATGTACCCAAACAGTACAAACCCCCCACAAGTGACCCCATATTAGAAACTAGACCTCCCAAGGAACTTATCTAGATGTGTTGTGAGAACTTTGAACCCCTAAGTGTTTCACTACAGTTTATAACGCAGAGCCGTGAAAATAAAAATTCTTTTTTTTTTCACAAAAATTCTTTTTTAGCCCCCAGCTTTGTATTTTTACAAGGGTAACAGAATAAATTGGACCCCAAAAGTTGTTGTCCAATTTGTCCTGAGTACGCTGGTACCCAATATGTGGGGGGAACCACTGTTTGGGCGCATGGCAGAGCTCGGAAGGGAAGGAGCGCCATTTGGAATGCAGACTTAGATGGATTGGTCTGCAGGAGTCACGTTGCATTTGCAGAGCCCCTGATGTATCCAAACAGTACAAACCCCCCACAAGTGACCTCATATTGGAAACTAGACCTCCCACGGAACTTATCTAGATGTGTTGTGAAAACTTTGAACCCCCAAGTGTTTCACTACAGTTTACAACGCAGAGCCGTGAAAATAAAAAATCCTTTTTTTTTCCCACAAAAATGATTTTTAGCCCCCCAAATTTTTATTTTCCCAAGGATAACAAGAGAACTTGGACCCAAAAAGTTGTTGTCCAATTTGTCTCGAGTACGATGATACCCCATATGTTGGGGTAAACCCCTGTTTGGACACACGGGAGAGCTCAGAAGGGAAGGAGCACTGTTTTACTTTTTCAATGCAGAATTGGCTGGAATTGAGATCGGACGCCATGTCGCGTTTGGAGAGCCCCTGATGTGCCTAAACAGTGGAAGCCCCTCAATTATAAATTAAACCCTAATCCAAACGCACCCCTAACCCTAATCCCAACTGTAACCCTAACCACACACCTAACCCTGACACACCCCTAATTCTAATCCCAACCCTAATCCCAACCGTAAATGTAATCCAAACCCTCACCCTAGCCCTAACCCTAGCCCTAACCCTAGCCCTAACCCTAGTCCTAACCCTAATGGGAAAATGGAAATAAATACATTTTTTTAAATTTTATTATTTTTCCCTAAGGCTAGGTTCACATTGCGTTAGGGAAATCCGTTTAGCGCTAGCGGATTGCGCTAACGCAATGTCTTTTTAGGTGTCGTGTTTAGTGGTCGCGTTAACGTCCCCGCTCTGGAAGATCGGGAATCGGACCTCAGGCGCGCCGCGGACGCTGCAAGCAGCGTCCGAGGCGCGCCACAAAAGAACGGCACCTTGCTAGCGCGAGCCGAAAATGGCACGCTCTAGCGATGCGCTACACCCGAAAATCACATTGCTGTCAATGGGTGTGCTAACTGACCTGTTGCACGGCGTTAATTGTGACATTTTCGCTGTGCAACGCTGTCCATTAGCGTTAACCCATTAACGCAATGTGAACCTAGCCTAACTAAGGGGGTGATGTAGGGGGGTTTGATTTACTTTTATAGCGTTTTTTATATCGGATTTTTATGATTGGCAGCCGTCACACACTAAAAGACGCTTTTTATAGCAAAAAAGTTTTTGCGTCTCCACATTTTGAGAGCTATAATTTTTCCATATTTTGGTCCACAGAGTCATGTGAGGTCTTGTTTTTTGCGGGACGAGTTGACGTTTTTATCGGTTACATTTTCGGACACGTGACAGTTTTTGATCGCTTTTTATTCCGATTTTTTGTGAGGCAGAATGACCAAAAACCAGCTATTCATGAATTTCTTTTGGGGGAGGCGTTTATACCGTTCCGCGTTTGGTAAAATTGATGAAGCAGTTTTATTCTTCGGGTCAGTACGATTACAGCGATACCTCATTTATATCATTTTTTTTATGATTTGGAGCTTTTATACGATAAAAGCTATTTTATAGAAAAAATAATTATTTTGGCATCGCTTTATTCTGAGGACTATAACTTTTTTATTTTTTTGGTTATGATGCTATATGGCAGCTCGTTTTTTGCGGGACAAGATGACGTTTTCAGAGGTACCATGGTCATTTATATCCGTCTTTTTGATCGTGTGTTATTCCACTTTTTGTTCAGCGTTATGATAATAAAGCGTTATTTTTTGGCTCGTTTTTTTTTTTCTTACAGTGTTCACTGAAGGGGTTAACTAGTGGGCCAGTTTTATAGGTCGGGTCATTACGGACGCGGCAATACTAAATATGTGTACTTTTATTGTTTTTTTGGTTTTTTTTTTAGATAAAGAAATGTATTTATGGGAATAATATTTTTTTTTTCTTCTTTATTTAGGATTTTTTTTTTTTTTTTTTTTTTTTACACGTGTGGAATTTTTTTTTTTCACTTTTTCACTTTGTCCCAGGGGGGGACATCACAGATCACCGATCTGACAGTGTGCACAGCACTCTGTCAGATCGGTGATCTGACATACAGCCGGGCAGGATTAGAGCTGCAGCTGCAGCCTGATCCTGACCCGGAAGTGCTCCCTGCAGGACCCGGATGCAGCCCGGCGGCCATTTTGGATCCGGGGACTGCAGGGAGAAGACGCTCGGTACATGGTGAGTACATCACCGTGTACCGATCGTCTCAGGGAAGCCCGCAGGGAGCCCCCTCACTGCGCGATGCTTCCCTGCACCGCCGGCACACCGCGATCATCTTTGATCGCGGTGTGCCGGGGGTTAATGTGCCGGGAGCGGTCCGTGACCGCTCCTGGCACATAGTGCCGGATGTCAGCTGCGATAGGCAGCTGACACCCGGCCGCAATCGGCCGCGTTTCCCCCGTGAGCGCGGCCGATCGCATATGACGTACTATCCCGTCACTGGGAATTAAGTCCCAGGTCACCTGGACGGGATAGTGCGTCATATGGGATTAAGGGGTTAAACCCCCCCCCAAAAAAAAACAGACACTAGGCTTTCTGTGGCCCACAATTTGAGAGAGATGGCCCACACGACTGGCACAGAAGCACAAATGCCAATATTAATCTCCCACTATTTATTTGTTTTCAGGGAAAATTTTAAAACCCCCCAAAAAAACAGACACTAGGCTTTCTGTGGCCCACAATTTGAGAGAGATGGCACACACGACTTGCACTGAAGCACAAATGCTAATATTAATCTCCCACTATTTATTTGTTTTCAGGGAGAATTTAACCCCCCCCAAAAAAAAAAAAAAAACAGACACTAGGCTTTCTGTGGCCCACAATTTGAGAGAGATGGCACACACGACTTGCACTGAAGCACAAATGCCAATATTAATCTCCCACTATTTATTTTTTTTCAGGGAGAATTTAAAAATCCCCCCCCTAAAAACAGACACTAGGCTTTCTGTGGCCCACAATTTGAGAGACATGGCACACACGACTTGCACTGAAGCACAAATGCCAATATTAATCTCCCACTATTTATTTGTTTTCAGGGAGAATTTAAACCCCCCCCCCCAAAAAAAAAAAACAGACACTAGGCTTTCTGTGGCCCACAATTTGAGAGAGATGGCACACACGACTGGCACAGAAGCACAAATGCCAATATTAATCTCCCACAATTTTTTTTTTTAGGTAGAATTTAAAAACAAAAAACAAAACAAAAAAACAGACACTAGGCTTTTTGTGGCCCACAATTTGAGAGAGATGGCACACACGTCTGGCACAGTAGCACAAATGCCAATATTAATCTCCCACTATTTATTTTTTTTCAGGGAGAATTTAAAAAACAAAAAACAAAAAAAACAGACACTAGGCTTTCTGTGGCCCACAATTTGAGAGAGATGGCACACACGACTGGCACTCAAGCACAAATGCCAATATTAATCTCCCTTTTTTTTTAAAGGGAGAATTAAAAAAAAAACAAAAAACAGTATTGCAGACACTAGGCTTTCTGTGGCCCACAATTTGAGAGAGATACCACACACACAGGACTGGCACTCTAGCAGAAATGCCAATCTTAATCTCCCACTACTTTTTTTTGTTAGGGAGAATTGCCAAGAAATCAGGGCCAGTATTACACACTAGGCTTTCTGTGCCCCAAAATTGGAGAGAGATGGCACACACAGGACTGGCACTCTAGCAGAAATGCCAATCTTAATCTCCCACTACTTTTTTTGGTTAGGGAGAATTACCAAGAAATCAGGGCCAGTATTACACTCTAGGCTTTCTGTGCCCCAAAATTGAAGAGAGATGGCACACACAGGACTGGCACTCTAGCAGAAATGCCAATCTTAATCTCCCACTATTTTTTTTTAGGGAGAATTAAAAAAAAAAAAAAAAAAAAAAAAAAAAGGATTATAGACACTAGGCTTTCTGTGCCCCAAAATTGGAGAGAAATAGCACACACAGGACTGGCACTCTAGCAGAAATGCCAATCTTAATATCCCACTACTTTTTTTGGTTAGGGAGAATTGCCAAGAAATCAGGGCCAGTATTACACTCTAGGCTTTCTGTGCCCCAAAATTGGAGAGAGATGGCACACACAGGACTGGCACTCTAGCAGAAATGCCAATCTTAATCTCCCACTATTTTTTTTTAGGGAGAATTAAAAAAAAAAAAAGGATTATAGACACTAGGCTTTCTGTGCCCCACAATTGGAGAGAGATGGCACACACGACTGGCACTCAAGCACAAATGCCAAGATTAATCTCCCACTATTTATTTTTTTTCAGGGAGAATTTAAAAAAAAAAAAAACAGGTACTGTCCTACAATTACTATCTCCCTGCAGTAATCTCAGCAAGGTATGGCGGGCAGCAATAACAAGGAGTGGACTGCTGCACAAATTAAATCAAAAGTGTGGACAAACAAACAAGATAGCTGTGCAGAAAGGAAGGAACAACAGGATTTGTGCTTTGAAAAAAGCAGTTGGTTTGCACAGCGGCGTACACACAGCAATGCAGCTATCAGGGAGCCTTCTAGGGCAGCCCAATGAGCTACAGCGCCGAGGAAAAAAAAATGTAGCTTCCACTGTCCCTGCAAACAAAAGGTGGTGTTGGACAGTGGAAATCGCTACAGCACAAGCGGTTTGGGGGTTAATGGACCCTGCCTAACGCTATCCCTGCTTCTGACGAAGCGGCAGCAACCTCTCCCTATGCTCAGATCAGCAGCAGTAAGATGGCGGTCGGCGTGCACGCCCCTTTATAGCCCCTGTGACGCCGCAGACAGCAAGCCAATCACTGCAATGCCCTTCTCTAACATGGTGGGGACTGAGACCTAGGTCATCACGCTGCCCACACTCTGCGTCCACCTTCATTGGTTGAGAAATGGTGCTTTTCGCGTCATTGAAACGCGATTTTGGCGCGAAAGTCGCGTACCGCATGGCCGACCCCACACAGGGATCGGGTCGGGTTTCATGAAACCCGACTGTGCCAAAAGTCGGCGACTTTTGAAAATGAACGATCCGTTTCGCTCAACCCTATGAACCACTACTGGATTTTGAATTATTTTGCCCCACCTTTCCCGGCTGACACCTAGCTTTCCAATGAAAAGATCTTGCTTCTGGACTGCTCTGACTGAGTTTTCCAATCTCGTAATTTGCAGCAGCTGTTTGTCCAGCATACGACATGTTTACACCTCCTAAATGGCCAAACGCCCCCACAGGGCCGTGGTCTCGACACTTGGCGCAAGCACCCGTGAGAGTGCCGTTTGTCTGAAGAGGTGGGTGTGCACGCTTTTGGTCGACGGCACTGCCACTGGGTCCCTCATAGTACAATAAAGTGTCTCTGGCGGTGGTGGCGCGCAACCAACGTCAGACACACCGTTGTAACATGAGGGGCCCTGGGCCTGTACCGCCGGCCACAAGACAGTGTTTCCCCCCCCCCCCCCCCCCCCGGCTCAAACAGTGCTCTACGATTTTCAAAATTATCTCTCACAGCTCCACCAATGTTTAGTCTATGCGTTGACATCCTCCAATGTCTGGCACTGACAATACCAATGTGTTGACATGTATGATGCTACTTAAAATAGTCAGGGGCAGTGTCCTATATTTACACCAGTAAATACTTTGCGCCAAATTACTAGGTCTGAAACTCAGCAGAGGAGCCCACCCCTGTACCTAAGTATGCCACTCTTTTGTTTTTTGGTTTTGTTGTATTGCAAGACATTAACATCTATTTATTTTTTGGGAGTACTAACTGTCAGACACTCATTACAATCGGCCTCCGCTGACAACACCAATGCTGCCTGTGTACCCCTGCAAGATAATTCCAAGTGCATAGAGCCTACTTTTGTTATGTTAGGCCTACTAAGCCTGTCTGTGGTCCCTCCTTCCAATAGTCCTCCACTGACCACAACACTGCTGCCCGTGTACCCCTGGAACTTATTTTAAAGTGCCTACAGCCTACTTTTGTTATGTTAGGCCTACAAAGCCTGCCTGCGGTTCCTCCTTCCAATAGTCCTCCACTGACCACACCACTGCTGCCCGTGTACCCCTGGAAGCTATTTTAAAGTGCCTACAGCCTACTTTTGTTATGTTAGGCCTACAAAGCTTGTCTGCGGTCCCTCCTTCCAGTAGTCCTCCACTGACCACACCACTGCTGCCCGTATACCCCTGGAAGCTATTTTAAAGTGCCTACAGCCTACTTTTGTTATGTTAGGCCTACTAAGCCTGTCTGCGGTCCCTCCTGCCAATGGTCCTCCACTGACCAGACCACTGCTGCCCGTGTACCCCTGGAACCTATTTTTAAGGGCCTACAGCCTACTTTTGTTATGTTAGCCTACTAAGCCTGTCTGTGGTCCCTCCTTCCAATAGTCCTCCAATGACCAGACCACTGCTGCCCGTGTACCCCTGGAACCTATTTTAAAGTGCCTACAGCCTACTTTTGTTATGTTAGGCCTACTGTTATGACCTGGTGGTTAGGAGCACCCGGAATGACCTGATAGTTGAAACTCACACAGGACAAGCTCTGGGATGTGGGAGCTCTGCTGACCGCAATCCCTAATCCTATCACACACACTAGAAATAGCCGTGGAGCGCTCCTGACACTCCCTAGGCGCCTCGTCACAGCCTAAGAGCTAGCTAGCCCTAGAGAAGAAAATTAAGCCTACCTTGCCTCAGAGAAATTCCCCAAAGGAAAAGGCAGCCCCCCACATATATTGACTGTGAGTGAAGATGAAAGTGACAAACGCAGAAATGAAACAGGTTTCAGCAAAGGGAGGCCAGACTTACTAAATAGACAGAGGATAGGAAAGGTAGCTTTGTGATCAGCACAAAAAACTACAAAAGACCACGCAGAGTGTGCAAAAAGACCTCCGCACCGACTAACGGTGCGGAGATGCCACTCTGCATCCCAGAGCTTCCAGCTAGCAAGACAAAATCATGATATCCAGCTGGACAAGAAAACAATGAACGAATTAGATACTATCAGGAACTTAGCTTCTGCTGGAGTAGACAGGTCACCAGAAAGATCCAAGAGCGAACTGAACCAATGCAGAAACATTGACAGCTGGCATGGAGTAACGATCTAAGTGGAGCTAAATAGAGCAGCCAACCAAAGGATAAACCACGTCACCTGTGTAAGGAACCTCAGAAGCAGCAGCTCCACTCACAGCCACCAGAGGGAGCCCACGGACAGAACTCACCGAAGTACCATTCACGACCACAGGAGGGAGTTCGACAACAGAATTCACAACAGTACCCCCCCTTGAGGAGGGGTCACCGAACCCTCACCAGAGCCTGCAGGCCGATCAGGATGAGCCAAATGAAAGGCACGAACTAAATCGGCAGCATGAACATCAGAGGCAAAAATCCAGGAATTATCTTCCTGACCATAACCCATCCACTTGACCAGGTACTGGAGTTTCCGTCTTGAAACACGAGAATCCAAAATCTTCTCCACCACATACTCTAACTCCCCCTCGACCAACACCGGGGCAGGAGGATCAACGGAGGGAACCATAGGCGCCACGTATCTCCGCAACAACGACCTATGGAACACATTATGGATGGCAAAAGAAGCTGGAAGGTCCAAACGAAATGACACAGGATTAAGAACTTCAGAAATCTTATATGGCCCAATGAAACGAGGCTTAAACTTAGGAGAGGAAACCTTCATAGGAACATGACGAGATGACAACCAAACCAAATCCCCAACCCGAAGTCGGGGACCAACACAGCGCCGGCGGTTAGCGAAACGTTGAGCCTTCTCCTGGGACAATGTCAAATTGTCCACCACATGAGTCCAAATCTGCTGCAACCTGTCCACCACAGTATCCACACCAAGACAGTCCGAAGGCTCAACCTGCCCTGAAGAGAAACAAGGATGGAAACCAGAATTGCAGAAAAAAGGAGAAACCAAAGTAGCCGAGCTGGCCCGATTATTAAGGGCGAACTCAGCCAAAGGCAAGAAGGACACCCAATCATCCTGATCAGCAGAAACAAAGCATCTCAGATATGTTTCCAAAGTGTGATTAGTTCGTTCGGTTTGGCCATTAGTCTGAGGATGGAAAGCCGAAGAAAAGGACAAATCAATGCCCATCTTAGCACAAAAGGACCGCCAAAACCTTAAAACAAACTGGGAACCTCTGTCCGAGATGATGTTCTCCGGAATGCCATGCAAACGAACCACATGCTGGAAAAACAATGGCACCAAATCAGAGGAGGAAGGCAATTTAGACAAGGGTACCAAATGGACCATCTTAGAGAAGCGATCACAAACCACCCAAATGACCGACATCCTTTGAGAAACAGGGAGATCAGAAATAAAATCCATGGAAATATGCGTCCAGGGCCTCTTCGGGATCGGCAAGGGCAAAAGCAACCCACTGGCACAAGAACAGCAGGGCTTAGCCCGAGCACAAGTCCCACAGGACTGCACAAAAGAACGCACATCCCATGACAAAGAAGGCCACCAAAGGGATCTAGCCACTAAATCTCTGGTACCAAAGATTCCAGGATGACCAGCCAACATCGAACAATGAACCTCAGAGATAACTCTACTAGTCCATCTATCAGGGACAAACAGTTTCTCCGTTGGGCAACGGTCAGGTCTATCAGCCTGAAATTTCTGCAGCACGCGCCGCAAATCAGGGGAGATGGCAGACAAAATTACCCCCTCTTTAAGAATACCCGCCGGCTCCGGAACACCCGGAGAGTCAGGCACAAAACTCCTTGACAGGGCATCAGCCTTCACATTCTTAGATCCCGGAAGGTATGAAACCACAAAATCAAAACGGGAGAAAAAGAGCGACCATTGAGCCTGTCTAGGATTCAACCGTTTGGCAGACTCGAGATAAGTCAAATTCTTGTGATCCGTCAAGACCACCATGCGATGTTTAGCTCCTTCAAGCCAATGTCGCCACTCCTCGAATGCCCACTTCATGGCCAACAACTCTCGATTGCCAACATCATAATTGCGCTCAGCAGGCGAGAATTTTCTAGAAAAGAAGGCACATGGTTTCATCACCAAGCCATCAGAACTTCTTTGCGACAAAACAGCCCCTGCTCCAATCTCAGAAGCATCAACCTCGACCTGAAACGGGAGCGAAACATCTGGCTGGCACAGCACAGGGGCAGAAGAAAAACGACGCTTCAACTCCTGAAAAGCCTCTACAGCCGCAGAGGACCAATTGACCACATCAGCACCTTTCTTGGTCAAATCAGTCAACGGTTTAGCAACACTAGAAAAATTAGCGATGAAGCGACGGTAAAAATTAGCAAAGCCCAGGAACTTCTGCAGGCTCTTCACAGATGTCGGCTGAGTCCAATCATAAATGGCCTGAACTTTAACAGGGTCCATCTCGATAGTAGAAGGGGTAAAAATGAAACCCAAAAATGAAACCTTCTGAACTCCAAAGAGACACTTTGACCCCTTCACAAACAAGGAATTCACACGAAGGACCTGGAACACCATTCTGACCTGCTTCACATGAGACTCCCAATCATCCGAAAAGACCAAAATGTCATCCAAATATACAATCATGAATCTATCCAGGTACTCTCGGAAGATGTCATGCATAAAGGACTGAAACACAGATGGAGCATTAGAAAGCCCGAATGGCATAACAAGGTACTCAAAATGGCCCTCGGGCGTATTAAATGCTGTTTTCCATTCATCGCCCTGTTTAATTCGCACAAGATTATACACCCCTCAAAGATCTATCTTGGTAAACCAACTAGCCCCTTTAATCCGAGCAAACAAATCAGACATCAGCGGCAAAGGATACTGAAATTTGACTGTGATCTTTTTAAGAAGGCGGTAATCAATACAAGGTCTTAAAGAGCCATCCTTCTTGGCCACAAAAAAGAACCCTGCTCGCAATGGTGACGACGACGGGCGAATATGACCCTTCTCCAAGGATTCCTTTATATAACTCCGCATAGCAGCGTGCTCTGGCACAGATAAATTAAACAGTCAGCCCTTAGGAATCTTACTACCGGGAATCAAATTAATAGCACAATCGCAATCCCTATGAGGAGGTAGGGCACCGGATTTGGGCTCCTCAAATACATCCCGGTAATCTGATAAAAACTCAGGGACTTCAGAAGGAGTGGAAGGCGAAATTGACAACAATGGAACATCACCATGTACCCCTTGACAACCCCAGCCGGACACAGACATAGATTTCCAATCCAATACTGGATTATGGACCTGTAGCCATGGCAACCCCAAAACGACCACATCATGCAGATTATGCAACACCAAAAAGCGAATATCCTCCTGATGTGCAGGAGCCATGCACATGGTCAATTGCGTCCAGTATTGAGGTTTATTCTTGGCCAAAGGCGTAGCATCAATTCCTCTCAATGGAATAGGATACTGCAAGGGCTCCAAGGAAAAACCACAGCGCCTGGCAAACTCCAAGTCCATCAAATTCAGGGCAGCGCCTGAATCCACAAATGCCATAACAGAATAGGACGACAGAGAGCAAATCAGAGTAACGGACAAAAGAAATTTAGACTGTACCATACCAATGGTGGCAGACCTAGCGAACCGCTTAGTGCGCTTAGGACAATCGGAGATAGCATGAGTGGATTCACCACAGTAAAAACACAGTCCATTCCGACGTCTGTGTTCTTGCCGTTCAGCTCTGGACAAAGTCCTATCACACTGCATAGGCTCAGGCCTGTTCTCAGAGAACACCGCCAAATGGTGCACAGCTTTGCGCTCACGCAAGCGCCGATCACTCTTAATGGCCAAGGACATAGACTCATTCAGACCAGCAGGCGTGGGAAATCCCACCATGACATCCTTAAGGCTTCAGAAAGACCCTTTCTGAAAATTGCCGCCAGGGCACATTCATTCCACTGAGTAAGCACAGACCACTTTCTAAACTTCTGACAGTACACCTCCGCTTCATCCTGACCCTGACACAATGCCAGCAAGATTTTCTCTGCCTGATCCACTGAATTTGGTTCATCATAAAGCAATCCAAGCGCCAGAAAAAACGCATCAACATCACGCAATGCAGGATCTCCTGGCGCAAGGGAAAATGCCCAGTCTTGAGGGTCACCACGCAACAAAGAAATAATGATTTTTACTTGTTGAGCGGGGTCACCAGAGGAAACAGTTTACAATTATTTTTGAAATTCAGAAACTTAGATCTATTCCCAGAAAATAAATCAGTTCAAGAAAAGCACATCCAGCCCATGAATGGCAGCGCTTCCCAGGACTCACATTCAAAGATGATATTTCATATTTTTTTATTTCATAACTTAAAATAGAAGAGATACAACGCGTTTCGGATACAGTATATATCCTTCTTCAGGTATCATAAAAACATAGTACAAATCAGGAATAGGAATTCTAGGCTCTAACATCGGATTCTGAACCACAAAATCTTGAATGTTTTGTACCCTTGCAGTGAGATGATCCACACAAGAGGACAGACCTTGAATGTCCATATCTACACCTGTGTCCTGAACCACCCAAAGGTTTAGGGGAAAAGAAAGACAAAACACAGTGCAAAGAAAAAAAAATGGTCTCAGAACTTCTCTTATCCCTCTATTGAGATGCATTAATACTTTGGGCCAGCTGTACTGTTATGACCTGGTGGTTAGGAGCACCCGGAATTACCTGATAGTTAAAACTCACACAGGACAAGCTCTGGGATGTGGGAGCTCTGCTGACCGCATTCCCTAATCCTATCACACACACTAGAAATAGCCGTGGAGCACTCCTGACACTCCCTAGGCGCCTCGTCACAGCCTAAGAGCTAGCTAGCCCTAGAGAAGAAAATAAAGCCTACCTTGCCTCAGAGAAATTCCCCAAAGGAAAAGGCAGCCCCCCACATATATTGACTGTGAGTAAAGATGAAAGTCACAAACGCAGAAATGAAACAGGTTTCAGCAAAGGGAGGCCAGACTTACTAAATAGACAGAGGATAGGAAAGGTAGCTTTGCGATCAGCACAAAAAACTACAAAAGACCACGCAGAGTGTGAAAAAAGACCTCCGCACCAACTAACGGTGCGGAGATGCCACTCTGCATCCCAGAGCTTCCAGCTAGCAAGACAAAATCATGATATCCAGCTGGACAAGAAAACAATGAACGAATTAGATACTATCAGGAACTTAGCTTCTGCTGGAGTAGACAGGTCACCAGAAAGATCCAAGAGCGAACTGAACCAATGCAGAAACATTGACAGCTGGCATGGAGTAACGATCTAAGTGGAGCTAAATAGAGCAGCCAACCAAAGGATAAACCACGTCACCTGTGTAAGGAACCTCAGAAGCAGCAGCTCCACTCACAGCCACCAGAGGGAGCCCACGGACAGAACTCACCGAAGTACCATTCACGACCACAGGAGGGAGCTCGACAACAGAATTCACAACAGCCTACTAAGCCTGTCTGCGGTCCCTCCTTCCAATAGCTCTCCAATGACCAGACCAATGCTGTCCGTGTACCCCTGGAACCTATTTTAAATTGCATAGAGCATCCTTTTTTTAATTGTAGGCGTACTAAGTCTGTCTGCGGTCCATAATTGAAATTGTCCTCCACTGACCAGAGCAATGCTGCCTGTGTACCCCTGTAACCTTTTTTAAACTGCATTGAGCCAAATTTTTTGTTTAAGGCCTACTACCTGTGTCTGTCTGCGCCACTCAATACAGCTGTCCTCCTCTGAAAAAAGCTGAGCGTCAATAGTCTGGTTTTCAGCCTATAGGAATTTGAAAACTGCATTGGGGCTACTACTTCGGTAGGGCCTACTAACGGTGTCTGACGCTCCATGGTGTTCTCCAGGTTGCCTCTCCATAGCTTCTATCTTCTAGCTCTCGTTAAGTAGTTGTTGAAACAACACTGCATTAGGCCTACAAGTTGGGTCTGGGTTGTAGAGACAGTGTCTGCCGCTCCAAGGTGTTCTCCAGGTTGCCTCTCCATAGCTTCTATCTTCTAGCTCTCGTTAAGTAGTTGTTGAAACAACACTGTATTAGGCATACAAGTTGGGTCTGGGTTGTAGAGACGGTGTCTTCCGCTCCAAGGTGTTCTCCAGGTTGCCTCTCCATAGCTTCGATCTTCTAGCTCTCGTTAAGTAGTTGTTGAAACAACTCTGCATTAGGCCTACAAGTTGGGTCTGGGTTGTAGAGACGGTGTCTGCCGCACCAAGGTGTTCTTCATGTTGCCTCTCCTGTTATGATTTGGTAATTCAGTACCACAATGGACATAGAAGTCAGAGCACATACAGTGACCTGACAATAACCCAAAAACATAGAACGAGCTCTGAGACGTGGGAACTCTGCTGACCGCAATCCCTAATCCTCTCCAACCACACTAGAGGCAGCCGTGGATTGCGCCTAACGCTCCCTATGCAACTCGGCACAGCCTGAGAAACTAGCTAGCCTGAAGATAGAAAATAAGCCTACCTTGCCTCAGAGAAATACCCCAAAGGAAAAGGCAGCCCCCCACATATAATGACTGTGAGTTAAGATGAAAAGACAAACGTAGAGATGAAATAGATTTAGCAAAGTGAGGCCCGACTTTCTGAACAGAGCGAGGATAGGAAAGGTAACTTTGCGGTCAACACAAAACCCTACAAACAACCACGCAAAGGGGGCAAAAAGACCCTCCGTACCGACTAACGGCACGGAGGTACAGCCTCTGCGTCCCAGAGCTTCCAGCAAGCAAGAAAAACCAAATAAACAAGCTGGACAGAAAAAACAGCAAACAAAAATAACACAAGAGCAACTTAGCTATGCAGAGCAGCAGGCCACAGGAACGATCCAGGAGGAAGCTAGTCCAATACTAGAACATTGACTGGAGGCCAGGATCAAAGCACTAGGTGGAGTTAAATAGAGCAGCACCTAACGACTTCACCACATCACCTGAGGAAGGAAACTCAGAAGCCGCAGTACCACTTTCCCCCACCAACGGAAGCTCATAGAGAGAATCAGCCGAAGTACCACTTGTGACCACAGGAGGGAGCTCTGCCACAGAATTCACAACACTCTCCTTAGCTTCGATCTTCTAGCTATCGTTAAGTAGTTGTTGAAACAACACTGCATTAGGCCTACAAGTTGGGTCTGGGTTGTAGAGACGGTGTCTTCCACTCCAAGGTGTTCTCCAGGTTGCCTCTCCATAGCTTCTATCTTCTAGCTCTCGTTAAGTAGTTGTTGAAACAACACTGCACTAGGCCTACAAGTTGGGTCTGGGTTGTAAAGACGGTGTCTGCCGCTCCAAGGTGTTCTCCAGGTTGCCTCTCCATAGCTTCGATCTTCTAGCTCTCGTTAAGTAGTTGTTGAAACAACACTGCATTAGGCCTACAAGTTGGGTCTGGGTTGTAGAGACGGTGTCTGCCGCTCCAAGGTGTTCTCCAGGTTGCCTCTCCATAGCTTCTATCTTCTAGCTCTCGTTAAGTAGTTGTTGAAACAACACTGCATTAGGCCTACAAGTTGGGTCTGGGTTGTAGAGACGGTGTCTTCCGCTCCAAGGTGTTCTCCATGTTGCCTCTCCATAGCTTCTATCTTCTAGCTCTCGTTAAGTAGTTGTTGAAACAACACTGCATTAGGCCTACAAGTTGGGTCTGGGTTGTAGAGACGGTGTCTTCCGCTCCAAGGTGTTCTCCATGTTTCCTCTCCATAGCTTCTATCTTCAGGCTCTTGTTAAATAGTTGCTAAATGGAACAACTGCATTTGGCCTACTAGTTGGGTTGGGGCCTACTAACAGTGTCGGCCGCTCCTTGCTGTTCTCCTGGTTTCCTGTCCTGAAATTCCATTTTCAGGCTCTCGTTAAGTAGTTGTTAATGTTAGACTGCATTTGGCCTACTAGTTGGGTTGGGGCCTACTATCGGTGTCTGCCGCTCCTGGCTGTTCTCCTCCACTGAACAAAGCTGTGCCGCCTGTTTACTACTGTTGCCAATTTTGAACTGCATTTAGACTACTTACTGATTTGGGCCTACTCTCTGTGTCAGCCTCTCATTACAGTTGTCCTCCACTGCAATGCCCCCTGGTTAGTCCTGTTACCAATTTTGAACTGAATTTAGCCCACTTTATTCTTTGGGCCTATATCTGTGTTTCCTCCTCATCCTGCCCATTGCCCAGCGAGTGATAGATGAGTCTGCTGGTGCATTGACCCATAACGCAACATTCCCCATGCACGCTACACAGCAAGATTGTGACCCTGCTGAAAGTCAGGTTCCTCTTCCCGCATACCATACCACCTTACACGGGGACAAAGAGGAAGGTGCAGATGAAAGTGCAGGTTCCTTCATCAGGTGGGGGGAGGAATACTCGTTGGCGACGTCACTGGCACAGGGCCCCTCATAGTACGCAAAAGTGTCGCTGCCGGTGGGAGGCGCCCCTGCCGTGCAAACACACCGCCGTACTTTGAGGGGCCCTGTGCCAGTGCCAATGCCAACGAGTGGGCCCCCCCTGCTTGCTCAGGATCACAGCACTTGCAAATTTGAAACACTTACCTCTCCCTGCTCCACTGCCGTGACGTGGTCCAGATTTCCTGGGCCCACTAAATACTTGAACCAGCCCTACCCCCCACAACTTTAGCCAAATGACCCCCAATTTCCAATGCCTTACTATTATTATAAGGTAAATTAAGATTGACAAGCTTCAGTAACAAGAATGGATGTTTTTGCCATTAAAATGGGCACTGTACATGTTTTCCTGGCCTCCACTCACTGCCGACTATGCTCCCCCTTTGACTTGCATTGGGTTTCGTGTTTCGGTCGATACCCGACTTTTCGCGATAATCGGCCGATTCCACTCGACTCGATTGTTGAGATAGTCGGGTTTCGCGAAACCCGACTCGACCCTAAAAAACTAAAAGTCGCTCAACCCTACTCGGAGGTACTTTGCTGTGGCTGTTAGCTTGTGCTCAGGGGACGATCTGGAGCTATACATGGGCTCAGAATAGGCATAGTCGGCCCCCTGTTCACTGGTCGCTGCACGACCAAGCCCTGCCCCTCCCCTGTCATTATGGCTGGGGAACCTGACACCTGCGGTGGTGGAGCTGCCGTCATCTGCTGGAGCACGGGCACGGAGCCCGCTGTGGGACAGAGCAGTACGGGACCGCCAGAACAATGACTGGTAATGGTAATGGCCATTTAAGAAGCAAAGTTGTGCTTGTTGCAGATAATGAAAACGGGACTGTTCCATTTTTTTTTTTATGGGCAGAGGAGCCCTGTAGCATCGGAGTCAGGTGCAGTGTGGCCAGTACAGGCCATGGGTGAACGTTGAGTATTTTTTTTCTTCCTCTCCCCAAGTTTTGTTGCACCTGTTGCGCCTTCCCTGCTGGATTGCAGGATCCTAACCCTGAGAGGTTATGCGCCCTTGGACTGAACACGGATTGTACGTGGCTGCTGCAAAGGACTGTGTTTTAGTTTGCTTAACCTGAACTTTATTCCTAGGTGAGAGCAGCACACGTGTGTTAAAGCGCCATGCTCTGCGTAAAGGAGGGAGGGGGAAGAAGTATGAACTGTGTCTCCTAGGATTGTGGTGAGTCCTAATGAGAACTGTGAATGGTTAAAGATAAGTAAAAAAAGAAAAAACATGGACTCCGGTAGAGGAAAGAGACTCTTATTTATACTTGTGGTGTTAGCTGGAGGGCTGTAACCAGGCATATGTTTAAAGCCGCTAAAAAAAATTAAAAAATTAAAGAAAACGGACTCTTATGTAGAGCCAAAGGACTTTCTCCAGATGTAAAAAGTTTTATCAAAGACAAATGTGTGTTTTGGATGACTGTATATCCTTTTCGCGATAATCGGCCGATTCCACTCGACTCGACTGTTGAGATAGTCGGGTTTCGCGAAACCCGACTCGACCCTAAAAAAACTAAAAGTCGCTCAACCCTACTCGGAGGTACTTTGCTGTGGCTGTTAGCTTGTGCTCAGGGGACGATCTGGAGCTATACGTGGGCTCAGAATAGGCATAGTCGGCCCCCTGTTCACTGGTTCCAGTCCAGAGCCTCTCACCTAGCCAAATTAGTTCTCATGCTTCGCACTGATGAGGGCCAACAGCCCGAAACACCATGTCTGCGAATTGAGATACTAATTTGGCTTTTATCCTAAGTCATATTGCATGACTCGTTAAAGATTGTGACTTGTAGGATCGCTACTTCCAACAGGTGGCGCTATAGAGTTTAAGTCCTCTTTTTCTCAGAAGAGGCAATTTGCATATTATATTTCCCAGAGGAGCATTGTACGGCAAATGAGCCTCCTTACCTTGACAAGCCAGAGATGGTATGTCACTCTCCATAAGGAGAAACGATACCCCTTAGACCCCAGTCCAGAGCCTCTCACCTAGCCAAATTAGTTCTCATGCTTCGCACTGACGAGGGCCAACAGCCCGAAACACCGTGTCTGCGAATTGAGATACTAATTTGGCTTTTATCCTAAGTCATATTGCATGACTCGTTAAAGAGTTGATTGTGACTTGTAGGATCGCTACTTCCAACAGGTGGCGCTATAGAGTTTAAGTCCTCTTTTTCTCAGAAGAGGCAATTTGCATATTATATTTCCCAGAGGAGCATTGTACGGCAAATAAGCCTTCTTACCTTGACAAGCCAGAGATGGTATGTCACTCTCCATAAGGAGAAACGATACCCCTTAGACCCCAGTCCAGAGCCTCTCACCTAGCCAAATTAGTTCTCATGCTTCGCACTGACGAGGGCCAACAGCCCGAAACACCATGTCTGCGAATTGAGATACTAATTTGGCTTTTATCCTAAGTCATATTGCATGACTCGTTAAAAAGTTGATTGTGACTTGTAGGATCGCTACTTCCAACAGGTGGCGCTATAGAGTTTAAGTCCGCTTTTTCTCAGAAGAGGCAATTTGCATATTATATTTCCCAGAGGAGCATTGTACGGCAAATAAGCCTTCTTACCTTGACAAGCCAGAGATGCTATGTCACTCTCCATAAGGAGAAACGATACCCCTTAGACCCCAGTCCAGAGCCTCTCACCTAGCCAAATTAGTTCTCATGCTTCGCACTGACGAGGGCCAATAGCTCGAAACACCGTGTCTGCGAATTGAGATACTAATTTGGCTTTTATCCTAAGTCATATTGCATGACTCGTTAAAGAGTTGATTGTGACTTGTAGGATCGCTACTTCCAACAGGTGGCGCTATAGAGTTTAAGTCCTCTTTTTCTCAGAAGAGGCAATTTGCATATTGTATATCCTTTGTCTTTGAATTGTTAAATTAAAGTTGTATTCTGCCAGCACCTTATGGTCGGGGACGACCATGTTTTAACTCCTTTGTGACATCAGACGTACTATCCCGTCGAGGTGACCTGGGCCCGTATGACCATCAATGGGATAGTATGTCATATGAGATCAGTCACGCTCACGGGTGGAGCGCGGCCGATCGTGGCCGGGTGTTTGCTGATTATGACAACTAACATCTGGCACTATGTGGACCGCTCCCGGCACTTTAACCTCCAGAACACTGCGATCAAACAAGATAGCAGCGTTCCAGTGGCATAGGAAAGTAGGAAAGCATTGTGCAGGGAGGGGGCTCTACTCCTGTCTGCACCCTGCAAGCCCCCGGATCCAAGATGGCCGTGGCGTTCTTCCGGGTCCTGCAGGGAGGTTGCTTCTCAGTGCAAAGTGAGAGTGAGTGATCTGACACTCTATAGTGATGTCCCACCCTGGGACCAAGTAAAAAAGTTAAAAAAAATATACTGTGTAAAAATATTTTTAAATTTTTTTCCATATAAATAAATATTGTTCGAATAAATAGATTACTTTATGTGAATAAAAAAAACAGGAAAAGTAAACATATTTGGTATCCCCGTGACCGTAAAGACCCGACCTATAAAACTGTTTCACTAGTTACCCCTTCAGTGAACACCTTTAAAAAAAAAAAAAAAAAAAGCAATCCTATATCATTATACGCCGAACAAAAAGTGGAATAACACGTGATCAAAAAGACAAATATAAATAAACATGGTACCGCTGAAAACGTCATCTTGCCCTGCAAAAAACGAGCCACCATACCGCACCATCAGCGAAAAAATAAGAAAGTTATAGCTCTCAGAATGAAGCGATGCAAAAGCAATTATTTTTTATATAAAATACTTTTTATTATATAAAAGAGCCAAAACTTTAAAAAATATAAATGAGGTATCGCTGTAATCATACTAACCCGATAAATAAAACTGCTTTATCAATTTTACAACACGCAGAACGGTAAAAACGCCCCACCCAAAAGAAATTCACAAATTGCTGGTTTTTGTTTATTCTGCCTCCCAAAAATCGTAACAAAAATCGATCAAAAAATGTCATGTGCTCAAAAATGGTACCAATAAAAACATCAACACGTCCTGCAATAAAAAAGACCTCACATGACTCTGTGGACCAAAATATGGAAAATGTATGGCTCTCAAAATGTGGTGATGCAAAAACTATTTTTTGCAATAAAAAGCGTCTTTTAGCGTGTGACTGATATAAAACATAAAAACCCATTATAAATAGTAAATCAACCCACCCTTTATCACCTCCTTAGTTAGGGAAAAATAATACTATAAAAAATGTATTTATTTCCATTTTTCCATTAGGGTTAGGGTTGGGGCTAAAGTTAGGGTTAGGGCTAAAGTTAGGGTTAGGGTAGGGCTAAAGTCAGGGTTGGGGCTAAAGTTGGGCTTAGGGTTTGGATTACGTTTACGGCTGGGATTAGGGTTAGGGTTGGGATTAGGGATAGGGGTGTGTCAGGTTTAGGGGTGTGGTTAGGGTTATGGTTGGGATTAGGGTTTGGGGTGTGTTGGGGTTAGGGTTATGGTTGGGATTAGGGTTAAGGGTGTATTAGGGTTAGGGTTGGAGCTAGAATTGGGGGGTTTCCACTGTTTAGGCACATCAGGGGCTCTCCAAACGCAACATGGTGCCCGAAACAGTGAAACAGTGCTCCTTCCCTTCTGAGCTCTGCTGTGCGCCCAAACAGTGGTTTACCCCCACATATGGGGTATCAGCATACTCAAGACAAATTGGACAACAACTTTTGAGGTCCAATTTCTCTTGTTACTCTTGGGGAAAAAAATATTTTTTATTTTCACGGCTCTGCGTTCTAAACTTTAGTGAAACACTTGGGGGTTCAAAGTTCTCACTACACATCTAGATAAGTTCCTTGGGGGGTCTAGTTTCCTAATCGCATGCGTATTAAGTGCGGGAATGCAGCTTACTGTACATGTGAACTAATTTAAATAATGGTGAATCTTGTGACACAGCCTTAGAAGTACATGACACAGGAAGTGGAGGAAAGCACAGAGAGAGGTCAGTTTAAAGTAATGCCCTCTCCTCCTTTTTTAACCCCTTTCTGCCATTTGACATACTATCCTCTCGAGGTGACCTGGGACTTAATTCCCAGGGATGGGATAGTACTTCATAGGCGATCGGCCACGCTCACAGTGGAATATTGGTCGATCTCAGCCGGGTGTCAGCTGATTACTACAGCTCACATCCGGCATTATGTGCCAGGAGCAGTCACGGACTGCTCCTGGAACATTAACCCCCGGAACACTGTGATCAAATATGATCGCAGTGTTGCAGCGGCATAGGGAAGCATTGCGCAGGGATGGGGCTCCCTGCATTCTTCCCTGAGACCCTGGAGGAAAGCACAGAGAGAGGTCAGTTTAAAGTAATGTCCTCTCCTCCTTTTTTAACCCCTTTCTGCCATTTGACATACTATCCTCTCGAGGTGATCTGGGACTTAATTCCCAGGGATGGGATAGTACTTCATAGGCGATCGGCCACGCTCACAGGGGAAGACTGGTCGATCTCAGCCGGGTGTCAGCTGATTACTACAGCTCACATCCGGCATTATGTGCCAGGAGCAGTCACGGACTGCTCCTGGAACATTAACCCCCGGAACACTGTGATCAAATATGATCGCAGTGTTGCAGCGGCATAGGGAAGCATTGCGCAGGGATGGGGATCCCTGCATTCTTCCCTGAGACCCTCAGAACAACACGATGTTATTGCGTTGTTCCGAGCATCTCCTCTCTGCAGGCCCCGGATCCAAGATGGCTGTGGGGCTCCTTCCGGGTCCTGCAGGGAAGTGGCTTGCAAGCGCCTGTTGAGAGCAGGCGCTGGCGAGCCTGCAGCACTGCCTGTCAGATCGCTGATCTGACACAGTGCTGTGCAAAGTGTTAGATCAGCCATCTGACACTATACCACCCTGGGACAAAGTAAAAAAGTAAGCAAAAAAAAATATCATGTGTAAAAAAAAAAAAAAATCCTAAATAAATAAATAAATAAAAAATATTGTTCCAATAAATACATTTCTTTATGTAAATAAAAAAACAATAAAAGTACACATATTTAGTATCACCACGTCCGTAACGACCCAACCTATAAAACTGTTCCACTAGTTAACCCCTTCAGTGAACAACGTAAAAAAAACCCAAAAAAACAATGCTTTATCATCATACCACCGAACAAAAAGTGGAATAACACGTGATCAAAAAGACGGATATAAATAAACATGGTACTGCCGAAAACGACATCTTGTCCCGCAAAAAACGAGCTGCCACACAGCATCATCAGCAAAAAATAAAAAAGTTATAGCCCTCAGAATAAAGCGATGTAAAAATAATTTTTTTTTCTATAAAATAGTTTTTATTTTATAAAAGCGCCAAAACATAAAAAAATGATATAAATGAGGTATCGCGGGGGCGTGGCTAGCAGCTGAAGGAGCAGGATGTGTCTCCATTGAGCTCCTCTGCTGGCTGCAATTATCCAATTAAATCTACGGCTCCGATAACCCATCTACAAGATTGGAGGACATTACTCATCTCCCTGCTGGCCCAGAGGACTTTTTCGCCTCATCTGACCCACAAATTTGCGTTTAATCATACTTTGATCCCGAGGCCTACATGTGGGCCTGAAGCCTGCTGGAGGGTTACCCTTCCCGCCAGTTGTGGGCTGAGTGCTGCGCCCAGTGTGGAAACCTTGTCAGATTACCCTGCAGCGGGAATCCCCCACCACCCTTTCCACCTGGGATCCTAGCTGACCGGATCGTCAAGAGCATTCTGCGGTGCCTGGAGGACTGTGCTGCGGCACCGGGAGGACGTAAGAAGACCTGAGGGAGACGTGCTTCCTGCGGCCTTGCTGGCAGCGCTCCCCCGCCAACCCCTCCGGCCGCCGAGACCACTGCGGCCCTGCCGCATTCACCACTGAGGTCACGCTTCACTGCACCCCACCAAACGTTCACTCACATGCTTGCGGGGTGAATCGGAGCTGCCGCGCTCCACCTCTAGCCGAGCTCTGGCCGCCTGAGCCACCGCCGTGGGCACCATAGAGGGACCGGTCACCGGGCGAACCCGCCTTCCTGTCACCTAAGGCGAAAGAGAGCAGCCGCGTTCCAGCGCTCACACATGGGACTTGTGGTACGCCGGTTTGAACCCCTGCAGCCGTGCATCCCCTCCCCCCCTGATAACCTGCACCAACATACTGGGGAACCCCCTGGTGAAGGGTTAAACTGAGCCACTGGACGCCACCTGGGGGAAAGAAGGGAGGAGAGGGAGAAGATAAGGAAGGGAGGGGGTGGAAGGAGAAGGAGGAAAATACATTTAGACCTTCTGTGACTGCTGTACCAAAGCTCCTGCAGCCATATCCACAACAGGGTCCCACTAAACCTAAGATCCCAGAAGAAATTTCTCTTCAGTACACCACTGACACCTAATGGCGACATAAAAGAATTGCAGCTTTATTTTTTCTGAGCCCAGGATTCTTTAATTCAATTTTATTTTGGGTTTTTTTTTTTCGTTTTTTCTTTATACATTTATATTTATTTTTTTTCGATTGCTATCAGGGCTAAATGCAGACTGGCCAGGAGGCGATTCGATTCTTCTGCTCACAGCTGCACCCAAAGAAATGAGTGGGTTTAATATGCAGTACTCCACTGACATCTACTGGTTATATACAGGAACTGCTGCTTCAACTCAATTTTATTTGATTTTTTTTTTCCGTTTTTACATTTCCTTTCACAGTTATATTTAGTTTTTTTTTCCTCCTCCTATCTCCATTAAATCCAAAAAGAAGCCGGATTGACACAGAGCGCCAACTTATGTTCGAACAGTAGATAATCGCTTCACACATAACAATGGACTAACACCTCTTGTTTGAATGTTCAAGTGGTGACCATTGCGTATCACGCCATCAGAAGCATTAATATGGGGAAAACAAACAAAGAGCGTGATAAACACTCAGCTAAACCTCTTGCTGATAATCAGATTCGTAAAACACACGGAAATCTGGAAAAATATCTCAAAAAAGGACCCGAAATGTCTCAAACTCCCTCAAAAAAATCATCTAAAAGACCCATCTCTCCGGACATCTTGGAGGACTCCGACTCTAGTGGAGAAGGCTCGGACTGCGAATCCACCTTAGAAGATTCAGCCCCAATCTGTAGAGCCTTCATGAAAAAGCTACTAGCACAAAGTATGCAACCACTCTTAGAAGAAATATCTGGCTTACGTGCAGACTTACAACATATGGGCCAGAGAGTAGAAACCCTAGAGTCCGCCAACATGGAAGCGACTGATGCAATACTATCCTTACGCGACCAACTCCTACAACAACACCAACTTAACACAGCCCTCCTCGCTGCAGAAACCAGGAAAACCGCAGCAGAAGAAAGAATATCAGGCTGAGAGGTGTTCCTGAATCTTTTGCTCGCGAATCATTGGATAAGGTCGCCAGAGAAATCTTCTCTAATCTCCTGGGCAAAGAGAGAGCGGACTCCATTGTCATTGAAAGAATTCATCGTGCCCTTAAACCCAAACCTAAACAAGGTGAACCGCCAAGAGACGTCATTTGCGGCCTCCTGAGCTTCGTTGACACCGCAGCGATTCTAACTAGCGCAAGGGAGAAGGACAACCCCTCGTATGTGGGTGCCCAACTACAACTTTTCCAAGATCTCGCCCCATCTACTCTGGCTAAACGGAGAGCTCTTAAACCACTCCTAACGGAGTTGAGATCGCTCAACCTGATGTACAAGTGGCTTTATCCCTTTGGTCTAGCCATCACAATGGGCAATCGTCAGATTATAATACGATCCCCGGCAGACCTAAAAGAAGCCTGATCGACTCTTGACATCTCACCAATAGACATTCCCTCCTGGATGCCAATTGATACTGGGTGGAGCTTCCCTAAACTGACGAAACCACAGGAATGGACAGTCAAGAAAAAACACGCTTCTCCTAAGCCGAAGAAAACAGCTTCTAAAGTCCTTCCAACCTGAATTGGGTCAAAAGTGTTGGACTGGTTGTCTCTTGACTAAGACGTCAGTTATCGATGGACCCCTGAGTAACATTTTTTTTTAACTTATTGCCTCTCCATGATTTTTTCTTTTTTCTGATGCCACTGTTATCTCTTCCCATTTTGTAGGATGGGACGACGGAGTTTGATTTCTCTGGACTTGGAGAAACCTTTACATTGTTAGGTGTTCCGTGATATCTTTTACTTCCGTAGGTCTCCATCCCGAGACTTTTCATTATTAATATTCTTCTACTATCCTGAAAATAATTCCATTTCTATGTTCTCTCATTTTTTTTTTTTAGATAATCTATAGATAAGAGGTCACCACTTGGATTTCCTCGCTTATGTTTGGGCTCCCATATCCCCCCCTGCGATAAGCGAGCTCTATTTTGTATATAGTTGGTTAACTACCCTGTTTTGTTGTTTTTTTCAGGCTCTATGATGTGACAGAGGACCTTAAGGAAGGAATTGATGGCAGCTAACCGGGTTGGTGTGGGCACGGTCACGGTAGCATCTTTTAATGTGAAAGGTTTGAACTCTCCCGCAAAACGTAGCCAGATTCTCACATTGCTAAAAAAGCAAGCAACACAAATAGCTTTCTTTCAAGAAACTCATTTCAAATTGGGTAGAGTCCCAAATATGTCTTTCTCTTCTTTCCCCATCTGGTATAATAGTTGTTCTTCCTCCGCTTCTAAAGGTGTAAGTATAGACTCGGAAGGTAGATTCATCTTTATAAAAGGTTTACTGGCCAACACGAAAATAACCTTAGCTAATTTATATGCCCCTAACATTAACCAGACACAATGGATCCTCAAATCACTGGACACTTTACAGCTTTTTAAGGAAGGTCTACTGATTGTGGGTGGAGATTTAAACTTGACACTACAACCCGATCTAGATACCTCTAGTGGCTCTTCCTCTTTACCTCAAAAATTGAGACAAAAACTCTTAAATAAATTAAACTCTTTACAATTAATAGATCCCTGGCGCAGTTTCTACCCCACTACGAAAGACTATACCTTCTTCTCGCCCCCACATAACTCCTATCACCGTATTGATTATTTTCTGGTACAATCTCGAGCTTTACATTTAATCAAGTCTTCTAGTATAGGCACAATCACAGTATCAGATCATGCACCTGTTTTCATTGAAATTCACATCACCACCCTACCTAGACCTTTTATGACGTGGAGGCTCAATGAATCATTGCTTGACAGCCCAAAACATGTGAATAAGCTCAAAACTACCATCTCTCAATTCTTCAGTGAGAACATCAATGCGGGACACCTTACTCCTATTATATGGGAAACACATAAAGCTGTCCTCAGAGGTGAACTCATTTCACTTAGCTCGTATATTAAAAAACAAAGAGAAAAAGAAATCCAATCTCTTCTCCATCAAATAACTATTTCAGAACGCGCACATAAAAGCACTAAATCACCTGAGTCTTACCAAGAACTTAGTTCACTTCGTAACAAACTCAAAGACCTACTAAATGTAAAATCAGCTAAATTGTTTATGTATTGCAGACACCGCTATTACTTGCATGGTAATAAAAGTGGGAAACTCACCACACAATTGCTAAAGAAACAAAAAGAGAAAAAATACATAAAAAGCATTCTCACGAAGACAAACAAGAGAGTAGTAGACTCCAAAGAGATCGCTGAGACTTTCCGTCAATATTACGAATCCCTCTACAATTTGCCCCTCTCTGATTACATGAAAAACTGTTCAACAGCTGCAGCTAAAATTCAATAATTTCTGGCCCCTCTCTCCCTTCCGACAATTTCCCCTGAAGACTGTAACGCTCTTACGGCTAAAATCACACTTAAAGAACTGGAAGATATCTTAAAAATCACCCCTAGCGGGAAGGCACCTGGCCCAGACGGTTTCCCGGTGGGCTATTATAAAAAGTTTTCTGATATTCTTCTCTCCCACCTAGTAAATCTCTTCAATTCCTTTTTAGAAGGGAAGCTCCCACCTCGCCAAGCACTAGAGGCTTACATTGCCATCATACCAAAGGAGGGGAAGGATGACAGCCTGTGTAGCAATTATCGCCCTATATCATTACTCAACACCGACTTGAAACTGTGGGCTAAGGTGTTGGCTTCAATGATCAATGGTGTCTTGGGTAGAATCATTCGCCCTGACTAGGTGGGCTTTGTGAAGGGTCGTGAAGGCAAAGACAACTCTAATAAAATTCTCCATGCGATTTCTTATGCAAAGAGGACTAAGACTCCATTAACCATTCTGTCAACGGATGCTGAGAAAGCATTTGACAGAATTAGTTGGCGATATATGGCCTGCACATTACAAAAATTTGCCTTCCCATCAGCTTTTATAGACGCTGTAATGTCCCTTTACGTGGATCCATCTGCTAAAGTCGGGGTGAATGGTATTTTTTCCGAACCCTTTAACATAACCAACGGCACCAGGCAGGGCTGTCCTCTCTCACCCACCCTATTTATCAGGACAATGAGATTAAGGGCCTTAGGATGGGCAAGTTAGAGGTCAAACTGACCACCTTTTAATCTTGACCTCCAACCCCAAAACATCTTTTCCGAAGTTAATGTCTCTGCTGATTTTGGTGAGATCTCTAACTTCAAAATAAACGCGAATAAATCTGAAGCGCTAAATGTCTCGGCAAAGATTTCAGACATCCTGGAGTTGAAAGAAAACACCCCCTTTAATTGGCCCACAGAAAAACTAAAATATCCCTCTTCCCTCTACAAATGCAATTACACTCCCCTTTTGGCACGACTTCAAACAGATCTAAAAAATTATGATCTACCTTACTTATCTTGGATGGGAAGAATAAATGTTATTAAATCATATATTTTCCCAAAAATATTTTATACCATGAACATACCATGAACATGGTTCCCATACCCCTTCCCAACTCATTCTTCCATTCAGCTAACCAATTGATTTCTCAATTCGTATGGAAATACAAAAAAGCTAGACTTCCTTTTAAAATTCTCTCCCTTCCCAGAGGTAAAGGTGGTCTTGGCCTTCCTGATATCAAAACTTACTATAAAGCTATACATCTCGCCAGATGGATGAATCTGTTAAAACCTAATCCAGAAAACTTCAACACAAACTTAGAACTTGCTCTACTGGGAGATGAGGTTGATCTTTATCTTTGGTCGTCCTTCAATTGCCCGCGTAGAAAATTTGATGAGATCCTACATAATACCTTATCTATAAGATGTTCCCTTATACCAAACCAACTTCCATATTGTCATTTCCTTGACAATATCCCGATTAAGATCATCCCATGGTTGGGTCACTCTTCAGAATGGCTCTGGCTCGATCTGCTAGTGAGGCTAAAATCACCAATCACTAGACTGGTTTCTAAATTATATGCGGACCTCCTCAAAAACCCAACTCAATTTAAACCATTATATCTCTCCTCCTGGGAAACAGAGTTAAAGATAACACTATCCTCCCAGGAAACCCAACAGGTACTTGCCAACTCTCACGGGTTCTCCAGATGCATCTTATTACAAGAGAATGCGTTTAAAATTCTCTCTAGGTGGTACCGGACCCCAGAAAGGTTGTTTCATTTGGGATTAGCAGACTCCCCGTTATGTTGGAGATGTTCTCGATCCGTATTTTCTGGTTTTGCCCGGAATTAGTGCAATTTTGGTCAAATATAAACAAATCTCTTCACAGTATGAGCCTAATGGATCGAGACCTTACTCCCCAGGACGCTTTGCTTTCCCTCCCTTCTTCCTCCTTTAACCCAAGGAAACACGACTTACTACCTATTTTACTAGCAGCTGCAAAACATTTGATTTCATTGCACTGGATGAAAGTAACCTCCCCAACGCTAAAAGATTGGACCCTTAAGGTCCAAGACCTGTATCGCTTAGAGGAATTGTCTAGCTGGGAAACACGCACCCACGAGAAATTCTGTGCTTCGTGGCTTCCTTGGGTTGAGTTTTTATCTCCTCCCTCTAGCTTCGGACAAGGAAACCCCTCCTGAGGATTGCCTCTACTTGTTCCCTACCATGAGTTCTTTCCATTTCCCCTAACTCAAATTCTCCAAGTAGACATGACGGCCGCCCCCACCTCCACATTTATACCCAATACTAGCCTACTCCAGTCACTTTTTATGCCATCCATTCCTCCTCAATCGTCAATAATTTAACTTGCTGTATCATAGTCCTTCCTGTCTCATCTGCTAATTTTCTTTATAGTTCATAATGGTTTCTAAGGCTATCCACTCTGAACCTGAAATATTGTTTTATGTGTTATGCTCATTTGTCCTATTTTCCTAATAGGTATATATTGATAATATAGATCTCTGGATTATTTTGGGACTTGTTGAAAAAAAAACAATTTTTTTTTACATTCGAGCTAATGTTTATTATAACCTGTTTTCTTTTCTGTTTATTGAAAAATTAAATAAAGAGTTTCAAAAAAAATAAATGAGGTATCGCTGTAATTATACTCACCTGAAGAATAAAACTGCTTTATCAATTTTACCAAACGTGGAATGGTATAAACGCACCCCTCAAAAGATATTCACAAATTGCTGGGTTTTGTTCATTCTGCTTAACAAAAATCAGAATAAAAGGCGATCAAAAAATGTCATGGGCTTGAAAATGGTACCAATAAAAACGTCAACTTGTCTCACAAAAAACAAGACCTCACATGACCCTGTGGACCAAAATATGGAAAAATTATAGCTCTCAGAATGTGGTAACGCAAAAAAATATTTTTTGTAATAAAAAGCGTCTTTTAGTGTGTGACAGCTGCCAAACATAAAAACCCGCTATAAATAGTAAATCAAACCCCCTTTATCACCACCTTAGTTAGGGAAAAATAATAAAATTGTAAAAAATGTATTTGTTTCCATTTTTCCCATTAGTGTTAGGGTTGGGGCTAAAGTTAGAGTTGCGGCTAAAGTTAGGTTTAGGGTCGGGGCTAAAGTTAGGTTTAGGGTTGGGGTTAAAGTTAAGGTTAGGGTTGGGGTTTGGATTATGTTTACAGTTGGGTTAGGGGTGTGTCAGGGCTAGGGGTATGGTTAGGGTTGGGATTAGGGCTAGGGGTGTGTTGGGGTTAGGAGTGTGTTGGGGTTGGAAATAGGGATAGGAATGTGTTCGGGTTAGGGGTGTGGTTAAGGTTGGGATTAGGGGTAGGGGTGTATTGGGGTTAGGGTTGGAATTAGAATTGGGGGGTTTCCACTGTTTAGTCACACCAGGGGCTCTGCAAACGCAACATGACATCCGATCTCAATTCCATCCAATTCTGCGTTGAAAAAGAAAAAAAGGTTCTCCTTCCCTTCTGAGCTCTGCAGTGCACCCAAACAGTGGTTTACCCCCACATATCGGGTATCAGAATACTCAGGACAAATTGGACAACAACTTTTAGGGTCCAATTTCTCTTGTTACCCTTGGAAAAAAACAAAACTGGGGGCTAAAAAATCATTTCTGTGAAAAAAAACAGATTTTTTATTTTCACGGCTCTGTGTTATAAACTTTAGTGAAAAACTTGCGGGTTCAAAGTTCTCACAACACATCTAGATAAGTTCCTTGGGGGGTCTAGTTTCCAATATGGGGTCACTTGTGGGAGTTTCTACTGTTTAGGTACATTACGGGCTCAGCAAACGCAACGTCACGCCCGCAGACCATTCAATCAAAGTCTGCATTCCAAAACGGTGCTCCTTCCCTTCCGAGCTCTGCCATGCGCCCAAACGGTGGTTCCCTCCCACATATAGGGTATCAGCATGCTCAGCAAAAATTGCACTACAACTTTTGGGGTCCAATTTCTCCTGTTACCCTGGGGAAAATAAAAAATTGGGGGCAAAAAATCATCTTTGTGAAAAAAATATGATTTTTTTTATCTTTACGGCTCTACATTATAAACTTCTGAGAAGCACTTGGTGGTTCAAAGTGCTCACCACACATCTAGATAAGTTCCTCAGGGGGTGTATGTTCCAAAATGGTGTCACTTTTGGGGGGTTTACACTGTTTAGGCTCATCAGGGGCTCTCCAAATGTGACATGGGGAACGTACCCTAAATGCTGCTGACAAGGGTTTCAGACCTGACAGACTGACCATAATACAGGCCCTCAATTGCATAAACAGGCATGGTGTCTGGTAGAATGCACTTACTGATATTAAGGTCATGGAGGGGCCTAGCCAGTCTCCAGACCTTAATCCAATAGAAAACTTATGGGGGGTGTTGATGCTCCGAGTTGGCAAGTGGCAGCCTCAAAATGATTTAGAGATGATCTGCAAAGAGAAGTGCACGAAAATTCCTCCTGACATGTGCACAAACCTCATCATTAACTACAAAAAGCATCTGACTGCTCTGCTTGCCAACAAGGATTTTTCCACCAAGTATTAAGTCTTGTTTACCAGAGGGATTAAATACTTATTTCTCACTGCAAAATGCAAATAAATGTATATAATTTATACAATGTGATTTTCTGGATTTTATTTTTGATATTCTATCTCTCAATTTTAAAATTAACCTCCCCTTAAAATTATAGACTGTTCATGTCTTTGTCAGTGGGCAAACTTACAAAATCAGCAAAGCATCAAATATTCCCTTCACTGTACATGTAATTATTAAGGAAAAAATATTTCTTAGCATTTTTCCCTTTAGAAAAAAAAAAATTAGGTTTGGTTCGGTAGGTCTTCTTACAAATCCATAAAACCAGCACAATGGTCTGACAACATTATTCCCAGGTAGCATATGTGAGTCAGAAAGGCATGCAGGCATCTTCTCCATGCTTTTCCCATTTAGTTTTAGCACTTTCCCATCCATTTAAGCTTTCTTCTCAGGCCCCCTGACTTGTTTGTTGGGTTCAGCAGAAAAAATATTCGGCTTTCCTCTTGACTTGCATTGGATTCGTTATTCGGTACGAAAACAAGGATATTAGAAATTAGTTGTGCCTATAAACCCAAATCCAAATATTTCGCTATTCGCTCATCACTAGTTAGTAACAAAAGAATATTTTTTTTGGCCTGTCGATGAGATCTGTAGAACATTGACTACATGTTCCAAACAATTTCAAAGTGAGATGTCCCCTACTGTATGACATTAGTAACAGTAGAAATAATTGTTTAAATGTGGATGAGAGCTGGATGACAAAGAAGATATGCTCCAAACAATTTTTTAGTTAGATGTCCCCTACTGTATTACATTAGTAACTGAGAAAATTTGGGGGGCCTGTGGATGAGGCCTGTATAATAGTAATGAGCGAATGTGTTTGCAGCGCCCCAGAGACCTGGTCGTTGCAGTATGACACTCTGCCACTAAGGGGAGTGATGGTACGTCTGATGGCACTGAAGGAATTCTCCTGACCAGGTATCACCAGCACACATTACACTTCACACTGTGGCCACTAGGGGGAGCAAAAGGCTTTATTTATTGGGCCCCTCCTCACACTGGTAAAACTAGGGGTTGGATAGAAAGTTAGTCAGAAGCTGACTGGGTTGGATTCAGGCAACATCCCGTGGCAGGGGGTGTTGCAGGGAGAAGACACAGGAGGGTCCCTGTCAGGTGCCTAGTGAACAGAACAGAACGTAACGGAACCGCGCCTGCACTACCTTGCGGCGGTATCCTAAGAAAGAGACACGAAGGGAAGGATATTGTGGAACAGTGTAAACGAGATCAAGCACAAAGGAGAGCCAGTAGGAGTCGTGCCGTGAGACCGAGGCAACATCCTACTGAGGCGCGTAGCCGGTGGCCGGAACACTGCGGGAGTAACTGACCCTAGGCCTTACTTCGAACTCCGCAGGACAGTTAATTATAGGTTGGCTGTCTACCTTAAATTTCCTAAGAAGGCATAGGGGGCAACAGTGGGAGAGGGGCGTCTCTAGGGTCCTGGAAGACCTCCAGGCCTTCCCGTCATACGGGTGAGTCCTAGCCAAAACATACTGGGGGACGAAAAACTAGCAACATCTGGAACTAAAGAAAGAGAGAGCTGTAGAGAACGAACAAATGAGAACAGCAGTTGTGAGGACTATTCCGAATGCTCAGCAGGGTAGGACTACAACACACAGGCGCTAGAGGTAGGCAACGATTTCCATCTGCGAAGGAAACTCTGGAAGTGCCCATCGGACCGGCCGGTCTCCGATAGCCCTGTTAAACGTGCTCTGGATTGAGGATCCTGAAGTCTACAGTAAAGAGGTAAAGAGACTGCAACCTTGTGTCCTCGTTATTGCCTGCACCTCACACCATCACCATCCACCTTACTGGGAAGCCCTGGGGACATACTTCACCTGTGGGAAGGTATACCATCCAGCTGCCATTCCATCACCCGAGCGGACCCCACAGCAGCGTCGGTCACCCTGACCGAACACCACATGTGGCGTCACGAACCCCTGACAGACTGCACCATCTTTATTGGACGCCCCTTAGTAGGGTCGCGGACCGGGTCTAGCCACCGTGACAGCCTCGGAACCGGACCTGAGAGGCCCGGTACCGAGAACGCGTGGCCCTGTGTCTGGGGGCGATCCAACTTGGCCTCACGAACAGGATCCTACTTAAGCCTGAGAAGCAGGTCATGTGTGCCTTGGAACTGTGATTGAAATGTGTTGGACTGTGATTTATTGCAAGGACTGTGTATTGCTATCTGCCGCAAGATTCCCGCCAAAATTGCCGCCATTGTAGTGCCACAAGGAGCGCAAGAGAAGAAGAAGGGCGTGGAAGTGGGCATGAGTAAGCTGAAGAGCGCGAAAGATAATGGCTGCCCAGTCTAAATATTTCTGTACCTTGAGGACGTGTCCGTCAGCAGCTGAGATCCGCCTCCTGATCCTCAATGGGGGGCGGAGGAACAAGAAATGAAACAGCCCACGAAGGAGAGAGCGGGAAAAGGACAAGGAGGGAGGAGAAGTGAACCACGTGGGAGACGCCATGGCCAGCCGACCGGGATCGGAGCGTGGGGTCGGAGCAGAGGACTCCCCCAGCTACCCAGAGAGATACCGCGGCCAGGCGTCACCTGTTGGCCCCAACTTCCTGCAGGCCGGAGTGGATGAGCTCAGCGATCAACTCCGGCGGACGCAGCTGAGCCCTGACGCCGGGTGGAAGGAGACGGTCATCAGGGGCCTCACCAGACGTCTGTTGGCAGCCTCGTGTGGTCCTGAGCGAGAAAGAAGTTCCAGCGCTCCGAAGCCAGAAAGACAGGCCCTGCCGGAAAGCGAGCTACTGCAAACAGAGAAGACAACGCCGCAGCGCAAGGCCCCGCAGTCAGCGTTCCAGATCCCAGCGGAGATGGAGCAGGCCGGCACCGGAGGGACCACATCTGATGCAGGTATGAAGAACAACCCTGCCCTGCCCCAGGGACCAAAGACCTACTGGTAGGCCCCGTAACAGTGCCACCTGCTGCCATGACTAAGACTAGCTCTGAACTGACAAATCCTAATACTGCTACCACAGTGGACATTATTGCCGCTACTGAACCTACTACCAAAACTGACATTCGAACCCAGATTATACCTGAACCACCGATTAGTGACATTGATACCGCATCGGATGAGAAAAGAGATATGCAAAGCCATAAGACCCCCATCTGGAGTGAGGGAGCTCCTTATGTGGCACCTGGTAACCTGGTAGCCGCCAGTATCCAGCTGGGCTACCCCCTGAGTTACAGCACTAAACCTCGAAACCCCGACAAATGTACATAGTTATTTAACTGTTTCCTGTTTTTGCTTTAAACCCGTCCAGGGTTATTTCTTAAAGGAATCCCTTTGTTTTCCCGGGATCCCTATTGTTTATAGTTCTTTTTCTACTTTTGCACAGAGTTATCATTGTTCCAAAGACTGCCGGAGCATGGACGGTGAATGATTCAAAACTGTTTTGTACATAGTTTGCACCTTCTTAAAGGTGCTCCCTACTGGTTTTACAAGCGAAAGAAGACTTTGCGAAGATAATGCTTCTGGACATGGCGCAGAAGGTCTTGCTTTCAGTGAACTTGCAGACAGAGAGCGAATCTGCACTACTTCCTAGAGACTTGGTTCCCTCTTAATGGGAATGTTGACATGTTGTTTTAGAAAAGATCGAAACGTTAATAATGTTTAAAGTTAGTAAAGTTTGATAATGTTAATAAAGATTGAGGACAGGAAAGCTTGAAAGTGAACCCGTAGGGGTTAGAGAGAGAGTCCTCCTGAGAACTGTAGAAAGATGGTCGGCACAATGACAGTAGGCCCAGCCAAGGAGCTAGGCGGTCCTGCATTGGGGAAGTTAGAACAGAAAGAAAAGTTGAGATATTTACATACAGCGTCGGACTGGAGTACCTTGGGCCCACCAGAGAAAAATCATTCTTGGGGCCCACCATGCAGTTTAAAAATACCACACAGGATAGATCCTATATACCACACCACACAGGAGAGCTGACAGATCCTCTATATACCACACCACACAGGAGAGCTGACAGATCCTCTATATATTACACCACACAGGAGAGCTGACGGATCCTCTATATACTACACCGCACGGGAGAGCTGACAGATCCTCTATATACTACACCACACATGAGAGCTGACGGATCCTCTATATACTACACCACACGGGAGAGCTGACAGATCCTCTATATACTACACCACACAGGAGAGCTGACAGATCCTCTATATACTACACCACACGGGAGAGCTGGCAGATCCTCTATATACTACACCGCACGGGAGAGCTGACAGATCCTCTATATACTACACCACACAGGAGAGCTGACAGATCCTCTATATACCACACCACACAGGAGAGCTGACAGATCCTCTATATACTACACCACACAGGAGAGCAGACAGATCCTCTATATACTACACCACACGGGAGAGCTGACAGATCCTCTATATACTACACCACACGGGAGAGCTGGCAGATCCTCTATATACTACACCACACAGGAGAGCTGACAGATCCTCTATATACTACACCACACAGGAGAGCTGGCAGATCCTCTATATACTACACCACACAGGAGAGCTGACAGATCCTCTATATACTACACCGCACGGGAGAGCTGGCAGATCCTCTATATACTACACCACACAGGAGAGCTGACAGATCCTCTATATACTACACCACACGGGAGAGCTGACAGATCCTCTATATGCCACACCACACAGGAGAGCAGACAGATCCTCTATATACTACACCACACAGGAGAGCTGACGGATCCTCTATATACTACACCACACGGGAGAGCTGACAGATCCTCTATATACTACACCACACAGGAGAGCTGACAGATCCTCTATATACTACACCACACGGGAGAGCTGACGGATCCTCTATATACTACACCACACGGGAGAGCTGACAGATCCTCTATATACTACACCACACGGGAGAGCTGACAGATCCTCTATATACTACACCACACGGGAGAGCTGACGGATCCTCTATATACTACACCACACAGGAGAGCTGACAGATCCTCTATATACTATACCGCACAGGAGAGCTGGCAGATCCTCTATATACTACACCACACAGGAGAGCTGATAGATCCTCTATATACTACACACAGGAGAGCTGACAGATCCTCTATATACTACACCACACAGGAGAGCTGACAGATCCTCTATATACTACACCACACGGGAGAGCTGAGAGATCCTCTATATACTACACCACACGGGAGAGCTGACAGATCCTCTATATACTACACCACACAGGAGAGCTGACAGATCCTCTATATACTACACCACACGGGAGAGCTGGCAGATCCTCTATATACTACACCACACGGGAGAGCTGGCAGATCCTCTATATACTACACCACACAGGAGAGCTGACAGATCCTCTATATACTACACCACACGGGAGAGCTGGCAGATCCTCTATATACTACACCACACAGGAGAGCTGAGAGATCCTCTATATACTACACCGCACGGGAGAGCTGGCAGATCCTCTATATACTACACCACACAGGAGAGCTGACAGATCCTCTATATACTACACCACACAGGAGAGCTGACAGATCCTCTATATACTACACCACACAGGAGAGCTGGCAGATCCTCTATATACTACACCACACAGGAGAGCTGACAGATCCTCTATATACTACACCACACAGGAGAGCTGACAGATCCTCTATATACTACACCACACGGGAGAGCTGGCAGATCCTCTATATACTACACCACACGGGAGAGCTGACAGATCCTCTATATACTACACCACACGGGAGAGCTGGCAGATCCTCTATATACTACACCACACAGGAGAGCTGAGAGATCCTCTATATACTACACCGCACGGGAGAGCTGGCAGATCCTCTATATACTACACCACACAGGAGAGCTGACAGATCCTCTATATACTACACCACACAGGAGAGCTGACAGATCCTCTATATACTACACCACACAGGAGAGCTGACAGATCCTCTATATACTACACCACACGGGAGAGCTGGCAGATCCTCTATATACTACACCACACGGGAGAGCTGACGGATCCTCTATATACTACACCACACGGGAGAGCTGACAGATCCTCTATATACTACACCACATGGGAGAGCTGACAGATCTTCTATATACTACACCACACAGGAGAGCAGTAATGTATGTCCACTATGTGTAGTAAAATACTTACCGGTGGCCATATTCCACTGCAATGAAGACACAAGCAACGACACAGCGGCAGAAGACGGTGACTGCTGCGTATTTTATTACACACAGGGAAGCTTTCTGTTGGGGGCGAGACATTGTTTTTATTAGTACGATTTTGGGATAGATGTGATGTTTTCATCATTTGTTATAGCTTGTGGAATTGTGGCGAACAGAAAAAAGGACATATGGCATTTGTTTCTTTTTACGGTGTTTTCTGATCAAGTTAATTGTTTTTATAGTTTGATCGATCGGACTTTTCTGAACCCAGCAAAACCAAATATTTGTTGTTTTTTATTTTTAAAATATATTTATTTTCAATGGAATAAAAAGGGTGATTTGAACTTTTAGGAATTTTTTAATTTTCTTTTTACCTTTCACTGGTACAGTTTAGCCCCCTTAGGTTATGTGCACACGTTGCTGATTCTCTGCGGATCCGCAGCATTTTTTTGCAGTGCAGAAACGCTGCAGATCCGCAATTGATTTACAGTACAATGTAAATAAATGAGAAAAAAAAAATGCTGTGCACACTTTGCGGAAAATCTGCTGCGGAAACGCTGCGGTTTAAAAAGTAGCATGTCACTTCTTTTTTGTGAATCTGCAGCGTTTTTGTACCCATTCCATTATAGAAAACTGCAGGAGTAAAAACCGCAGCAAATCCGCAAAAAAACCGCAGCAAAAACGCACAAAAAACGCTGCGGAACCGCACAAAAAAATGTGACAAATCTGCAGGTGCGTTTTCTGCCAGGAGAGGCAGAATCCATACCAGAAATTCCTAAGCCTAATCCGCAACGTGTGCACATAGCCTTAGAGGACATGAAGATGCGATCATCCAATCGCATGTGCTATTATATACAGTGATGCCACAGCATCCCTGCATATAGAAGAAATTATGATCTCCTTTAAAGCTCGGCTACAGGAAGAAGACCCCTGGCTGTCATTAAAACCCATCGGCGACCCACGATCACATCATGGGCACCAATGGGTGAGAGAATGATACGCACGCATGCTGGCATGTGTTATATGCTGCAGTCAGAGATTGACACTGGCATTTAACGCGCGCCATACATGTAAGGCAGATGTCATAAAGGTGTTAATCACCTGAGGACCCCCTTCACCACTGTGTCACCCAATATCCTATGGGCCTACTCAGAGAGTGAAAGGGGAGCCACACTAAGGCTATGTGCACACGATGCGGATTTTGCAGCGTTTCCGCAGCTGTGGGTCAGCAGGAGTTTCCCATGCGTTTACAGTACCATGTAAACCTATGGGAAACCGAAAACGCTGCGCCCATGCTGTGGAAAAAAATGCGCAGAAACACAGTGGTTTACATTCCGCAGCATGTCACTTCTTTCTGCGTTTTCCGCAGCGGTTTTACAACTGCCCTTATGGAAAACCGCAGTTATAAAACCGCAGTGGAAAAAGCAGAAAAACCACGGTAAATCCGCAGCGGTTTTCCTCTGCGGATTTATCAAATCCGCTGCAGAAAAATCCGCAGTGGACCCTAGTACGTGTGCACATAGCCTAAAATAGAGGTGGTTGACACAATGGGGGACGGGGCCCACAAGAAAATTAGAATATTACTGTGGGCCCCCCTTCCTTGTGTCACCTATAGGATGCATGTGGCCCCCTCCCCTAACTGCCTCTGTGGCCAGAGATCTACTCAGGGTGCAGGAATCATAACTATTTATGTACTTACAGTCACACTGACTGCAGCCATCAGACTCCCTCTGCTCCACTGCTGCTTGGGTAGGACTCCTGACCAATCACAGCACAGCTCCTTGCCTGAGCTGTGCTGTGAGCTCACACAAAGAAAACTAACGCTGATTGGCTGAATTGCAGCCAATCAGCGTTTACACAGCTGTCCAGGGCTTTGCTGAAGAGGAGCAGAGGGACAGAGCACAGGAAACTGGTGACTGACTGCGGGCCGTCAGCTGTGTGTGCTGTCTGCTCTCAGCCTCACAGTCAGCTGTTCCTCTGACTGCTGGCTGAAGTGAGGGTCGGCACTCTGCACACACAGCTCTCCTGGCAAAGTAATGGCAGCGGCAGCAGGTGATGTGAAGGAGCTGCTCCTGCACTTCCCATCACCTGTGCAGTCTGCCAGCCGATGCCGGCTATACAATAACGTGTGCACTGCTGGGTGCATGCTATGAGCATGATGCAGGGCAGGCACAAATGAGGGAGGCAGGGGCTGGGGGCGGGGCCCACCGGAGGATTCTGCGGTGTCCCGGTGCCCCTGTCCGACCCTGTTTACATAGTATTTTATAGTAGGCCTTTAGTGGGTTCAGCTTATACGCCCTTGAAGGAAAAGGTTAAATTATTGTTCAGAGTTTGCACTTGGTAGAATACCCGACTAGGTACTGAGAGTTATTTATAGTCAACCTGTTATTTAAAAATATTTAATTTTGTTTGTAACGTTCAAGTGTTCTTACCTCCCATAAAGGGAAGCATTGTTCTATTTACTTGTTTTAGCATTTCAAAAATGTTGTATGTCTTTTGCTGCTATGTATTGTTGTTCTTCTTCCCAGTCCAGGAGTACTGGATTTAACCGGGGGGGAAGGAAGTGCAGTATGACACTCTGCCACTAAGGGGAGTGATGGTACGTCTGATGGCACTGGAGGAATTCTCCTGACCAGGTATCACCAGCACACATTACACTTCACACTCCGGCCACTAGGGGGAGCAAAAGGCTTTATTTATTGGGCCCCTCTTCACACTGGTAAAACTAGGGGTTGGATAGAAAGTTAGTCAGAAGCTGACTGGGTTAGATTCAGGCAACATCCCGTGGCAGGGGGTGTTGCAGGGAGAAGACACAGGGGGGCCCTGTCAATCGTGGGAACCTGGCAGGTGCCTAGCGAACAGAACAGAACGTAACCGAACCGCGCCTGCACTACCTTGCGGCGGTATCCTAAGAAAGAGACACGAAGGGAAGGATATTGTGGAACAGTGTAAACGAGATCAAGCACAAAGGAGAGCCAGTAGGAGTCGTGCCGTGAGACCGAGGCAACATCCTACTGAGGCGCGTAGCCGGTGGCCGGAACACCGCGGGAGTAACTGACTCTAGGCCTTACTTTGAACTCCGCAGGACAGTTAATTATAGGTTGGCTGTCTACCTTAAATCTCCTAAGAAGACATAGGGGGCAACAGTGGGAGAGGGGCGTCTCTAGGGTCCCGGAAGACCTCCAGGCCTTCCCATCATACGGGTGCGTCCTAGCCAAAACATACTGGGGGACGAGAAACTAGCAACATCTGGAACTAAAGAAAGAGAGAGCTGTAGAGAATGAACGAACGAGAGCAGCAGTTGTGAGGACTATTCCGAATGCTCAGCAGGGTAGGACTACAACACACAGGCGCTAGTGGTAGGCAACGATTTCCATCTGCGAAGGAAACTCTGGAAGTGCCCATCGGACCGGCCGGTCTCTGATAGCCCTGTTAACCCCTTCATGACCCAGCCTATTTTGACCTTAAAGACCTTGCCGTTTTTTGCAATTCTGACCAGTGTCCCTTTATGAGGTAATAACTCAGGAACGCTTCAATGGATCCTAGTGGTTCTGAGATTGTTTTTTCGTGACATATTGGGCTTCATGATAGTGGTAAATTTAGGTCAATAAATTCTGTGTTTATTTGTGATAAAAATGGAAATTTGGCAAAAATTTTGAAAATTTCGCAATTTTCACATTTTGAATTTTTATTCTGTTAAACCAGAGAGTTATGTGACACAAAATAGTTAATAAATAACATTTCCCACAAGTCTACTTCACATCAGCACAATTTTGGAAACAAAATTTTTTTTTGCTAGGAAGTTATAAGGGTTCAAATTTGACCAGCGATTTCTCATTTTTACAACGAAATTTACAAAACCATTTTTTTTAGGGACCACCTCACATTTGAAGTCAGTTTGAGGGGTCTATATGGCTGAAAATACCCAAAAGTGACAACATTCTAAAAACTGCACCCCTCAAGGTGCACAAAACCACATTCCAGAAGTTTATTAACCCTTCAGGTGCTTCACAGCAGCAGAAGAAACATGGAAGGAAAAAATGAACATTTAACTTTTTAGTCACAAAAATTATCTTTCAGCAACAATTTTTTTATTTTCCCAATGGTAAAAGGAGAAACTGAACCACGATAGTTGTTGTCCAATTTGTCCTGAGTATGATGATACCTCATATGTGGGGGTAAACCACTGTTTGGGTGCACGGCAGGGCTTGGAAGGGAAGAAGCGCCATTTGACTTTTTGAATGAAAAATTGGCTGCACTCTTTAGCGGACACCATGTCACATTTGGAGAACCCCCGTGTGCCTAAAAATTGGAGCTCCCCCACAAGTGACCCCATTTTGGAAACTAGACTCCCCAAGAAACTTATCTAGATGCATAGTGAGCACTTTAAACCCCCAGGTGCTTCACAAATTGATCCATAACAATGAAAAAGTACTTTTTTTTCACAAAAAAATTCTTTTAGCCTCAATTTTTTCATTTTCACATGGGCAACAGGATAAAATGGATCCTAAAATTTGTTGGGCAATTTCTCCTGAGTACACCAATACCTCAGATGTGGGGGTAAACCACTGTTTGGGCACATGGTAAGGCTCGGAAGGGAAGGAGCGCCATTTGACTTTTTGAATGAAAAATTATCTCCATCGTTAGCGGACACCATGTCGCGTTTGGAGAGACCCTGTGTGCCTAAACATTGGAGCTCCCCCACAAGTGACCCCATTTTGGAAACTAATGGAAACTAGACATGGATCAACATGTTAGGGCATGTTAGGTTAGGCTATGGGTTGAACTAGATGGACATATAGTCTTCCTTCAACCTTAATAACTATGTAACAAAGGAACTTATCTAGATGCATACTGAGCACTTTAAATCCCCAGGTGCTTCACAGAAGTTTATAACGCAGAGCCGTGAAAATAAAAAATATTTTTCTTTCCTCAAAAATGATTTTTTAGCCTGAAATTTCCTATTTTGCCAATGGTAATAGGAGAAATTGGACCACAAATGTTGTTGTCCAGTTTGTCCTGAGTACGCAGATACCCCATATGTGGGGGTAAACCACTGTTTGGGCACACGGCAGGGCTCAGAAGGGAAGGCATGCCATTTGGCTTTTTAAATTTAAAATTAGCTCCAATCATTAGCGGACACCATGTCGCGTTTGAAGAGCCCCTGTGTGCCTAAACATTGGAGATCCCCCACAAATGACCCCATTTTGGAAACTAGACCCCCAAAGAAACTAATCTAGATGTGTGGTGAGCTGTTTGGGCACATGCTGGGGCTCGGAAGTGAAGTAGTGACGTTTTGAAATGCAAACTTTGATGGAATGCTCTGCGGGCGTCACGTTGCGTTTGCAGAGCCCCTGATGTGGCTAAACAGTAGAAACCCCCCACAAGTGACCCCATTTTGGAAACTAGACCCCGAAAGGAACTTATCTAGATATGAGGTGAGCACTTTGAACCCCCAAGTGCTTCACAGAAGTTTATAACGCAGAGCCGTGAAAATAATAAATACGTTTTCTTTCCTCAAAAATAATTTTTAGCCCAGAATTTTTTATTTTCCCAAGGGTTACAGGAGAAATTGGACACCAAAAGTTGTTGTCCAGTTTCTCCTGAGTACGCTGATACCCCATGTGTGGGGGTAAACCACTGTTTGGGCACACGTCGGGGCTCAGAAGGGAAGTAGTGACTTTTGAAATGCAGACTATGATGGAATGGTCTGCGGACGTCATGTTGCGTTTGCAGAGCCCCTGGTGTGCCTAAACAGTAGAAACCCCCCACAAGTGACCCCATTTTGTAAACTAGACCCCCCAAGGAACTTATCTAGATATGTGGTGAGCACTTTGAACCCCCAAGTGCTTCACAAACGTTTACAACGCAGAGCCGTGAAAATAAAAAATAATTTTTCTTTCCTCAAAAATGATGTTTTACCAAGCTATTTTTTATTTTCTCAAGGGTAACAGGAGAAATTGGACCCCAGTAATTGTTGCGCAGTTTGTCCTGAGTATGCTGGTACCCCATATGTGGGGGTAAACCACTGTTTGGGCGCACGTCTGGGCTCGGAAGTGAGGGAGCACCATTTGACTTTTTGAATACAAGATTGGCTGGAATCAATGGTGGTGCCATGTTGCGTTTGGAGACCCCCTGATGTGCCTAAACAGTGGAAACCCCTCAATTCTAACCCCAACACACCCCTAACCACAACCCTAACCCCAACACACCCCTAACCCTAACCACAACCCTAATTCCAACCCAACCCTAACCCTAAGGCTATGTGCCCACGTTGCGGATTCGTGTGAGATTTTTCAGCACCATTTTTGAAAAATCCGCGGGTAAAAGGCACTGCGTTTTACCTGCGGATTTACCGCGGATTGCCAGTGTTTTTTGTGCGGATTTCAACTGCGGATTCCTATTGAGGAACAGGTGTAAAATGCTGCGGAATCCGCACAAAGAATTGACATGCTGCAGAAAATACAACGCAGCGTTTCCACGTGGTATTTTCCGCACCATGGGCACAGCGGATTTGGTTTTCCATATGTTTACATGGTACTGTAAACCTGATGGAACACTGCTGCGGATCCACAGCCAAATCCGCACCGTGTGCACATAGCCTAATTCCAAATGTATGTGCACACGCTGCGGAAAACGCTGCGGATCCGCAGCAGTTTCCCATGAGTTTACAGTTCAATGTAAACCTATGGGAAACAAAAATCGCTGTACACACATGCTGCAGAAAAACTGCACGGAAACGCAGCAGTTTACATTCCGCAGCATGTCACTTCTTTCTGCGGATTCCGCATCGGTTTTACAACTGCTCCAATAGAAAATCGCAGTTGTAAAACCGCAGTGAAATGTGCAGAAAAACTGTGGTAAATCCGCAATAAATCCACAGCGGTTTAGCACTGCGGATTTATCAAATCCGCTGCGCAAAAATCCGCAGAGGACCAGATTACGTGTGCACATCCCTAACCCTAACCCTAACCCTAACCCTAGTTCGAACTCCAACCTTAGTGGAAAAAAAAAATTCTTTATTTTATTATTGTCCCTACCTATGGGGGTGACAAAGTGGGGGGGGGGTTCATTTACTGTTTTTTTATTTTGATCACTATGATAGGTTTTATCACAGTGATCAAAATTCACTCAGGAACGAATCTGCCGGCCGGCAGATTCGGCGGGCGCACTGCGCATGCGCCCACCATTTTGGAAGATGGCGGCGCCCAGGAAAGAAGACGGACGGAGGCTCGGTAAGTATATGGGGGGAGAGATCAGGGCACAGGGGGGGCGTCGGAGCACAGAGGGGTGGATCGGAGCATGGGGGGGTGGATCGTAACACGGGGGGTGGATCGGAGCACGGGGGGTGGATTGGAGCGCGGGGGGTGGATCGGTGTGCGGGGGGGTGGATTGGAGCACGGGGGTGGGATTAGAGCACGGGGGAGCGGACAGGAGGACGGGGGAGCGGAGCACAGAACGGAGGGGTGCGGACCACAGATCGGAGGGCTGGGGGGGCGATCGGTGGGGTGGGCTGGGTGCACATCAGTGTTTCCAGCCATGGCCGATGATATTGCAGCATCGGCCATGGCTGGATTGTAATATTTCACCAGTTTTTTAGGTGAAATATTACAAATCGCTCTGATTGGCAGTTTCACTTTCAACAGCCAATCAGAGCGATCGTAGCCACGGGGGGGTGAAGCCACCCCCCCCTGGGCTAAAGTACAACTCCTCCTGTCCCTGCAGGCCGGGTGAAATTGGAGTTAACACTTTCACCCGGCCTGCAGGAGCCCAATCCAGCCATGACGCATATGCTGCGTCACAGATCGGATTGGCACGGGTTTTCATGACGCATACGGTGCGTCAAAGGTCGGGAAGGGGTTAAACGTGCTCTGGATTGAGGATCCTGAAGTCTACAGTAAAGAGTTAGAGAGACTGCAACCTTGTGTCCTCGTTATTGCCTGCACCTCACACCATCCACCTTACTGGGAAGCCCTGGGGACATACTTCACCTGTGGAAAGGTATACCATCCAGCTGCCATTCCATCACCCCAGCGGACCCCACAGCAGCGTCGGTCACCCTGACAGACTGCACCACCTTTATTGGACGCCCCTTAGCAGGGTCGCGGACTGGGTCCAGCCACCGTGACAGCCTCGGAACCGAACCAGAGAGGCCCGGTACCGAGAACGCGTGGCCCTGTGTCTGGGGGCGATCCATGTTCACCACTACTCATTACTCGCCCGAGTATCACTATGCTCAGTGTACTCGGCGAGCACTGAGTATTTCCAGGATTATTCAGCAGGAGCTCGGGTCTCCGCCCTGCAATTCTGACGCTCTTTAGAGCACCAATGACAGTGCAGGGATTGACAGCCATTCACTGTAATGCCGTAGCCATCTTTGTTGTGGTATTACAGTGATTTACTGGCCGCACAGCATCATCAGGTCTATAAGAGACCTAACGCCGCCCTGCTCTCCGCATTCTGCTCCGGACTTAACGAGTGTAGGGAGAGCTGCTGCTGACATAGGGTCAGAATTGTGCTTTCATGGCTGGGGTCAGACTAGAGAGAAATACGGACGAGTAAAAGGCGCAAAAACAACGCATTGCACTCGGACCAATGTTTCTCTCTGGGGCAGTTTCCATCAGCCGAATATTTCTCGGCCATATTGCGATTGTCAGCATATTCCTCCAAAAATACGCCAATGCAAGTCTATGGGGGTGAGAAACATATAGATTATATATGGTCTGCCTTGCGAGAAATACACCCCGCTGTCCTATAGAAAAGCCAGTAATTCAGTGCAGTGTACAGTAAAATCACACTGACAGGTTAAAAATAGAATAGATAAAATAAATGTCTACACATAGAATAGGTATACTGTATATATGTATATATATGTCAGCGAGACATATATGTATATATATATTTATATTTAATACAGGGCTAGATAGCAGAAAAGACGGTAATTCAATTGCCGGCTTTTGCTAAGTCCTTACCAAACCTGACAGGATATGAGACATGGTTTACATACAGTAAACCATTTCATATCTGTTATATTTCTACATATCCCTCACTAAAAATGTTAGTAGTTTGTGTGTACAAAATTTTTGAGCTCTAGGTGTTAAAATAAAGGGTTAAATCATGGAAAAAATGGCGTGGGCTCCCACGCAATTTTCTCTGCCAGAGTGGGAAAACCAGTGACTGAAGGCAGATATTAATAGCCTAGAGAGAGACCATGGTTATTGATCCCCGCCGGCTAAAAACATCTGTCCCCAGCCACCCCAGAAAAGGCACATCTGTAAGATGCGCCTACCTGGCATTTAGCCACTCTCTTCCCACTCCCCTGTAGCGGTGGGATATGGGGTAATAAGGGGTTAATGTCACCTTGCTATTGTAAAGTGACATTAAGCCTGTTAAATAATGGAGAGATGCCAATCAGACACCTATCCATTATTAATCCAATATTAGTAAAGGGTTAAAAATACACACACATTAAGAATAAAGAATTTTAATGAAAGAAAGAAAGACACAGGGTTTTAATTTCTTTATTGAACGCTCAATCTAACTGAAGACCATCAATCTTCTGTAAAAAATTCCAAAATAAAAAAGCAACAATATACCATAACTGTCCGCTGTACAGTCATGTCTCACGCTGTAAATCTATCTCAAGGGGTTAAATACATTTACAACCAGGAGCGCTGCTAATGCAGCCACTCCCGGCTGTAAAAGACTGGGGAATGAATGGAATACAGGGAACGAGGCTTCGTTGACTTGTGGTGCCGTCACAGAAGCTGCGCCCCCTGGTGTCATCAACTCATTTGAACTGTAGTGTGAGAAAATATTCAGAAAAGTTCCCACTGTCTCACTGACACACACACACACACATATATATATATATATATATATATATATATATATATATATATAGACTGAATATATGTTTTTATGAATATTTGAGCCCATGGATCCATTATATGTCCATTGTGCAAGCCGGCGAGAAAATCTCGCCATACAGATGCCATACGGATATCATACGGATGACACACGGATACTTTTTGGAGAAAAAAATCACATCCTCACATTGAATACGGATCACTGTTCAGGAACTTTTCTGCATATCTTGGAAGAAAAGAAATGGACCGTATTTTTATACGATAGGTGTGACCCCGGCCTAAGAGTTACTGTAGGTCTGTGTTGTGAATTCCGCTCTTGGGCTCCCTCCGGTGGATGTAAGTGGCACTTTTGTGAGTTCTGCTCTTGGGCTCCCTCTTGTGGTTTCAAGTGGTATGGCTGCTCCTTGGAGTTAGCTGTCAGCAGCTGCCTCCACTGATCGTCTCTTCTGCTCGGCTATTTAGGCCTGGCTCTTTTCTTCAGCCAGTGCCACTTGTAAATGGTTCCTGGTTGGATTCACATCTCTTTGGATTTCACTGTTAACCTGACCAGTTCAGCAAAGCTAAGTTTTTGCTTGCTCTTTTCTGTCCATAGATTGTGGACTTATCCGTTCTGTGCTTTCTATGTTTGTCCAGCTTATCTGTATGAATTAATTCTGTCTTGCTGGAAGCTCTGGGAAGCAGATTTACCCTCCACACCTTTAGTCAGGTGTGGAGATTTTTTGTAAACTCTGCGTGGATTTTTGTAGTGTTTTATACTGACCGCACAGTATTCCATCCTCTCCTATCTATTTAGCTAGACTGGCCTCCTGTGCTCATCCTGGTTTCATTCTGTGTATGTATTTTCCCTCTCCACTCACAGTCATTATTTGTGGGGGGCTAATCTATCCTTTGGGGATTTTCTCTGAGGCAAGATAGCTTTCCTGCTTCTATCTTTAGGGGTAGCTAGCTCTTCGGCTTTGTCGAGGTGCCTAGGGAGAGTTAGGAGCATCCCACCTCGACACAGCTCTCACTGCATACCTCCAAAAGCTCCATAGCTTTTCAAGCTCCGTTCAAGCTTCTGTCCTCACAAGGACAGGCCCCAATAGTCCAAACTATTGGACTATTGGCCAGCTTTCACTGGCATGTCTGCTCTCCTGATGACTGTCCGTTACCGGATATGAAACGCGTTGGGAGATTCCGCTACTGTCCATAATCTGGTGGGGTCCATAGTTAGGGATCACTTGGGGCCTGTCCTTGTGAGGACAGGAGCTTGAACGGGTTTAACAGCGAAGACAGTAAATACCCCACACCCAGCCCCTATCCCTACTTGTGGATGATGGACCTCCGGTTAATAACACTGGGAGGTTATCTATGGTGACCACACATCTACCATTATCGGAGAGGCATTCCGCTCTGCTATCATTGGTGAGATCCAACCAATTTTTATTGTTTGAGCACTGGTTCACATTAGCACTTTTTTGGTTTGCGTCGGCTGAGTTGTTTTTTATGTGTTATTTATTAAAAGTTAAGTTTTATATAGGGGTAACCTCCTAGCTAGTTTACATTGATGATCCTGAGGATATGTTAATAGTGGTGATTACCTCATGCTATAGCTAAGTATACCCATGTGCTTAACCTCGTGGTTCATCGTTTTCTGAAAAGCTACCCGGAGCTGCCGGATCTTCTAGTGAAAGTATGCCCATTTTAGAAAGTCAGCTACAGCTTCAGCCGCCATTGCCATGCTTCAGCAGCGTTTGCAGCTTCCGGCTCATCGATTGGTGTGTGATGTCCCCACGTGCTGGAACTCTACACTGCATATGTTGTAAAGGATTTGTGAGCAGAAGAGGGCAGTTGTTGACTACCAATATCAACATGGTCGTCAATATTCAGTTCAGACTCCACACATAACACCTCAGGAGTGGACATGGATGTCAGACATATGTACCATCCTACAAACCTTTGAGGACTGCACCAAGATGGTGAGCGGCGATGATGCCATAATTAGCGTCACCATCCCGCATCTCAGCATTCTGAAAACCTCTCTGCTCACAATTAAAGATGCATTGCAGGCAGAGCACGAGGACATGGATCAAGGAATCATACAGGAGGATTAAACTCAGCCCAGCCTCATGTCTTCTCAACATGGATTGGTAGGCAATGAAGAGGAGGAGGAGGAGGAAGAACAGGAGCGACTTTAATGCGCTATAGATGGTACTACAAGCACAGCTGTAATACAGTCTGTTCATCGGTGATGGCCTGAGGACAGAGAGGAGGAGCATCAGGATGAGGATTAGGAGGACAGCACGATCAGTCGTCATCTTGGTGAGGACACGGAAGTCTTGCCTGTTATCAGTCTGGCATGTATGGCTGACTTTATGTTGCACTGAATTTCACGTGACCCTCGCATTCTAAAATTTTTGGTGACACTCATTACTGGTTGGTGACACTTCTAGACCCACACTACAAGGAGGACTGTCAATCTCTTCTGCCAGAGGCAGAGAGGTGTACTAAAATGTTGCTGTACCAGAGGGCCCTTGTAGCGGAACTACTTAAAAAATTTCCATGTGAGAACGCTGGCAGCAGGCATCAGAGTTTGTTGTACAACCAAGGAGTCCAAGCGAGAGAGATAGAAGTACAATCCAGCTCAGGCAGGGGAACAATGGCAAAGTTCTGGGACAGTTTTCTCAGATCCTCCCATCGTGCCGGGACAGAGGCAAGGGATGCTGTCACAAGAAGTGCAATGTTTGGGAAGATGCTGAGGGAGTACCTTGCAGATCGTACAAACGTCCTCCTGGATTCCTCTGTGCCATTTAACTATTGGTTAGCCAAGCTGGACACGTGGCATGAACTGGCTCTCTATGCCTTTGAGGTCGCGGCCTGCCCTGCTGCTAGCATTCTGTAAGAGCGGGTTTTTAGTGCTGCTTTTGGAATTATAACAGATAAGTGCATCCGCCTGTCAACTGAAAATGATGACAGGCTGACTCTTATAAAAATAAACAAGGGCTGGGTTGGGAAAGACTTCTGTACACCACCAAGTGAAAACAGGGAAACATAACCTCTAATACATTTTCTTTTTTGGGGAGGTGAATTCTCATGCACCTCTTCACAACCACACATTGGTATACGCTTCCATATTTGGTCTGTTTGTTGTTATCCTCCTCCTTATCCTCATCCTCATCATCCACAACCAGTAGAACACCAGGGTGAATGGATTCCGTGATGCCAAATTCACAATTTTGTTTGTGCAAGGGTGTTTTTATGATGCCCGTTACTAATTGGAAACCGAAACAAATGTTACTCCCACAGGGGGAAATGTCATAAAAAAGGAGATGTACGTCTATTATTCCCATTTATTCTTATATTTTCCATTTTCCCTATCTCTAGAGAGTCCTCTAGTGAGGTAGTGTATACCTCTACAATAGAAAATAATTCAAAGACTTTTATATTATATTTTTATTTATAGCCCTGTCTCTGAGCTGTTGCTAGGGTAAGAACATATCTCAATGGACACATTCTGGCTTTAAATCTGTGAAACTGTGTTCGCCCCTCCCTTTTGTTATTTACTTTCATCGGTGGTTTCACATTTTTTATGTATTTGTTTTATTTAATTATGATTTATCTTTATGTCTCTTCATTCTCCACCACTAGATCACCAGGCTTAACGTCTTCTGTGCTGCTACAGACAGTCAGTTTTTGGGCAAGGGTGTCTATGATGCCCATAGTATATTTTTTTTAAATTTACCCCCCATGGGAAAATGTTTGTCAGCCCATACACTTAGTGTATGGGCATTACAAGTCTAGGAGACCCGCTCCTTTAAATTGGGCCTAGTTTTTAATGAGGCCTTCAGCAATGTCTCCTCATTCTCCACCACTAGATCACCAGGCTTAACGTCTTCTGTGCTGCTACATACAGTCAATTTTTTGGCAAGGGTGACTATGATGCACATAGTATATTTAAAAAAAATAACCCCAATAGGGAAATGTTTGTCAGCCCACATACTTAGTGTATGGGCATTACAAGTCTAGGAGACCCGCTATTTTAAATTGGGCCTAGTTTTTAATGAGGCCTTAAGCAATGTCTCCTCATTCTCCAACACTAGATCACCAGGCTTAACGTGTTCTGTGCTGCTACAGACAGTCAATTTTTTGGCAAGGGTGTCTATGATCCTCATGAAATATTTAAAAAAAATGTACCCCTCATGGGCAAATGCTTGTCAGTAGGGTTGAGCGAAACGGGTCGTTCATTTTCAAAAGTCACCGACTTTTGGCAAAGTCGGGTTTCATGAAACCCGATCCGACCCCTGTGCGGGGTCGGCCATGCGGTACGCGACTTTCGCGCCAAAGTCGCGTTTCAATGACGCGAAAAGCGCCATTTCTCAGCCAATGAAGGTAAATGCAGAGTGTGGGCAGCGTGATGACATAGGTCCTGGTCCCCACCATCTTAGAGAAGGGCATTGCAGTGATTGGCTTGCTGTCCGCGGCGCCACAGGGGCTATAAAAGGGCGTTCCCGCCGACCGCCATGTTACTGCTGCTGATCTGAGCTTAGGGAGAGGTTGCTGCCGCTTCGTCAGAAGCAGGGATAGCGTTAGGCAGGGTCCATTAACCACCAAACCGCTTGTGCTGTAGCGATTTCCACAGCCCAACACCACCTTCGGTGTGCAGGGACAGTGGAAGCTACATTTTTTTTTTCCTCAGCGCTGTAGCTCATTGGGCTGCCCTAGAAGGCTCCCTGATAGCTGCATTGCTGTGTGTACGCCGCTGTGCAAACCAACTGCTTTTTTCAAAGCACAAATCCTCTTGTTCCTTCCTTTCTGCACAGCTATCTTGTTTGTTTGTCCACACTTTTTATTTAATTTGTGCATCAGTCCACTCCTTATTGCTGCCTGCCATACCTGGCTGAGATTACTGCAGGGAGATAGTAATTGAAGGACAGTTCCTTTTTTTTTTTTCTTTTTTGTGGGAGATTAAGATTGGCATTTCTGCTAGAGTGCCATCCCTGTCTGTGTCATCTCTCACTCAGTGGGCCATAGAAAGCCTATTTATTTTTTTGCTTGATTTGGGTTCTAAAATCTACCTGAAAAAATCACTACATCAATCAGTGGGAGAAAAATATTGGCCTCAGGGCTTGTGTGCCACTCCTTACTCCTGTGTGTGCCATCTCTCACTCAGTGGGCCATAGAAAGCCTATTTATTTTTTTGCTTGATTTGGGTTCCAAAATCTACCTGAAAAAATCACAACATCAATCAGTGGGAGAAAAATATTGGCCTCAGGGCTTGTGTGCCACTCCTGACTCCTGTGTGTGCCATCTCTCACTCAGTGGGCCATAGAAAACCTATTAATTTTTTTGCCTGATTTGGGTTCTAAATTCTACCTGAAAAAATCAATAAATCAATCAGTGGGAGATTAATATTGGCCTTTGGGCTTGTGTGCCAGTCCTAAGCGTGCCATCTCTCTCTCTCAGATAGTGGGCCATAGAAAGCCTATTTATTATTTTTTTTATTGGGTTTATAAATTTTCCCTGGAAAAAAAAAAAAAGTGGGAGATTAATATTGGCCTCTGGGCTTGTGTGCCAGTCCTGAGCGTGCCATCTCTCTCACAAATAGTGGGCCATAGAAAGCCTATTTATTTTTTTGGTTGATTTGGGTTCTAAATTCTACCTGAAAAAATCAATAAATCAATCAGTGGGAGATTAATATTGGCCTTTGGGCTTGTGTGCCAGTCCTAAGGGTGCCATCTCTCTCTCTCAGATAGTGGGCCATAGAAAGCCTATTTATTATTTTTTTTATTGGGTTTATAAATTTTCCCTGGAAAAAAAAAAAAAAGTGGGAGATTAATATTGGCCTCTGGGCTTGTGTGCCAGTCCTGAGCGTGCCATCTCTCTCACAAATAGTGGACCATAGAAAGCCTATTTATTTTTTGGGTTGATTTGGGTTCTAAATTCTACCTGAAAAAATCAATAAATCAATCAGTGGGAGATAAATATTGGCCTCTGGGCTTGTGTGCCACTCCTGACTCCTGTGTGCGTCATCTCTCACTCAGTGGGCCCTAGAAAGCCTATTTTTTGTTTTATTTGTTTTCTAAATTCTCCCTGAAAAAATCATTTTATTTTATTTGGTTTCTAAATTATTCCTGAAAAAATCATTTTTTTTGTATTTTTTTTTTCTAAAGTCTCCCTGAAAAAAAAAAAAAAATCAAATCAGTGGGAGATTAATATTGCCCTTTCTGCTTGTGTGCCAGTCTTGACTCCTGGGTGTGCCATCTCTCTCTCTCTCCAATTGTGGGCAATAGAAAGCCTATTAATTTTTTTGCTTGATTTGGGTTCCAAAATCTACCTGAAAAAATCACTAAATCAATCAGTGGGAGATAAATATTGGCCTCTGGGCTTGTGTGCCACTCCTGACTCCTGTGTGCGTCCTCTCTCACTCAGTGGGCCCTACAAAGCCTATTTTTTTTAATTTGTTTTCTAAATTCTCCCTGAAACAATCATTTTATTTTATTTTGTTTCTAAATTCTTCCTGAAAAATTCATTTTTTTGTATTTTTTTTTTCTAAAGTCTCCCTGAAAAAAAAAAAAAAAATCAAATCAGTGGGAGATTAATATTGCCCTTTCTGCTTGTGTGCCAGTCTTGACTCCTGGGTGTGTCATCTCTCTCTCTCTCCAATTGTGGGCCATAGAAAGCCTATTAATTTTTTTGCTTGATTTGGGTTCCAAAATCTACCTGAAAAAATCACTAAATCAATCAGTGGGAGATAAATATTGGCCTCTGTGCTTGTGTGCCACTCCTGACTCCTGTGTGCGTCCTCTCTCACTCAGTGGGCCCTACAAAGCCTATTTTTTTTTTATTTGTTTTCTAAATTCTCCCTGAAACAATCATTTTATTTTATTTTGTTTCTAAATTCTTCCTGAAAAATTCATTTTTTTGTATTTTTTTTTCTAAAGTCTCCCTGAAAAAAAAAAAAAATCAAATCAGTGGGAGATTAATATTGCCCTTTCTGCTTGTGTGCCAGTCTTGACTCCTGGGTGTGTCATCTCTCTCTCTCTCTCTCCAATTGTGGGCCATAGAAAGCCTATTAATTTTTTTGCTTGATTTGGGTTCCAAAATCTACCTGAAAAAATCACTAAATCAATCAGTGGGAGATAAATATTGGCCTCTGGACTTGTGTGCCACTCCTGACTCCTGTGTGCGTCCTCTCTCACTCAGTGGGCCCTACAAAGCCTATTTTTTTTTTATTTGTTTTCTAAATTCTCCCTGAAACAATCATTTTATTTTATTTTGTTTCTAAATTCTTCCTGAAAAATTCATTTTTTAGTATTTTTTTTTTCTAAAGTCTCCGTGAAAAAAAAAAAAAATCAAATCAGTGGGAGATTAATATTGCCCTTTCTGCTTGTGTGCCAGTCTTGACTCCTGGGTGTGCCATCTCTCTCTCTCTCTCCAATTGTGGGCCATAGAAAGCCTATTTATTTTTTTGCTTGATTTGGGTTCCAAAATCTACCTGAAAAAATCACTAAATCAATCAGTGGGAGATAAATATTGGCCTCTGTGCTTGTGTGCCACTCCTGACTCCTGTGTGCGTCATCTCTCACTCAGTGGGCCCTAGAAAGCCTATTTTTTGTTTTATTTGTTTTCTAAATTCTCCCTGAAAAAATCATTTTATTTTATTTGGTTTCTAAATTATTCCTGAAAAAAATCATTTTTTTGTATTTTTTTTTTCTAAAGTCTCCCTGAAAAAAAAAAAAAATCAAATCAGTGGGAGATTAATATTGCCCTTTCTGCTTGTGTGCCAGTCTTGACTCCTGGGTGTGCCATCTCTCTCTCTCTCTCCAATTGTGGGCCATAGAAAGCCTATTTATTTTTTTGCTTGATTTGGGTTCCAAAATCTACCTGAAAAAATCACTAAATCAATCAGTGGGAGATAAATATTGGCCTCTGGGCTTGTGTGCCACTCCTGACTCCTGTGTGCGTCCTCTCTCACTCAGTGGGCCATAGAAAGCCTATTTTTTTTTTATTTGTTTTCTAAATTCTCCCTGAAACAATCATTTCATTTTATTTGGTTTATAAATTCTTCCTTAAAAAATCATTTTTTTTTATTATTTTTTTTTTTCTAAAGTCTCCCTTTTAAAAAAAAAAAACAAATCAGTGGGAGATTAATATTTACATTTGCGCTTCAGTGACAGTCCTGCGTGTGTGGCATCTCTCTCATTTGTTGCCACCAACAACAGAGTGTGTAACATTGTGCCTGATTTTCGTTGTGGTCTCACCCACCTGTAAAGGGGTAGCTAAATCATACTGAAGTTATAGCTCACCGTGTAAGTTGTGTGACAGCAACAAATACCGTTAGTTCGGTAACGTTTTTAAAACAATGAGGAAGTCTGGTGGAAGAGGTCGTGGCCGGGGGCGTTCATTGTCAGCTGGTAATGAGGGTAGTGGTAGTGGTGGAGCATCAGGTGGTCGTGGGAAAAAAAATATTGCACCTAAGTCTGGAGCTGTGGAGCCAGGTTCGTCGTCTGGCTACACAAGGCCTCGAATGCTCCCTTTTCTGGGAGTAGGAAAACCGCTTTTAAAGCCGGAGCAGCAAGAGCAAGTTTTGGCTTATCTTGCTGACTCAGCCTCTAGCTCTTTTGCCTCCTCTCGTGAAACTGGTAAAAGTAAAAGCAGCGCGTCGTTAGTGGATGTTCACGGTCAGGGACAAGTCGCTTCCTTGTCCTCTTCAGCAAAAACAACAGAGAAGAATGCAGCAGGCGACACAACGGGTTACTCCATGGAGCTCTTTACACATACCGTCCCTGGCTTAGAAAGTGAAGCAGTTAACAGTCCATGCCCATTACAAGTTGAATCTGACATGGAGTGCACTGATGCACAGCCACAGCCAGACTACTATGCTGGTCCTTTGACTCAGACCACAACATTGCCCTCGCAGGGTGCTGATCAAGAATCAGACCCTGATGAGACTATGTTGCCCCATCACGAACGCTATACCACCGACCGACACGGTGACACAGACGAAGTTGCACACGAGCTACAAGAAGAGGTAATAGATGACCCAGTTCTTGACCCCGATTGGCAGCCATTGGGGGAACAGGGTGCAGGCGGCAGCAGTTCTGAAGTGGAGGAGGAGGGGCCGCAGCAGGCATCAACATCGCAACAGGTTCCATCTGCCGGGCCCGTATCTTGCCCAAAACGCGTGGCAAAGTCAAAACCTGTTGGAGGACAGCGTGGCCATCCGGTTAAAGCTCAGTCTGCAATGCCTGAAAAGGTATCCGATGCTAGAAAGAGTGCAGTCTGGCATTTTTTTTAAACAACATCCAATTGATCAGCGCAAAGTCATCTGTCAAAAATGTTCAACTACCTTAAGCAGAGGGCAGAATCTGAAAAGTCTCAATACAAGTTGCATGCATAGACATTTAACCACCATGCATTTGCAAGCTTGGACTAACTACCAAACGTCCCTTAAGGTTGTAGCACCCTCGGCCAATGAAGCTAGTCATCAACGCAACATCCCTTCCGGCAGTGTAGGGCCACCATTTTCTGCACCACCTGCAGTATCTGTGCAGGTTTCTTTGCCAGGCCAAAGCAGTCAGGGTCAGGGAATCACCAGTTTCGTAGTAGGAAACACTGCATCTAGGGCACCGGCGGCAACAATACCATCTCCCACCGTCTCTCAGTCTGCCATGTCCACCGGCACCCCCGCTAGTTCCACGATCTCCAGCTCTCCAGTCCAGCTCACCCTACATGAGACTATGGTTAGAAAAAGGAAGTACTTAGCCTCGCATCCGCGTACACAGGGTTTGAACGCCCACATAGCTAGACTAATCTCGTTAGAGATGATGCCCTACCGGTTAGTTGAAAGCGAAGCTTTCAAAGCCCTGATGGACTACGCTGTACCACGCTACGAGCTACCCAGTCGACACTTTTTTTCCAGAAAAGCCATCCCAGCCCTCCACCAGCATGTTAAAGAGCGCATCGTCCATGCACTCAGGCAATCTGTGAGCACAAAGGTGCACCTGACAACAGATGCATGGACCAGTAGGCATGGCCAGGGACGTTACGTGTCCATCACGGCACACTGGGTAAATGTGGTGGATGCAGGGTCCACAGGGGACAGCAAGTTTGGGACAGTTCTGCCTAGCCCACGGTCTAGGAAACAGTTGGCTGTAGCCGTTCGCACCCCCTCCTCCTCCTCCTCGTCCTCCTGCAGAAGCGAGACCTCGTCCACAGACCGCAGTCGCACAACCACTCCATCCGCAGCTGCCACTGTTGCACACCAGGTCTCCCATTATGGGGCAGCTACTGGCAGGCTGTATTGGCTATGAAGTGTTTGGGCGACAACAGACACACCGCTGAAGTTCTGTCCGAGTTCTTGCAGAAAGAAACGCAGTCGTGGCTGGGCACTGTAGATCTTGAGGCAGGCAAGGTAGTGAGTGATAACGGAAGGAATTTCATGGCTGCCATCTCCCTTTCCCAACTGAAACACATTCCTTGCCTGGCTCACACCTTAAACCTGGTGGTGCAGTGCTTCCTGAAAAGTTATCCGGGGTTATCCGACCTGCTCCTCAAAGTGCGTGGACTTTGCTCACATATCCGCCGTTCGCCCGTACACTCCAGCCGTATGCAGACCTATCAGCGTTCTTTGAACCTTCCCCAGCATCGCCTAATCATAGACGTTGCAACAAGGTGGAACTCAACACTGCACATGCTTCAGAGACTGTGTGAACAGAGGCGGGCTGTTATGTTTTTGTGGGAGGATACACATACACGGGCAGGCAGTAGGATGGCAGACATGGAGTTGTCAGGTGTGCAGTGGTCGAAGATTCAAGACATGTGTCAAGTCCTTCAGTGTTTTGAGGAATGCACACGGCTGGTTAGTGCAGACAACGCCATAATAAGCATGAGCATCCCCCTAATGCGTCTGCTGATGCAAAGTTTGACGCACATAAAGGATCAGGCGTCTGCAGCTGAGGAAGAGGAAAGCCTTGATGACAGTCAGCCATTGTCTGGCCAGGGCAGTGTACAGGACGAGGTAGCGGGCGAACAGGAGGAGGAGGACGAGGAGGATGATGGGGATGATTATATTTTTAATGAGGAAGCTTTTCCGGGGCCAGTGGAAATTGTTGGCGCGGCAAGGCCGGGTTCTGGTTTTTGGAGGGACACAAGTGACGTGGATTTGCCTGAAACTGCCCCTCAACCAAGCACAACCACAGATTTGAGAACTGGAACTTTGGGCCACATGGCGGATTATGCCTTACGTATCCTCAAAAGGGACACACGCATAACAAAAATGATGAACGATGACGATTACTGGTTGGCCTGCCTCCTTGATCCTCGCTATAAAGGCAAATTGCAAAATATAATGCCACATGAGAACTTGGAACTAATATTAGCAACCAAACAATCAACTCTTATTGACCGTTTGCTTCTGGCATTCCCTGCACACAGCGCCCGTGATCGTTCTAACACGAGCTGCAGGGGCCAGCAGACCAGAGGTGTTAGAGGGGCAGAAATCAGAAGTGGCGTTGGCCAGAGGGGTTTTCTGACCAGGTTGTGGAGTGATTTTGCTATGACCGCAGACAGGACAGGTACTGCAGCATCAATTCAAAGTGACAGGAGACAACATTTGTCCAGTATGGTTACTAACTATTTTTCATCCCTTATCGACGTTCTCCCTCAACCGTCATTCCCATTTGATTACTGGGCATCAAAATTAGACACCTGGCCAGAATTGGCAGAATATGCATTGCAGGAGCTTGCTTGCCCGGCAGCTAGTGTCCTATCAGAAAGAGTATTCAGTGCTGCAGGTTCAATACTAACAGAAAAAAGGACTCGTCTGGCTACCCAAAATGTAGATGATCTAACCTTCATTAAAATGAACCACAACTGGATTTCGAAATCTTTTGCCCCACCTTGCCCGGCTGACACCTAGCTTTCCTATGTAAAGGTCTTGCCTGTGGACTATTCTGAACGACTTTTCCAATCTCGTAATTTGCAGCACCTGATTGTCCAGCATCCGACATGTTAACACCTCCCTAAATGGCCAAAGTCCCCACACGGGGCCTTGGTATCGCCACTTGGCGCCAGCACCCGTGAGAGTACTGTTTGTCTGAAGAGGTGGGTGTGCCCGCTTTTGGTCGATGGCACTGCCACTAGGTCCCTCATAGTACAATAAAGTGTCTGGCGGTGGTGGTGCGCACCCAACGTCAGACACACCGTTGTAATATGAGGGGCCCTGGGCCTGTACCGCCGGCCACAAGACAGTCCCCCCCCCAGGTCAAACAGTGCTCTACGACTTGCAAAATTTTCTCTCACAGCTCCACCAATGTTTAGTCTATGCGCTGACATCCTTCAATGCCTGGCACTGTCAATACCATTGTATTGACATTTTTCTTATGTTAGGCCTTCGAAGCCTGTCTGCGGTCACTCCTTCTACTAGGCCTCCACTGACCTGTCTACTGCTGCCCGTGTTCCCCTGGAACCAATTTTAAATTGCCTACAGCCAGCCCAATTTATTATGTTAGGGCTTCGAAGCCTGTCTGCGGTCCCTCCTTCCACTAGGCCTCCACTGACCTGTCTACTGCCGCCCGTGTTCCCCTGGAACCAATTTTAAATTGCCTACAGCCCAATTTTTGTTATGTTAGGCCTTCAAAGCCTGTCTGCGGCCCGTTCTTTCCACTACTACTACACTGACCTGGCTACTGCCGCCCGTGTTCCCCTGGAACCAATTTTAAATTGCCTACAGCCAGCCCAATTTATTATGTTAGGGCTTCGAAGCCTGTCTGCGGTCCCTCCTTCCACTAGGCCTCCACTGACCTGTCTACTGCTGCCCGTGTTCCCCTGGAACCAATTTTAAATTGCCTACAGCCAGCTCAATTTATTATGTTAGGGCTTCGAAGCCTGTCTGCGGTCCCTCCTTCCACTAGGCCTCCACTGTCCTGTCTACTGCTGCCCGTGTTCCCCTGGAACCAATTTTAAATTGCCTACAGCCAGCCCAATTTATTATGTTAGGGCTTCGAAGCCTGTCTGCGGTCCCTCCTTCCACTAGGCCTCCACTGACCTGTCTACTGCTGCCCGTGTTCCCCTGGAACCAATTTTAAATTGCCTACAGCCAGCTCAATTTATTATGTTAGGGCTTCGAAGCCTGTCTGCGGTCCCTCCTTCCACTAGGCCTCCACTGACCTGTCTACTGCTGCCCGTGTTCCCCTGGAACCAATTTTAAATTGCCTACAGCCAGCCCAATTTATTATGTTAGGGCTTCGAAGCCTGTCTGCGGTCCCTCCTTCCACTAGGCCTCCACTGACCTGTCTAATGCTGCCCGTGTTCCCCTGGAACCAATTTTAAATTGCCTACAGCCAGCCCAATTTATTATGTTAGGGCTTCGAAGCCTGTCTGCGGTCCCTCCTTCCACTAGGCCTCCACTGACCTGTCTACTGCTGCCCGTGTTCCCCTGGAACCAATTTTAAATTGCCTACAGCCCAATTTTTGTTATGTTAGGCCTTCGAAGCCTGTCTGCGGCCCGTTCTTTCCACTACTACTACACTGACCTGGCTATTGCCGCCCGTGTTCCCCTGGAACCAATTTTAAATTGCCTACAGCCAGCCCAATTTATTATGTTAGGGCTTCGAAGCCTGTCTGCGGCCCGTTCTTTCCACTACTACTACACTGACCAGGCCACTGCTGCCCGTGTTCCCCTGGAACCAATTTTAAATTGCCTACAGCCAGCCCAATTTATTATGTTAGGGCTTCGAAGCCTGTCTGCGGTCCCTCCTTCCACTAGGCCTCCACTGACCTGTCTACTGCTGCCCGTGTTCCCCTGGAACCAATTTTAAATTGCCTACAGCCAGCCCAATTTATTATGTTAGGGCTTCGAAGCCTGTCTGCGGTCCCTCCTTCCACTAGGCCTCCACTGACCTGTCTACTGCTGCCCGTGTTCCCCTGGAACCAATTTTAAATTGCCTACAGCCAGCCCAATTTATTATGTTAGGGCTTCGAAGCCTGTCTGCGGTCCCTCCTTCCACTAGGCCTCCACTGACCTGTCTACTGCCGCCCGTGTTCCCCTGGAACCAATTTTAAATTGCCTACAGCCCAATTTTTGTTATGTTAGGCCTTCGAAGCCTGTCTGCGGCCCGTTCTTTCCACTAATACTACACTGACCTGGCTACTGCCGCCCGTGTTCCCCTGGAACCAATTTTAAATTGCCTACAGCCAGCCCAATTTATTATGTTAGGGCTTCGAAGCCTGTCTGTGGCCCGTTCTTTCCACTACTACTACACTGACCAGGCCACTGCTGCCCGTGTTCCCCTGGAACCAATTTTAAATTGCCTACAGCCAGCCCAATTTATTATGTTAGGGCTTCGAAGCCTGTCTGCGGTCCCTCCTTCCACTAGGCCTCCACTGACCTGTCTACTGCTGCCCGTGTTCCCCTGGAACCAATTTTAAATTGCCTACAGCCAGCCCAATTTATTATGTTAGGGCTTCGAAGCCTGTCTGCGGTCACTCCTTCCACTAGGCCTCCACTGACCTGTCTACTGCCGCCCGTGTTCCCCTGGAACCAATTTTAAATTGCCTACAGCCAGCCCAATTTATTATGTTAGGGCTTCGAAGCCTGTCTGCGGTCCCTCCTTCCACTAGGCCTCCACTGACCTGTCTACTGCCGCCCGTGTTCCCCTGGAACCAATTTTAAATTGCCTACAGCCCAATTTTAGTTATGTTAGGCCTTCGAAGCCTGTCTGCGGCCCGTTCTTTCCACTACTACTACACTGACCTGGCTACTGCCGCCCGTGTTCCCCTGGAACCAATTTTAAATTGCCTACAGCCAGCCCAATTTATTATGTTAGGGCTTCGAAGCCTGTCTGCGGCCCGTTCTTTCCACTACTACTACACTGACCAGGCCACTGCTGCCCGTGTTCCCCTGGAACCAATTTTAAATTGCCTACAGCCAGCCCAATTTATTATGTTAGGGCTTCGAAGCCTGTCTGCGGTCCCTCCTTCCACTAGGCCTCCACTGACCTGTCTACTGCTGCCCGTGTTCCCCTGGAACCAATTTTAAATTGCCTACAGCCAGCCCAATTTATTATGTTAGGGCTTCGAAGCCTGTCTGCGGTCCCTCCTTCCACTAGGCCTCCACTGACCTGTCTACTGCCGCCCGTGTTCCCCTGGAACCAATTTTAAATTGCCTACAGCCAGCCCAATTTATTATGTTAGGGCTTCGAAGCCTGTCTGCGGTCCCTCCTTCCACTAGGCCTCCACTGACCTGTCTACTGCTGTCCGTGTTCCCCTGGAACCAATTGTAAATTGCCTACATCCCAATTTTTGTTATGTTAGGCCTTCGAAGCCTGTCTGCGGCCCGTTCTTTCCACTACTACTACACTGACCAGGCCACTGCTGCCCGTGTTCCCCTGGAACCAATTTTAAATTGCCTACAGCCAGCCCAATTTATTATGTTAGGCCTTCAAAGCCTGTCTGCGGTCCCTCCTTCCACTAGGCATCCACTAACCTGTCTACTGCTGCCCGTGTACCCCTTGAACCAACATCAGAAAATATAAAAATAAGTATTTTGCTTATAAAAAACAAAATACTGGAGAGATATCAAATGCAGACATTTTAACATTAAAAACAAACACATACAACAAAAATCTGGTACAGTACTAAAAATGGCCACCAGCTACAATAACTTTATCCTGCAAGTAGTTAACTGAAAGTTTTTTTCAATTTAAAACACAGATATGGCATCCACCGAGTGTTGTCCTGTCGCGTCTTCTTTATATTATTGCCAAGAAGATGCAAAACAATGAAAATAATAAAATCATTATTTACCAAAAAAATAGAGTAAGTCAAAACCACATTGCAAATAAACATTCATTACAAATAAAGAAGCAGGGCGCGTCCGAGGGTGAGTATATACCTAATAAGAATATAATCACCCTCGGACGCGCCCTGCTTCTTTCCGACAGCCTTCCTTCCTAAGAATCAGCTCTTCCGTGGTGTAGAGAGAGGGTGTGTTACACTCCAAGGTGTTCCCCAGGTTGCCTTTCCTGAGCTTCGATCTTCATGCTCTCGTTTAGTAGTTGTCGGAAAGTAGGCTGCATTAGGCCTACAAATTGGGTATGGGGTGGAGAGAGATGGTGTGTTACACTCCAAGGTGTTCCCCAGGTTTCCTTGCCATTGCTTCGGTCTTCCAACTCTCGTTTAGTAGTTGTAGAAAACTACACTGCATTAGGCCTACAAAATGGGTATCGGGTGGAGAGAGATGGTGTGTTACACTCCAAGGTGTTCCCCAGGTTTCCTTGCCATTGCTTCGGTCTTCAGACTCTCGTTTAGTAGTTGTAGAAAACTACACTGCATTAGGCCTACAAAATGGGTATCGGGTGGAGAGAGATGGTGTGTTACACTCCAAGGTGTTCCCCAGGTTTCCTTGCCATTGCTTCGGTCTTCCGACTCTCGTTTAGTAGTTGTAGAAAACTACACTGCATTAGGCCTACAAAATGGGTATCGGGTGGAGAGAGATGGTGTGTTACACTCCAAGGTGTTCCCCAGGTTTCCTTGCCATTGCTTCGGTCTTCCGACTCTCGTTTAGTAGTTGTAGAAAACTACACTGCATTAGGCCTACAAAATGGGTATGGGGTGGAGAGAGATGGTGTGTTCCACTCCAAGGTGTTCTCCAGGTTGCCTTTCCTGAGCTTCTATCTTCAGGCTCTCGTTAAATTGTGGTTAAATGGAACAACTGCATTTGGCGTACTAGTTGGTTTGGGGCCTACTAACAGTGTCTGCCGCTCCTTGCTGTTCTCCTGGTTTCCTGTCCTGAAATTCCGTTTTCAGGCGCTCGTTAAGTAGTTGTTAATGTTAGACTGCATTTGGCCTACTAGTTGGGTTGGGGCCTACTATCGGTGTCTGCCACTTCTTGCTGTTCTCCTCCACTGAACAAAGCTGTGCCGCCTGTTTACTACGGTTGCCAATTTTGAACTGCATTTCGACTACTTACTGATTTGGGCCTACTCTCTGTGTCAGCCTCTCATTCCAGTTGTCCTCCACTGCAATGCCCCCTGGTTATTCCTGTGTTACCAATTTTGAACTGCATTTAGCCAACTTTATTCTTTGGGCCTATATCTGTGTTTCCTCCTCATCCTGCCCATTGCCCAACCAGTGATAGATGAGTCTGCTGGTACATTGACCCATAACGCAACATTCCCCGTGCACGCTGCACAACAACATTGTGACCCTGCTGAAAGTCAGGTTGCTCTTCCCGCATACCATACCACCTTACACGGGGACAAAGAGGAAGGTGCAGATGAAAGTGCAGGTTCCTTCATCAGGTGGGGGGAGGAATACTAGTTGGCGACGTCACTGGCACAGGGCCTCTCATAGTACGCAAAAGTGTTGCTGCCGGTGGGAGGCGCCCCCGCCGTGCAAACACACCGCTGTACTTTGAGGGGCCCTGTGCCAGTGCCAATGCCAACGAGTGGGCCCCCCCTGCTTGCTCAGGTTCACAGCACTTGCAAAGTTGAAATACTTACCTCTCCCTGCTCCACTGCCGTGACGTGGTCCAGATTTCCTGGGCCCACTAATTACTTGAACCAGCCCTACCCACCACAACTTTAGCCAAATGACCCCCAATTTCAAATGCCTTCCAATTATTATAAGGTAAATTACGCTTGACAAGTTTCATTAAGAAGAATGGATGGTTTTGACATTAAAATGGGCACTCTAGGTGTTTTCCTGGCCCCCACTCACTGCTGACTATGCTGCCCCATTGACTTGCATTGGGTTTCGTGTTTCGGTCGATCCCGACTTTACGTCATAATCGGCCGATTTCACTCGACCCGACTTTTGAGATAGTCGGGTTTTGCGAAACCCGGCTCGACTCTAAAAAGGTCAAGGTCGCTCAACTCTACTTGTCAGGCCATGCACTCCATTACAAGTCTCAGAGACCCACACCCCTACATTGGGCCTACTTCTTAACTCGGCTTCCTGCAATGTCTCTTCCTTATCTCCGACTACATAAGCTAGGTGAACTTGTTCTGCACTGTTGTAGGCCACTGAATTTTGGGCAAGAGGGGCTGTGATGGCAATAGTATATTTTTAAAAAAGGTACCATCCATTGGGGAATTGTTTGTCAGCTCATGCACTCCCACTCCATTAGACGTCTCAGAGCCCCACACCCCTACATTGGGCCTACTTCTTAACTCAGTTTCCTGCAATGTCTCTTCCTTACCTGCCACTAGATGACTAGGGTGAACCTGCTCTGTACTGTTATAGGCCAGTGAATTTTGGGCAAGTGGGCCTGTGATGACAATAGTATATTTTAAAAAAAAGGTACCCCCCATTGGTGAAACCACATTCTTGTTGGCAAGACTTCATAACATTTGTGTACCTTAAAGAGCCTGGTTGCTCACATTGGACACAATACACCTAATATAAAGTTGATAAAGCAATGCTGTTAGTTTGGTTCAGTAGTTTCTTTGTCCAATATATTAGTTTCTCTCCTTGAGGGCCATAACTTTGGCTGCATCAAATGGTAAGAGTTCAATACAAAAAAGTGATGGCTGAATGCTTGTAGATGCAGAAGACTTAATCAATTTTGGCTCAGATAACTTGTATGAGGGAGACTGCATGTTCCTTCTTTCTTTCTAGGATAATAAACTGGAATAATAATAAATGCTCTTTTTATCTGTAATGTATTTATTTGAAAGGATGTCAGGTCATCTATTGTGTCTCCAATATTTACTACACAGCCGAACGGAACAGTTATGGAAAATTGAGCATGGTCACAGTTACTTTTTAGAACATCTTCACATTCTTGCAGTTCTCACTTTTATTTACGGAATACATAGTAGCAGCTATTTTTAACATTACTGACCTATAGATACTGGTCAAGAAAATTGTCATGAATATCCAGAGTACTAAATGGGTTAAGCTTAAGGATTTCTAAAAAGGCTGAATATAGACATGATTGCTGTTAATAGTGTAGTGCGAATATACAAATGGCAATTTTGAATCCAGATTGAAATATACCGAATGCATTCAGACAATTGCATAGCTGCATTTCTTGTAAAACATTTAGAGATGTGACAGACAATGCTCATAGTGACACAATCTTGAGAAATGGTTGTTTATTCACTTCACAAACAGTTCTAAGCTTCTATGTGTCTGTTGTTTGGAATTGTAAAACATTAAGGTTTACTGAACCTCTGCCTGTGGTGGTTTAATATAAATCCTTATGGCTTTTATATTCTAAGGATTTATGGCCCCTCGTCTGATGACTCCATGATGTCTTAGTTTTACCCGACCTTGAAAGCTGGCCACTTGAAGGGATGGGTGAAACTAGAGTTACTACATAGTGCAAATCGCTATATAAGATCAGAGAAACATGACTAAGATGGATGCAAAAACTGGGGTACCTGTACATGTACAGTGTGCTCATACCTGCATAATTGGGGACACCCATGCAGTGAAGGTAATCTCCCAGGGGTTCTCTGTCTTGGTGTTGCTTCTCTGATATTCCAGACAGATTATGTTTAAAAGCCTCTTGGTGATGATAAAAGTATACTGTATGTAGTCAATCTTTATATATACTTAATCATTATATGTATGTTAGGAGTCGAGTTTCCTCTGCTGCACAGGGGGAATCTCGATCCGTGTCTGCTGCGGTCTCCCATTCTGCATCGGCCGCAGTGCAGCCTGCTCAGCGGAGACGTCGCTCCCAGCGTCTCACTGGGACTGATACTGTGCAGAGGGTTACTACTGCCTCTCCAGGCTCTGCTATTGTACCCTGCACTGATCTGCGGCGAGCAGGCTTTTCTGGGACTAAGTCCTGCTTTGCACCCATTGAGCATGCCCAGGGCAAGATTTCTCAGTGGAGATCTAGGGTCACATGCTCAGGTACTGCAGCAACTTCCATTGGTCCTTCTTGGAAGGTCCTTGTAGGTGCTAGGACTAAGTCCTGCTTGGCACTCTGAGCATGCCCAGGGCAATATCTTTCAGTGGAGATTTAGGGTCACATGCTCAGGTACTGCAGCAACTCCATTGGTCCTTCTTTGAAGGCCCTGTACGTGCTGCAACTATTTAAGGCTTGCATGGCCGCACGGCCATGCGCTAGTATCAAATGTGTTTTGGCTTATGCCAGTGCATACTATACCACTCAGTTCTTATGTGGTGTGAAGCTGTTAGCATTGGGACTGTACACTCAGGCAGGCAGATAGCGTCAGTGGGGGCAATTAGCCTTGTTACGGTATTAGTACTGTGTACAGCGCGACTCTGTGAGGCAACAGAGTTCGCTACCAGTTCACACGGGGTGAAGCCTAACCCACATGTGAGCTCAGAGTCCATACGCCGTTACTTAGCAGCAGATATCTCTGCACGGTGGACCCCGGGCTGCAAACGCACCTTGTAGCTACCTACCTATTACTCGGTGCGTTCCGCTAGCCCTAACAATGTATTTAATCCTATTTGTACTTAACTTTTATATGTTAGCATATACAAAAGTGTACACACTCATACTAATCAATCATACTATTCCTTGGATTTTTTACTTTGAAATAAAATTGTGTTGTATTGCAAGTATTAGCCTTCTTAAAAGCCGTATCTGAACCTTAGTGTTAAAAACTTGGCAAATAAAATTTCCAAATTCTCCTGTAAATAATTGTGCAAAGAGGGAACCATCATACCATTAAAAAATACAAAAAGTTAATCGTCCTTCAATGTAGTGCATCCTGCTCTCAACATGTCATTGGGATTCCGTTACCATTTGAAAACCAAGAAAGGGTTTGACAGCTTGAGGTTTCATGGTACATAATTTTTTTTTTTCAAACTAACAGTCTCCTGTCTCCAATCACGTCATTCAGACTGAATTGTTGGGTATTCTCAAAAGCTTAATTGAAAACAGACATCATTTTGTGTCACATTAGTAAACTTTATAGTCTTGCAAAAATTTTAAGTAATCTGTTTCACTCGCTTTTGGACTAATTGGTGATATTTTTATCAGCCACAACTCTGAAGTGTTAGCAAGTTTTGGTGGAAGAGATACAGATTCTTTCCTTTTTCTTTCCTTGCAGTCAGTTCTCCTTAACTCTGTGTGATTTTATATGTGATTTTTTTATTTGAACATTGAGAAATGGATTTGGTAGGGGAAGAACGCACTTTTCTGACATTTGAAAAAAACTTTTGGAACCATGACTTGTTTAACGTCCACCATCTTGCAATGTACGATCTTTGGCTACAGTTTAACAATTCACTTCATGCTTTTCTTTTCCATCAGAAGATGATTTCAGGGAAGCAACATTGTTTTCTTTATCTGATACAATAACAGTTGAAAAAAAATAATGATCTTCAAGTGTTTCTGTGGAGAAAAAGCACACTTTGCATGGAGGTGTAATTAATTTCTTTAGCGTGGAAATGCCATTTACTTTTATATGTTGGAAATCTTGCACTGAAGACCCATTAATAATCACTTGGGTAGATTAACTTTGACCTTTCATGTCTATCATTGGCGACTTATGGATGTTCAAAATGCATATTGTGAAGTGGATTTTCAGGGGCCCATCCAGTATGTGGGTTCCAAGGCGTAATGGGGTGCATATGACTATGCAGCAGGGCAGACATTGCTGTCACTGTGTAAACAAAGGAGTGCCGAGTACAAAATGAATATTGTGAAGTGGATTTTCAGGGGCCCATCCAGTATGTGGGTTGAAAGCGTAATTGGGTGCATATGACTATGCAGCAGGGCTGGCCTTGCTGCCAATACATAAAACAAAGAGTACATGAGTACAAAATGAATATTGTGAAGTGGATTTTCAGGGGCCCATCCAGTAAGTGGGTTCATAGCCGTAATGGGTGCATACGACTATGCAGCAGGGCTGGCCTTGCTGCCAATGTGTAAAACAAAGGAGTATGGGAGTACAAAATGAATATTGTGAAGTGGATTTTCAGGGGCCCATCCAGTATGTGGATTCAAAGGCTTATTGGGGTGCATATGAATTGGTATCAGGGCAGGCCTTGCATTCAATGCAACATTTTTTCGGGAGGCCCTCCTGGACATCTTATGAAAGGGGTATTGTGGTGTGTCGTAATTCTTGGCAGCCCATCCACTCACAGCATAGGCTACAGCAGTTTAGGAGACACACTATTTAATAATGGCCCTTTAAAAAGATTAATGCCGCCTGATGCCCCTCTAAAAATAGGCTTTGTGACTTTAAGAGTCCCTGTTTCAGAAATGAAGCAATATGGTATTCCTTATGTGTCACACACCACATGGCCAACTAGGGTTGTTAAATGTTACAATGACATTTCCCACTGAATGCATTTGTAGTGGTTGAAAGCAATGTTAAAGTTGAAAAACGCTTTAAAAACGCTGCGTCGGAACTAAGCCCAAGTGGGGGAGGAACATTTCAGCCGGAGGTTTATTATTTGGCCTTACAGACAAGTCATTACCCTGAAAAGGATGTACCTTAACCTATTTCCCAGCAAAATCCATTTTGGTTTTATTTTAGTGTGTTTTTTGTTGCACCGGGAAAAATGGCATGAATCTCAGAAAAAATTGTTTACAGCTGTGAACTAGGAGTCAGAAATGCTTCCAGGGGCGATCCCCATGATGTCCTCATGCCATTTGAGCAGTGTTTTCATCATTTTCAGGCGTTTTTTGACCTTAAAAGGACCCCCAGGGGGATCGCGGTAAAAATACTCGGGTCTCCCAAAGACTTACATTGGGCTCATTGTTCGGGTCAAGTACCTGAGTATTCCAATTTCCTCGACCCGAACAATGAGAACCCAAGCATTTTACTGCTCGCTCATCACTACTGTATAACATTGACTAGATGCTACAACAATTTCTAAGTGAGATGTCCCCTTCTGTCTTATGTTAGTAACATAAAAAATATATATTTTTAGTGTCAAAGAGGCCTATAGATCTCGGCTGCTGTATCACGTTTGTAAAAAACAACAAATTAGTGCACAACAGCTCTGCATACAGAACAATTTCAACGCCATTAAATGACGAAATTGGATATAGCGGGCTGTATCACATTTAGCAACAGAAAAATATATATGTTAACCCCTTTCCGACATCAGGCGCTGAACCGCTAACCACCCACGGCTATTAACTACCGTATATACTCGAGTATAAGCCGAGATTTTTAGCCCATTTTTTTGGGCTGAAAGTCCCCCTCTCGGCTTATACTCGAGTCATACCCGGGGGTCGGCAGGGGAGGGTGTTATGACCTGGTGGTCAGGACAATAATGGACCTGGTGGTTAAGAGCACACGGAATGACCTGATAGTTACTGATAAAGGACTAGCTCTGGGACGTGGGAACTCTGCTGACCGCAATCCCTAATCCTATCAAACACACTAGAAATAGCCGTGGATTGCTCCTAACGCTCCCTATGCAACTCGGCACAGCCTAAGGAACTAGCTAGCCCTGAAGATAGAAAAATAAAGCCTACCTTGCCTCAGAGAAATTCCCCAAAGGAAAAGGCAGCCCCCCACATATAATGACTGTGAGTAAAGATGAAAATACAAACACAGAGATGAAATAGATTTATCAAAGTGAGGCCCGACTTACTGAACAGACCGAGGATAGGAAAGGTTACTTTGCGGTCAGCACAAAAACCTACAAAAAGACCACGCAGAGGGCGCAAAAAGACCCTCCGCACCGACTCACGGTGCGGAAGCGCTCCCTCTGCGTCCCAGAGCTTCCAGCAAGCAAGACAACAATAAAAATAGCAAGCTGGACAGAAAATAGCAAACCAAAGAAATACTAGCAGGAACTTAGCTTCTGCTGGGAAGACGGATCACAAGAACGATCCAGGAGTGAACTAGACCATTACTGGAACATTGACAGGTGGCATGGAGCAAAGATCTAAGTGGAGTTAAATAGAGCAGCCAGCTAACGAATTAACCTCGTCACCTGTGGAAGGAAACTCAGAAACACCCACCAGAGGAAGTCCATGGACAGAACCAGCCGAAGTACCATTCATGACCACAGGAGGGAGCCCAACAACCGAATTCACAACAGTACCCCCCCCCCTTGAGGAGGGGTCACCGAACCCTCACCAGAGCCCCCAGGCCGACCAGGATGAGCCAAATGAAAGGCACAAACCAGATCGGCAGCATGAACATCAGAGGCAAAAATCCAGGAATTATCTTCCTGACCATAACCCTTCCACTTGACCAGGTACTGGAGTTTCCGTCTCGAAACACGAGAATCCAAAATCTTCTCCACCACATACTCCAACTCCCCCTCAACCAACACCGGGGCAGGAGGATCAACGGATGGAACCACAGGCGCCACGTATCTCCGCAATAACGACCTATGGAACACATTATGGATGGCAAAAGAAGCAGGAAGGGCCAAACAAAATAACACAGGATTGATAACCTCAGAAATCTTATACGGACCAATGAAACGAGGCTTAAACTTAGGAGAGGAAACCTTCATAAGAACATAACGAGATGACAACCAAACCAAATCCCCAACACGAAGTCGGGGACCCACACAGCGCCGGCGGTTAGCAAAACGTTGAGCCTTCTCCTGGGACAATGTCAAATTGTCCACCACATGAGTCCAAATCTGCTGCAACCTATCCACCACAGTATCTACACCAGGACAGTCCGAAGACTCAATCTGTCCTGAAGAGAAACGAGGATGGAAACCAGAATTGCAGAAAAACGGCGAAACCAAAGTAGCCGAGCTGGCCCGATTATTAAGGGCGAACTCAGCCAACGGCAAAAAGGACACCCAATCATCCTGATCAGCAGAAACAAAGCATCTCAGATATGTTTCCAAAGTTTGATTAGTTCGTTCGGTTTGGCCATTTGTCTGAGGATGGAAAGCCGAGGAAAAAGACAAATCAATGGCCATCCTTGCACAAAAGGATCGCCAAAACCTCGAAACAAACTGGGAACCTCTGTCAGAAACGATGTTCTCCGGGATACCATGTAAACCAGGGGTCCCCAACTCCGGTCCTCAAGGCCCACCAACAGGTCATGTTTTCAGGATTTCCTTTGCATTGCACAGGTGATGCAATTATTATCTGGGCAAGACTAAGGAAATCCTGAAAACATGACATGTTGGTGGGCCTTGAGGACTGGAGTTGGGGACCTCTGATGTAAACGAACCACATGCTGGAAAAATAATGGCACTAAATCAGAGGAGGAAGGCAATTTAGACAAAGGTACCAAATGGACCATCTTAGAAAAGCGATCACAAACCACCCAAATGACCGACATCTTTTGAGAGACAGGGAGATCCGAAATAAAATCCATAGAAATATGCGTCCATGGCCACTTCGGGACCGGCAAGGGCAAAAGCAACCCACTGGCACGAGAACAGCAGGGCTTAGCCCGAGCACAAGTCCCACAGGACTGCACAAAAGAATGCACATCCCGTGACAAAGAAGGCCACCAAAAGGATCTAGCCACCAAATCTCTGGTACCAAAGATTCCAGGATGCCCAGCCAACACTGAACAATGAATCTCAGAGATAACTCTACTAGTCCATCTATCAGGGACAAACAGTTTCTCCGCTGGGCAACGGTCAGGTCTATCAGCCTGAAATTTTTGCAGCACCCGCCGCAAATCAGGGGAGATGGCAAACAAAATTACCTCCTCCTTGAGAACACCCGCCGGCTCAGGAACACCCGGAGAGTCAGGCACAAAACTCCTTGACAGGGCATCAGCCTTCACATTCTTAGAGCCCGGAAGGTACGAAACCACAAAATCAAGACGGGAGAAAAATAACGACCATCGAGCCTGTCTCGGATTCAACCGTTTGGCAGACTCAAGATAAGTCAAATTCTTGTGATCTGTCAAGACCACCACGCGATGCTTGGCTCCTTCAAGCCAATGACGCCACTCCTCGAATGCCCACTTCATGGCCAACAACTCACGATTACCAACATCATAATTACGCTCAGCAGGCGAAAACTTTCTAGAAAAGAAAGCACATGGCTTCATCACCGAGCCATCAGAACTTCTTTGCGACAAAACAGCCCCTGCTCCAATCTCAGAAGCATCAACCTCAACCTGAAACGGGAGCGAAACATCTGGCTGGCACAACACAGGGGCAGAAGAAAAACGACGCTTCAACTCCTGAAAAGCCTCTACAGCTGCAGAAGACCAATTGACCACATCAGCACCCTTCTTGGTCAAATCAGTCAACGGTTTAGCAACAGTAGAAAAATTAGCGATGAAGCGCCGATAAAAATTAGCAAAGCCCAGGAACTTTTGCAAGCTCTTCACAGATGTCGGCTGAGTCCAATCGTAAATGGCCTGGACTTTAACAGGGTCCATCTCGATAGTAGAAGGGGAAAAGATGAACCCCAAAAATGAAACCTTCTGAACTCCAAAGAGACACTTTGACCCCTTCACAAACAAGGAATTCGCACGAAGGACCTGGAACACCATTCTGACCTGCTTCACATGAGACTCCCAATCATCCGAAAAGACCAAAATATCATCCAAATACACAATCAGGAATTTATCCAGGTACTCTCTGAAGATGTCATGCATAAAGGACTGAAATACTGATGGAGCATTGGAAAGCCCGAATGGCATAACCAGGTACTCAAAATGGCCCTCGGGAGTATTAAATGCTGGTTTCCATTCATCGCCTTGTTTAATACGCACAAGGTTATACGCCCCTCGAAGATCTATCTTGGTGAACCAACTAGCCCCTTTAATACGAGCAAACAAATCAGACAGCAACGGCAAAGGATACTGAAATTTGACTGTAATTTTATTAAGAAGGCGGTAATCAATACAAGGTCTCAAAGAACCATCCTTCTTGGCCACAAAAAAGAACCCTGCTCCTAACGGCGATGACGAGGGGCGAATATGGCCTTTCTCCAAGGATTCCTTTATATAACTCCACATAGCGGCATGTTCTGGTACAGATAAATTGAACAATCGGCCCTTAGGAAACTTACTACCAGGAATCAAATTAATTGCACAATCGCAATCCCTATGAGGTGGTAGGGCACTGGCTTTGGGCTCATCAAATACATCCCGATAATCCGACAAAAACTCTGGAACTTCAGAAGGAGTGGAAGACGAAATAGACAAAAATGGAACATCACCATGTACCCCCTGGCAACCCCAGCTGGACACAGACATAGATTTCCAGTCCAATACTGGATTATGAACCTGTAGCCATGGCAACCCCAAAATGACCACATCATGCAGATTATGCAACACCAGAAAGCGGATATCCTCCTGATGTGCAGGAGCCATGCACATGGTCAATTGGGTCCAGTACTGAGGCTTATTCTTGGCCAAAGGCGTAGCATCAATTCCTCTCAATGGAATAGGATACTGCAAGGGCTCCAAGAAAAAACCACAGCGCCTAGCATACTCCAAGTCCATCAAATTCAGGGCAGCGCCGGAATCCACAAATGCCATAACAGAATAGGATGACAAAGAGCAAATCAGAGTAACGGACAATAGAAATTTAGACTGTACCGTACCAATGGTGGCAGACCTAGCGAACCGCTTAGTGCGCTTAGGACAATCGGAGATAGCATGAGTGGAATCACCACAGTAAAAACATAGCCCATTCCGACGTCTGTGTTCTTGCCGTTCAGCTCTGATCAAAGTCCTATCATATTGCATAGGCTCAGGCCCATGCTCAGATAGTACCGCCAAATGGTGCACAGCTTTACGCTCACGCAAGCGTTGATCGATCTGAATGGCCAAAGACATAGACTCATTCAGACCAGCAGGCATGGGAAATCCCACCATGACATCCTTAAGGGCTTCAGAGAGACCCTTTCTGAAGATTGCTGCCAGGGCACATTCATTCCACTGAGTGAGCACAGACCACTTTCTAAACTTCTGACAATATATCTCCGCTTCATCCCGACCCTGACACAGAGCCAGCAAGATTTTCTCTGCCTGATCCACTGAATTAGGTTCGTCATAAAGCAATCCAAGCGCCAGAAAAAACGCATCAACATCACGCAATGCCGGATCTCCTGGCGCAAGGGAAAATGCCCAGTCTTGAGAGTCACCACGTAACAAAGAAATAATGATCTTTACTTGTTGAACAGGGTCACCAGAGGAGCGAGGTTTCAAGGCAAGAAACAATTTACAATTATTTTTGAAATTCAAGAACTTAGATCTATCACCAAAAAACAAATCAGGAATTGGAATCCTAGGCTCTGACATTGGATTCTGAACCACAAAATCTTGAATGTTTTGTACCCTTGTAGTGAGATTATCCATCCAAGAGGACAGACCTTGAATGTCCATGTTTACACCTGTGTCCTGAACCACCCAGAGGTAAAGGGGAAAAGAGAGACAAAACACACTGCAAAAAAAAAAAAAATGGTCTCAGAACTTCTCTTATCCCTCTATTGAGATGCATTAGTACTTTGGGCCACCTGTACTGTTATGACCTGGTGGTCAGGACAATAATGGACCTGGTGGTTAAGAGCACACGGAATGACCTGATAGTTACTGATAATAAAGGACGAGCTCTGGAACGTGGGAACTCTGCTGACCGCAATCCCTAATCCTATTAAACACACTAGAAATAGCCGTGGATTGCTCCTAACGCTCCCTATGCAACTCGGCACAGCCTAAGGAACTAGCTAGCCCTGAAGATAGAAAAATAAAGCCTACCTTGCCTCAGAGAAATTCCCCAAAGGAAAAGGCAGCCCCCCACATATAATGACTGTGAGTAAAGATGAAAATACAAACACAGAGATGAAATAGATTTATCAAAGTGAGGCCTGACTTACTGAACAGACCGAGGATAGGAAAGGTTACTTTGCGGTCAGCACAAAAACCTACAAAAAGACCACGCAGAGGGCGCAAAAAGACCCTCCGCACCGACTCACGGTGCGGAGGCGCTCCCTCTGCGTCCCAGAGCTTCCAGCAAGCAAGACAACAATAAAAATAGCAAGCTGGACAGAAAAATAGCAAACCAAAGAAATACTAGCAGGAACTGAGCTTCTGCTGGGAAGACGGGTCACAAGAACGATCCAGGAGTGAACTAGACCATTACTGGAACATTGACAGGTGGCATGAAGCAAAGATCTAAGTGGAGTTAAATAGAGCAGCCAGCTAACGAATTAACCTCGTCACCTGTGGAAGGAAACTCAGAAACACCCACCAGAGGAAGTCCATGGACAGAACCAGCCGAAGTACCATTCATGACCACAGGAGGGAGCCCGACAACAGAATTCACAACAGGAGGGGGAGCGGGGGATATCTAATTATACTTACCTGCTCCGTCGCGGTCCCTGCAGTCCCTGCTTCTTCCAGCGCTGCATCTTCTTCCTGTATTGAGCGGTCACATGGTACCGCTCATTACAGTTATGAATATGCGGCTCCACCTCCCATAGAGGTGGAGCCGCATATTCATGACTGAAAATGAGCGGTAACTGTGACCGCTCAATACAGGAAGAAGATGCAGCGCCGAGAGAAGCAGGGACCACGCCAGGAGCAGGTGAGTATACGGGGAGGGGAGCGCTGCGCGATATTTACCTGCTCCTTGCTCCAGTGCGTCTCTGTCTCCAGCGTCCTCTGGCAGTGATGCTCAGGTTAGAGGGCGCGGTGACGTGGTCAGTGCGCGCCCTCTGCTGAGCTTCAGTGCTGGAGACGTAGCCGCACGAGGAGCAGGTAAATATTGAAAGCGCCGGCATCCGGAGCAAGAGAGGTGAGTATGTGATTTTTTTTATTGCAGCAGCAGCATTATATATTGGACAGCTTTATATGGAGCATCTGTGGGGCAATAATCAACGATGCAGAGCATTATATATGGCACAGCTTTCTATGGAGCATCTATGGGGCCATAATGAACAGTGCAGAGCATTATATATGGGGCACAGCTTAATGTGGAGCATCTATGGGGCCATAATGAACGTGCAGAGCATTCTATATGGGGCACAGCTTTATGTGGCGCATCTATGGGGCCATAATGAACGGTGCAGAGCATTCCATATGGCACAGCTTTATGTGGAGCATCTATGGGGCCATAATGAACGGTGCAGAGCATTCTATATGGCACAGTTTTATATGGAGCATCTATGGGGCAATAATGAACGGTGCAGAGCATTCTATATGGCACAGCTTCATTATGGCCCCATAGATGCTCCATATAAATGGTGCAGAGCATTCTATATGGCACAGTTTTATATGGCGCATCTATGGGGCCATAATAAACGGTGCAGAGCATTCTATATGGCACAGCTTTCTATGGAACATCTATGGGGCCATAATGAACGGTGCAGAGCATTATATGTGGCACAGCTTTATATGGAGCATCTATGGGGCAATAATGAATGGTTTGGAGCATCTATTTTTATTTTTGAAATTCACCGGTAGCTGCTGCATTTCCTACCCTAGGCTTATACTCGAGTCAATAAGTTTTCCCAGTTTTATGTGGCAAAATTAGGGGGGTCGGCTTATACTTGGGTCAGCTTATACTCGAGTATATATGGTAGTTAAATGTGCCGCTGTCAAACTCTGACAATGGCATTTAAATCGCACTTCTGGCAATCACGCCAGAAATATGCACACCGGTGACCCCCATCACGTGGTCGTGGGTTAACGGTGTGATGGCATGACAACCTGAGGTCTCCTGGAGACCTCTATGGTTGTCATTGCTGGCTTGTTGTGAACAGTGCTCATAGCAAGTGAGTAAATCTGCTATATAGAGGCGATCTGAACATCGCCTCTATGTAGCAGAGCCTATCGGGTTGTGGCAGCTTCTAGTCTCCTATGGAGACTATTAAAGCATGCCAATGGTAAAAAAAAAATATGTTTTTAAAAATATTTAAAAAATAAAAAAAATATAAAAGTTCAAATCGCCCACCTTTTGCCCCATTCAAAATAAAACAATAAAAATAAAACCAAACATACACATATTTGGTATCACCGTTTTCAGAATTTATCAATAAAAAAAAGGATTAACCTGATCGCTAAAAGGCATAGCGAGAAAAAAAATTAAAACGCCAGAATTATGTTTTTTTGATCACCGTGCCATTGCATTAAAATGATTGTATCTGCACTAAAATAGTGTAATTAAAAACGTCAGCTTGGCACGCAAAAATAAGCCTTTACCCAACCCAAGATCAAGAAAAATGGAGACCCTACGGGTATCGGAAAATAGCGCAATATTTTTTTTATTAACAAAGTTTGGAACTTTTTTTCACCACTTAGATAAAAAAGAACCTAGACATGTTTGGTGTCTATAATCTCGTAATGACCTGGAAAATCATAATGGCAGGTCGGTTTTAGCATTTAGTGAACCTAGTAAAAAAGCTAAACAAAAAATAAAGTGTGGAATATTGTAAAACCAATGATGTCAATCAAAAATGCAACTCATCCCACAAAAAGCAAGTCCTCGCATGGCCATATTGACAGAAAAGTAAAAAAGTTATGGCTCTGGACAGAAGGGTAGCAAAAAACGAAAATGCAAAGCCGAAAAAGGCTCCGGAGCTTAAAGGGACTATGTCACCTGAATTTGGAGGGAACAATTTTCAGCCATAGAGGCGGGGTTTTCGGGTGTTTGATTCACCCTTTCCTTACCCGCTTGAGCAGGCATGTACTACGGAGGAGAGAGAATGAACTTCAATCCAATATTGCAGCCAGCATGCAGCCAGCGGGTAAGGAAAGGGTGAATCAAACACCCAAAAACCCTGCCCCTATGGCTGAAGATTGTTCCCTCCAAATTCAGGTGACAGAGTCCCTTTAAGGGGTTAATGTGTGTTAGGTCTGCAGACAGCTTTATATCACCTCTACAAAATGACATTGTGGGATACGGCAGCCTGTATCACGTTTAGCAGCATAATGGTTTTTTTTTACTGTGCATGAGCTATGCATACTGTGTAATTTCACCTCCACTGAATACCAAGGTGAGATATGGTATGGTGAATCACGATATCAAGTGCCCGCCAAAAAATATTTCTTCATGCTCAACTGTCCACTCTTCCTTGACTAATATCCTGCTCTGCAACGTATGAGAACTATAAGGCTGGGTTCACACTAGAGAGAAATACGGACGAGGGAGAGGCACAAAAACAACTCATTGCACATGGACTGTGTATCCACCAGACTTCTGCACAACACAACTGATGGTCCCAATCCCATTTATAAGGCCGGAGTCACGCTACAGCAAGATATGGCCGAATCTCGCAGGTTAAAAACAAGCTCTGGCATCGGCACTCCGGAGCCGAGCGTGTGGCTCCATGTATTGCTATGCGGCCGCACGCTCCGCTCTGGAGTGCTGATGCCAGAGCTTGGTTTTACCCTGCGAGACTCGGCCGTATCTCGCTGTGTGTGATCCCGGCCTAAGGCATGAAATCCCACTTATTAAACCTGACAGGGCACACCTGTGAAGTGAAAACAATTCCCGGTGACTACTTCTTGAAGCTCATCAAGAGAATGCCAAGAGTGTGCAAAGCAGTCATCAAAGCAAAAGGTGGCTACTTTGAAGAACCTAGAATATAAGACATAATCTCAGTTGTTTCACACTTTTTTGTTTAAGGGAAGGTGCCACCAGTTTTCTTGTAGTTTGTTTTTTTGTGAAATTAAGCTTAAAATAGTAAATAAAATGTATTAATGCAATGTTTGCACTGTTTGCAAACATTTCTATATGAAAAATATTATATACAGTGGGGCAAAAAAGTATTTAGTCAGTCAGCAATAGTGCAAGTTCCACCACTTAAAGGGACACTGTCACCTGAATTTGGAGGGAACAATCTTCAGCCATGGAGGCGGGGTTTTTGGGTTTTTGATTCACCCTTTCCTTACCCGCTGGCTGCATGCTGGTTTCAATATTGGATTGAAGTTCATTATCTGTCCTCCGTAGTACATGCCTGCACAAGACAATCTTGCCTTGCGCAGGCGTGTACTATGGAGGACAGAGAATGAACTTCAATCCAATATTGCAGCCAGCATGCAGCTAGCGGGTAAGGAAAGGGTGAATCAAAAACCCAAAAACCCCGCCTCCATGGCTGAAGATTGTTCCCTCCAAATTCAGGTGACAGTGTCCCTTTAAAAAGATGAGAGGCATCTGTAATTTACATCATAGGTAGACCTCAACTATGGGAGACAAACTGAGAAAAAAAAATCCAGAAAATTACATTGTCTGTTTTTTTAACATTTTATTTGCATATTATGGTGGAAAATAAGTATTTGGTCAGAAACAAAATTTCATCTCAATACTTTGTAATATATTCTTTGTTGGCAATGACAGAGGTCAAACGTTTTCTGTAAGTCTTCACAAGGTTGCCACACACTGTTGTTGGTATGTTGGCCCATTCCTCCATGCAGATCTCCTCTAGAGTAGTGATGTTTTTGGCTTTTCGCTTGGCAACACGGACTTTCAACTCCCTCCAAAGGTTTTCTATAGGGTTGAGATCTGGAGACTGGCTAGGCCACTCCAGGACCTTAAAATGCTTCTTACGAAGCCACTCCTTCGTTGCCCTGGCGGTGTGCTTTGGATCATTGTCATGTTGAAAGACCCAGCCACGTTTCATCTTCAATGCCCTTGCTGATGGAAGGAGGTTTGCACTCAAAATCTCACGATACATGGCCCCATTCATTCTTTCATGTACCCGGATCAGTCGTCCTGGCCCCTTTGCAGAGAAACAGCCCCAAAGCATGATGTTTCCACCACCATGCTTTACAGTAGGTATGGTGTTTGATGGATGCAACTCAGTATTCTTTTTCCTCCAAACACGACAAGTTGTGTTTCTACCAAACAGTTCCAGTTTGGTTTCATCAGACCATAGGACATTCTCCCAAAACTCCTCTGGATCATCCAAATGCTCTCTAGCAAACTTCAGACGGGCCCGGACATGTACTGGCTTAAGCAGTGGGACACGTCTGGCACTGCAGAATCTGAGTCCATGGTGGCGTAGTGTGTTACTTATGGTAGGCCTTGTTACATTGGTCCCAGCTCTCTGCAGTTCATTCACTAGGTCCCCCCGCGTGGTTCTGGGATTTTTGCTCACCGTTCTTGTGATCATTCTGACCCCACGGGGTGGGATTTTGCTTGGAGCCCCAGATCGAGGGAGATTATCAGTGGTCTTGTATGTCTTCCATTTTCTAATTATTGCTCCCACTGTTGATTTCTTCACTCCAAGCTGGTTGGCTATTGCAGATTCAGTCTTCCCAGCCTGGTGCAGGGCTACAATTTTGTTTCTGGTGTCCCTTGACAGCTCTTTGGTCTTCACCATAGTGGAGTTTGGAGTCAGACTGTTTGAGGGTGTGCACAGGTGTCTTTTTATACTGATAACAAGTTTAAACAGGCGCCATTACTACAGGTAATGAGTGGAGGAAAGAGGAGACTCTTAAAGAAGAAGTTACAGGTCTGCGAGAGCCAGAAATCTTGATTGTTTGTTTCTGACCAAATACTTATTTTCCACCATAATATGCAAATAAAATGTTAAAAAAACAGACAATGCGATTTTCTGGATTTTTTTTTCTCAGTTTGTCTCCCATAGTTGAGGTCTACCTATGATGTAAATTACAGACGCCTCTCATCTTTTTAAGTGGTGGAACTTGCACTATTGCTGACTGACTAAATACTTTTTTGCCCCACTGTATTTTCTTACAAATATATATATTTACCACTAGGGGGAGCATTTTCCGTTTTAGACCTCAAGCAGCTATAGTAAGACTTACCAGCTTTACTGTTAGCTGGAAAATTGGGGCAGTAACTGCTGACATCACCATTTTCCTCCCCTTTTGGGTGGTCTAATAACCCTGGGGCAGAATGGAGAGCAGCATTACAGGGCAGCACCATTTTGTGTGTGACTGCCCTGTGACCTGCTATCACCAGCAGTTACTGCATCAGAAGCACATCTTGTTTACAGAGGAGCAGAAGATGGTGGACTCAGCAACATCATGGACCTGAGGAAGAGTGAAGATGTGGTGTGTATGGAGCAGCATTGTCTGAGCAGAGCTGTCTGTGACTCATCCATCAGTAAGATAATAAGGAGATTCAGGTCTGAAGTGAAAAGCCAGGCATTGTGGAGGGAGGGTACAGGAGGTAAAAACTGGTACAGGAGGAGAGAAGACCCTGCCCGTGAGGGCTCATAATCTACAAGGGATGGGTGAGGATTAGTATTGAGCGATACCTTCCGATATCCAGAAGTATCGATATCGGATTGGATCGGCCGATATTCAAAAAAATATTGCCGATACCGATAACCGATACCAGTGCAAGTCAATGGGACAAAAATATCGGAATTAAAATAAACCCTTTCTTTCCTTGTGGGTTAATTCTACACAAAGGAAAACAACTAAGAATAATGTAGGATGTATTGGGGGAGGTGGAGGAGACATTAAAGGCATAGAGGATTAGGCCAATCAAATGGATAGCAGGAATTTTTTTTTAAGATGTTCGGAGGTACAAAGATATTGACTATGTTAAGATTTTTTATATTTTGTCAGATAATGTGTGCAAAACTGTAAAGCGCTGCGGAATATGTTAGCGCTATATAAAAATAAAGATTATTATTATTATTATTATATTTATGTTTCACTACTTCCATGTTCTTCACCTTCTTTTTTACTTCTCCCACACTTTCTTCTTCATCATCCTCAGCAGCAGCATCATTTTCATCAACTTCTCCTTCACCTTATTCATCTTCTTCTTCTTCTTCACCTTCTTCCTATTAATTTTTTTTTTACATTATTCATATTTTTTTTATTCAACTCTTATTCTTCTTCATATTCTACTTCATCTTCTTCATATTCTTCTTCTTCATCATGTTCTTATTTGTGACAGGCCTTCCTGTAGTTGTTATCTAGAAACGTTTGAAGATTACACCTTCCATTCTGCCTGTCACAAAAGATTTACAACCGGATTTCTCCGCGTTCAGTTTGGCCTGCAGCAGCAGGTTTTTTCCAGGGGCACCATGAGGAGGAACGGACTCACCCCCATACACTGCTTAGTCTTCTTCTGATTATAATTTAGATAATATCTTTTGCTCTGATTTTTAGTCTTATGCTTAATGTTCTTCTGCTTTTTGTTCTGCAGCTTCTTGTTCTTCTGCTTCTCAGTCTTCAGGGTCATCGTCTCCAGGGTCGTCGTCTCCGGGGTCATCATCTTCTTTGGGGTGGTCTTCAGGGTCGTCGTCTCAGGGGTCGTCATCTCTGGGGTCATCGTCATCTTCGGGGTGGTCTTCAGGGTCGTCGTCTTTAGGGTCTTGAACTTGGAAATGTGGCAGAAGGTACAAGAAGGCTGAGGAACTGCCGAGAACCAGCTGACGGTACTGGAACCCAGATAGCTACCCGAAGGTACAAGAGCCAATGGAACTACCGAGGACCAGCTGACGTTACTGGAACCCGGTTACTAAGCAGGAGGTACCCGTGTCAGAAAGCACTACCAAGGACCACCAGACGTTGGTGGAACTCGGATACCCAGAAGGAGGCACCTAAGCCAAAGGCTCTGCCTGGAACCAGCTGACGGTACTGGAACCAGGATGGGGAGCAGAAGGTACGAGAGCAAAAGACACTGCTGAGAACCAGCTGATGGTACTGGAACCCGGATGGGTAGCCGAACATACAAGAGCCAATGGAACTACTGAGGACCAGCTGATGTTACTGGAACCTGGTTACAAAGCAGGAGATACCCGAGCCAGAAAGCACTACCAAGGACCACCAGACGTTGGTGGAACTCGGATACCCAGAAGGAGGCACCTAAGCCAAAGGCTCTGCCTGGAACCAGCTGACGGTACTGGAATAAGGGGGACCTATTCAAGCTTGTCTTCCTAAGAACCAGCTAATGGGCAGACAGCACTTCCGAGCACCAACTGGCAGTGTTGAAGCCCAGGGATTACAGGAGAAACAAAGTGGCGAACTTGCCGCACACACAGCAGGGGAGCAGCTGGCATTACAGAACCCCAATAACAGAGGAGCAACTGTTGACTGTGCAGACAGCACTTCTGAGCACCACCTGGTGGTGTTGAAGCCCAGGGATTACAGGAGAAACAGAATGGAGAACTTGCCGCACACACAGCAGGGGAGCAGCTGGCGTTACTGAACGCCAATAACAGAGGAGCAACTGTTGACTGTGCAGACAGCACTTCCGGGCAGCAACTGGAGGTGTTGAAGCCCAGGGTCAATGTAAGTAACTGAGTGGAGAACTTGCTGCACACACAGCAGGGGAGCAGCTGGCGTTACTGAATCCCAATAACAGAGGAGCAACTGTTGACTGTGCAGACAGCACATCCAGACAGCAACTGGCAGTGTTGATGCCCGGGGTCAATGCTAGAAGCATAGTGTAGGCCGAGGCCTAATTTTAGCAAGTTTAATATCTGATGTAATGTGAATGTGGAGGGAGCAGGAGACATTGCCGCACACAAAGCAGGGGAGCAGCTGGCGTTACTGAACCCCAATAACAGAGGAGCAACTGTTGACTGTGCAGACAGCACTTCCGAGAACCAACTGGCGGTGGTGAAGCCCAGGGATTACAGGAGAAACAGAGTGGCGAACTTGCTGCACACACAGCAGGGGAGCAGCTGGCGTTACTGAACCCCAATAACGGAGGAACAACTGTTGACTGGGCAGACAGCACTTCCGAGCACCAACTGGCGGTGTTGAAGCCCAGGGATTACAGGAGAAACAGAGTGGCGAACTTGCCGCACACACAGCAGGGGAGCAGCTGGCGTTACAGAACCCCAATAAGAGAGGAGCAACTGTTGACTGACCACACAGCACTTCTGAGCAACAACTGGCGGTGTTGAAGCCTGGAGTCAATGCTAGAAGCATAGTGTAGGCCGAGGCCTAATTGGAGAATGTTTAATATCTGATGTAATGTGAATGTGGAGGGAGCAGGAGACATTGCCGCACACACAACAGGAGAGCAGCTGGCGTTACTGAACCCCAATAACAGAGGAGCAACTGTTGACTGTGCAGACAGCACTTCCGAGCACCAACTGGCGGTGGTGAAACCCAGGCATTACAGGAGAAACAGAGTAGACAATTGCCACACACACAGCAGGGGAGCAGGTGGCATTACTGAACCCCAATAACAGAGGAGCAACTGTTAACTGTACAATCAGCACTTCTGAGCACCAACTGGCGGTGTTGAAGCCCAGGGACTACAGGAGAAACAGAGTGAAGAACTTGCCACACACACAGCAGGGGAGCAGCTGGCGTTACTGAACCCCAATAACAGAGGAGCAACTGTTGACTGTGCAGACAGCACTTCCGAGCACCAACTGGCGGTGGTGAAACCCAGGCATTACAGGAGAAACAGAGTAGACAATTGCCACACACACAGCAGGGGAGCAGGTGGCATAACTGAACCCCAATAACAGAGGAGCAACTGTTAACTGTACAATCAGCACTTCTGAGCACCAACTGGCGGTGTTGAAGCCCAGGGATTACAGGAGAAACAGAGTGGAGAACTTGCCACACACACAGCAGGGCAGCAGCTGGTGTTATTGAACCCCAATAACAGAGGAGCAACTGTTGACAGTGCAGACAGCACTTCCGAGCACCAACTGGCGGTGTTGAAGCCCAGAATCAATGCTAGAACCATAGTGTAGGACGAGGCCTATTTGGAGCATGTTTAATATCTGATGTAATGTGAATGTGGAGGGAGCAGGAGAAATTGCCGCACACACAGCAGGAGAGCAGCTGGCACTACTGAACCCCAATAATAGAGGAGCAACTGTTGACTGTGCAGACAGCACTTCTGGGCAGCAACTGTCCGTGTTGAAAACCAGGGATTACAGGAGAAACAGAGTGGAGAACTTGCCGCACACACAGCAGGGGAGCAGCTGGCATTACTGAACCCCAATAGCAGAGGAGCAACTGTTGACTGGGCAGACAGCACTTCCGAGCACCAACAGGCGGTGTTGAAGCCCAGGGATTACAGGAGAAACAGAGTGGCAAACTTGCCGCACGCACAGCAGGGGAGCAGCTGGCGTTACTGAACCCCAATAACAGAGGAGCAACTGTTGACTGTGCAGACAGCACTTCCGGTCACCAACTGGCAGTATGGAAGCCCAAGGATTACAGGAGAAACAGAATGAAGAACTTGCCGCACACACAGCAGGGGAGCAGCTGGCATTACTGAACCCCAATAAGAGAGGAGCAACTGTTGACTGTGCAGACAGCAGTTCTGAGCACCAACTGACGGTGTTGAAGCCCAAGGATTACCGTAGAAACAGAGTGGCGAACTTGCCGCACACACAGCAGGGGAGCAGCTGGCGTTTTCTGAATCCCAATAACAGAGGAGCAACTGTTGACTGTGCAGACAGCACTTCTGGACAGCAACTGTCCGTGTTGAAGCCCAGGGATTACAGGAGAAACAGAGTGGAGAACTTGCCACACACACAGCAGGGGAGCAGCTGGCGTTACTGAACCCCAATAACAGAGGAGCAACTGTTGACTGTGCAGACAGCACTTCCGATCACCAACTGGCGGTGTTGAATCCCAGGGATTACAGGAGAAACAGATTGGAGAACTTGCCACACACACAGAAGGGAGCAGCTGGCGTTACTGAACCCCAATAAAAGAGGAGCAACTGTTGACTGTGCAGACAGCACTTCTGAGCACCAACTGGCGGTGTTGAAGCCCAGGGATTACAGGAGAAACAGAGTGGAGAACTTGCCGCACACACAGCAGGGGAGCAGCTGGCGTTACTGAACCCCAATAACAGAGGAGCAACTGTTGACTGTGCAGACAGCAGTTCTGAGCACCAACTGACGGTGTTGAAGCCCAAGGATTACTGTAGAGACAGAGTGGCGAACTTGCCGCACACACAGCAGGGGAGCAGCTGGCGTTACTGAATCCCAATAACAGAGGAGCAACTGTTGACTGTGCAGACAGCACTTCTGGACAGCAACTGTCCGTGTTGAAGCCCAGGGATTACAGGAGAAACAGAGTGAAGAACTTGCCACACACACAGCAGGGGAGCAGCTGGCGTTACTGAACCCCAATAGCAGAGGAGCAACTGTTGACTGTGCAGACAGCACTTCCGATCACCAACTGGCGGTGTTGAAGCCCAGGGATTACAGGAAAAACAGATTGGAGAACTTGCCACACACAAAGAAGGGAGCAGCTGGCGTTACTGAACCCCAATAACAGAGGAGCAACTGTTGACTGTGCAGACAGCACTTCTGAGCACCAAATGGCGGTGTTGAAGCCCAGGGATACCAGGAGAAACAGAGTGGAGAACTTGCCGCACACACAGCAGGGGAGCAGCTGGCGTTACTGAACCCCAATAACAGAGGAGCAACTGTTGACTATGCAGACAGCACTTCCGAGCACCAACTGGCGGTGTGGAAGCCCAGAGATTACAGGAGAAACAAAATGGAGAACTTGCTGCACATACCGCAGGGGAGCAGCTGGCGTTACTGAACCCCAATAACAGAGGAGCAACTGTTGACTGTGCAAACAGCACTTCTGAGCACCAACTGGCGGTGTTGAAGCCCAAGGATTACCATAGAAACAGTGGCGAACTTGCCGCACACACAGCAGGGGAGCAGCTGGTGTTACTGAACCCCAATAACAGAGGAGCAACTGTTGACTGTGCAGACAGCACTTCCGATCACCAACTGGCGGTGTTGAAGCCCAGGGATTACAGGAGAAACAGAGTGGCAAACTTGCCGCACACACAGCAGGGGAGCAGCTGGCGTTACTGAACCCCAATAACAGAGGAGCAACTGTTGACTGTGCAGACAGCACTTCCGAGCACCAACTGGCGGTGTGGAAGCCCAGGGATTACAGGAGAAACAGAGTGGCAAACTTGCCGCACACACAGCAGGGGAGCAGCTGGCGTTACTGAACCGCAATAACAGAGGAGCAACTGTTGACTGTGCAGACAGCACTTCCGAGCACCAACTGGCGGTGTGGAAGCCCAGGGATTACAGGAGAAACAGAGTGGAGAACTTACCGCATACACAGCAGGGGAGCAGCTGGCGTTACTGAACCCCAATAACAGAGGAGCAACTATTGACTGTGCAGACAGCAGTTCTGAGCACCAACTGGCGGTGTTGAAGCCTAGAATTACTGTAGAAACAGAGTGGAGAACTTGCCGCACATACAGCAGGGGAGCAGCTGGCATTACTGAACCCCAATAACAGAGGAGCAACTGTTGACTGTGCAGACAGCACTTCCGATAACCAACTGGCGGTGTTGAATCCCAGGGATTACAAGAGAAACAGAGTGGCGAACTTACTGCACACACAGCAGGAGAGCAGCTGGCATTACTGAACCCCAATAACACAGGAGCAACTGTTGACTGTGCAGACAGCACTTCTGGACAGCAACTCTCCGTGTTGAAGCCCAGGGATTACAGGAGAAACAAAATGGAGAACTTGCCGCACACACAGCAGGGGAGCAGCTGGCGTTACTGAACCCCAATAACAGAGGAACAACTGTTGACTGTGCAGACAGCATTTCTGAGCACCAACTGGTGGTGTTGAAGCCCAAGGATTACCGTAGAAACAGTGGCGAACTTGCCGCACACACAGCAGGGGAGGAGCTGGTGTTACTGAACCCCAATAACAGAGGAGCAACTGTTGACTGTGCAGACTGCACTTCCGATCACCAACTGGCGGTGTTGAAGCCCAGGGTTACAGGAGAAACAGAGTGGAGAAATTGCCGCACACACAGCAGGGGAGCAGCTGGCATTACTGAACCCCAAAAAAAGAGGAGCAACTGTTGACTGGGCAGACAGCACTTCCGAGCACAAACTGGCGGTGTTGTAGCCCAGGGATTACAGGAGAAACAGAGTGGCAAACTTGCCGCACACACAGCAGGGGAGCAGCTGGCGTTACTGAACCCCAATAACAGAGGAGCAACTGTTGACTGTGCAGACAGCACTTCCGAGCACCAACTAGCGGTGTGGAAGCCCAGGGATTACAGGAGAAACAGAGTGGAGAACTTGCCGCATACACAGCAGGGAAGCAGCTGGCGTTACTGAACCCCAATAACAGAGGAGCAACTGTTGACTGTGCAGATAGCAGTTCTGAGCACCAACTGGCGGTGTTGAAGCCCAAGGATTACTGTAGAAACAGAGTGGAGAACTTGCCGCACACACAGCAGGGGAGCAGCTGGCTTTACTGAACCCCAATAACAGAGGAGCAACTGTTGACTGTGCAGACAGCACTTCCGATCACCAACTGGTGGTGTTGAAGCCCAGGGATTACAGGAGAAACAGAGTGGCGAACATACTGCACACACAGCAGGAGAGCAGCTGGCATTACTGAAACCCAGTAACAGAGGAGCAACTGTTAACTGTGCAGACAGCACTTCTGGACAGCAACTGTCCATGTTGAAGCCCAGGGATTACAGGAGAAACAGAGTGGAGAACTTGCCACACACACAGCAGGGGAGCAGCTGGCGTTACTGAACCCCAATAACAGAGGAGCAACTGTTGACTGTGCAGACAGCACTTCCGATCACCAACTGGCGGTGTTGAATTTCAGGGATTACAGGAGAAACAGAGTGGCAAACTTACTGCACACACAGCAGGGGAGCAGCTGGCGTTACTGAACCCCAATAACAGAGGAGCAACTGTTGACTGTGCAGACAGCACTTCCGATCACCAACTGGTGGTGTTGAAGCCCAGGGATTACAGGAGAAACAGAGTGGAGAACTTGCCGCACACACAGCAGGGGAGCAGCTGGCGTTACTGAACCCCAATGACAGAGGAGCAACTGTTGACTGTGCAGACAGCACTTCCGAGCACCAAATGGCGGTGTCGAAGCCCAGGGATTACAGGAGAAACAAAATGGAGAACTTGCCGCACACACAGCAGGGGAGCAGCTGGCGTTACTGAACCACAATAACAGAGGAGCAACTGTTGACTGTGCAGACAGCACTTCTGAGCACCAACTGGTGGTGTTGAAGCCCAAGGATTACCGTAGAAACAGTGGCAAACTTGTCGCACACACAGCAGGGGAGCAGCTGGTGTTACTGAACCCCAATAACAGAGGAGCAACTGTTGACTGTGCAGACAGCACTTCCGATCACCAACTGGCGGTGTTGAAGCCCAGGGATTACAGGAGAAACAGAGTGGGGAACTTGCCGCACACACAGCAGGGGAGCAGCTGGCATTACTGAACCCCAAAAACAGAGGAGCAACTGTTGACTGGGCACACAGCACTTCCGAGCACCAACTGGCGGTGTTGTAGCCAAGGGATTACAGGAGAAACAGAGTGGCAATCTTGCCGTACACACAGCAGAGGAGCAGCTGGCATTACTGAACCCCAATAACAGAGGAGCAACTGTTGACTGTGCAGACAGCACTTCCAAGCACCAACTGGTGGTGTGGAAGCCCAGGGATTACAGGAGAAACAGAGTGGAGAATTTGCCGCACACAGCAGGGGAGCAGCTGGCATTACTGAACCCCAATAACAGAGGAACAACTGTTGACTGGGAAGATAGCACTTCCAAGCACCAACTGGCGGTGTTGAAGCCCAGGGATTACAGGAGAAACAGAGTGGCGAACTTGCCGCACACACAGCAGGGGAGCAGCTGGCGTTACTGAACCCCAATAGCAGAGGAGCAACTGTTGACTGTGCAGACAGCACTTCCGATCACCAACTGGCGGTGTTGAATTTCAGGGATTACAGGACAAACAGAGTGGCGAACTTACTGCACACACAGCAGGGGAGCAGCTGGCGTTACTGAACCCCAATAACAGAGGAGCAACTGTTGACTGTGCAGACAGCACTTCCGAGCACCAAATGGCGGTGTCGAAGCCCAGGGATTACAGGAGAAACAAAATGGAGAACTTGCCGCACACACAGCAGGGGAGCAGCTGGCGTTACTGAACCACAATAACAGACGAGCAACTGTTGACTGTGCAGACAGCACTTCTGAGCACCAACTGGCGGTGTTGAAGCCCAAGGATTACCGTAGAAACAGTGGCAAACTTGTCGCACACACAGCAGGGGAGCAGCTGGTGTTACTGAACCCCAATAACAGAGGAGCAACTGTTGACTGTGCAGACAGCACTTCCGATCACCAACTGGCGGTGTTGAAGCCCAGGGATTACAGGAGAAACAGAGTGGGGAACTTGCCGCACACACAGCAGGGGAGCAGCTGGCATTACTGAACCCCAAAAACAGAGGAGCAACTGTTGACTGGGCACACAGCACTTCCGAGCACCAACTGGCGGTGTTGTAGCCCAGGGATTACAGGAGAAACAGAGTGGCAATCTTGCCGTACACACAGCAGGGGAGCAGCTGGCATTACTGAACCCCAGTAACAGAGGAGCAACTGTTGACTGTGCAGACAGCACTTCCAAGCACCAACTGGTGGTGTGGAAGCCCAGGGATTACAGGAGAAACAGAGTGGAGAACTTGCCGCATACACAGCAGGGGAGCAGCTGGCGTTATTGAACCCCAATAACAGAGGAGCAACTGTTGACTGTGCAGACAGCATTTCCAAGCACCAACTGGTGGTGTTGAAGCCCAGGGATTACAGGAGAAACAGAGTGGAGAACTTGCCGCACACACAGCAGGGGAGCAGCTGGCGTTACTGAACCCCAATAACAGAGGAGCAACTGTTGACTGTGCAGACAGCACTTCCAAGCACCAACTGGTGGTGTTGAAGCCCAGGGATTACAGGAGAAACAGAGTGGAGAACTTGCCGCACACACAGCAGGGGAGCAGCTGGCGTTACTGAACCCCAATAACAGAGGAGCAACTGTTGACTGTGCAGACAGCACTTCCAAGCACCAACTGGTGGTGTTGAAGCCCAGGGATTACAGGAGAAACAGAGTGGCAAACTTGCCGCACACACAGCAGGGTAGCAGCTGGCGTTACTGAACCCCAATAGCAGAGGAGCAACTGTTGACTGTGCAGACAGCACTTCCGAGCACCAACTGGCGGTGTTGAAGCCCTGGGATTACGGGAGAAACAGAGTGGAGCAATTGCCGGATACACAGCAGGGAAGCAGCTGGCGTTACTGAACCCCACTAACCCAGGAGCGAGTGTTTTTCTCTGTGCTGACAGCTTTTCCGAGCACCAACTGGCGGTGTTGGAGCCCAGGGTCAATCAGGGTGTAGGCCGAGGCCTTTAGTGGAGCAAGTTTGAAATCTGGAGTAGTGTGAGTGTGAAGGTAGCAGGAGCAATTGCCGGATACACAGCAGGGGAGCTGCTGGCATTACTTAACCCCACTAACAAAGGAGCGAGTGTTTTTCTCTGTGCAGACAGCACTTCCAAGCACCAACTGGCGGTGTTGGAGCCCAGGGATTAAAGGAGAAACAAAGTGGAGCAACTGCCCGATACACAGCAGGGGAGCAGCTGACGTTACTGAACCCCACTAACACAGGAGCGAGTGTTTTTCTCTGTGCAGACAGCACTTCCGAGCACCAACTGGCGGTTTTGGAGCCCAAAGTCAATCAGGGTGTAGGCCGAGGCCTAATTGGAGCAAGTTTGAAATCTGGAGTAGTGTGAGTGTGGAGGTAGCAGGAGCATTTACCGGATACACAGCAGGGGAGCAGCTGACGTTACTGATCCCCACTAACACAGGAGCGAGTGTTTTTCTCTGTGCAGACAGCACTTCCGAGCACCAAGTGGCGGTGTTGGAGCCCAGGGATTACAGGAGAAACAGAGTGGAGCAATTTCCGGATACACAGCAGGGGAGCAGCCGGCTCTACTGAACCCCACTAACACAGGAGCGAGTGTTTTTCTCTGTGCAGACAGCACTTCCGAGCAGCAACTGGCGGTGTTGGAGCCCAGGGAATCCAGGTGAAACAGAGTGTAGGCTGAGGCCTACACTCGAGGCAGTTAAATATCTGTTGTAGTGTGAGCGTGGCTGCAAGTGTTGACTGTGCAGACGGCACTTCCGAGCAGCAACTGGTGGTGTTGGAGCCCAGGGATTACAGTTCAGGTGGTAGAAACATGAACACAATAGGAGACCTGGATACTGTTGACAACCAATTATTTAATCTGGAAGAGAAGTGGCAAATTCCTGCGACATCCAGGCCTTGTTCATTTTCAGAAAAGTAAGCCGGTCAACGTTATTGGAGGATAGTCGCATGCGACGGTCTGTTAGTACACCACCTACGGCACTAAAGACGCGTTCCGATAATACACTAGCAGCAGGGAAAGCCAGCACCTCCAATGCATACTGACTAAGCTTTGGCCATGTATCCAGCTTAGAGACCCAAAACTTGAATGGGGAAGAGCCACCTGGGAGTACACTGAGAGGGCAAGACATGTAGTCTGTCACCATCTGACGGAAACGTGGCCTCCTGCTGACTAGACTCGCCTGTGATGGTGTAGACATTTGTGGCAGGCACACAAAAGTTTGCCACAGTTGGGCCATACTGGTCTTGCCTTGTGCTGAGGCACTGCTTCTGCTCCCTCTTTGTGCAGAGCTTCCTCCACTGCCTCGATGCACTGAGCTGCTTTGTAAAGCACTAGCAGCACTTCTCTCGATTGGACTGGAGAAGATGGAGGCGTGATCTCTGCCTGCTCTGCATTACCCCACCCTCGCTCTACATACTGACTACTGGAGCATTGTGTAACTCCTTCCTCTGGACAGATGTCTTCCTCCTCCATTGACTCCTCCTCATCCTCCTCACAAAGTGTCCCCTGCCTAGGCCTTTGTGAGTAACCACGTTGCGCAGACTGTCCAGAAGCAGATGGCATTTGTGACTCCTCATCCTCCACCTCTTCCACAACCTCATCCCTTAGCGCTTGCAATGTTTTTTCAAGCAGGCAGATAAGGGGGATAGTCATGCTGACTAGTGCATCATCTGCACTCGCCATCCGCGTGGAATCATCGAAGGCACGCAAAACCTGGCAGATGTCCTTCATAGTGGCCCACTCAGTGGTTGTGAAGTCTGAACGGTGCGCAATGCGACTTCTTTGCGCCTGATGCAGCTGGTACTCCATTACTGCTGGCTGCTGCTCACACAACCACCCCAACATATGTAACGTTGAATTCCACCTGGTGGGTAGGTCACATATGATGCGATGTTCCGGAAGGCAGAATCGGCGATGCAGAGCTGCAATGCGCAATCTTGCCATGCTGGAACGCCGCAAGTGAGCACACTCTAGGCGGACCTCGTGCAGCAGTGCATCAAGATCCGGATAGTCACTCAAAATACTCTGCACGACTAAGTTGAGCACATGTGCCAGACATGGGATGTGAGTGAGGTTGCCTAGGCCCAGAGCTGCCACCAGATTTCGGTCATTGTCACACACTAACATGCCTGGCTGGAGATTTGTTTGCACAAACCACACGTCGCTCTCCTGCTTGATGGCATTCCAGAGCTCCTACGCTGTGTGGCTTCGATTCCCCAAAGAAATTAATTTCAATACGGCCTGTTGACATTTGGCCATGGCTGTGCTCATATCGGTCGTAACAGGTAAGCTGTTATGAAAGGCAATTCAGTACCACAATGGACATAGCGGTCAGAGCACATACAGTGATCTGACAATAACCCAAAATCATAGAACGAGCTCTGAGACGTGGGAACTCTGCAGACCGCAATCCCTAATCCTCTCCAAACAACACTAGAGGCAGCCGTGGATTGCGCCTAACTCTGCCTATGCAACTCGGCACAGCCTGAGAAACTAACTAGCCTGAAGATAGAAAATAAGCCTACCTTGCCTCAGAGAAGTACCCCAAAGGAAAAGGCAGCCCCCCACATATAATGACTGTGAGTTAAGATGAAAAGACAAACGTAGAGATGAAATAGATTCAGCAAAGTGAGGCCCGACTTTCTTAACAGAGCGAGGATAGAAAAGGCAACTTTGTGGTCTACACAAAACCCTAAAGAAAACCACGCAAAGGGAGCAAAAAGACCCTCCGTACCGAACTAACGGCACGGAGGTACACCCTTTGCGTCCCAGAGCTTCCAGCAACAAATTAGACAAGCTGGACAGAAAAAATAGCAAACAAATAGCAAACACAGGAATGATCCAGGGAAAAGCAAGTCCAACACTGGAACATTGACAGGAAGCCAGGATCAAAGCATTAGGTGGAGTTAAGTAGAGAAGCACCTAACGACCTCACCAGATCACCTGAGGAAGGAAACTCAGAAGCCGCAGTACCACTTCCCTCCACCAACAGAAGCTCACAGAGAGAATCAGCCGAAGTACCACTTGTGACCACAGGAGGGAGCTCTGCCACAGAATTCACAACAGTACCCCCCCCTTGAGGAGGGGTCACCGAACCCTCACCAGAGCCCCCAGGCCGACCAGGATGAGCCACATGAAAGGCACGAACAAGATCGGGAGCATGGACATCAGAAGCAAAAACCCAGGAATTATCTTCCTGAGCATAACCCTTCCATTTAACCAGATACTGGAGTTTCCGTCTAGAAACACGAGAATCCAAAATCTTCTTCACAATATACTCCAATTCCCCCTCCACCAAAACCGGGGCAGGAGGATCAACAGATGGAACCATAGGTGCCACGTATCTCCGCAACAATGACCTATGGAATACGTTATGTATGGAAAAAGAATCTGGAAGGGTCAGACGAAAAGACACAGGATTAAGAACCTCAGAAATCCTATACGGACCAATGAAACGAGGTTTAAACTTAAGTAACACCTAATTATATCCCAGTATAATGGCCATGAAGGGCAATATCAATACACCAAAAAAGAGTAACTTCAAAAAGAAGGCCCATAAAAATATAATTTTTATTAATAGACAATAGTTAAAACACAATACTATTGGTGAGGGGACACCTCAAACACAAAAACAAAAGGTGGGTAGTCCAGAGGCTCCAAAACAGTTCGTTACAACTAGTATGATACATATCCAGACAAGTGTCCTTATGCAATTAATCATGTACCTATTAATGATGACATATAGCTCATAGTGAGAGATAGACAGGCAAGTACAATACAGTATAGTTACCAGATAGGAGCGCTCCTGGAACCCCACCACACCCGACGCGCGTTTCGCTTGAAATGCTTCGTCTGGGGGTGGTTAGGTGCCAGCTGGTAAACGTATTTAACCCAATATTGACCAATAGGGAAGGTGCCACAATCAGGAAGTTAGTAGGCGTACACCTGTGAACGCATGCGCATAATACCTGAAAATTGAATAGCTAAGCTTAGAGGACACTGACACACAGGACCGCCACACCAGCGAGAAGTAAAATGCTGCAGCGGTGATACACTCAAAGCCGCATACACACGGCCGCGGCCAGTAAGTCCAGACCGGAAGTGACGTGGTAGACATCACGGAAGGTTTAAACTTAGGAGAGGAAACCTTCATAGGAATATGACGAGAAGATAACCAAACCAGATCCCCAACACGAAGTCGGGGACCCACACGGTGTCTGCGATTAGCGAAAAGTTGAGCCTTCTCCTGGGACAAGGTCAAATTGTCCACTACATGAGTCCAAATCTGCTGCAACCTGTCCACCACAGTATCCACACCAGGACAGTCCGAAGACTCAACCTGTCCTGAAGAGAAACGAGGATGGAACCCAGAATTGCAGAAAAATGGCGAAACCAAGGTAGCCAAGCTGGCCCGATTATTAAGGGCGAACTCAGCCAAAGGCAAAAAGGACACCCAGTCATCCTGATCGGCAGAAACAAAGCATCTCAGATATGTTTCCAAGGTCTGATTGGTTCGTTCGGTCTGGCCATTAGTCTGAGGATGGAAAGCCGAGGAAAAAGACAAGTCAATGCCCATCCTACCACAAAAGGCTCGCCAAAACCTCGAAACAAACTGGGAACCTCTGTCAGAAACGATATTCTCTGGAATGCCATGTAAACGAACCACATGCTGGAAGAACAATGGCACCAAATCAGAGGAGGAAGGCAATTTAGACAAGGGTACCAGATGGACCATCTTAGAAAAGCGATCACAGACCACCCAAATGACTGACATCTTTTGAGAAACGGGAAGATCAAAAATAAAATCCATAGAGATATGTGTCCAAGGCCTCTTCGGGACCGGCAAGGGCAAAAGCAACCCACTGGCACGAGAACAGCAGGGCTTAGCCCGAGCACAAATCCCACAGGACTGCACAAAAGCACGCACATCCCGCGACAGAGACGGCCACCAAAAGGATCTAGCCACTAACTCTCTGGTACCAAAGATTCCAGGATGACCAGCCAACACTGAACAATGAACCTCAGAGATAACTTTATTGGTCCACCTATCAGGGACAAACAGTCTCTCCGCTGGACAACGATCAGGTTTATTAGCCTGAAATTTTTGCAGCACCCGCCGCAAATCAGGGGAGATGGCAGACACAATTACTCCTTCCTTGAGGATACCCGCCGGCTCAGACAAACCCGGAGAGTCGGGCACAAAACTCCTAGACAGAGCATCCGCCTTCACATTTTTAGAGCCCGGAAGGTACGAAATCACAAAGTCAAAACGGGCAAAAAACAGCGACCAACGAGCCTGTCTAGGATTCAACCGCTTAGCAGACTCAAGATAAGTCAAGTTCTTATGATCAGTCAATACCACCACGCGATGCTTAGCTCCTTCAAGCCAATGACGCCATTCCTCGAATGCCCACTTCATGGCCAGCAACTCTCGGTTGCCCACATCATAATTTCGCTCAGCAGGCGAAAACTTCCTGGAAAAAAAAGCGCATGGTTTCATCACTGAGCAATCAGAACCTCTCTGCGATAACACAGCCCCTGCTCCAATCTCAGAAGCATCAACCTCGACCTGGAACGGAAGAGAAACATCTGGTTGACACAACACAGGGGCAGAAGAAAAACGACGCTTCAACTCCTGAAAAGCTTCCACAGCAGCAGAAGACCAATTGACCAAATCAGCACCCTTCTTGGTCAAATCGGTCAACGGTTTGGCAATACTAGAAAAATTGCAGATGAAGCGACGATAAAAATTAGCAAAGCCCAGGAACTTTTGCAGACTTTTCAGAGATGTCGGCTGAGTCCAATCATGGATGGCTTGGACTTAACAGGATCCATCTCGATAGTAGAAGGGGAAAAGATGAACCCCAAAAATGAAACCTTCTGCACACCAAAGAGACACTTTGATCCCTTCACAAACAAAGAATTAGCACGCAGGACCTGAAAAACTGTTCTGACCTGCTTCACATGAGACTCCCAATCATCCGAGAAGATCAAAATGTTATCCAAGTACACAATCAGGAATTTATCCAGGTACTCTCGGAAGATGTCATGCATAAAGGACTGAAACACTGATGGAGCATTGGCAAGTCCGAATGGCATCACTAGATACTCAAAATGACCCTCGGGCGTATTAAATGCAGTTTTCCATTCATCTCCTCGCCTGATTCGCACCAGATTATACGCACCACGAAGATCTATCTTGGTGAACCAACTAGCCCCCTTAATCCGAGCAAACAAATCAGATAACAATGGCAAGGGGTACTGAAATTTAACCGTGATCTTATTTAGAAGGCGGTAATCTATACAAGGTCTCAGCGAACCATCCTTCTTGGCTACAAAAAAGAACCCTGCTCCTAATGGTGACGATGACGGGCGAATATGCCCCTTCTCCAGGGATTCCTTCACATAACTGCGCATAGCGGCGTGCTCAGGCACGGACAAATTAAACAGTCGACCTTTTGGGAATTTACTACCAGGAATCAAATTGATAGCACAATCACAATCCCTATGCGGAGGTAGGGCATCGGACTTGGGCTCATCAAATACATCCGGGTAATCAGACAAGAACTCTGGAACCTCAGAAGGGGTGGATGACGAAATTGACAGAAATGGAACATCACCATGTACCCCCTGACAACCCCAGCTGGACACAGACATGGATTTCCAATCTAATACTGGATTATGGGCTTGTAGCCATGGCAACCCCAACACGACCACATCATGCAGATTATGTAACACCAGAAAGCGAATAACCTCCTGATGTGCAGGAGCCATGCACATGGTCAGCTGGGTCCAGTATTGAGGCTTATTCTTGGCCAAAGGCGTGGCATCAATTCCTCTCAATGGAATAGGACACTGCAAGGGCTCTAAGAGAAACCCACAACGCTTAGCATACTCCAAGTCCATCAAATTCAGGGCAGCGCCTGAATCCACAAATGCCATGACAGAATACGATGACAAAGAACAGATCAAGGTAACGGACAGAAGAAATTTTGACTGTACCGTACCAATGGTGGCAGACCTAGCGAACCGCTTAGTGCGCTTAGGACAATCAGAGATAGCATGAGTGGAATCACGACAGTAGAAACACAGCCCATTCAAACGTCTGTGTTCTTGCCGTTCAACTCTGGTCAACGTCTTATCGCACTGCATAGGCTCAGGTTTAAGCTCAGGTAATACCGCCAAATGGTGCACAGACTTATGCTCACGCAAGCGTCGACCGATCTGAATGGCCAAAGACATAGACTCATTCAAACCAGCAGGCATAGGAAATCCCACCATGACATCCTTAAGGGCTTCAGAGAGACCCTTTCTGAACATAGCTGCCAGCGCAGATTCATTCCATTGAGTGAGCACGGACCACTTTCTAAATTTCTGACAATATACCTCTATCTCATCCTGACCCTGACAAAGAGCCAGCAAATTTTTCTCTGCCTGATCCACTGAATTAGGTTCATCGTACAGCAATCCGAGCGCCAGGAAAAACGCATCGATATTACTCAATGCAGGATCTCCTGGCGCAAGAGAAAATGCCCAGTCCTGAGGGTCGCCGCACAAAAAAGAAATAACAATCAAAACCTGTTGAACTGGATCACCAGAGGAGCGAGGTTTCAAGGCCAGAAATAATTTACAATTATTTTTGAAACTCAGAAACTTAGTTCTATCTCCAAAAAACAAATCAGGAATAGGAATTCTTGGTTCCAACATAGCTTTCTGATCAATAGTGTCTTGAATCTTTTGTACTCTTGCCGAGAGCTGATCCACAAATGAAGACAGACTTCTAATGTCCATCGCTACACCTGTGTACTGAACCACCCAAATGTCTAGAGGAAAAAAAAGGCAAAACACAGTGCAAAGAAAAAAAAATGGTCTCAGAACTTCTTTTTTCCCTCTATTGAGAATCATTAGTACTTTTGGTTTCCTGTACTGTTATGAAAGGCAATTCAGTACCACAATGGACATAGCGGTCAGAGCACATACAGTGATCTTACAATAACCCAAAATCATAGAACGAGCTCTGAGACGTGGGAACTCTGCAGACCGCAATCCCTAATCCTCTCCAAACAACACTAGAGGCAGCCATGGATTGCGCCTAACTCTGCCTATGCAACTCGGCCCAGCCTGAGAAACTAACTAGCCTGAAGATAGAAAATAAGCCTACCTTGCCTCAGAGAAGTACCCCAAAGGAAAAGGCAGCCCCCCACATATAATGACTGTGAGTTAAGATGAAAAGACAAACGTAGAGACGAAATAGATTCAGCAAAGTGAGGCCCGACTTTCTTAACAGAGCGAGGATAGAAAAGGCAACTTTGCGGTCTACACAAAACCCTAAAGAAAACCACGCAAAGGGAGCAAAAAGACCCTCCGTACCGAACTAACGGCACGGAGGTACACCCTTTGCGTCCCAGAGCTTCCAGCAACAAATTAGACAAGCTGGACAGAAAAAATAGCAAACAAATAGCAAAGAAGAACTTAGCTATGCAGAGCAGCAGGCCACAGGAATGATCCAGGGAAAAGCAAGTCCAACACTGGAACATTGACAGGAAGCCAGGATCAAAGCATTAGGTGGAGTTAAGTAGAGAAGCACCTAACGACCTCACCAGATAACCTGAGGGAGGAAACTCAGAAGCCGCAGTACCACTTCCCTCCACCAACAGAAGCTCACAGAGAGAATCAGCCGAAGTACCACTTGTGACCACAGGAGGGAGCTCTGCCACAGAATTCACAACAGTAAGCGTTCACGGGTCCATGTGGAGGTGGACTGTGACGGCTCCTGCAGCGCTGATTCAGAGGAACTGGAGTATGAGGAGGAGTCAATGTGTACAGACTGGATTCCTGCAATCCTTGGAGTTGGCAGAACATGTACAGCGCCACTCTCACGATCTGTACCCGGCTCCACAACATTTACCCAATGGGCAGTGAGGGAAAGGTATCGTCCCTGTCCATGGTGACTGGTCCACACATTGGTGGTGAGGTGGACCTTGCTACTGACGGCGTTTAGTAGCGCGTGTTTAATGTTTCCCTCCACATGCTTTTGCAAGGCAGGGACGGCTTGCCTGCTGAAATAAAAGCGACTGGGCACGTTGTATTGTGGGACTGCATATGCCATCAAGTTACGGAAGGTGTCAGTCTCCACTAGCCTGAATGAGAGCATTTCAAGGGACAGTAGTTTTGCAATGCCTGCATTCAGAGCCTGTGCTCGTGGGTGGTTTGCGGAGAATGGCCACCTTTTTCCCATGTCTGTGCTACCAATGGCTGTAGAGTGGGCTGGGAGTGTGAGGATGACTGGGAATGTGGTGCTGTGGGTGGAATTACACTGGGTCTCAGTACAACAGTGCCAGAGGTTCTTCCATGGCGATCCTGTGAGGAAGTCGAACCAGCTGTGTGTGAGCTGGAGGAAGAGGCTACAACACGAGCTGAAAAGGTGGTAGGGGCCGCTGTAGGTTGGCCTAGGTCTTTAGTGTGTTTTTGCAACTCCACCACGTGCTTGGTCCTCACATGTTTATACATATTTGTGGTATTGAGGTTGCTGACACTTTTCCCTCTTTTGACTTTCTGATGACACAGCTTGCATTTGACAAAGCAAATGTCAGCTGCAACTGTGTAAAAAAAGGACCAGGCACTGCAAGTCTTGGGAGTGCCTGTTTTGGCTTTTGGAAGAGGCATGCTCCTAATGGGTGCCGAAGTGGAGGCTACAGGCAATGCAGTCTTCCCCCTTCCTCTCGCTCCTTTTGGGCCATTCGGGGAATCTCTCCCTCAGAGCTGCTCCCACCACCTTCCTGTACCTCTCATCATAATGGGTCAAGGACCTCATCATCTAAACTACCCTATTCAAACAACTGCTTCTCCTGGGTAGTCTCGGCAGCACAGTATGCACCAGAAACTGGCACCTGAGTCTCATCATCAAATGCATACTGAGGTGTGCTGACCGGAGGCACTGGCCAACCCTCCTCTTCAGATTCAGAGAGACAAAGCTGTTGGGCATCACTGCATACAGGCTCTTCTTCCATTTCTCGAATGCTGCTTGGCTGGCCCCCTCTTTCCAAGCCAAGAGATTCAGAGAACAGAAGTAGAGACGGCTCCTGTCCTGGGCTCTCTGACTGCCTGGGCAATTTGGCAGGTGGTGAAGAGACAGATGGTTGCTCTTCAGTGCTCTGTGCCTGAGAGGATGCGGCACTAATTGAAGTTGATGCGTTAGCTGCCATCCATCCAACAACGGCTTCAATTTGTCCGTCCCACAGCAGCGGGGTACGGCGAGCTCCTCCAAAGCTGCGCATGAAGGCCTGTTCCCTGCTAAAAATGGGGGATGATGAGTCACCGGTGCCCGCAGCAGGCACAGAATCCCCACGTCCTCTCCCTGATCCACCTCCATACCCACGCCCATTTGCCTTACGCCTTCTTCATCTTGGTAGACTGATAAAGATAGGCAGAAAGGTACTAAGGGCTTGTGTGCTTATTCCTGAACAGCTCCTAACAGGTATAAGAAACACTAAATTTATAAAGTGTGGACTAGACTTTAATATGAGCTATTGTGGCCTACACAACTGTAAAGTGAAGTGTTTGGTGAACTTTATTAACTTTTTTTTTTTTCGCAGAACAGACTACACAGTGAGCTGCACTCACACAGAGACAGTGCAGACAGCCGTGAACGGCGCTTCAAGGCCAAAAAAAGCTCCTCTATGTACTCCTATATAGTGTTTTTCCACAATCTAGCAGGATATGGATGGGAACCTGTTGTGAATTCCGCTCTTTGGCTCCCTCCGGTGGTTGTAAGTGGCACGTTTGTGAGTTCTGCTCTTGGGCTCCCTCTTGTGGTTTCAAGTGGTATGGCTGCTCCTTGGAGTTAGCTGTCATCAGCTGTCTCCACTTATCGTCTCTTCTGCTCGGCTATTTAAGTCTGGCTCTTTCTTCAGCCTGTGCCACTTGTCAATGTTTCCTGGCTGGATTGACATCTCTGCTTGGATTCTCCTGGTTTCCTGACCAGTTCTGCAAAGATAAGTTCTGGCTTTGCTCATTCCAGTCCATATGTTGTGGACTTATTGTTCTGTACATTCTATATTTGTCCAGCTTGTCAGTATGGATTATTTCTGTTAGCTGGAAGCTCTGGGAAGCAGATTTACCCTCCACACCTTTAGTCAGGTGTGGAGATTTTTGTAAACTCTGTGTGGATTGTTTTGTAGTTTTTATACTGACCGCACAGTATCCTTTCCTGTCCTATCTATCAAGCTAGACTGGCCTCCTATGCTAAAATCTGATTTCATTTCTGCGTATGTTATTTTCCCCTCCTCTCACCGTCAATATTTGTGGGGGGCTATCTTTCCTTTGGGGATTTTCTCTGAGGCAAGATAGGTTTCCTGTTTCCATCTTTAGGGGAAGTTAGATCTTAGGCTGTGCCGAGGGGTCTAGGGAGCGTCAGGTACCCCCCACGGCTATTTTTAGTTGCGCTGCTAGGTTCAGGGTTTGCGGTCAGTACAGATACCACCTCCTTCAGAGCTTGTCTCATGTTGTTCCTAAACCACCAGATCATAACAGTACAAGTGGCCAAAAATGAATTAAATGCATCTCAAAAGAAGGAAAAGAAAGTTCTGAACCATTTTTTTTTCTGTGCTTTGGTTTGTCTTTTTTTCCTCTTGATATCTGGGTGGTTCAGGATATATGTTTTGGCATGGATGTTCAGGGTTTGTTTTCTCGTGTGGATCAAATTGCTGCAAGAGTACAGAGTATCCAGGCCTATGTTGTCCAGACTCCGGCTTTAGAGCCCAGAGTTCCTACTCCTGATTTGTTTTTTGGGGACAGATCCAAGTTTTTGAACTTTAAAAATAACTGCAAATTGTTTTTTGCTTTGAAACCCCGTTCTTCTGGTGATCCCATTCAGCAAGTAAAAATCATCATATCCTTGCTGCGTGGTGACCCTCAAGACTGGGCTTTTACTCTTGAAACAGGGGATCCGGCATTATTGAATGTAGATGCATTTTTTCAGGTGCTCGGATTATTGTATGACAAACCTAATTCTGTGGATCATGCAGAAAAAACCCTGTTGGCCTTGTGTCAAGGTCAGGAAGCGGCAGAGTTATACTGCCAGAAATTTCGAAAATGGTCTGTGCTCACTAAATGGAATGAAGAGGCTCTGGCTGCTATTTTCAGAAAAGGTCTTTCTGAAACCCTTAAAGATGTTATGGTGGGCATTCCTACGCCTGCCGGTTTGAGCGAATCTATGTCTCTAGCCATTCAGATGGCGAGCGCAAAGCTGTGCACCATATGGCAGTATCCTCTGAGCAAAGTCCTGAACCTATGCAATGTGATAGGATTTTGACTATAATAGAATGGCAGGAATTCAGACGTCAGAATAGGCTGTGTTTTTACTGTGGTGATTCGGCTCATGTTATCTCTTATTGCCCTAAGCGTACTAAGAGAGTCTCTAGGTCTGTTACCATTAGTACTATACAGCCTAAATTTCTCTTATCTGTGACCCTGATTTGCTCATTGTCGTCCTTTTCTGTCATGGCATTTGTGGATTCAGGCGCTGCCGTAAACTTAATGGACTTAGAATTCGCCAGGCGCTGTGGTTTTTCCTTGCAGCCTTTGCAGAGCCCTATTCCTTTGAGGGGCATTGATGCTACAGCCTTGGCCAAGGATAAACCTCAGTACTGGACACAGATGACTAAGTACATGGCTCCTGCACATCAGGAAGATTGCCGTTTTCTGGTGTTGCATAACCTGCATGATGTTGTTGTACTGGGATTTCCATGGTTACAGGAACATAATTGTTCTGAAAGGTAATTCAGTACCACAATGGACATAGAGGTCAGCGCACATACAGTGACCTGGCAATAACCCAAAAAACAAGAACGAGCTCTGAGACGTGGGAACTCTGTTGACCGCAATCTCTAATCCTCTCCAACCACACTAAAGGCAGCCGTGGATTGCGCCTAACGCTCCCTATGCAACTCGGCACGGCCTGAGAAACTAGCTAGCCTGAAGATAGAAAATAAGCCTACCTTGCCTCCGAGAAATACCCCAAAGGAAAAGGCAGCCCCCACATATAATGACTGTGAGTTAAGATGAAAAGACAAACGTAGAGATGAAATAGATTTAGCAAAGTGAGGCCCAACTCTCTGAACAGAGCGAGGATAGGAAAGGTAACTTTGCGGTCAACACAAAACCCTACAAAAACCACGCAAAGGGGCAAAAAGACCCTCCGTACCGAACTAACGGCACGGAGGTACACCTCTGCGTCCCAGAGCTTCCAGCAAGCAGTAAAAAACAAATTGACAAGCTGGACAGAAAAAAACAGCAAACAAATAGCAAAGAGTAACTTAGCTATGCAGAGCAGCAGGCCACAGGAACGATCCAGGAGGAAACAGGTCCAATACTAGAACATTGACTGGAGGCCAGGATCAAAGCACTAGGTGGAGTTAAATAGAGCAGCACCTAACGACTTCACCACATAACCTGAGGAAGGAAACTCAGAAGCCGCAGTACCACTTTCCTCCACCAACGGAAGCTCACAGAGAGAACCAGCTGAAGTACCACTTGTGACCACAGGAGGGAGCTCTGCCACAGAATTCACAACACATAATCCGGTGCTGGATTGGAAAACTATGTCGGTGACTAAATGGGGTTGTCGAGGAGTACATAGTGACGTTCCTTTGATGTCAATTTCCTCTTCCCCCTCTTCTGAGGTCCCTGAGTTTTTGTCGGATTTCCAGGATGTATTTGATGAGCCCAAGTCCAGTTCCCTTCCTCCACATAGGGACTGTGATTGTGCTATTATCTTGATTCCTGGTTGTAAGTTCCCTAAGGGCTGACTTTTCAATCTGTCTGTGCCAGAGCATGCCGCCATGCGGAGCAATGTTAAGGAATCTTTGGAGAAAGGGCATATTCGGCCCTCTTCGTCACCATTGGGAGCGGGTTTCTTTTTTGTTGCTAAGAAGGATGGCTCCTTGAGACCCTGTATTGATTATCGTCTTCTTAATAAGATCACGGTCAAATTCCAATACCCCTTGCCTTTGCTTACTGATTTGTTTGCTCAGATTAAGGGGGCTAGTTGGTTTACTAAGATTGACCTCCGAGGGCATATAATCTTGTTCGTATTAAACAGGGTGACGAATGGAAAACTGCATTCAATACGCCCGAAGGCCATTTTGAATACCTTGTGATGCCATTTGGGATCTCTAATGCTCCATCTGTGTTCCAGTCTTTCATGCATGATATTTTCCGCAATTATCTTGATAAATTCATGGTCGTATATTTGGATGATATTTTGATTTTTTCCAATGATTGGGAGTCTCATGTGAAGCAGGTCAGGATGGTGTTCCAGATCCTTCGTGATAATGCTTTATTTGTGAAGGGGTCTAAGTGCCTATTCAAAGTTCAGTAGGTCTCTTTTTTGGGTTTTATTTTTTCTCCCTCGTCTATAGATATGGATCCTGTTAAGGTCCAAGCTATTCTTGACTGGATCCAATCCACATCTGTGAAGGGTCTTCAAAAATTTTTGGGCTTTGCTAATTTCTATCGCCGTGTGCTTTTTTTTTCAGAAAGTTTTCGCCTGCGGAACGCAATTATGATGTCGGCAATCGGGAGTTGTTGGCTATGAAGTGGGCGTTTGAGGAGTGGCGACATTGGCTTGAGGGAGCTAAACACCATGTTGTGGTCCTGACCGATCATAAGAATCTGATTTACCTCGAGTCAGCCAAGCGGCTGAATCCTAGACAGGCTCGATGGTCCCTGTTTTTCTCCCGTTTTGATTTTGTGGTCTCGTATCTTCCGGGATCTAAGAATGTTAAGGCTGATGCCCTCTCTAGGAGTTTTTCGCCTGATTCTCCTGGAGTCCTGGAGCCGGTTGGCATTCTTAAGGAGGGGGTGATTCTTTCTGCTATCTCCCCTGATTTGCGGCGGGTGCTTCAAGAATTTCAGGCTGATAGGCCTGACCGCTGTCCAGTGGGGAAGCTGTTTGTTCCTGATAGATGGACAAGTAAGGTAATTTCTGAGGTTCATTGTTCAGTGTTGGCTGGTCATCCTGGGATTTTTGGTACCAGATATTTGGTTGCTAGGTCCTTTTGGTGGCCTTCCTTGTCTCGCGATGTGCGTGCTTTTGTGCAGTCCTGTGGGACTTGCGCCCGGGCCAAGCCTTGCTGTTCCCGCGCTAGTGGGTTGCTTTTGCCTTTGCCGGTCCCTGAGAGGCCCTGGACGCATATTTCCATGGATTTTATTTTGGATCTTCCTGTTTCCCAGAAGATGTCTGTTATCTGGGTTGTTTGTGACCGGTTCTCTAAAATGGTCCATCTGGTACCTTTGCCCAAGTTGCCTTCCTCCTCAGATCTGGTTCCATTATTTTTTCAGCATGTGGTTCGTTTGCATGGCATTCCGGAGAATATTGTGTCTGACAGAGGTTCTCAGTTTGTCTCTAGATTTTGGCGGGCCTTTTGTGCTAGGATGGGCATTGATTTGTCTTTTTCTTCGGCGTTTCATCCTCAGACTAATGGCCAAACTGAGCAAACTAATCAGACCTTGGAGACCTATTTGAGATGCTTTGTGCCTGCTGATCAGGATGATTGGGTGTCTTTCTTGCCGTTGGCCGAGTTTGCCCTTAATAATCGGGCTAGTTCGGCTACTTTGGTTTCACCTTTCTTTTGTAATTTTGGTTTTCATCCTCATTTTTCTTCTGGACAGGTTGAGCCTTCTGATTGTCCTGGTGTTAATTCTGTGGTGGACAGGCTGCAGCAGATTTGGACTCATGTAGTGGACAATTTGACGTTGTCTCAGGAAAGGGCTCAACGTTTTGCTAACCGCCGTCGGCGTGTTGGTCCCCGGCTTCGTGTGGGGGATTTGGTTTGCTTGTCTTCTCGTCATGTTCCTATGAAGGTTTCTTCTCCTAAGTTTAAGCCTCGGTTTATTGGTCCTTATAAAATTTCTGAAATTATTAATCCGGTGTCTTTTCGTTTGGCTCTTCCTGCCTCTTTTGCCATTCATGATGTTTTCCATAGATCTTTGTTGCGGAGATATGTGGTGCCCGTTGTTCCCTCGGTTGACCCTCCTGCCCCGGTGTTGGTTGAGGGAGAATTGGAATATGAGGTTGCGAAGATTTTGGATTCTCGTTTTTCGAGGCGGAGGCTTCAGTATCTTGTCAAGTGGAAGGGTTATGGCCAGGAGGATAATTCTTGGGTTATTGCCTCCGATGTCCATGCCACCGATTTGGTTCGTGCTTTTCACTTGGCTCGTCCTGATCGGCCTGGGGGCTCTGGTGAGGGTTCGGTGACCCCTCCTCAAGGGGGGGTACTGTTGTGAATTCCGCTCTTGGGCTCCCTCCGGTGGTTGTAAGTGGCACGTTTGTGAGTTCTGCTCTTGGGCTCCCTCTTGTGGTTTCTAGTGGTATGGCTGCTCCTTGGAGTTAGCTGTCATCAGCTGCCTCCACTTATCGTCTCTTCTGCTCGGCTATTTAAGTCTGGCTCTTTCTTCAGCCTGTGCCACTTGTCAATGTTTCCTGGCTGGATTCACATCTCTGCTTGGATTCTCCTGGTTTCCTGACCAGTTCTGCAAAGATAAGTTCTGGCTTTGCTCATTTCAGTCCACATGTTGTGGACTTATTGTTCTGTGCATTCTATATTTGTCCAGCTTGTCATTATGGATTATTTCTGTTAGCTGGAAGCTCTGGGAAGCAGATTTACCCTCCACACCTTTAGTCAGGTGTGGAGATTTTTGTAAACTCTGTGTGGCTTGTTTTGTAGTTTTTATACTGACCGCACAGTATGCTTTCCTGTCCTATCTATCAAGCTAGACTGGCCTCCTATGCTAAAATCTGATTTCATTTCTGCGTATGTTATTTTCCCCTCCTCTCACCGTCAATATTTGTGGGGGGCTATCTTTCCTTTGGGGATTTTCTCTGAGGCAAGATAGGTTTCCTGTTTCCTTCTTTAGGGGAAGTTAGATCTTAGGCTGTGCCGAGGGGTCTAGGGAGCGTCAGGTACCCCCCACGGCTATTTTTAGTTGCGCTGCTAGGTTCAGGGTTTGCGGTCAGTACAGATACCACCTCCTTCAGAGCTTGTCTCATGTTGTTCCTAAACCACCAGATCATAACAGGAACCCACTAATAGGATAAATTTGAAAAAATGTGCAGCAGGCAGCACTAATTGAAAAAGGGACAATGGAACAGTATGAGGCAGTGAATCACCCTGAGCTGACTACAACCGGCTGTGGCGGCAGAACAGACTACAGAGTGAGCTGCACTCACACAGAGACCGTGCAGACAGCCGTGAACGGCGCTGCAAGGCCAAAAAAACCTCCTCTGTGTTATCCTATATAGTGTTTTTCCACAATCTAGCAGGATACGGATGGAAACCCAGTAATAGGATAAATTTGAAAAAATGTGCAGCAGGCTGCACTAACTGCAAAAAAGGACAATGGATTGAACAGTATGAGGCAGTGACGCACCCTGAGCTGCCTACAACCAGCTGTGGCTGCAGACAAACTACAGAGTGAGCTGCACTCACAAAGAGACCGTGCAGACAGCCGTGAATGGAGCTGCAAGGCCAAAAAAAGCTCCTCTATGTAATCCTATATAGTGTTTTTCCACAATCTAGCAGGATACGGATGGAAACCCACTAATAGGATAAATTTGAAAAAATGTGCAGCAGGCTGCACTAATTGCAAAAAAGGACAATGGATTGAACAGTATGAAGCAGTGACGCACACTGAGCTGCCTACAACCGGCTGTGGCTGCGGACAGACTACAGAGTGAGCTGTACTCACACACACAGAGACCGTGCAGACAGCTGTGAACAGTGCTGCAAGGCAAAAACAATGTTCTCACACAGCGGTTGCTAAATTAGCCTGGGTAAAGCACAATGAAGCAAATCGCTATCTCAAAACTGGCCCTCAGTCAGAACACAGCGTCCTGTCCCTAACTGAATTCACAGCAGAGTGAACCCAAAATGGCGGCGGCGACTTTTATAGTGCATCATAACATCATTTCAGCAGCCAATCACAGCCATGCCAGTAGTTACATGTCTACCATGCACAACAGGATGTGCCCACACTTTTAATCATTCCTCATTGGCTGAATTAAATGAAACTGTCTGTTTGCATTATGGGAACTTCTGATTCCGGTATCCGATATTGCAAAAGTATCGGAACTCGGTATCGGAATGCTCAACACTAGTGAGGATACAGTAGGTGAGGATAGAGCTGGTCGTGCAATGGTTTGGTGATATGACTGCTCTCAAAGACAGCCGGTGATACACTGACAGGAGGTGATCGCCCCCTGCAGTGGACCACTGCGTAGCCATGAATATAATGTTTTTTTATTTTTATGTGAATGTGTATGTAATGTAACTTTTTTTTGTTTTAAACTGTGAGCACAAGTACCGGCAGATGATACTACTCTTCCATCAGGCATAGCCCAATGGGAGCAGTAGTCTCATCGGTCCGCACCTGCTTTTTTCCGCAGGTCAATCAGCTGCGGAATCACCCTGACATCTGCCAGCATGATCCCGCAGCGCTGTGACCAACAGTACTGGCGGTAGCGTTACCGCAGGTGACAGTCACAGCTGTGGGGTGACACTGACATGTGACCGCATGACCCCGCAACTCTTGTTATCGCACGCACTGAGCTGTGTATGCAATGGGGAAAGATATGCAGGGGGAGAGGACTGCATAGGAGGGAGAGCAACCCATGGGGAGTGAGACATGCAGGGGGGAGAGTGACCCATGGGGGGAGAGACATGTAGGGGGAGAGGAGGGCATAGGAGGGAGAGCGACCCATGGGGAGTAAGACATGCAGGGGGGAGAGGAGGGAGAGTGACCCATGGGGAGAGAGACATGCAGGGGGACAGGACTGCATAGGAGTGAGAGCGACCCATGGGGAGTGAGACATGCAGGGGGGAGAGGAGGGAGAGCGACCCATTGGGGAGAGAGACATGCAGGGGAAGGAGTGAGAGACACCCATGGGGAGTGAGACATGCAGGGGGACAGTACTGCATAGGAGTGAGAGCGACCCATGGGGAGTGGGACATGCAGGGGAGAGGAGGGAGGGCGACCCACGGAGAGAGAGACATGCAGGGGGGGAGGAGTGCATAGGAGCGAGAGTGACCCATGGGGAGAGAGACATGCAGGGGGACAGGACTGCATAGGAGGGAGAGCAACCCATGGGAGAGAGACATGCAGGGGGAGAGGAGTTCATAGGAGCGAGAGCAACTTATGGGGAGTGAGACATGCAGGGGGGAGAGGAGGGAGAGCGACCCATGGGGAGACATGCAGGGGGACAGGAGTGCATAGGAGTGAGAGCGACCCATGGGGATAGAGACATGCAGGGGGGAGAGGAGGGAGAGCGACCCAATTGGAGAAAGACATGCAGGGGGAGAGGAGTGCATAGGAGCGAGAGCAAACAGGCACAGGGGGATGGAGAGCACACATGGGGAGAGACAGTTACCTCCAGGGTCACAGACGGAGATATATGGGGGAAGAAAGAGGGTGACTGCAGCACAGAGTATTTCAGTAGAGCAGTGTGCTGGTCTATGGGGGGTCATAGAGGAGCTATATGGGGGAAGGAGCAGGGTGACTGCAGCACAGAGTATTTCAGGAGAGCAGTGTGCTGAACTATGGGAGATCACAGAGGAGATATATGGGGGCAGGATATATGATCCCTGCTGTGTGCATGCTACTTCTCTCCCATTTTGTGAAGAACATTCTTGCCATCCCCCTTCCCCCACCTTAATCCCTGTCCTGTCAGCTGTCCTGCTCTCTCTCTCCAGGTGTCAGCTCCCTCTCTCTGCAGGCTGTGAGTGCAGCTTACCAGAGATCACTGGGACTGTGTGTGAGTGGGGAGGCGGAGACACAGCAGGAGAAGGACACAGGTGTGAGCCGGAGCAGAGGATGTCTGCTCAGGACACACCGTGCCTGGAGTACAGGACAGAGGAGCGTGGTGGTAAATCACCCGCACTCCCCACTCTCCATCCTTCGGCTCCAGTGAGCGCTTCTCTCCTGTGATAGAGAGTAAGTGGAGCTCGGCAGATAGCACTGGGCTATAATAAAATGGTGGGCAGCCACACCTACAGCAGTGAATTGTGCAGCCCACAGAGGCGTGCCCAGCTCACTGCTAATGCGACTGCAATGATAAAGATAGGGTGAACCGCGGTCTATTATCTCCTATGTCCATGGGGTGCCGTATTATGACACTGATAGTGTCGTGCTACTGCTGTAAAACCAAGATGTCAGCCCCCAGTGCCTTCTTTAAAGTCATATAACACACAAAATTCATTTCACATGCATTCAAAACCTGGTTATAACAGCATGTTATGCTACATTACATTGATTTATTAAGGATCTACAAATGCGGTACCTTCCCTTTAAGTATATAATTCCACATGTGTTAATTTATAGTTTTGATGCCTTCAGTGTGAATGTACAATTTTTATAGTCATGAAAATACAGAAAAATCTTTGAATGAGAAGGTGTGTCCAAACTTTTGGTCTGTACTGTATCTAACATTTGTTTTCACGAATATTTGAGCCCATGTATCCATTCTATGTCCATTTTGCAAGCCGGCGAGAAAATCTCGCCATAAGGATGTCATACGGATGCCATGCGGATGACACATGAATAATTTTTGGAGAAAAAATCGCATCCTCGCATTGAATACGGATCACTGTTCAGGAATTTTTCTGCGTATTTCGGCTGTAAAAAACGGACTGTATTTTGATAAGTTAGGTCTGACCCCAGCCTAATGGTCAATGAACAGCACTCTGTGTAGGTAATGACTGAGGTGCCAGTGAAGACATTAAATTCAGATTTAGTCTTTTGAGAACACAGCACACTTCAGTCTTAGATTACTTGCATATCATGATAAAAATGTAAATCGCTGACAGCTTTGAGAGTCCTCAGAATAAATTCTGTGCTGAGGCCGCCCACTTGAATGAGTGGCGATGGTGTGTTGCGCTCTGTCACAATATGTCACAAAAACCTGTAAATTTTAACAAGCTAATATCCTCCTTTTGTACATTTTCTTCAGAAATCCGAACCACCTCTGAATCTGTACTTATACATTTACTGACTGATGTTCATGCAGAATTATTTGAATATCCTCTTCATTTTTCTATAATGGTGTCTCGCTTATTTCCTCATAGATTGTAATTGTGCGAGCAGGGCCCTCAGTCTTCTTGGTAATTGGCCAATTATATATTGCTGTGTCTAATATTGGCTGTACAGTACGTCTCCTCTGAATTGTGAAGTGCCGCAGAATATGTTGGCACTATAGAAATAAAGATTATTATTATCATAATAATAATTATTATAATAGGCGGGAGAAGGAGGGGGGAGAAGGGGGCAGGTCAAATTGTTTTACATTATGGTTCCTGGCTGGATCATCAAAACTCCAACGACATTTTCAATGAAATGCCAAAGCATTTCATAACAAAGCATACCTGGCTGCACGATTTGTCGATTCTTTGTGCAGCCAGGGTTTGATTCATACCTGCCTGTGGTTTGGGCAGCATGAATCAGTTGACAGGCCCTCTTTAATTCTGCAGTGTGTGTACAGATTTAGGCCCCTTTCACAAATCAGTTTTTTGCCATCAGTCGCAATCCGTCGAATTTTGAAAAAAAAGGATCCAGAGACTGATGCTGCCGGATCCATTTTTTTTTCATAGACTTGTATTAGCAACGGATTACGACGGATGGCCTCACGTTTCATCTGTCGTTTGCTGGATCCATCGAAAATTGTTTGTCCGGCAGCCGGAGACAACAGACAAAGTAATGTTTTTTGTGTACATCGAAAAAACGGACAACGATGGATCCATCGCCATCCGTCGTTTGCTAGAATGGAAGCCTATGGCGCGGGATCCGTCAAGATGGAATCCAGCGACGGATTCTGTTTTTTTAGCTGAGCATGCTCCGATTTATTTAGCCAGATCCACTAGTCAGATCCATCCAAAAAACAGATACGTCGTATCAGTTTTTCATAATCTGCGACGGATCGTTGATCCGTCGAGCCAACGGATTGTGACTTACGGTAAAAAACTGATGTGTGAAAGGGGCCTAAGATGTCTCTGCTTGAAGAGCTATGTAAGAGCATTGTTATCGGGTATACTAAGGCCAGGGGTTCCTTCCCTATCACTAGCGCCAGGGGCCTGATTACATCTAATGGTAAAGATGTCGGGCCACGTACTTTGCTGAGCTCATGAAATCAGAAGGTGAGGGCTCCTCTCTGTTGTGGAAACCTTGCGACAATTGTTCTCTGTTGTGCATCATCCTGTGCAAACAGAACTCGCACTGCGAACAATGGGAGACTATACATACTGAGCGATCTAAAGTATATAGTTTATTTTGTTCTGCCTGTATAAGGGTACGTTCACATTTGCGGTTTGCGCCGCAGCGTCGCCGCCGCAACAAAACGCATGCGTCGTGCGGCCCTATCTTTAACATTGGCGCCGCATGGGGCCGCATGTGCATGCGTTGTGTTGCGTTGTGTTGCGTTTTACGCCGCATGCGGCGTTAGGGCGCACCTGTCTGGGCGCGGCAAACGCAACATGTTGCATTTTTCTGGCGGCGCCGACCTTTTAAAAAACGCATGCGTCGTGTTTGCGTCGTGTTTGCGTCGGCGATGCGCCTTTTTTCCCATTGACTTGTATTGACAACGCAGACGACGCAAGTACTTGCGTCGTGGTGCGTTGTACGACGCATGCGTTTTCCAATAAAAAATGCAAAACATTGTCTAGACTTTGTCTAGACACAAAAAAAACAACCTATATATATAAAGAAACGAGGGGTTTGCCATTGTCTTTCACAAGTGATCACATCAGACAAGACTAGACTGGAGAATCTGCTTTCCAAACTTGTAAGTATATATTTCTCTTTGCACATTTTGTATTCTGTGTTTTATTTCTTGATTTGTCTATATTTTTGTAATGTTTGGTCTGTGCTATTACGGTTATGGGTTGTTATTGAAAAATTGTTTGTCTGGTTCTGATGTTCTTCTGGGTTAATAGGATTGCATTTATTTTATTTAATTTTTGTTTATTTTATTTTTTTTTTTTACGTTAGTTTGGGTTTGGTTATGTGTTTTGTTCTTGTGTCATGTGGTTGTTCAATGTATTGATTTTTGCTCATTTTGTCTTGTAAAATTTCTGGTGCATGTTTTTCTGGTTTCTATTGTTGGTGGTAACTGTGTGGCATTTTCTTGGCTCATGTCTTGCTGTGTTTTGGATTATGCTGTTGGCTTTATTTTTTCTTTCCTTGAGTGTATTTTCTTGCTGGTGGGGGGGCAACAATTATGATGTCTTTGTATTGTATAGTTCCGTGCTGCTGCTATGCCATTATAGTTTCAATTGTACTTTCCCTTTATTTTAAAAATTATCGCTGATGTTTTTACGTCGTTTTCCGTATGGCATATATCTTCCTTCATTGACTGATTGCATTGCGAAGTGTGTAGTATAATTTTTATTTGTTTATATTATTTTTGGTGGTGGCCTTTTTTAAAAATTCCATGTTTTTTATTTTCTATTTGGCTATGGTTTATGTTTGGGTTGCTGTATATTTTTACAGCGGTTGTCCCGTAATGTTTATTGCTTGTTATCTAGAATGGTTTTTATTGCCTTTTGTCTTTCTGTGGTTAGATGTCACAAGATGTTGTTTTTTAGGATCATGTCTTGTTGCAATTGTAAAGTATTGCGTTCATTATTTTGCTCTTTCATTGTATTTTTGTGCCTGTAATGTTTTTTCAGAAAGTTTTGATATGTCCATTTTTGGACATAGGTGTCTATTTTTGCTTTTTGGTTTGGGTCTATTCTTGTATAGTTTCTTCTATTGATTGTCTTCTCTTGCAATGTATGGCGTTGTGGTGTCGCTTTCTTATTTTTGCTTTGTCCGATCAGTCAAAAGTCAAATGTGGTTGTTGTAACAAATTTTGGGCATATTTTATTGTATGTGCCATATTTAGGTTTAGTTTTGATTTTTTTTTTTCATTTTTTCATGCCAGAACAAACGTGCTACAATGGCCACTGTGTCAGAATCGAGCCAATCGGCGCAGGGGAGTGTGGTGAGTAATTATGTCAATTTCCTTACTATTCGCAGTCATTTGTAGTTTTTAAAATAATTTCTTTATACAATTTTTACAGGCTTCTTCAAGTGAGGGTGAAGGAAGTCAGCGGGAGCAGAGAGGTCAGGGCCAAGGTGTGGCGTCAGCACGGCGAGTGAGTATTTTTATTAAACAATTTTTTTTTTTTTTTTTTGATTAGCATCCTGCTTTCACTAGGGATGTTTAGTAAGCTTACATTCAAACTTTTCAGGGTAGCAAGTATTGGGGGAAGGTAACAAAGGTGAAACAACCAAAACATTCAAAAATACAGGTGTAGAAACCATCAATATACATATATCAAATGACAAAGGATAGGGCCAAGGTACATATCATGACAGGTGCTGGTGTTTGTTAATATTTGCATATTTGTAACCTTTTCTATTTGTAATTTTTCTAGGTTTCACAACGGGACCATGGAGTCATTGATGTTGAGCTCCTCATATCAAGCATCCAGGAGCGTGGCCCGTTGTGGGACAGCCGTGACTCCCGGCACATGGACCAGGTGGTGTTGAGGCGTTTGTGGGTAGAGGTGGCAAAGTCGCTGTGGGAGGGCTTTGACATAGCTCCTGCAAAGGACAAAGCCAACTTTGGTGAGTATTGCTGATACGCCGTGCAGATACGTTGCTATGACCCACCATCTTTCCAGGATAAACACAACCGTGTGTGATGCAATAAACACCTAAAGTTTTGCATCGCACACGGTTGTTTTATCCATTTCAAATGCTACATATGTAACCTTTTTTTTCCTTTGCATTCACAGTTAAAAGGTTGAGGATCAGATGGCGATCCATCAAGGACCGTTTCAATAAGGGGCTACGGGCAGAGGAGGAGCGCTCGAAGAGTGGTGCTGCTGCGGCCAAGTCTGTGCCCTATAAATATTCCAAATGTTTACAGTTCTTAAGACCAGTCCTTGGCCGCCGTCAGTAAGTATTTTGTCCACAAAACATATTGCACAGCCCCATTACAGTGCCCAGCCACATAGCCTACTGCACAAACACATAGTACGTTGCCCAGCCACGTACATTGTGCATCCACATAGTATATTGGCAGGTAACAATATCGCAGCCACATACCACACGTTCTAGCCACGTATCCACATAGTATATTTCACAGGCACATACTGTATTGCCCATCCATGTAGTCAGCGTAACATATTGGCCATCCACGTAAATGTATCCCTATTAAAATGCTATATAGGCCATTAGTTAATTTTTTGGGTTAAGCGTGAGTCCTTGTAGTCCATGACAGGTTCTGAGTCAGGGTAGTTCTGATTGCAGGAATAATGATGAAGTCTCGATCACATGATCCTAACATCATGGTCGTTCCTGCAATCAGATCAGTGAAATCACTGGTTTTTTTTTTATTTAATTTTTTATCTTGACATTAAATTTTCAACTATTTTTGTGGCATAGGCAGCTTCCAGAAAGAGTTTTCGATTACAAAATTTTTATACCCACAGTGGTATACGGTCAAAATGCTTTGACAGCGGGAATGTTCATGATTGTTATCGTCGGCCCTAACGGTCAGCTGGCGATAACAATCAGAAATTAATTATTGGCCACACAGACTGTGAGACAGAGGATTTGTATTATTGTGTAATGTAATGCTATTTTTATTCCAGGAGTTGGCGTATGGGAGAGGTTATTCATTGAAGACTAATTTTTTCATTATCTTTTCACAGGACACACAGCAGCACCCTCGAGAGAGCTCGCCCCGCAGAAGCGGTCCTTCATGAATCGCCATCTGATCCATCACAGCCCTCCCACAGCGACAGCAGGCTTGCACCACCATCTGGAGAACCGGCAGCCGGTACATCAGGTGTTCCCCTGGCCGAGGCCTCTGACGCACCTTCGTTTGGGTATTCCCGACAGCGCCAGCGGGCCTCGGACAGGCCAACCATGCCCGAATTTTTGCATTTGAGCACGGTTTTCCAGAACTGTTTCAAGGCGTTGAGCGATAACATGGACACTCGTCTGTCCAATATCGACCGGCGCCTTGAAACAATTGAAACCGAGCTCTCAAATCCGGCAAAACATTTTTTTAGTACCATTGCTAAGGGCATGGTGGAACACCTTACGCCGGAACTACAGATTTCAGTGATGCAGTCCTGCAACACTTCCTACGTGAGGGCTCTCCAGCAGGCTGGGGTCATGCAGTCAGCGACAATGGCAGTAGTGCCGTCGCTGGCAAGCATGACTCCCACTCCTGCTGGAGAGCCACTCCAGCCACCCCACCGTGGTCCACGTGCCGAGCGACGCCACCACAGGCACCATAACATAGTGCCGCCGACTCCTGCTCCTGCCATGCCTTCATCCTCCCGTAGGCGTCATCATGCTGGGGAACCTGCCACAGGACCCAAAAAAAAAAAAAAAAAGAGGAAACACAGACGGGCACACAAAGAGGCTCTGGTTGCTGTTCCAGTGACAACACCAACTGTCCGTAGAGGCTCGAGTCGCAGTAGGAGCAGCCGTGGCCAAACAAGGCTTGTGTTGCCTCCTCCCTCCCCTACAGAGGTGGCGGTTTCCTCCCCAGTATACCCTGGGGAGGGTTTGGATCTCCCATCAAGTCTACTTGACTATGTATCCTCCTCTTCGCCATCATCGTCGTCTTCTCCATCATCCTCCCATTTCTCTCACCATTCCAGAGAAGACACCTACCATTCCCCTCTGGTGGCACAGGTGGAAACCCCCTAAGTTTAAGAACCCTTTTTGTTTTCTGTTTTCCCCCAATAAAAAATGTTATTTTTAAAAAACACTATTTGTTATTATTTATGCTATTATTTTCCAGAATTTTTCTCGGCAAATCACGCCGTGTGCTGTCTACACATATTTTGTGCTTCAAACACCTCATATATGCAATGTCAGATACTATTTTTTCAATTTTTAGTTTGTCTTTTTTTGGGTGTCTCTCATTGCTGTATGAGGTGTTCACAAACACTAAAGTGTATGAGGTGTTCACACTTAATGCAGCAGCGAAACAGACAATGATGCAGATCACTGCAGCGTCCGCTGGTTGGTCCCTGGAGAGCTGTCACAGACATCTCTCCAGCGAACAACGATGCAGAGGCCCACGTACATCATGTTGATAAGCGCAGGGCCACGCTTCAGATATTTACCCTGGTTTCAATTGAAAAACATCGCTGTTATCGTTGCTTATCAGGTAAAACACAAAGGTCGATCAGACAAACAAGTATATGTAATATTATGGTATAAAAATTGAATTTGAATCGGTATAGAATTTAAAAACTTTTTTCTTTAATATTTTAAAAACAACAGGTTCAAGTTTTTATAGGAACATTAAATTTGTGAACTATACTTAGATGCAAAATTTGACATATACCAAACCAACCTAAACGGAACTTTGATTGCACATTTAATGGAAAATTATTTTTTTGTAATATATTTCTAACTGTCACAGTAGAGGTATTATTGGTGTAGTTACAATCAGAAGACAGTCCAAAAGTAACATTACTACACCATTTGATCTTGCCATGACACACGGCCAACATCTGACACAAAATAGGCCGCAAAACGATCACGCATCTGCGCAATTTCCACACTTGTCCTCAGAGGATGATCATGGTAATCGGGCAAGGGGTTGGCTATGGGTTCATCCAGTTCAACATTTATTCTCTCTTTGGCCATAATGAAATTGTGGAGAACCACACAAGCCTTCACCACCTCATCCACTGTTTCAATTTTAAGATTAATGGCCGATCCCAATATCCGCCATTTGGAAACGAGGATGCCAAAGGCGCACTCCACAGTCCTTCTGGCCCTGGACAGTCTGTAATTGAAAACCCTTTTTGTATGGTCCAAGCCCCGACTGGAGTAGGGTTTCAATAGGTTGGCAGACATTTGGAATGCCTCATCCCCTACCACAACAAATGGCATCGCCGGGCCTTCGGTGTGGGGAAGAGGTCGTGGCTGTGGGAAATTAAAATTGTTTCCATATAACTTTTGGCCCATATCCGACTCTTTAAATGTGCGCGAGTCATTTGCACGCCCAAATGCACCAATGTCCACTGCGAGAAAACGGCAGTCCGCACCGGCAATTGCCATGAGAACAGTTGAAAAATATTTTTTATAATTGTAGAAAAGGGATCCACTTTTTGCAGGCTTGGTAATCCGAATGTGCTTTCCATCGACAGCGCCAATACAGTTTGGAAAATTACACACTTGGTTGAATTTCTGTGCGTTGGCCTCCCAGATTGCACTTGTAGGGACAGGTAAATATTCCTCCCGGAGATTATCCCACAAAGCGCGGCATGTCTCAGCAATAATTCCTGAAAGAGTGGAGACTCCAATCCGGAATTGAAAATGAAGTGACCTAAACGTTTCTCCGGTAGCCAGGAAACTGCAAAGAAGATAAAGAAATTTTGAATAAAGCACATTATAATTTATAAAAGTACATTGACCATTACAATTGAAAAAAATTAATAAAATAAAATAAAAAGTAAATAGATATCACAGTCATTCAAACAGCAACGTACCGTAGAGTCACCAGCAGCCGTTCCTCTGCGGAAATAGCTCTCCGGAGCTGCGTGTCCTGCCTGCTAATGGATCCTTCCACCCGACGCAGAAGATAGCGGAAGCTCTCCTGTGACATCCGGGTATATTCGAAATATTTTTCCCGGTTGTCATTCAGTTCGCCAAACAAGCAATGGTATGCTCCACGACTCTCCCGGACTTCAACTATAGGGTGGATCCAAAAGCGGCGGCGACGACTCCATCTCCGTCTTTCCCTTTCCCTTTCATTAAAACATGCAACAGCATAGGCATGAGCCAAGGCAAATTCCATCTCCATATCCATGTAGATACTGTTCATGGTTCGCTCCATCATGAATACCAGCAAAATGTGAGGAATTCATCTCTGCCAGGGTATATACACATTTGTTAACACCAACCCTCTTCTAGCCATTGGTGGTTCTTTATCTATTGTGTAGACACTTTTTATTGTGGGTGGGGGATGATGAATGACTCACTGCACAAAAACGCATGCGTCTAAAAACGCTGCGTTTTTTGGTAAAAACGCAACTGCGTTTCAAAAACCCGCAGCGTTTTGCGACGCATGCGTTGAACGCATGCGGCGCAAAACGCTGCGTTGTACATGCGTTTTGGTGCGTTTTTGTTTGCGTTGTGCGTTGCGGCGACGACGCTGCGGCGCACAACGCTAATGTGAACTTAGACTAAACAGGCATTCAATCGACCGCTGATTGGTAAAAGTTCATATCAAGTCTATGTAAATGGACTTAAAGGCACAGTCACCGCCCATGTAGACAAGCTAACGTGTGTTAAGATGAAACAAATCTAAAGAATAAATTTCCTGCTTTATATTTTAAAATATATTTTGCAGTGTCCTCCAACAATATACATGATTAGATATCATCAGGCGTAAATAACTGCACACATGCGTACCTGCAGTCCACATGGTACAATATTTATTTAATTAATTAATTGAATTATGTTATTAACTTTTATATATATCCCCCTGCCTTTTTGTTTATTCGTTAACATATGTGTTGTCCATGGAGATCATGAGTTCATGTATTTGACTGTAATTCTGTCTCCGAGCAATATTTTATTATGCAACACTTTGCGCTAGATTCTTATTGCATGTTTTATGGCTATTTAGAAAAACGAGCTCCTATATTTTTCTATTTGTACCAAATAAACATGTTACATTTTAAACCACAACTATATAGATCATATTCAAATATCTTACATGGGATTCGTAAAGCTTTTGGATTACAATTAGGCACTGCCAATACAAGTCAGTAAACCTTTACAAAACCTCATAATTTATTGTAACCGTAAAGCTGTGCTACATCTTTATAGGAGTTAAAACTTTACAATAATTGTAATGAGAAAGTAATTACAAGAGCTAGCTAATTTCATGAGAAAAACCTAACCCTTTCATTTAAATAAGAAGACAAAACCCCACAAACAACTTTTGTTCACACATGTCTACGTTTGCATGATTTACAGTATAATTAGCCCCTCAATACAGTGTTACACTCCAGCCCCTTTCCTATCAATCACCTTACAAGGCTTCACAGGGGAATTTCTGCTGGGATGAAAATTGCATTGAAGTAATCTATCAAGCTTTTTTTTCTCAGGCTATGTGCAAAAAGAACTTTCTTGCTTAGGCCGGCGTCACACTCAGGGTATGAAAATACGGTCCGTTTTTTACGGCCGTAATACGCAGAAATGTCCCAAAAATAGTGATCCATATGTCATCCGTAGGCAGGGTGTGTCAGCGTATTTTGTGCATGTCATCCTCCGTATGTAATCCGCATGCCATCCGTACTGCGAGATTTTCACGCAGGCTTGTAAAACCGACATTCAAAGGATCCATGGGCTCAAATGTTCGTTAAAACATATATACAGTCTATATATATATATATATATATATATATATATATATATATATATATATGTCATTGAGACACACACACATATATATATATATATATATATATATATATATATACTGTATTTATATTTAATTCAGCGCGAGATAGCAGCAGAAAAGCCGGTAATTCAATTGCCGGCTTTTCCTATCTCCTTCACAAACCCGACATGATATGAGACATGGTTTACATACAGTAAACCATCTCACATCCCTTTTTTTTGCATATTCCACACTACTAATGTTAGTAGTGTGTATGTGCAAAATGTGGGCGCTCTAGCTATTAATTTAAAGGGTTAAATCACGGAAAAAATTGGCGTGGGCTCCCGTGCAATTTTCTCCGCCAAAGTGGTAAAGCCAGTGACTGAGGGCAGATATTAATAGCCTGGAGACGGTCCATGGTTATTGCCCCCCCCCCTCCCGGCTAAAAACATCTGCCCCCAGCCACCCCAGAAAAGGCACATCTGGAAGATGCGCCTATTCTGGCACTTGGCCACTCTCTTCCCATTCCCGTGTAGTGGTGGGATATGGGGTAATGAAGGGATAATGTCACCTTGCTATTGTACGGTGACATTAAGCCAGATTAATAATGGAGAGGCATCAATTATGACACCTATCCATTAATAATAATAATAATAATAATCTTTATTTATATAGCGCCAACATATTCCTCAGCGCTTTAGAGTTAAACAGTTTCAAACACAACAGTCATAAGTAACAACATTAACAATACAATACAGGTCCTTCTCAAAAAATTAGCATATAGTGTTAAATTTCATTATTTACCATAATGTAATGATTACAATTAAACTTTCATATATTATAAATTCATTATCCACCAACTGAAATTTGTCAGGTCTTTTATTGTTTTAATACTGATGATTTTGGCATACAACTCCTGATAACCCAAAAAACCTGTCTCAATAAATTAGCATATTTCACCCATTTAATCAAATAAAAGTGTTTTTTAATAACAAACAAAAAAACCAACAAATAATAATGTTCAGTTATGCACTCAATACTTGGTCGGGAATCCTTTGGCAGAAATGACTGCTTCAATGCGGCGTGGCATGGAGGCAATCAGCCTGTGACACTGCTGAGATGTTATGGAGGCCCAGGATGCTTCAATAGCGGCCTTAAGCTCATCCAGAGTGTTGGGTCTTGCGTCTCTCAACTTTCTCTTCACAATATCCCACAGATTCTCTATGGGGTTCAGGTCAGGAGAGTTGGCAGGCCAATTGAGCACAGTAATACCATGGTCAGTAAACCATTTACCAGTGGTTTTGGCACTGTGAGCAGGTGCCAGGTCGTGCTGAAAAATGAAATCTTCATCTCCATAAAGCATTTCAGCCGATCGAAGCATGAAGTGCTCCAAAATCTCCTGATAGCTAGCTGCATTGACCCTGCCCTTGATGAAACACAGTGGACCAACACCAGCAGCTGACATGGCACCCCACACCATCACTGACTGTGGGTACTTGACACTGGACTTCAGGCATTTTGGCATTTCCTTCTCCCCAGTCTTCCTCCAGACTCTGGCACCTTGATTTCCGAATGACATGCAAAATTTGCTTTCATCAGAAAAAAGTACTTGGGACCACTTAGCAACAGTCCAGTGCTGCTTCTCTGTAGCCCAGGTCAGGCGCCTCTGCCGCTGTTTATGGTTCAAAAGTGGCTTTACCTGGGGAATGCGGCACCTGTAGCCCATTTCCTGCACACGCCTGTGCACGGTGGCTCTGGATGTTTCCACACCAGACTCAGTCCACTGCTTCCTCAGGTTCCCCAAGGTCTGGAATCGGTCCTTCTCCACAATCTTCCTCAGGGTCCGGTCTCCTCTTCTCGTTGTACAGCGTTTTCTGCCACATTGTTTTCTTCCAACAGACTTACCATTGAGGTGCCTTGATACAGCACTCTGGGAACAGCCTATTTGTTGAGAAATTTCTTTCTGGGTCTTACCCTCTTGCTTGAGGGTGTCAATGATGGCCTTCTTGACATCTGTCAGGTCGCTAGTCTTACCCATGATGGGGGTTTTGAGTAATGAACCAGGCAGGGAGTTTATAAAAGCCTCAGGTATCTTTTGCATGTGTTTAGAGTTAATTAGTTGATTCAGAAGATTAGGGTAATAGGTCGTTTAGAGAACCTTTTCTTGATATGCTAATTTATTGAGACAGGTTTTTTGGGTTATCAGGAGTTGTATGCCAAAATCATCAGTATTAAAACAATAAAAGACCTGACAAATTTCAGTTGGTGGATAATGAATCTATAATATATGAAAGTTTAATTGTAATCATTACATTATGGTAAATAATGAAATTTAACACTATATGCTAATTTTTTGAGAAGGACCTGTAATTAAAGCGAAATAAGACGACCCTGAACGTGAGAGCTTACAATCTACAATGAGGTGGGGGAGATACAAAGTACAGGTGTGTATTTACAATGATGTATTTACAATGATGGCCCAGCCATCTTCAGGGGGTGGGGGATAGATGGAAGTAGTGAATGGGCCACACACACACAAACATAAAATGGCTTTGATTACTGAATGTGATAGGCTGCTCTGAACAAATGTGTTTTGAGCGAGCGCCTAAAACTATGCAAATTGTGGATGGTCCTAATATCTTGGGGTAGAGCATTCCAGAGGATTGGCGCAGCACGGGAGAAGTCTTGGAGTCGGGAGTGGGAGGTACGGATTAGTGCAGAGGTTAGTCAAAAGTCAGTTGTAGAGCGCAGAGGTCGGTTAGGCTGATAGACAGAATTGAGGGAGGAGATGGATGGGGGTGCCGCACTGTGGAGAGCTTTGTGGGTGAGAACAAGTATTTGAATTGTATCCTGTAATGAATGGGACGCCAGTGTAACGACTGGCGAAGAGCGGACGAGTCCGAGTAACGATTAGCCAGATGGCTGGAGAGGGGAAAGTCGAGTGAGGGGGAGGCCAATTAAAAGAGCGTTACAGTAGTCCAGGCGGGAGTGGATCAGGGCAACAGTGAGGGTTTTTGTTGTTTCCATGGTGAGAAAAGGGCGGATTCTAGAGATGTTCTTTAGGTGTAAGCGGCACGAGCGGGCAAGAGATTGTATATGGGAGGTGAAGGAGAGATCGGAGTCAAACATAACACCCAGACAGCGCGCCTGCTGCTGGGGTGTTATTATGGGGCCACTGTTATGAAAGGTAATTCAGTACCACAATGGACATAGAGGTCAGCGCACATACAGTGACCTGGCAATAACCCAAAAAACAAGAACGAGCTCTGAGACGTGGGAACTCTGTTGACCGCAATCCCTAATCCTCTCCAACCACACTAAAGGCAGCCGTGGATTGCGCCTAACGCTCCCTATGCAACTCGGCACGGCCTGAGAAACTATCTAGCCTGAAGATAGAAAATAAGCCTACCTTGCCTCAGAGAAATACCCCAAAGGAAAAGGCAGCCCCCACATATAATGACTGTGAGTTAAGATGAAAAGACAAACGTAGAGATGAAATAGATTTAGCAAAGTGAGGCCCAACTTTCTGAACAGAGCGAGGAAAAGAAAGGTAACTTTGCGGTCAACACAAAACCCTACAAAAACCATGCAAAGGGCGCAAAAAGACCCTCCGTACCGAACTAACGGCACGGAGGTACACCCTCTGCGTCCCAGAGCTTCCAGCAAGCAGAAAAAAACAAATTGACAAGCTGGACAGAAAAAAACAGCAAATAAATAGCAAAGAGGAACTTAGCTATGCAGAGCAGCAGGCCACAGGAACGATCCAGGAGGAAACAGGTCCAATACTAGAACATTGACTGGAGGCCAGGATCAAAGCACTAGGTGGAGTTAAATAGAGCAGCACCTAATGACTTCACCACATAACCTGAGGAAGGAAACTCAGAAGCCGCAGTACCACTTTCCTCCACCAACGAAAGCTCACAGAGAGAACCAGCCGAAGTACCACTTGTGACCACAGGAGGGAGCTCTGCCACAGAATTCACAACAGTACCCCCCCTTGAGGAGGGGTCACCGAACCCTCACCAGAGCTCCCAGGACGACCAGGATGAGCCATATGAAAGGCACGAACAAGATCGGGAGCATGGACATCAGAGGCAAAGACCCAGGAATTATCTTCCTGAGCATAACCCTTCCACTTAACCAGATACTGGAGTTTCCGTCTTGAAACACGAGAATCCAAAATCTTCTCCACAATATACTCCAACTCCCCCTCCACCAAAACCGGGGCAGGAGGATCAACAGATGGAACCATAGGTGCCACGTATCTCCACAACAATGACCTATGGAATACGTTATGTATGGAAAAAGAATCTGGAAGGGTCAGACGAAAAGACACAGGATTAAGAACCTCAGAAATCCTATACGGACCAATAAAACGAGGTTTAAACTTAGGAGAGGAAACCTTCATAGGAATATGACGAGAAGATAACCAAACCAAGTCCCCAACCCGAAGTCGGGGACCCACACAGCGTCTGCGATTAGCGAAACGTTGAGCCTTCTCCTGGGACAAAGTCAAATTGTCCACTACATGAGTCCAAATCTGCTGCAACCTGTCCACCACAGTATCCACACCAGGACAGTCCGAAGACTCAACCTGCCCTGAAAGAGAAACGAGGATGGAACCCAGAGTTGCAGAAAAACGGTGAAACCAAGGTAGCCGAGCTGGCCCGATTATTAAGGGCGAACTCAGCCAAAGGCAAAAAGGACACCCAGTCATCCTGATCAGCAGAAACAAAGCATCTCAGATATGTTTCCAAGGTCTGATTGGTTCGTTCGGTCTGGCCATCAGTCTGAGGATGGAAAGCCGAGGAAAAAGACAAGTCAATGCCCATCCTACCACAAAAGGCTCGCCAAAACCGCGAAACAAACTGGGAACCTCTGTCAGAAACGATATTCTCTGGAATGCCATGTAAACGAACCACATGCTGGAAAAACAATGGCACCAAATCAGAGGAGGAAGGCAATTTAGACAAGGGTACCAAATGGACCATCTTAGAGAAGCGATCACAGACCACCCAAATGACTGACATCTTTTTGAGAGACGGGAAGATCTGAAATAAAATCCATAGAGATATGTGTCTAAGGCCTCTTCGGGACCGGCAAGGGCAAAAGCAACCCACTGGCACGAGAACAGCAGGGCTTAGCCCGAGCACAAATCCCACAGGACTGCACAAAAGTACGCACATCCCGCGACAGAGATGGCCACCAAAAGGATCTAGCCACTAACTCTCTGGTACCAAAGATTCCAGGATGACCAGCCAACACCGAACAATGAACCTCAGAGATAACTTTATTCGTCCACCTATCAGGGACAAACAGTTTCTCCGCTGGGCAACGATCAGGTTTATTAGCCTGAAATTTTTGCAGCACCCGCCGCAAATCAGGGGAGATGGCAGACACAATTACTCCCTCTTTGAGGATACCCGCCGGCTCAGATACACCCGGAGAGTCGGGCACAAAACTCCTAGACAGAGCATCCGCCTTCACATTTTTAGAGCCCGGAAGGTATGAAATCACAAAGTCAAAACGGGCAAAAAACAACGACCAACGAGCTTGTCTAGGATTCAACCGCTTGGCGGACTCGAGATAAGTCAAGTTCTTATGATCAGTCAAGACCACCACGCGATGCTTAGCTCCTTCAAGCCAATGATGCCACTCCTCGAATGCCCACTTCATGGCCAGCAACTCTCGATTGCCCACATCATAATTTCGCTCAGCAGGCGAAAACTTCCTGGAAAAGAAGGCGCATGGTTTCATCACCGAGCAATCAGAACTTCTCTGCGACAAAACAGCCCCTGCTCCAATCTCAGAAGCATCAACCTCGACCTGGAACGGAAGCGAAACATCTGGTTGACACAACACAGGGGCAGAAGAAAAACGACGCTTCAACTCTTGAAAAGCTTCCACCGCAGCAGAAGAACAATTGACCAAATCAGCACCTTTCTTGGTCAAATCGGTCAATGGTTTAGCAATACTAGAAAAATTGCAGATGAAGCGACGATAAAAATTAGCAAAGCCCAGGAACTTTTGCAGACTTTTCAGAGATGTCGGCTGAGTCCAATTATGGATGGCTTGGACCTTAACAGGGTCCATCTCGATAGTAGAAGGGGAAAAGATGAACCCCAAAAATGAAACCTTCTGAACACCAAAGAGACACTTTGATCCCTTCACAAACAAAGAATTAGCACGCAGGACCTGAAACACCGTTCTGACCTGTTTCACATGAGACTCCCAATCATCCAAGAAGATCAAAATGTCATCTAAGTACACAATCAGGAATTTATCCAGGTACTCTCGGAAGATGTCATGCATAAAGGACTGAAACACTGATGGAGCATTGGCAAGTCCGAACGGCATTACTAGATACTCAAAATGTCCCTCGGGTGTATTAAATGCAGTTTTCCACTCATCGCCTCGCTTAATATGTACAAGATTATACGCACCACGAAGATCTATCTTGGTGAACCAACTAGCCCCCTTAATCCGAGCAAACAAATCAGATAACAATGGCAAGGGGTACTGAAATTTAACCATGATCTTATTTAGAAGGTGGTAATCTATACAAGGTCTCAGTGAACCATCCTTCTTGGCTACAAAAAAGAACCCTGCTCCTAATGGCGACGATGACGGGCGAATATGCCCCTTCTCCAAAGACTCCTTCACATAACTCCGCATAGCGGCGTGCTCAGGCACAGATAAATTAAACAGTCGACCTTTTGGGAATTTACTACCAGGAATCAAATCGATAGCACAATCAAAAACCCTATGCGGAGGTAGGGTATCGGACTTGGGCTCATCAAATAAATCCCGGTAGTCAGACAAGAACTCAGGAACCTCAGAAGGGGTGGATGACGAAATAGTCAGAAATGGGACATCACCATGTACCCCCTGACAACCCCAGCTGGACACAGACATGGATTTCCAATCTAATACTGGATTATGGACTTGTAGCCATGGCAACCCCAACACGACCACATCATGCAGATTATGCAACACCAGAAAGCGAATAACCTCCTGATGTTCAGGAGCCATGCACATGGTCAGCTGGTCCAGTACTGAGGCTTATTCTTGGCCAAAGGGGTAGCATCAATTCCTCTCAATGGAATAGGACACAGCAAGGGCTCCAAGAAAAACCCACAACGCCTAGCATACTCCAAGTCCATCAAATTCAGAGCAGCGCCTGAGTCCACAAATGCCATGACAGAATACGATGACAAAGAGCAGATCAAGGTAACAGACAGAAGAAATTTTGACTGTACCGTACCAATGGTGGCAGACCTAGCGAACCGCTTAGTGCGCTTAGGACAATCAGAGATAGCATGAGTGGAATCACCACAGTAGAAACACAGCCCATTCAGACGTCTGTGTTCTTGCCGTTCAACTCTGGTCAAAGTCCAATCGCACTGCATAGGCTCAGGTTTAAGCTCAGGTAATACCGCCAAATGGTGCACAGATTTACGCTCGCGCAAGCGTCGACTGATCTGAATGGCCAAAGACATAGACTCATTCAGACCAGCAGGCATAGGAAATCCCACCATGACATCCTTAAGGGCTTCAGAGAGACCTTTTCTGAAAATAGCTGTGAGCGCACCTTCATTCCACTGAGTGAGTACAGACCACTTTCTAAATTTCTGACAATATACCTCTATTTCATCCTGACCCTGACACAGAGCCAGCAAATTCTTCTCTGCCTGATCCACAGAATTAGGCTCATCGTACAGCAATCCGAGCGCCAGGAAAAATGCATCGATATTACTTAATGCAGGATCTCCTGACGCAAGAGAAAATGCCCAGTCCTGAGGGTCGCCACGCAAAAAAGAAATAACGATCCTAACTTGTTGAACTGGGTCACCAGAGGAGCAAGGTTTCAAAGCCAGAAATAGTTTACAATTATTTTTGAAACTCAGAAATTTAGTTCTATCTCCAAAAAACAAATCAGGAATAGGAATTCTCGGTTCTAACATAGAATTCTGAACCACAAAGTCTTGAATACTTTGTACTCTTGCCGTGAGCTGATCCACACATGAAGACAGACCTTTAATTTCCATTGCTACACCTGTGTCCTGAACCACCCAAATGTCTAGGGGAAAAAAAGGCAAAACACAGTGCAAAGAAAAAAAAATGGTCTCAGAACTTCTTTTTTCCCTCTATTGGGAATCATTAGTACTTTGGGCCTCCAGTACTGTTATGAAAGGTAATTCAGTACCACAATGGACATAGAGGTCAGCGCACATATAGTGACCTGGCAATAACCCAAAAAACAAGAACGAGCTCTGAGACGTGGGAACTCTGTTGACCGCAATCCCTAATCCTCTCCAACCACACTAAAGGCAGCCGTGGATTGCGCCTAACGCTCCCTATGCAACTCGGCACGGCCTGAGAAACTATCTAGCCTGAAGATAGAAAATAAGCCTACCTTGCCTCAGAGAAATACCCCAAAGGAAAAGGCAGCCCCCACATATAATGACTGTGAGTTAAGATGAAAAGACAAACGTAGAGATGAAATAAATTTAGCAAAGTGAGGCCCAACTTTCTGAACAGAGCGAGGATAGGAAAGGTAACTTTGCGGTCGACACAAAACCCTACAAAAACCACGCAAAGGGAGCAAAAAGACCCTCCATACCGAACTAACGGCACGGAGGTACACCCTCTGCGTCCCATAGCTTCCAGCAAGCAGAAAAAAACAAATTGACAAGCTGGACAGAAAAAAAACAGCAAATAAATAGCAAAGAGGAACTTAGCTATGCAGAGCAGCAGGCCACAGGAACGATCCAGGAGGAAACAGGTCCAATACTAGAACATTGACTGGAGGCCAGGATCAAAGCACTAGGTGGAGTTAAATAGAGCAGCACCTAACGACTTCACCACATAACCTGAGGAAGGAAACTCAGAAGCCGCAGTACCACTTTCCTCCACCAACGAAAGCTCACAGAGAGAACCAGCCGAAGTACCACTTGTGACCACAGGAGGGAGCTCTGCCACAGAATTCACAACAGGCCACCCACAGAGAGGGAAATGTCATATTTACGGAGGTTAGTAGACGGCGGGAGCAGAAGAAGTTCAGTTTTGGAGAGGTTAAGTTTCAGATAGAGAGCAGACATGATGTTGGAGACTGCAGACAGACAGTGGCGTTCTGTAGTACAGCGGGGGTAAGGTCAGGGGATGACGTGTATAGTTGTGTGTCATCAGCATAAAGATGGTACTGAAAGCCAAATCTGCTGATGGTCTGTTCAATTGGGGCCGTGTAGAGAGAGAAGAGAAGGGGGCCAAGGACTGAGCCCTGAGGTACCCCGACAGTGAGAGGAAGAGGAGATGAAGTGGAGCCAGAGAACAGAACACTGAAAGAGCGGTCAGAAAGATAGGAGGAGAACCAGGAGAGAGTAGTGTCCTTAATTCCTAGTGACTGGAGCCTAGAGAGTAGGAGAGGGTGGTCAACAGTGTCGAAAGCTGCAGAAAGGTTGAGAAGAATGAGCAGAGAGTGATAATCGTTGCATTTTGCTGTCAGAAGTTCATTTATCACTTTGATGAGTGCAGTTTCTGTTGAATGTAGGGGCGGAAACCAGACTGTGAAGGGTCTAGGAGGGAGTGAGTGGAGAGATAACGGGTAAGGCAGGAGTATATCAGGCGCTCCAAAAGTTTATAGATGAAGGGGAGATTGGAGACTGGTCTGTAGTTGTTTGTGCAGGATGGTTCGAGGGTGGGTTTCTTCAGTAATGGAGTAATGATAGAGTGTTTGAAGGAGGAGGGGAAAATGCCAGAGGAGAGGGAGAGATTAAAGATTGTAGTAAGGTGAGTTGTGACGACTGGAGAGAGAGACTGGAGGAGATGAGAGGGAATGGGCTCGGTGGTGCATGTAGTCGGACAAGAAGAGGAGAGGAGCCTGGAGACTTCTTCTTCTGTGATGGGATCGAATGTGGAGAGTGAGCCAGGGAAAATGCAGGGAGGGATGGGAGTCACTGAACTTGGTGATTGGGAGCAGCTTTCCTGACGGATATTGTCTATTTCCTCTATAAAGTGGGAGGCCAGGTTATCAGCACAAATATCTGTGATAGGGGCTTGTGCTTTTGGCCTGAGGAGGGAGTGAAAGGTTTCAAAAAGTTTCTTGGGGTTGTTGGATAGTGAGGAGATCAGGGTGATGAAGTAGGTCTGTTTGGCGAGGTGAAGGGCAGAGTTATAGGTCCTTAGCATAAATTTGAAGTGTATGAAGTGTTCTGGTGTGCGTGTTTTCCTCCATAAGCGTTCAGCACTCCTAGAGAATCGCTGGAGAAATCGGGTTTGCGATGGGAGCCAAGGCTATTTCACTCTGTGTTTGGAGGTTCTGAGGGTGAGGGGAGCTACTTGGTCAAGGGTGCTTCTAAGAGTGTCATTGCAGTGATGTACAGCCAGATCAGGACAGGAAAATGAAAAGATTGGGGACAATAATGAGCGTAGGGAGTCTGAAAGTGTATGATGGTTAATGGCTTGTAGATTTCTGACTGAATGGTAGGTAGGAGGGTGCTGGGGTGAGCGAGGATTTGTGAGTGTGAAGGAGAGAATGTTGTGGTCAGAGAGGGGAAGTGGTGAGTTATCTAGGTAGGGAATTGAGCAGAGCCGGGCGAAAACCAGGTCCAGGGTGTTACCGTCTTTGTGTGTTTCAGAGGTTGTGAGCTGTGAGAGGCCTAGAGAAGTGGTTAGTGATAGATGCTGGGATGCTGATGTGGAAGTGGGGCTGTTAATGGGGATGTTAAAGTCTCCCAGGATAAGGGTTGGTAGTTCTGAGGACATGAAGTGCGGCAGCCAGGCAGAGAAATGGTCCAGGAAGTGGGTGGGTGGGTGAGCCTGGGGGCCGGTATATGACCGCTATTCTGAGGGAGAGGGGACGAAAGAGCCTGATGGTGTGGACTTCCATTCTGAAAATATTCTGAAAAGTTCCCAGGCTCGAGTTCATATGAGGACATCCAGCAGAGGGCGCATCACCGCGACTCAAGGTAACTACAGGACATTCCCCTGCATTCCATTCATTCCTGGGGTTTTTACAGGCAGGGGCGGCTGCATTAGCAGGCTTATGCTTGTAAAATTAGTTAACCCCTTTAGATGGATTTACATCGTGGGACGTGACAGAACGACGGAAGGTATGGGATATTGTTGATTTTTTATTTTTCCTTTTTTACAGAACGAGGGTCTTCAGATGGATTAAGAGTATAATAAAATATTAAAACACCCTGTGTCTTTATTTCATTAAAATACTTTGTAATAATGTGTGTGTGTTTTATTAACCATTTCGTACTATTGAATTAATAATGGATAGGTGTCATAATTGACGCCTCTCCATTATTAATCTGGCTTATTGTCACCTTAGAATAGTAAGGTGACATTAACCCTTCATTACCCCATATCCCACCGCTACATGGGAGTGGGAAGAGAGTGGCCAAGTGCCAGAATAGGCGCATCTTCCAGCTGTGCCTTTTCTGGGGTGGCTGGGGGCAGATGTTTTTAGCCAGGGGGGTCCTATAACCATGAACCCTCTCCAGGATATTAATATCTGCCCCAGTCACTGGCTTTACCACTCTGGCGGAGAAAATTGCGTGGGAGTCCACACCAATTTTTTCCGCGATTTAACCCTTTAATTTAATAGCTAGAGCACCCAAATTTTGCACATACACACTACTAACATTGGTAGTGTGGAATATGCAAAAAAAGGGCATATGAGATGGTTTACTGTATGTAAACCATGTCTCATATCATGTCGGGTTTGTGAAGGAGATAGGAAAAGCCGGCAATTGAATTACCGGCTTTTCTATAGAACACCGCTGCGTATTTCTCGCAAGTCACACTGCTGGTCCGTGTGTAATCCGTAATTTTCTCACCCCCATAGACTTACATTGGCGATTTTTTTGCGCAATACGGTGACAAACGCAGCATGCTGCGATTTTCTACGGCCATAGAATCTTGCCTTGTGCAGGCATGTACTACGGAGGACAGAGAATGAACTTCAATCCAATATTGCAGCCAGCATTCAGCCAGCGGGAAAGGAAAGGGTGAATCAAACACCCGAAAACCCTGCCTCCATGGCTGAAGATTGTTCCCTCCAAATTCAGGTTACAGAGTCCCTTTAAGATATTTTCATGTATCTGTAATTACAAGGCTGTTTTTATGTAAAGGTTTGTGTAAAATGCTGTTTGTGAAGTTTTACGTCCATACTACATAATGACGTGTGTCGCATAGTGCGCCAGCTTCTAGTTTCTTTCACTGTACACACATTTTTTATTTAATGAAAATGTTGCTTGATAGTGTGAATCTCCATTGACTTCTGTGTAACTGTTTATTTAATTATTTTACTCACTTATATAGCGCCTTCATATTTCACAACTTTACAGACATTATCATCACTGTCCCCAATGGGGCTCACAATCTAGAATCTTTGTCTTTGGAGTGTGGGAAGAAACCGGAGTACCCGGCGGAAACCCAAGCAAACACGGGGACATCATACAAACTCCTTACAGAGGTTGCCCATGGCAGAATTTTAACCCAGGCCCTTAGTGCTAACCACTTAGCCATTTAGAAAACCATTTTCGATGAGTTTTCAAAGAGAAAGAAATAACCTATTTTTAAATAACTGTCTGAAAATAGCGCAGGGGAATAATATTAATTGTACATATATATATATATATATATATATATATATATATATATATATATATATATATATATATATAGTGCCAACACATTCCATAGCAGGGGCATGTGCAGACAATAAAGACATTACTGAGTAACAGAACCATTACAGGAGGACTGGGGCTCTTCTCGCAAGCTTCAATCTATAAGGAGATGGAGGGGGACACAATAGGTAGAAGAAAAACCACATGCCTTCTATAAATGGTGTATACTGGGGTGTATGTGACATCCTCCTATAACACAAGAACTCATATATATATATATATATATATATATATATATATATATATATCAGGAAGGGTAGACGGGTTACAATGTCACACACCAGATAATGGACAGTTAATGCCTAAATGTGTCGAAGATAGAAGTTATAAATAAATCTGTACAATTGTTTCCAATTAACCCTGTTCACACTGATTTTTGCCGTATTGATGTCTGTGCCCTGGGGATGAAGTTGATGAAGTGTAAATGATATCCTAGGGAGACAAGTGATGCTGCACTTACATTTTTGCCTATAGCAATGGCTCTATTACTTTACCCCACAATGCAGGTTTCTCAGTAACACGAATTACACTTAAGTCTACTCGGTATCTTTATTTCTTTAATATAAAATTAAACTATCAAATAGATGATTGGTCTATACTGGCCCAGTGGCAATATAAAGCAATATCTTAAAACAAAAAAACATAGGTCACTATTCAATCATTTACATTTTTAATTCACTTTTCTTTTTTTTTCTTGGTATTCGTTGTGGTTTTTTGCTCCAAATTCTTCCAAATGGCACACACGGATCATGAATTTTGCTTTAAAAATATTTTTTTAAATTTATTTTTTACATTTTTGTGACTTTTTAGTGCAAAAAATGATGCAAAAACTGCACCAACAAAAATCTGGCATACATAAAATCAGGGAGTACTGGAAAGTCACATATGATGAATCATGCAAAAATATCTAGAAACCATCAATTGTGCTGCCCACAGTGGCAAACTAAAGAAAAAAAAGCAACAACAGGCAAGCACAAATGAAATAGACATCAGAAAAAGGGGGTTCATATTATTTCAATTAGGAAAAAAGTGGCTCAGCACTCATTTAACGGCATGTTTACACTGGCCAACAAAAACTGATGGGAACAGTGGTTTAATGTGATTTTTCTATCTCAATAAACCACCATGTTTTTAGCAGCACATTCCCTGTGTATAACCATTTTTATGCGCACAAATGATTTGATCATTGAATAAACATTTTTTCTTAAGGTACTGTCACACTAGACGATATCGCTAGCGATCCGTGACGTTGCAGAGTCCTCGCTAGCGATATCGTCCAGTGTGACAGGCAGCAGCGATCAGGCCCCTGCTGGGAGATCGCTGGTCGGGGAAGAAAGTCCAGAACTTTATTTCGTCGCTGGACTCCCCGTAGACATCGCTGAATCGGCGTGTGTGACACCGATTCAGCGATGTCTTCGCTGGTAACCAGGGTAAACATCGGGTAACTAAGCGCAGGGCCGCGCTTAGTAACCCGATGTTTACCCTGGTTACCATCCTAAAAGTAAAAAAACAAACACTACATACTTACCTACAGCCGTCTGTCCTCCAGCGCTGTGCTCTGCACTCCTCCTGCTCTGGCTGTGAGCGTCGGTCAGCCGGAATGCAGAGCGGTGACGTCACCGCTCTGCTTTCTGGCTGCCCGGCGCTCACAGCCAGACCAGAGAAGCAGAGCGCCGAGGACAGACGGCTGTAGGTAAGTATGTAGCGTTTGTTTTTTTACTTTTTAGGATGGTAACCAGGGTAAACATCGGGTTACTAAGCGCGGCCCTGCGCTTAGTTACCCGATGTTTACCCTGGTTACCGGGGACCTCGGGATCGTTGGTCGCTGGAGAGCTGTCTGTGTGACAGCTCTCCAGCGACCAAACAGCGACGCTGCAGCGATCCGGATCGTTGTCGGTATCGCTGCAGCGTCGCTATGTGTGACGGTACCTTTAGTTGTCCAGTAATTATTATAATGTTATCTGGAGTGATTGGGAACAAAACAAGCATCTGTAGGAACAGTTGTTCATCAATTCTCAGCTTATCTAAATGCACATAAAGGGGTGGTGTGAAAGTAAAATGTATTGTAATCCTAAATGTCTGTATATTTAATGTAATAATCATATCTATTTTCTAATATACTTAATAATTTTATTAAGTGCTGTAACTGTTTGTTTGTTTTTTTGTTTGTTTTTTTTACTACTTACTCTTAATTTGAGAATTCCAGTGCATTGCTGGGATAGTCAGGAGAGTCTTCATCAAGGGGCAAAGGCTGCGGTCACTGCCGCAGCCTATGTCCCTAACCCGAAACGAAGCGCCATCAGTAACATCTATTTCAGGGGCTGAAAAAATATCCAATATTTTTGGGCACAAAATACTAAGTCTCCTAAAAAACAATTATATCATCCTATCATAAAAGCTTGGAGAACTCTTCTTAGCAAATTTTTATTAAACACAATAATTATTGAAACATATAAATTATAAGGTAGCACATGATTGGACAATACATGGTATGCTCAAGTACAAAGTGGCATTAATACTAGACAATTCTTTAAAAGTACATGATTGTTCCCAAGAAAGCCGTCCTCATTGTATGGAAATATGGAACTATATTTACTATATATCTGCATGGATTTACTTGTAATAATCTCATAACCGAAAAAGAAAAGACTGTAGTCACAGATCTCCACAATTCCTTGTAGATTGTGAGCCTTCGCGGGCAGGGTCCTCACTCCTCCTGTACCAGTTATTACTTGTATTGTGTAAGATTATTGTACTTGTTTTTATTATGTAGACCCCTCCTCACATGTAAAGCGCCATGGAATAAATGGCGCTATAACAATAAATAATAATAATAATAATTCCTTTATACAAAATCAAGGAAAAGAATGCATAGGATGATTGTACATATTATTTTATTATTATACTGCTCTCTAGTGGGATATAAAGAATTACATCCTATTGATGATTTAAAACACATATCTCACTGTAGTCTTCCCAATAGTTCCTTATATGTATTTTGCAGAGTATACCAATCAATAATTATATATATCTTTATAAATCTGTATCATAGTAGCAGCAAAAATGCATAAACAGATAATTTTCTGAAGTGCAAAGTGCATTATAGCAGTAATACATCGGTGCAAGGAAAACCTCATAACAAATATAAACATAAAACTTCGAGCGACATACCTCAAAATCAAACTGAAGGACCACCAGAATTGTGCCACTTTAATAACGCACAAGTGTCTTCTTCCAGAATGCTAAGAGTGTTCATCCAGAATAGCAGCATTTTTATTTTAACCCCTATCTGACCTTGGACGGGAAAGTACGTCCAAGGTCAGATCCCCTGCTTTGATGCAGGGCTCCGCGGTGAGCCCGCATCAAAGCCGGGACATGTCAGCTGTTTTGAACAGCTGACATGTCCCGTAATAGGCGCGGGCAGAATCGCAATCTGCCCGCACCTATTAACTAGTTAAATGCCGCTGTCAAACGCAGACAGCGGAATTTAACTACCGCATCTGGCCGGGCGGCCGGAAATGACGTCATCGCCGACCCCCATCACATGATCGGGGGTCGGCGATGCGTCTCCATTGTAACCATAGAGGTCTTTGAGACCTCTATGGTTACTGATCGCCGGTGGCTGTGAGCGCCACCCTGTGGTCGGCGCTTACAGCACACCTCCATTTCTGCTACATAGCAGCGATCAGCAGATCGCTGCTATGTAGCAGAGGCGATCGCGTTGTGCCTGCTTCTAGCCTCCCATGGAGGCTAGTGAAGCATGGCAAAAGTAAAAAAAAAAAGTCGAAAAAAATGTTAAAAAAATAAAAAAAATATAAAAAGTTTAAATCACCCCCCTTTCGCCCCAATCAAAATAAATCAATAAAAAAAATCAAATCTACACATATTTGGTATCACCGCGCTCAGAATCGCCCGATCTATCAATTAAAAAAAAGCATTAACCTGATCGCTAAGCAGCGTAGCGGGAAAAAAATTCGAAACACCAGAATTACGTTTTTTTGGTCGCCGTGACATTGCATTAAAATGCAATAACGGGCGATCAAAAGAACGTATCTGCACCGAAATGCTATCATTAAAAACGTCATCTTGGCTCGCAAAAAATAAGCCCTCAACCGACCCCAGATCACGAAAAATGGAGACGCTACGAGTATCGGAAAATGGCACAATTTTTTTTTTTTTTTTAGCAAAGTTTGGAATTTTTTTTCACCACTTAGATAAAAAAAATACCCTAGTCATGTTAGCTGTCTATGAACTCGTACTGACCTGGAGAATCATAATGGCTGGTCAGTTTTAGCATTTAGTGAACCTAGCAAAAAAGCCAAACAAAAAACAAGTGTGGGACTGCACTTTTTTTGCAATTTCACCGCACTTGGAATTTTTTTCCCGTTTTCTAGTGCATGACATGCTAAAACCAATGATGTTGTTCAAAAGTACAACTCGTCCCGCAAAAAATAAGCCCTCATATGGCCAAATTGACGGAAAAATAAAAATGTTATGGCTCTGGGAAGGAGGGGAGTGAAAAACGAACACGGAAAAACGAAAAATCCCATGGTCATGAAGGGGTTAAAGCTCTTCTTCCTATAAGCCCACTAAGCTGAGAATGGCTGCATATAAGCATTGCAGCGGCACACAGGGGAGTACATGACCTCCTTCCCTCATTGTCAGTGCAATGTATACAACTGAATTTGACATTTTACTTCAATGTTATTTTTATGTTTTATGTTTTTATTACAAGAATTGTCCCCTTGTATCATAAAATGTTCATTATTTGGACACTATGTTGAGGTTTTTTTTTAATTACACTCACGTGTTAATTACCAAAGGTCATTACTAGTTTTCTGTACACTTCTGCATGGCTACTGCAAGGCTGATAAAATAGCTCACAAGTCATTTACCATCACTCATTGACTCTTTGTTTATTGTATTCACACCAAAATAAGGGTAAATCACTTTGTTTATGTTGTATTGTCCTAGGTAATATGCACATAACTACCAATGATTCTAGATGTGACTCATGACCTGAGACCCCCACTGAGCAGTCCAAGCCATTAGCAGTCTTCGTGTCCTTTAGATCTCAGTATGACTTGATGTAGTGGCTATTCTCTTTGAGGAAAGAAACATGGTATTCTATTCACTTACCCATTTCCACTTTGTGTTGCTTTGTCTTGTCCTTCTGTTCCCTGTGTTGTAACCTGGTCACAACTTCTTGACCCCGTGCCCCCTCCTACACTGTGTTACAACACTTTGTACAGTAAGAAAACTTTTGCTTTTCTTGTAGAATTGTGGCAAAGTCTCAACGTCCAACTGAGCCCTGGTTTTACCTTTGTGGTTCATTTACAGCGAATGATTTTAGTTATTTGTGTCCAACATAATTGAATATATTGATGTGATATGAGTATGACTGGTATTAAAAGTAGTGTTTTTCTACTAAGACCTCATTCAGAAGTGCATTTTTGACATGTTCCATTTTTGCAAATAAGAAAACTCACTGACCTTACATACAGTATACTTTATAAGACTTACACATTTCAGTTTTGTATTAACTGTTATGTTACTATCAATGTTTATAATTATACAACATGCTTTGTGGGATGCAATACTATCGCTATGCTGTCCCAATAGAAAGCAATATTCATAAGATGCAATTTTTGTCATTTGAATCATATATATATATATATATATATATATATATATATATATATATATATATATATCTGCAATGTGGCAGAAAATGGTGAGAATGCAAATGACATTATAGGTGAATAAACAGTAAAACAATAAGGAGGGTCTTGTTTAGATCATCTCTACCTATCTGATATCTGGTTTACAGATGCAAATACAAAGCTTTATACAGACACAAAAAAATAAATCTGTGTGTATTTTGCTATATATAAGGGGTGTCAAACTCAAATATACAAAGGGCTAAAATTAAAAACTTGGACAAAGTCAAGGGCCAACCTTGATATTTATTAAAAAAAAGTCTACAATTGAGGAAGTTTTTCCTTATCATCAAATATAACGATTAACTTTTTCATATCGAAACAATCTTAAAGGGGTTGTACCACAAGCAAAGAACATTTTAATTAAAATATCTTAGAATAAAATAAAAACATAATCACAAACGGGGTAGACTGTAATAATATAAAATGTCATGTAACAGTAGTAAAAATCATATGGCCAAATAGCCTAATTTAAATATGTAATAGCAAAGGATAAAAAAAAACCTTGAAATAATACAGATAATAAAGTATGATGCTAAAACAAAGCATCCCCAAACACAGTATAATACCCTCATGATGAATTTCTGCACAGAACCCTCCACATGTACAAATGTTGATCCTACTGTACCCCCCAGCAAAGTATGGTGACCCCCAACACAGTGCAATGCCCAAACTGTGACCCCCACACAGTAAAATGGGTCACACATAATCCTCCATACAGGATAATAGCCACACATAATTATTGATACAGTATAATGGCCCCAATTGGTTCTTCATACAGTATAATAGCCTCACATTGCCTTCCATAGAGTATAATGGCTTCACATTGTTTTCCATACAGAATAATGGCCCCAACATAATTCTCAATACAGTATAATAGCCTTACATTACGTTACATACAGTATAATGGCCCCACATGGTCCTCCATACAGAATAATGGGCCCCACATAGTTATCCATATAATATAATGTCCCCACATAGTCCTGCATACAGCATAATGGCTCCACATAATCCTCCATACGGAATAGGAATAATGGCCCTACCTAGTCTTCCATACAGAATAATGGCCCCATATAGCCCTTTATAGAGTATATAGGCCCCATATAGTCGTCCATACAGAATAATGTCCCCACATAGTCCTCCATACATTATAATGGACCCCACACTAAAAAAAAAAAAAAAAAAAAATACTCCTGTCTCCTCAGCATCTTCAGAAGCTCTGATATCATTGCGCCTGTTGCGCTGAGAGATCAGATGCAGAGGGAGAATGATTGTGGAGGAAGTGTCAGCTGACGGCTCCCTCATCTATAATTGCGCTCAACTGTATTGACCTCCAGGATGTCAATACAATTGAAAGTGCAATTCCGGGCAGGGGGAATATGTAATAACCCTGTGGGTCAGATTTGACATGTGCTGTCACGCTTTGGACTGTGTTAGCTAACCAGGTCCCTAGAACAAGGGGCACCCTAGTCTAACCCTGTCCCCTGGATTATTCCTGAAGGTGGAAATGCCGGGTTAACATTCCTTGCTTTGCTGTTATATTAACCTTTTTTTATTGCCTCCCCCACCTAGGAGGTAAAAAGCCAAAGTGTATAGCAATACACTAACCAAACAAGGGAAAATGGACAGGGATAAATGAAAATAATAATCATACAAAATACATTCATGAAACAACAGTGGAACACGGGAGTATTAAAGTAAGGAGAAAGCAAATAGGAGAGGATGAGGATATGCATACAAACAAAACTCCAAGCAATAATATTCTAAACAAATCATCGAGCACCAACTCCAACCACAAACTACACCTCCAACTCATAACCAGGCAGTAAGAACTATTACTGGCAATTCATGCATTCCTGAGGTGAGCATATATAGCAGAAAGGATTTCCCAACACTGAACAGCTGAGATTATCTAGGTAGGAAAGCTCCAGGAGCTTCAACTGAACAGACCAATCTATCGGCTAGCAAGGAAAAAGCCTGCACTGTTTAATAAAATGGTGAAGTACTTCTCACCAGTGTAGGAGTGCTGGCCAATCTCTGTCGCGGTATCCTCGTGACATATGTGCTCTATATAAACATACCAAAAACTCAGGTCTGCTGAAAAGTGTCAGACTTCTAGTATATTTCTACAGGGCATAGTAACTAATATATGCAGGTTTGAAAAATTACTGAATACCCTAATCCAGGACAGAAAAGGTGTTAAGCAGCAATAAACTATGTATGCATCAATTCCATTTATATTGTGCAACATTACATTTTAATATGCATGCATCAAATTTGCATGCAAGGCAGCAAAATAACGATAACACAAAATGAAGGGTTTTTTCCCTTTTTATATCTGAATTACTGCATTCTAAGATCTTTACACTATAGTAGAGCAAATTACCATGGCACGCATGCAAATATGCAATTAAAGTTTTATTGATAAGTCAGCATGTGCAAATAGAAAGGACAGCTAGTGTTTTGGTCCGTCCCAGACCTTGATCACAGTTCATGTTCTATGGACCACTGTTTTGTAGCTACAAATGCTGACCAATTCAACACTATATTAGGACAAAGAATATCAGAGTAAAGATTTATGGAGATGTAAAAACTAATATTACAATACAAAATGATTATACATTGTGAGGATTGATAGGTGTCCTCCAGGATGCGAACGGAGTCTTATTAAACCCGCTGGAGTGCCTTGGGTTCACAGCAGCACGCCTATGAGTCACAAGGCAAAATAAAAGAAAGTGTGGAATGGGTCCATGTAGTGACCCAGTCAGATTCTTAGGAAAACCCATTAAGGGCTTTTATCTTTGGAGTGAACTACAGCATGGTAGTGGGGCACTTCACTCTCTCCAGCCGGGTTTTGGAAATGGCTCTATGGCTACAATGCCATTTAAATATGTCAGTTTTGCCTTGAATGTGTCAGTTTGGAGTTTACAAGTTGCAGAGCAGGTATCTCTGTGCAACCCCAGGACTGTGTGAGGCTAACACAGAGCCCGGGACTTCCAGGTGGCTGACACTCAAAAAACGTGACGGTGCCATTTTCCACGGCAACAGGTTTCGAGCTCTGGACTGTGTTTACGGAAACCCGGCTGCGATCCGGACAGCACTTCTATGTGTGAGTTTTTTAGACATTAAAAGACATTTGCTTTGAACTTTTCTGTGGTCTCTGCCTATCTGTAGCACTGCACCAACCCCGCTGCACTACACCATTCAGATGATTGTTGTATCACCTTTAATAGCTACAGAAACACTTCCTATTATTTGTTATTGGCATTTCTCTTCACTGCTCATAAATTTTAAACAACTTTTATTGAGGAACGGCTGATTTCAGCATTGCTAGTTTTTCAAACACAAATGCTTGTTTCAGGTCTCACGGCGCTCTTTTGAGTTAAAGTCATGATTGAGATTAAGCTAATCCAAATATTAAATTTAGTTCCCCTTTACCCAAACAAATGTTTTTATGCTTGCTAGCATGGTTACATTTTAACTTTCCTTTACAGACAAATGGCCAGAGATTCTTGCATAATATTATAAAATTCTGACTTTTTTTAACTGCACCAATGTTGTGCATAGAGTGTAAATGGTATTGAATCTGAGCTAGAACACCACACACACACCATGAACAAGTGTTACTCATGGCCAAGCCGTGAGTCAGAGTGGTCAAGGAGTCCAAGGTCAGAAGCCAAGAGGGTACGTCATAAACAGAAGGAAGAGACAAAAGCGTAGTCAGGTAACGTTCCAAGGTCAGAGTACCAGGAGGGTAACGGATCAGAGCTGAAGGGGTTAAACAGGCGAGTAGTTAGAACAAAGTCCAAGGTTAGGCAACAGATCAAACATATAGAACTCAAGGCACAGCACAAACCTCACAAGATGAATGTATGTCTGGCAGTGTTCTGGGAAACTCAGCTCACTTATGAAGCATGGCCACTAAGTGGAATAATGAACACATGAAACAGCCGACGTCTCACAGTCTCAGACTGGATAGTCGAGCTGTCCATCAACACACTGACAGCTCAGCACGCCCCTTTAACAGAATGGATGGCCGAGCTGTCAGTAACTGCATCCCAGACACCCTAAGAGGTGGAACCGTGACCGTTACGCTCTTTATAGAAGAAGCCACTCATGTCGAGATTTGTTCTCAGACTTTTCAAAAATCATAAAATTTTCGTGCCCCAAATTTTTTTATCAAGATGGCATACAAATTTGTAGTCTTTTTCTTTTCTTTTCAATGTTCTTTTTATTGATTTTCAATAAAGAACAGATATACAAACATGTATAAAATACAAAAAACGGGAATATAACAGTTAATAGAACGACAATAGGAAAACTTCGAGTAAAAGCTCCTAGGACAACATAGAGCTTTGAGGTTACTCAGAATTTACAAATTTGTAGTCACTATTCTGTTTTTATGTTAAACTTTTATGTTAAACTTAAATAGAATGTGAATTTTCAGTTACACATATACATAGATATTAGTCCACCTGTTTGTATTTGTAAGGGTATAGCCCAACTGACCCTTGAAATATAAAGTTGGCAAACACAATGGATGGACAATTGATTTCCTCGGAAGTCTCCCGTATACATTGCATAAAGGTAGCAAAATCAGACAATTTGAAAAAGCATCCATTGTGTAACAGGTCATCCTAGAGTATGTTTCAGTGCATAAATATCAGGCAATTTGAATTTACCGGCCTCATTGTTTTATTCTGTAAACAGATAAGTCTGAAAGGGGTAACCACTAACGTCAAAGAGAGCACATTATTTTCAGCCAAGCATTCATGCATATAAGGGAGTTAGGAGAGATTTATTTAACAGAAGAATATGTATGACATTTGGAGCTGTATGGTATACACTGTGTGCAGAATTATTACGCAAGTTGTACTTTTATCACATGATACTTTTTTATACATGTTGTCCTACTTCAAGCTGTTCAGGCTTGAGAGCCAACTACCAATTAAGTAAATCAGGTGATGTGCATCTCTGTAGTGAGGAGGGGTCTTGTCTAATGACATCAAAACCATATATAAGGTGTGCTTAATTATTAGGCAACTTCCTTTCCTTTGGCAAAATGGGTCAGAAGAGAGATTTGACAGGCTCTGAAAAGTCCAAAATTGTGAGATGTCTTGCAGAGGGATACCGCAGTCTTGAAATTGCCAAACTTTTGAAGCGTGATCACCGAACAATCAAGCGTTTCATGGTAAATAGCTAACAGGGTTGCAAGAAGCGTGTTGGGCAAAAAAGGAGCAAATAACTGCCCATGAATTGAGGAAAATCAAGCGTGAAGCTGCCAAGATGCCATTTGTCACCAGTTTTGCCATATTTCAGAGCTGCAATGTTACTGGAGTTACAAAAAGCACAAGGTTTGCGATACTCTGGGACATGGCCAAGGTAAGGATGGCTGAAAAACGACCATCTTTGAACAAGAAGCATAAGATAAAACGTCAAGACTGGGCCAAGAAATATCTTAAGACTGACTTTTCATAGGTTTTATGGACTGATGAAATGAGAGTGACTCTTGATGGGCCAGATGGATGGGCCAGAGGCTGGATCAGCAAAGGGGAGAGAGCGCCACTCCGACTCAGACGCCAGCAAGGTGGAGGTGGGGTACTGGTATGGGCCGGTATCATCAAAGATGAACTTGTGGGACCTTTTTCGGGTTGAGGATGGAGTGAAGCTCAACTCCCAGACCTACTGCTAGTTTCTGGAAGACAACTTCAACTTGGTATCATTATAAAAAAGCATGATTTTCATGCAAGACAATGCTCCATCACATGCCTCCAACTACTCCACAGCGTGGCTGGCCAGTGAAGGTCTCAAAGAAGAAAAAATAATGACATGGCCCCCTTGTTCACCTGATCTGAGCCCCATAGAGAACCTTTGGTCCCTCATAAAATGTGAGATCTACAGGGAGGGAAAACAGTACATCTCTCGAAACAGTGTCTGGGAGGCTGTGGTGGCTAGGGTTGAGCGAAACGGAACAGACAATTTAAAAAATCGCCGACTTTTGGCAAAGTCGGGTTTCGTGAAACCCGACCCGATCCTAGTGTGGGATCGGCCATGAGGCCGGCGATCTTCGTGCCAAAGTCGCGTTTCGTATGACACTTTCACCTCCATTTCTCATCCAATGAAGGCGGACGCAGAGTGTGGGCAGCGTGATGACATAGGTCGTGGACCCACCATCTTAGAGAAGGGCATTACAGTGATTGGCTTGCTTTCTGTGGTGTCACAGGGGCTATAAAGGGGCGTGCACGCCGACCGCCATCTTACTTCTGCCGATCTTAGCATAGGGAGAGGTTGCTGCAGCTTCATCAGAAGAAGGGATATAGTTAGGGAGGGAAGATTAACCCCGAAACTGCTTGAGCTGTAGCGATTTCCACTGTCCAACACCACCTTTTCTTTGCAGGGACAGTGGAGGTTTTTTTTGTGCATCAGCGCTGTAGCTTATTAGGCTGCCCTATAAGGCTCCCTGATAGCTGCATTGCTGTTTGTACGCCGCTGTGCAAACCAACTGCTTTTTTAAAAGCAAAAATCCTGTTGCTCCTTTCTGCACAGTTCTCTTGTTTCTTTGTCCACACTTTTGTGTGCAGCAGTCCTTTTTATTGCTGCCATACTTGTCCTTTGATCTTTGTAGGGAGATGGACATTGTACTACAGCCCTTGTATTTTTTTATATATCTGTCAGCCACGTTGTGCCACTTACATTGTGTAGTGTAATACACAGGGCCTGGTTTTTGCTGCAGTCTCCCCCCCAAAAAAGTGAGATTTAAATTACCAACAAGTTTCTATACGTCAGTTCTGTTTGTCGTATATCTGCCAGCCACGTTGTGCCACTTACATTGTGTAGTGTAATACACAGGGCCTGTTTTTTGCTGCAGTCTCCCCCCCAAAAAAGTGAGATTTAAATTGCCAACAAGTTTCTATACGTCAGATCTATTTGTCGTATATCTGCCAGCTACGTTCTGACACTTACATTGTGTAGTGTAATACACAGGGCCTGTTTTTTGCTGCAGTTTCCCCCCCAAAAAAGTGAGATTTCAATTGCCAACAAGTTTCTATACGTTAATTCTGTTTGTCGTATATCTTCCAGCCACGTTGTGCCACTTACATTGTGTAGTGTAATACACAGGGCCTGTTTTTTTCTGCAGTCTCCCCCCCCCCCAAAAAAAAGGAAATTTAAATTGCCAACAAAATTCTATACGTCAGTTCTGTTTGTCATATATCTGCCAGCCACGATGTGCCACTTACATTGTGTAGTGTAATACACAGGGCCTGTTTTTTGCTGCGGTCTCTCCCCCCAAAAAAGTGAGATTTAAATTGCCAACAAGTTTCTATACATCAGTTCTGTTTGTCGTATATCTGCCAGCCACGTTGTGCCACTAACATTGTGTGGTGTAGTACACAGGGCCTGTTTTTTGCTGCAGTCTCCCCCCCCCAAAAAAAAGTGAGATTTAAATTGCCAACAAGTTTATATGCGTCAGTTCTATTTGTCGTATATCTGCCAGCCACGTTGTGCCACTTACATTGTGTAGTGTAATACACAGGGCCTGTTTTTTGCTGTAGTCTCCCCCCCCAAAAAAAACAGGAGATTTAAATTGCCAACAAGTTTCTATACCTCAGTTCTGTTTGTCATATATCTGCCAGCCACGTTGTGCCACTTACATTGTGTAGTCTAATACACTGGGCCTGTTTTTTGCTGCAGTCTCCCCCCCCAAAAAAGTGAGATTTAAATTGAAAACAAGTTTCTATACCTCAGTTCTGTTGCAGAGTGCGTCTTCTTGCAGTCACCGCTGTACTTAGGAGAGCTTCAATCAGCAAGATATCTTGAGTAAACAGTATTTACTTCATACTGGATAAACATGAGATACAATTCAGTGTCACACAGTCCATGCACTGAAGACAACACATTCATGAAGAAAAGCAAAACCGAAAGTAAGAAAACAACAAACCACTGAAAGCTTCCCTCCCCACATTACAGCAAGTATATGACTTTACACACTATCGCCATCTGCTGTCTGGTTAGTATAAAGTCCTCCTTTCACTTATAATAAGTCCCAATCTGTTGCATATGCCAACACCCTTTCTCAACAGTAAGGACTTATTCAATCAAACCCAACTTTTTTATTAGTCTCTGATGTTTATCAGCATTCAACGCCTTCGTGAAAATGTCTGCTGTCATTTCTTCAGTAGGACAGTACTCTAACTTCAAGACTCCGTGTTCCTGATGATCTCTCAAGAAATGATATTTCACATCAATATGCTTGGTTCTTGGATTGACTCTTTCCATCTGAGCAAGAACAAGACATCCTTGATTGTCCTCTTTCAGTTTTGTTGGTGCCAACTGTGGTTGTCCTAATTCTGTCAACAATTGTCTTAACCACAGTACTTCTTGACTCGCATGTGCTGCGGCAACATATTCTGCTTCTGTTGAAGATAGTGTTACAATTGACTGTTTCTTACTTGTCCAACTTATTGGTCCACCTGAGAGGAAAAAAATATGTCCACTGGTAGATCTTCTGTCAGTTGGATCTCCAGCCCAATCTGCATCAACATATCCTGTTAAAATGCAATCATCGCTTGTGGGTAATTTCAGCTTAACATTGCTAGTTCCTTTCAAATAACGTATTACTCTCTTCACGGCATTCCAATCAGCTTTATTTGGTTTTGATACCTTTCTACTCAGGATTCCTACTGCTGCTGCGATGTCTGGTCTTGTAACGGTCGCTAGATACAGTAGTTTTCCTATTGCTGTTCTGTATTCTTCATTATTTGGTAGCATATTTTGTTCACTGTTCATCTCTTTGAGATAATTAGTTTCCATTGGAGACTTTACTGTTTTTGCATCCTTTAATCCAAACTTTTCTGTTATGTCTTGAATCATATGATTTTGATTCAGTAGGAAACTTCCATCTTCTTCTCTTTCTACTTGTATTCCTAGGTATTGTTTTACATTTCCCAAGTCTTTGATTTCGAAATGTTGCTTCAGGATTTTAGAATGTTTTCGTTATCCCTTTCTTGTTCAAAACAAATCAAAATGTCGTCTACATATATGAGTATGTAAATCCATCTATTAATCAGCCTTTTTGTGTATAAGCATGGATCAGCTTTGTAAGTACTTCCGTGATTTTGTCATTCCACGCTATAGCTGCTTGCTTTAACCCCTTCCCGACCTTTGACGCATACGGTGCGTCATGAAAGTCGGTGCCATTCCGACCCATGACGCAGCATATGCGTCATGGAAAGATCGCGTCCCTGCAGATCGGGTGAAAGGGTTAACTTTCATTTCACCCGATCTGCAGGGACAGGGGGAGTGGTAGTTTAGCCCAGGGGGGGTGGCTTCACCCCCCCATGGCTACGATCGCTCTGATTGGCTGTTGAAAGTGAAACTGCCAATCAGAGCGATTTGTAATATTTCACCTAAAAAAATGGTGAAATATTACAATCCAGCCATGGCCGATGCTGCAATATCATCGGCCATGGCTGGAAACACTAATGTGCACCCACCCCACCCCACCGATCGCCCCCCCAGCCCCCCGATCTGTGGTCCGCTCCCCTCCGTCCTGTGCTCCGCTCCCCCGTCCTCCTGTCCGCTCCCCCCGTGCTCCAATCACACCCCCCGTGCTCCAATCAAACCCCCCCGCACTCCGATCCCCCCCGGAAACAGCGATCCCCCCCCGCACAGCGATCCCCTCTCCGTGCTCCAATCCACCCCCCCATGTTCCGATCCACCCCCCCATGCTCCGATCCACCCCCCCGTGCTCCGACGCCCCCCCCCCCCCGTGCCCTGATCTCCCCCTCCTTATACTTACCTGGCCTCCCGGGGTCCGTCCGTCTTCTTTCCTGGGCGCCGCCATCTTCCAAAATGGCGGGCGCATGTGCAGTGCGCCCGCCGAATCTGCCGGCTGGCAGATTCGTTCCAGAGTGAATTTTGATCACTGAGATATAACCTATCTCAGTGATCAAAATAAAAAAAAAGGTAAATGACCCCCCCCCCCCTTTGTCACCCCCATAGGTAGGGACAATAAAAAAAATAAATATTTTTTTTTTCCACTAAGGTTGGGGTAAGAACTAGGGTTAGGGTTAGGGTTAGGGGTAGGGTTAGGGTTAGGGGTAGGGTTAGGGTTAGGGGTAGGGGTAGGGTTAGGGGTAGGGGTAGGGTTAGGGTTAGGGGTAGGGTTAGGGGTAGGGGTAGGGTTAGGGGTAGGGTTAGGGGTAGGGTTAGGGTTCGGGATGTGCACACGTATTCTGGTCCTATGCGGATTTTTCCGCAGAGGATTTGATAAATCCGCAGTGCTAAACCGCTGCGGATTTATGGCGGATTTACCATGTTTTTTCTGTGCATTTCAATGCGGTTTTACAACTGCGATTTTCTATTTGAGCAGTTGTAAAACCGCTGCGGAATCCGCAGAAAGAAGTGACATGCTGCGGAATGTAAACCGCTGCGTTTCCGTGCAGTTTTTCCGCAGCATGTGTACAGCGATTTTTGTTTCCCATAGGTTTACATTGAACTGTAAGCTCATGGGAAACTGCTGCGGATCCGCAGCGTTTTCCGCAGCGTGTGCACATACATTTAGAATTAGGCTATGTGCACACGGTGCGGATTTGGCTGCGGATTCGCAGCAGTGTTCCATCAGGTTTACAGTACCAAGTAAACCTATGGAAAACCAAATCCGCTGTGCCCATGGTGCGGAAAATACCGCGCGGGAACGCTGCGTTGTATTTTCCGCAGCATGTCAATTCTTTGTGCGGATTCCGCAGCGTTTTACACCTGTTCCTCAATAGGAATCCGCAGGTGAAATCCGGACAAAAAACACTGGAAATCCGTGGTAAATCCGCAGGTAAACGCAGTGCCTTTTACCCGCGGATTTTTCAAAAATGGTGCTGAAAAATCTCATACGAATCCGCAACGTTGGCACATAGCCTTAGGGTTAGGGTTGGGTTGGAATTAGGGTTGTGGTTAGGGTTAGGGGTGTGTTGGGGTTACGGGTGTGTTGGGGTTAGGGTTGTGATTAGTGTCACGGCTACAGTTGGGATAAGGTTTAGGGGTGTGTTGGAGTTAGAATTGAGGGGTTTCCACTGTTTAGGCACATCAGGGGTCTCCAAACGCAACATGGCGCCACCATTGATTCCAGCCAATCTTGTATTCAAAAAGTCAAATGGTGCTCCCTCACTTCTGAGCCCCGACGTGTGCCCAAACAGTGGTTTACCCCCACATATGGGGTACCAGCATACTCAGGACAAACTGTGCAACAATTACTGGGGTCCAATTTCTCCTGTTACCCTTGAGAAAATAAAAAATTGCTTGCTAAAACATCATTTTTGAGGAAAGAAAAATGATTTTTTATTTTCACGGCTCTGCGTTGTAAACGTCTGTGAAGCACTTGGGGGTTCAAAGTGCTCACCACATATCTAGATAAGTTCCTTGGGGGGTTTAGTTTCCAAAATGGGGTCACTTATGGGGGGTTTCTACTGTTTAGGCACACCAGGGGCTCTGCAAACGCAACATGACGTCCGCAGACCATTCCATCAAAGTCTGCATTTCAAAAGTCACTACTTCCCTTCTGAGCCCCGACGTGTGCCCAAACAGTGGTTTACCCCCACACATGGGGTATCAGCGTACTCAGGAGAAACTGGACAACAACTTTTGGTGTCCAATTTCTCCTGTAACCCTTGGGAAAATAAAAAATTCTGGGCTAAATAATTATTTTTGAGGAAAGAAAACGTATTTATTATTTTCACTGCTCTGTGTTATGAACTTCTGTGAAGCACTTGGGGGTTCAAAGTGCTCACCACACATCTAGATAAGTTCCTTTCGGGGTCTAGTTTCCAAAATGGGGTCACTTGTGGGGGGTTTCTACTGTTTAGCCACATCAGGGGCTCTGCAAACGCAACGTGACGCCCGCAGAGCATTCCATCAAAGTCTGCATTTCAAAACGTCACTACTTCACTTCCGAGCCCCAGCATGTGCCTAAACAGTGGTTTACCCCCACATATTGGGTATCAGCGTACTCAGGAGAAACTGGACAACAACTTTTGGGGTCAAATTTCTCCTGTTACCCTTGGGAAAATAAAAAATTGCGGGCTAAAAAATCATTTTTGAGAAAAGAATTTTTTATTTTTATTTTCATGGCTCTGCGTTATAAACTTCTGTGAAGCACTTGAGGGTTCAAAGTGCTCACCACACATCTAGATTAGTTCCTTTGGGGGTCTAGTTTCCAAAATGGGGTCATTTGTGGGGGATCTCCAATGTTTAGGCACACAGGGGCTCTCCAAACGCGACATGGTGTCCGCTAATGATTGGAGCTAATTTTCCATTTAAAAAGCCAAATGGCGTGCCTTCCCTTCTGAGCCCTGCCGTGCGCCCAAACAGTGGTTTACCCCCACATATGGGGTATCTGCGTACTCAGGACAAACTGGACAACAACATTTGTGGTCTAATTTCTCCTATTACCATTGGCAAAATAGGAAATTCCAGGCTAAAAAATCATTTTTGAGAAAAGAAAAATTATTTTTTATTTTCATGGCCCTGCATTATAAACTTCTGTGAAGCACCTGGGGGTTTAAAGTGCTCAGTATGCATCTAGATAAGTTCCTTGGGGGGTCTAGTTTCCAAAATGGGGTCACTTGTGGGGGAGCTCCATTGCATAGGCACACAGGGGCTCTCCAAATGCGACATGGTGTCCGCTAACAATTGGAGCTAATTTTCCATTCAAAAAGTCAAAGGGCGCACCTTCCCTTCCGAGCCCTGCCGTGTGCCCAAACAGTGGTTTACCCCCACATATGAGGTATCCGCGTACTCGGGAGAAATTGCTCAACAAATTTTAGGATCCATTTTATCCTATTGCCCATGTGAAAATGAAAAAATTGAGGCGAAAAGAAATTTTTTGTGAAAAAAAAGTACTTTTTCATTTTTACGGATCAATTTGTGAAGCACCTGAGGGTTTAAAGTGCTCACTAGGCATCTAGATAAGTTCCTTGGGGGGTCCAGTTTCCAAAATGGGGTCACTTGTGGGGGAGCTCCAATGTTTAAGCACACAGGGTCTCTCCAAACGCGACATGGTGTCCGCTAACGATGGAGATAATTTTTCATTCAAAAAGTCAAATGGCGCTCCTTCCCTTCCGAGCCTTACCATGTGCCCAAACAGTGGTTTACCCCCACATGTGAGGTATCGGTGTGCTCAGGAGAAATTGCCAAACAAATTTTAGGATCCATTTTATCCTGTTGTCCATGTGAAAATGAAAAAATTGAGGCTAAAAGAATTTTTTTTGTGAAAAAATAGTACTTTTTCATTTTTATGGATCAATTTGTGAAGCACCTGGGGGTTTAAAGGGCTCACTATGCATCTAGATAAGTTCCTTGGGGCGTCTAGTTTCCAAAATGGGGTCACTTGTGGGGGAGCTCCAATTTTTAGGCACACGGGGGCTCTCCAAACTTGACATGGTGTCCACTAAAGAGTGCAGCCAATTTTTCATTCAAAAAGTCAAATGGCGCTCCTTCCCTTCCAAGCCCTGCCGTGCACCCAAACAGTGGTTTACCCCCACATATGAGGTATCAGTGTACTCAGGACAAATTGGACAACAACTTTCGTTGTTCAGTTTCTCCTTTTACCATTGGGAAAATACAAAAATTGTTGCTGAAAAATCATTTTTGTGACTAAAAAGTTAAATGTTCATTTTTTCCTTCCATGTTGCTTCTGCTGCTGTGAAGCACCTGAAGGGTTAATAAACTTCTGGTATGTGGTTTTGTGCACCTTGAGGAGTGCAGTTTTTAGAATGGTGTCACTTTTGGGTATTTTCAGCCATATAGACCCCTCAAACTGACTTCAAATGTGAGGTGGTCCCTAAAAAAAATGGTTTTGTAAATTTCGTTGTAAAAATGAGAAATCGCTGGTCAAATTTTAACCCTTATAACTTCCTAGCAAAAAAAAAATTTTGTTTCCAAAATTGTGCTGATGTAAAGTAGACATGTGGGAAATGTTATTTATTAACTATTTTGTGTCACATACCTCTCTGGTTTAACAGAATAAAAATTAAAAATGTGAAAATTGCGAAATTTTCAAAATTTTCGCCAAATTTCCGTTTTTATCACAAATAAACACAGAATTTATTGACCTAAATTTACCACTATCATGAAGCCCAATATGTCACGAAAAAACAGTCTCAGAACCGCTAGGATCCATTGAAGCGTTCCTGAGTTATTACCTCATAAAGGGACACTGGTCAGAATTGCAAAAAACGGCAAGGTCTTTAAGGTCAAAATAGGCTGGGTCATGAAGGGGTTAAACCATATATGCTTTTCTGTAGTTTACAAACTTTGTTTGGATTTCTTTCATCTTTGAATCCTGGAGGTTGTTCCATATAAATGTCTTCTGTTAAATCTCCATTCAAAAAAGCTGTCTTTACATCCAGATGTCTCAGTTGCATCTGTTTCATTGCTGCAACTGTAAGTAAAGTTCTTATTGTAGTGTGTTTGACAACTGGAGCAAATGTTTCATCATAGTCTTCTCCATATTTTTGAGAATACCCTTTAGCTACGAGTCTTGCTCGGTATCTTTCAGCTGTGCCATCTGTTTGGTATTTAACTTTAAAAATCCATTTACATCCTATGGTTTTTCTTCCTTCTGGTAAATCTGTCAGTGTCCATGTATTTGAATCTTGCATGGATTTAATTTCTGTTTCTGTTGCTTCTATCCATTTATTAGCTTCTTCCACTGGAAGTTTAGATATTTCCTCCCAAGAAGTAGGCTCATAGATTTTTCTTGTGCTTGTCTTGTATGAGAGACGTTTTGGTGGTTTTCCTTTGTTCTCTCTCATTGAACGTCTTGGTTCTGTGTCTGTTTGTAGTTGTGATTCTTCACTTTCAGTATTTTGTTCTTCATTAACTTCTACTTCTTTCTCATCAGATATTTCTTCAGTTGTGTCATTATTGGTTTTCTCATTTTTTGTTTCAACTGAAATCATAATATCTTCATTCAAATCTTCAATGAATGTCACACTGTTACTCACCGTAACTCTGTCTGTTTTGGGATCTAGGATTCTGTATCCTTTGCAATTTTCACTATATCCAACAAATATTCCTTCCATGGATCTGTTTTGAAGTTTGGAACGTTTTTCTGTTGGAATGAATATGAAAACTTTACATCCAAAAACTTTTAAATGATTGACACTTGGTTTCATACCTTGCCACAGTTCATATGGAGTTTTCGTCAGTTTTCTGGAAAAAAGTCTGTTCTGTAGATAAGTAGCTGTCATTGCTGCCTCACCCCAATATTTCTCTGGTAGTTTGGAATCCGTCAGCATACATCTTATCATCTCTGTTAGAGTTCTGTTTTTCCTTTCTGCTACTCCATTTTGTTCAGGTGTGTATGGAACAGTTTTCTGGTGTTCTATCCCATTTTGTCTTAAGTAGTCTTCTATTCTGTGACCTGTAAATTCACCTCCATTATCACTTCTGATGACAATTGGCTTCCTTTGAAATTTGTTACTTGATCTTGTTACATAGTCTACAAGTTTATCAAAAACTTCACTTTTGTTTTTAATTAAGTATGTGACTGTGTATCTTGAGTAATCGTCTATAAAAGTCAACATGTATCTATTGCCTCCTGATGTAGTCACTTTCATGGGTCCACATACGTCAGTATGCACCAAATCAAGTGGTCTTTCGCTTTTCATCTCACTTTCTTTTGGAATAGATATCCTTGTGGCTTTGGATTTTATACAACAACCACATCTTATGGTAATTGAGCAATCTGATATCTTTAAATCTTTTGTCAATTCTTTTCTCTGTAGTTCCCTTATACTGTCAGGGTGTCTATGTCCTAGACGTCTATGCCACATGTGAATACAGTTTTTGTGATCATGTGTACATACCTTCATCTGTTCCTTTGGTGTGTCAAAATGATATAATTGTTCATCTGCCTTGACTTTGGTTATCACTTTGTTTCCTGCAATAATTGCACACTCATTGTCTTTGAATTTCACTGTAAGTCCTTTTGCTGTTAAACGTTTTACAGATAATAATCCGCCTTCCAATTTTGGAACATACAACACATCTTGTACAAGTATCTTTGAATCTTGTCCGAACTTGTTTGAACAATTTAGCATACCTTGTCCGATACCTTCTGCGGTTATTTTGCTTCCATCTGCGAGATAAATGGCTTCTTTCTTATCTAAATCAAGATCAGTAAAGAAATTCTTGTCACTTGTCATATGACTCGTTGCTCCTGAATCAATAAACCAACCAAGTGATGATTTCTTGTCTGTTACTTTAAATGTGCCATTCCAATTATTCTCACAGGAATCGGAAATTGTGTTTTTTACTTTCTCTGTATGCTTTTTATGTTGTACTTTTTGTTGTTCTGCTTTCCATATGGTACAGTCTTTCTTTAAATGACCTTTTTTCTTACATCTGAAGCATTCTCTTGTCTCTTTATTATAAGGTTTTTGGAATTCTGTAGCTTTAAGAGCGTTTTCACTGTCCTTTTCAGTAGAAGAATCATTTCTTTGTTCTTTTCTTCTCTGATATTCATCTATTAGTCTTGTTTTCACAAAATCTAATGTAATGTCAGTTTCTGGTCTCGTCTCAAGGGCATTTATCAAGGCTGTATATGAATCTGGTAAACTGCACAACAATATAGCTGCTACATGACTTTCTTTAATATCTTCACCAATAGATCTTAGCTGTGATATCACTTCCATCATTGAGAATATGTGCTTCTTCATATCGTCATTTGCACTCAATCTCATACTGTACAGCTTTCTTAATAAAAATAACTTGTGATTCAAGCTAGGTCTTTCATACAGTTTTCTTAATGCTTCCCACATTCCCTTAGCTGTTTCTTCATTTCTTATATGTATTAATTGAGCATCATCCACTAATAAGCTAATGGTGGCTCTCGCTTGTATATCCTTCTTATCCCATGTCTGATTATCTTGATCTGGTCTTGCTGTAACAATTACTTCCCATAGATCATCCTTAGATAACAACATCTCTACTTTGAATTTCCATAACTGATAATTTTCACTATTCAGTTTAGCTACTGTAAATTTCAGTTCTGTGTTACTCATCATCTTTATATAGTCTTACTTGTTTAGAGAGTTGTACTGAAGATATTCTCCTGTATGTCCTGTGAATTCTCTGCAATTATATCCAGCTCCTGGGATGCTGAATTCCTCTGTCACTCTGTATCTGGATTTAGTTCCTTCTGTTTACAGAGCTTATCTGTGTGCTCCGTTATCTGGGCTATAAACCAGGATCCTTCTGCCTGAGCTTGTAGTGCAGACCTGTAGTGTCTGGAGTGCCTGGATTGCCTGGAGTTATCTGGGGTGCCTGGGGTGTCTGGGGTTATCTGGGGTGCCTGGGGTTATCTGGGATGCCTGGGGTTATCTGGGATGCCTGGCCCCATAACCTGTTGCAGAGTGCGTCTTCTTGCAGTCACCGCTGTACTTAGGAGAGCTTCAATCAGCAAGATATCTTGAGTAAACAGTATTTACTTCATACTGGATAAACATGAGATACAATTCAGTGTCACACAGTCCATGCACTGAAGACAACACATTCATGAAGAAAAGCAAAACCGAAAGTAAGAAAACAACAAACCACTGAGAGCTTTCCTCCCCACATTACAGCAAGTATATGACTTTACACACTATCGCCATCTGCTGTCTGGTTAGTATAAAGTCCTCCTTTCACTTATAATAAGTCCCAATCTGTTGCATATGCCAACAAGTTCTGTGTGTCGTATATCTGCCAGCCACGTTGTGCCACTTACATTGTGTAGTGTAATACACAGGGCCTGGTTTTTTGCTGCAGTCTCCCCCCCCAAAAAAGTGAGATTTAAATTGCCAACAAGTTTATATACATCAGTTCTGTTAGTCGTATATCTGCCAGCCACGTTCTGCCACTTACACTGTGGAGTGTAATACACAGAGCCTGTTTTTTGCTGCAGTCTCCCCCCCAAAAAAGTGAGATTTAATTTTCCAACAAGTTTATATACGTCATTTCTGTTTGTTGTATATCTGCCATCCACATTCTGCCACTTACATTGTGTAGTGTAATACACAGGGCCTGTTTTTTGCTGCAGTCTCCCCCCTAAAAAAAGTGAGATTTAAATTGCCAACAAGTTTCTATACGTCAGTTCTGTTTGTCGTATATCTGCCAGCCGCGTTCTGCCACTTACATTGTGTAGTGTAATACACAGGGCCTGTTTTTTGCTGCAGTCTCCCCCCAAAAAAATTGCCAACAAGCTTATATACACCTTCTACCTTGTTTTACAGTACCATATAACAGTTATTTTGGTTAGATTTTCCCAAAAAAATGAAGTCTGGTGGAAGAGGCCGTGGTCGGTCATTGCCAGCTGGTACTGATGGTGGTGGTGGTGGTGGTGGAGCATCTGGCGGTAGTGGGAAAAGCAAAATAGCACCTAAGGCTGGAGGTGTTGAGCCAGCGTCATCGTCTGGCTGCACAAGGCCTCGAAGGCTCCCTTATCTGGGAGCAGGAAAACCGCTTTTAAAGCCGGAGCAGCAGGAAAAAGTTTCCTTGCTGACTCAGCCTCTAGCTCTTTCACCTCCTCTTCAGAAAGTTTGAAATATAAAAACAGCGAGTCGTCAGTGGATGCTCCCGGTCAGGAACACGTCGCTTCCTTGTGTCCTTCACCCAAAGCAAAAGTGAAGGATGCGTCAGGCGACACTACAGTTTACTCCATGGAGCTCTTTACACATACCGTGTGTTATGATTCGGTGGTTTAGGAGCAACATGGAACGAGCTCTGAAGGAAGTGGTAACTGTACTGACCGCAGTCCCTAAGCTCAATACAACACTAGAAGTAGCCGTGGGATGCTCCTAACTCTCCCTAGGCACCTTGTCACCGCCTAAGAGCTAACTACCCCTAAAGATAGAAGCAGGAAAGCTATCTTGCCTCAGAGAAAATCCCCAAAGGATAGATTAGCCCCCCACAAATAATGACTGTGAGTGGAGAGGGAAAAGACATACACAGAATGAAACCAGGATGAGCACAGGAGGCCAGTCTAACTTGATAGATAGGACAGGATGGAATACTGTGCGGTCAGTATAGAACACTACAAAAATCCACGCAGAGTTTACTAAAAATCTCCACACCTGACTAAAGGTGTGGAGGGTAAATCTGCTTCCCAGAGCTTCCAGCAAGACAGAATTAATTCATACTGATAACGCTGGACAAACATAGAAGCACAGAACGGATAAGTCTACAATCTGTGAACAGAAAAGAGCAAGCAAAAACTTAGCTTAGCTGATCTGGTCAGGATAACAGGGAACTCCAAAAAGATGTGAATCCAACCAGGAACCATTTACAAGTGGCACTGGCTGAAGGACAGAGCCAGGCATAAATAGCCGAGCAGAAAAGACGATCAGTGGAAGCAGCTGGAGACAGCTGACTCCAAGGAGCAGCCATACCACTTGAAATCAGAAGATGGAGCAAAAGAGCAGAACTCACAAAAGTGCCACATACAACCACCGGAGGGAGCCCAAGAGCGGAATTCACAACAGTACCCCCTCCTTGAGGAGGGGTCACCGAACCCTCACCAGAGCCCCCAGGCCGATCAGGACGAGCAAAGTGAAAAGCACGAACCAAACTGGTGGCATGGACATTGGAGACAACAACCCAAGAATTATCCTCCTGACCATAACCCTTCCACTTGACAAGATACTGAAGCCTCCGCCTCGAAAAACGAGAATCCAAAATCTTCTCAACCTCATATTCCAACTCTCTCTCAACCAACACCGGGGCAGGAGGGTCAACCGAGGGAACAACGGGCACCACATATCTCCGCAACAAAGATCTATGGAAAACATTATGAATGGCAAAAGAGGCTGTAAGAGCCAAACGAAAAGACATCGGATTAATAATTTCAGAAATTTTATAAGGACCAATAAACTGAGGCTTAAACTTAGGGGATGAAACCTTCATAGGAACATGACGAGAAGACAACTAAACCAAATCCCCCACACGAAGCCGGGGACCAACACACCGAAGACGGTTAGCAAAACGTTGAGCCCTTTCCTGAGACAGCGTCAAATTGTCCACCACATGAGTCCAAATCTGCTGCAGCCTGTCCACCACAGAGTCAACACCAGGACAATCAGAAGGCTTAACCTGCCCAGAAGAAAAGCGAGGATGAAAACCAAAATTACAAAAGAAAGGTGAAACCAAAGTAGCCGAACTAGCCCGATTATTAAGGGCAAACTCAGCCAACGGCAAGAAAGACACCCAATCATCCTGATCAGCAGACACAAAGCACCTCAAATAGGTCTCCAAGGTCTGATTAGTTCGCTCAGTTTGGCCATTAGTCTGAGGATGAAACGACGACGAAAAAGACAAATCAATGCCCATCCTAGCACAAAAGGCCCGCCAAAATGTAGATACAAACTGAGAACCTCTGTCAGACACAATATTCTCCGGAATGCCATGCAGACAAACCACATGCTGAAAAAACAATGGAACCAGATCTGAGGAGGAAGGCAACTTAGGCAAAGGTACCAGATTGACCATTTTAGAGAACCGGTCACAAACAACCCAGATAACAGACATCTTCTGGGAAACAGGAAGATCCGAAATAAAATCCATGGAAATATGCGTCCAGGGCCTCTCATGGACCGGCAAAGGCAAAAGCAACCCACTAGCGTGGGAACAGCAAGGCTTGGCTCGGGCGCAAGTCCCACAGGACTGCACAAAAGCACGGACATCGCGCGACAAGGAAGGCCACCAAAAGAACCTAGCAACCAAATATCTGGTACCAAAAATCCCAGGATGACCAGCCAACACTGAACAATGAACCTCAGAAATCACCTTACTCGTCCATCTATCATGAACAAACAGCTTCCCCACAGGACAGCGGTCAGGCCTATCAACCTGAAATTCCTGAAGCAACCGCGGCAAATCAGGGGAGATGGCAGAAAGAATCACCCCATCCTTAAGAATGCCAACCGGCTCAAGGACTCCAGGAGAATCAGGCGAAAAACTCCTAGAGAGGGCATCAGCCTTAACATTCTTAGATCCCGGAAGATACGAGACCACAAAATCAAAACGGGAGAAAAACAGAGACCATCGAGCCTGTCTAGGATTCAGCCGCTTGGCCGACTCGACATAAACCAGATTCTTATGATCAGTCAAGACCACAACGCGGTGCTTAGCTCCCTCAAGCCAATGTCGCCACTCCTCAAACGCCCACTTCATAGCCAACAACTCCCGATTGCCGACATCATAATTGCGTTCCGCAGGCGAAAACTTTCTGGAAAAAAAGGCACACGGTTTCATCAAAGAACCATCAGAATCCCTCTGAGACAAAACGGCCCCTGCCCCAATCTCAGAAGCGTCGACCTCAACCTGAAAAGGAAGAGAAACATCCGGCTGACGCAACACAGGGGCAGAAGTAAATCGGCGTTTAAGCTCCTGAAAGGCCTCAACAGCCGCAGAGGACCAATTCGTCACATCAGCGCCTTTCTTCGTCAAATCAGTAAGGGGCTTAACCACACTGGAAAAGTTGGCAATGAAACGGCGATAGAAATTAGCAAAGCCCAAAAATTTTTGAAGGCCCTTCACAGATGTGGGTTGAATCCAGTCATGAATAGCTTGGACCTTAACAGGATACATTTCTATAGACGAGGGAGAAAAAATAAAACCCAAAAAAGAGACCTTCTGAACTCCGAATAGGCACTTAGACCCCTTCACAAACAAAGCATTATCACGAAGGATCTGGAACACCATCCTGACCTGCTTCACATGAGACTCCCAATCATCGGAAAAAATCAAAATATCATCCAAATATACGACCATGAATTTATCAAGATAATTGCGGAAAATATCATGCATGAAAGACTGGAACACAGATGGAGCATTAGAGAGCCCAAATGGCATCACAAGGTATTCAAAATGGCCTTCGGGCGTATTAAATGCAGTTTTCCATTTGTCACCCTGTTTAATACGAACAAGATTATATGCCCCTCTGAGGTCAATCTTAAGGTACCGTCACACATAGCGACGCTGCAGCGATACCGACAACGATCCGGATCGCTGCAGCGTCGCTGTTTGGTCGCTGGAGAGCTGTCACACAGACAGCTCTCCAGCGACCAACGATCCCGAGGTCCCCGGTAACCAGGGTAAACATCGGGTAACTAAGCGCAGGGCCGCGCTTAGTAACCCGATGTTTACCCTGGTTACCATCCTAAAAAGTAAAAAAACAAACGCTACATACTTACCTACCGCTGTCTGTCCTCGGCGCTCTGCTTCTCTGGTCTGGCTGTGAGCGCCGGGCAGCCAGAAAGCAGAGCGGTGACGTCACCGCTCTGCTTTCCGGCTGACCGACGCTCACAGCCAGAGCAGGAGGAGAGCAGAGCACAGCGCTGGAGGACAGACAGCGATAGGTAAGTATGTAGTGTTTGTTTTTTTACTTTTAGGATGGTAACCAGGGTAAACATCGGGTTACTAAGCGCGGCCCTGCGCTTAGTTACCCGATGTTTACCCTGGTTACCAGCAAAGACATCGCTGAATCAGTGTCACACACGCCGATTCAGCGATGTCTACGGGGAGTCCAGCGACGAAATAAAGTTCTGGACTTTCTTCCCCAACCAGCGATCTCCCAGCAGGGGCCTGATCGCTGCTGCCTGTCACACTGGACGATATCGCTAGCGAGGACGCTGCAACGTCACGGATCGCTAGCGATATCGTCTAGTGTGACAGTACCTTTAGTAAACCAACTAGCCCCCTTAATCTGAGCAAACAAATCAGTAAGCAGAGGCAAGGGGTATTGGAATTTAACCGTGATCTTATTAAGAAGACCATAATCAATACAGGGTCTCAAGGAGCCATCCTTCTTAGCAACAAAAAAGAAACCCGCTCCCAATGGTGACGAAGAGGGCCGAATATGCCCCTTCTCCAAAGACTCCTTAACATAACTCCGCATGGCGGCATGCTCTGGCACAGACAGATTGAAAAGTCGGCCCTTAGGGAACTTGCAACCAGGAATCAAGTTAATAGCACAATCACAGTCCCTGTGTGGTGGAAGGGAACTGGACTTGGGCTCATCAAATACATCCTGGAAATCCGACAAAAACTCAGGGACCTCAGAAGAGGGGGAAGAGGAAATTGACATCAAAGGAACGTCACTATGTACCCCTTGACAACCCCAACTAGTCACAGTCATAGTTTTCCAATCCAGCACCGGATTATGTTCCTGTAACCATGGAAAACCCAGTACAACAACATCATGCAGGTTATGCAACACCAGAAAACGACAATATTCCTGATGTGCTGGGGCCGTGTACATAGTCATCTGCGTCCAGTACTGAGGTTTATCCTTGGCCAAGGGGGTAGCATCAATACCCCTCAAAGGAATAGGGCTCTGCAAAGGCTGCAAGGAAAAACCACAGCGCCTGGCAAATTCTAAGTCCATTAAGTTCAGGGCAGCGCCTGAATCCACAAATGCCATGACAGAAAAGGATGACAATGAGCAAATCAGGGTCACAGATAAGAGAAATTTAGGCTGTATAGTACTAATGGTAACAGACCTAGCGATTCTCTTAGTACTGTAAGACTCATGCTGGTGTGGTAGTTGGAGGCAGATATATTTCGCCCAGGTGTTTGTCCTATGTGAATTAGGCCACTCAGTATCTTCAGGGTGCTAATGGGTTAATGATTGCAGGAATAATAGATGACCAGCTGGGTGTTTCCAGTGTCTGCCTGGGGCACACAGATTGCCTGCCTGTGTGAGACAAACATGATTGAAGAGCTCTGCTCAAGAATTGTGTGATGTTAGCTGGGTGGGAGAAGTGTGATGTTAGCTGGGTGGGAGAAGCCCCCCCAGTTGTTGAGATAGCAACGTATTTGTTTAGTTAGTGCCGGACAGGCTAGGATTTATTTTTATGTTTTGTTTTTTGTGTTGCTTTCACGTTAATAATTCTGACCTGAGGTCAGCCTGCTCAGAAACCTGCTGTACGCCTCAGATTCAATGCACAAACCACGTGTCCTTTGACCCCAGCAAAGGCGATCCCAGAGTGTTTTGTCACATTGTGGTGGAGAACGCGGGCATACCGTGGCACAGGCGACAGCATGGAAGATGTGGTGAAAGCCTTAGTACAGTCCACTGCCGTACAGCAGCAGGCCACTGCCGCACAGCACGAAGCTAATCGCTTGATGGCCGCACAGCTGAAGGAGTTACTGGACATGACGGTTGCAGACCGCCAACTTCTCCAACAGGTGGCGCAGCGCCTGGTGAGCATGCCTGACGCTGACCCGGAAGCAGAGTCCAGAAGGATCCATGTGAGTCGATACTGGCAAAAGCTGACTGCAGAAGATGACGTCGAGGCATACCTGACAACGTTTGAGCGGACGGCATTGAGAGAGATGTGGCCGAAGGCACGATGGGCCGATTTGATTGCCCCGTTTCTCTCCGGCGAGGCCCAAAAAGCTTACCATGATTTGGACCCGGAGGTCGCTCAGGACTTTGAGAAGCTGAAAGCTGAGATCCTGGCCCGGCTGGGTGTGACGACGGCTGTCCGTGCACAGAGGGTACATCAGTGGACATACCAGCAAGATAAACCGGCGCGGTCTCAGATGTTCGATCTGATCTACTTGACAAAGAAATGGCTGCAACCCGAGGTACTGACAATACCCGAAATAATCCAGCGGGTTGTCCTGGACAAGTACCTGAGAGTACTACCCCCAGCGCTGAAAAGGTGGGTAAGCCAAGGAAATCCCACGACAGCGGATCAACTTGTGGAGTTGGTCGAGCGTTATTCCGTGGCAGAAGGACTTCCCGACGACACCACCAACCCCCGGTCTGTGCCTCCTCCTCGTGGAACCGGTAAGACTGTTCCAGGGACCACGGGTGAAGGAAAATCGCTTAAAACTGTGGGGGAGGAGTCTGGGACTGCTCGCACTCCGAGACCAAGAGTATTGGACGGTGATCTCAGTAGGGGACCTGTTAGGTGTTTCCGCTGCCATGAGAAGGGTCATGTTTCTGCGAACTGTCCTGTTACCGCTGAACCCATGCAGTGCGACGTTATAGACTCTAGAAAACGCATGTCTTTGGTTACACAGCTAGTGAGTGTGAATGCGGGTCAAAATGATACAGTGAAACACCTGTGTGAATTATCTGTTGATGGGAAAAATGTTGTGGCATTACTAGACTCTGGAAGTGTGGTGACTCTGGTGAAAGCTAGTCTGGTGGCACTTCCGTCTGGTCCGTCTGACAAGTTTTCTGTGACGTGTGTGCATGGTGACACCCGCTCGTACTTAACAGCGGTCATATGGATTTCTACTCCCTATGGGTCAGTGCAGCACAAAGTGGGACTCATCCCCGCATTGTTACAGGATGTAATCCTGGGCAGGGATTTTCCCTATTTCTGGCAGTTGTGGGAGAATCAGTTGCTCCTTCACGGTAGCTGTACCCGTGAATCTTCTCCCATGCCATCTGGAGGTCCCGAGTCCCTAGAGGAGACCCCACAGGAAGATGTTGCTGGGGAGGTTGGTGAATCTAACCTTCAGTACCCCTTCTCCGTCATGGCGGGGGAAACAGAGGAAACTGAGGAACCTCAGTGAGAGGCGGAGGCAGACAGCCATCCGGCACCCTGCCTGCCAGATTTGGGAGTCCAGGTGGATGACTTCCACAGCGAGCAAATGAAAGATCCTACCCTAACTCCGGCTAGGAAAAATGTAAAAATGATAGATGGGGTACCCGTAGAACCTGACACTAGGCTAGCGTACCCGTATATGGTTCTTGAAAATGATTTGCTCTACCAGGTAGAAAAAAAAGGGGAAGACACAGTGCAACGGTTAGTGGTACCCAAACCTTATCGGCGGAAGGTACTGGATTTGGCCCACGGACATATAATGGGGGGACATCTGGGGGTACAGAAAACCACAGAAAGGATATTGCATTGTTTTGTGTGGCCTGGAATACATTGTGATGTGCGTAACTATTGTGAGTCCTGTCCAGAGTGCCAAATCGCGGCCCCTAAATCTCAGTTCCGTAGCCCTTTGGTACCCCTTCCTATCGTCGGGGTCCCTTTTGAGAGAATTGGGATGGATTTGGTTGGGCCCCTTCCCCGATCCGCACGTGGGCACCAACATATCCTCGTCATCATGGACTATGCCACTCGTTACCCGGAAGCCGTCCCTTTGCGTAACACAGCTACCAAGACGATCACCAAGGAATTGGTACAAGTGTTTAGTCGGGTGGGAATTCCAAAACAGATACTCACCGACCAGGGGACTCCCTTTATGTCGAGGGTAATGAAGGAGCTCTGCAGGCTCTTACAAATAGACCCGTTGCGTACGTCTGTCTATCACCCTCAAACAGATGGCCTGGTTGAGCGCTTCAACAAAACCTTAAAACAGATGCTCCGGAAGGCGATAGACAAAGATGGGAAGAACTGGGATTACTTGTTACCCTATTTGCTGTTTGCCATTAGGGAAGTTCCCCAGTCTTCCACAGGGTTTTCGCCTTTCGAACTGTTGTACGCCCGTCGTCCCCGGGGACTGCTGGACGTCGCAAAAGAAACCTGGGAAGGTCAAGTCACTCCCTTTAAAACGGTGATCGACCATGTAACACAAATGCAGGATCGTATTGCCGCTGTCATGCCCATTGTTAGGGACCATATGTTACAGGCCCAGGGAGCCTGTAATGATAGAGGCGCTAAGGTCCGTACATTTGCACCCGGCGATAGGGTGTTGGTCCTAATCCCTACGGTGGATAGTAAATTCCTGGCGAAATGGCAGGGCCCATTTGAGGTCCGAGAAAGAGTTGGTGACGTGAACTATAAAGTGTACCAGCCGGGTAAGAGAAAACCGGAACAGATTTATCATGTGAATCTGATGAAATCCTGGAAAGACCGCTCTGCCCTAACGGCAGATCTGCCCCGTCCGGTTTGTTCACCTACTGTACCAGAGGTGCAGGTTGCTGAGACTCTCTCAGAACGACAAAAATCTGAGGTTAAGCAATTTTTGTTACAGAACCGACAGTTTTTCTCCGAAAAACCTGGCCGGACTAAGTTGGTGAAACATGAGATTGTCACAGAGCCTGGCGTCACTGTTCATGTGAAGCCCTACCGGATTCCGGAAGCCCGCCGTGAAGCCGTCTCCCGGGAAGTGATGGCAATGTTGGACTTAGGAGTCATTGAGGAGTCACACAGCGCCTGGTCCAGTCCAATTGTGTTGATGCCTAAACCGGATGGCTCCATCTGGTTTTGTAATGACTTTAGGAAACTGAATGCAGTTTCTAAATTTGATGCGTACCCTATGCTCCGGGTCGATGAGTTGATCGACCGGCTTGGTAAAGCCCGATACATTACGACCCTGGATTTAACAAAGGGGTACTGGCAGATTCCTCTGGCCGAGGCGGCCAGAGAGAAGACGGCACCCTACAAAAACCATGCAAAGGGGGCAAAAAGACCCTCAGTACCGAACTAACGGCACGGAGGTACACCCTCTGCGTCCCAGAGCTTCCAGCAAGCAGAAAAAAACAAATTGACAAGCTGGACAGAAAAAAACAGCAAACAAATAGCAAAGAGTAACTTAGCTATGCAGAGCAGCAGGCCACAGGAACGATCCAGGAGGAAACAGGTTCAATACTAGAACATTGGCTGGAGGCCAGGATCAAAGCACTAGGTGGAGTTAAATAGAGCAGCACCTAACGACTTCACCACATCACCTGAGGAAGGAAACTCAGAAGCCGCAGTACCACTTTCCTCCACCAACGGAAGCTCACAGAGAGAACCAGCCGAAGTACCACTTGTGACCACAGGAGGGAGCTCTGCCACAGAATTCACAACAGGTCAGTATAAAACACTACAAAAATCCACGCAGAGTTGACTAAAAATCTCCACACCTGACTAAAGGTGTGGAGGGTAAATCTGCTTCCCAGAGCTTCCAGCAAGACAGAATTAATTCATACTGATAACGCTGGACAAACATAGAAACACAGAACGGATAAGTCCACAATCTGTGAACAGAAAAGAGCAAGCAAAAACTTAGCTTAGCTGAACTGGTCAGGATAGCAGGGAACTCCAATGAGATGTGATTCCAACCAGGAACCATTTACAAGTGGCACTGGCTGAAGGACAGAGCCAGGCATAAATAGCCGAGCAGAAAAGACAATCAGTGGAAGCAGCTGAAGACAGCTAACTACAAGGAGCAGCCATACCACTTGAAACCACAAGAGGGAGCCCAAGAGCAGAACTCACAAAAGTGCCACTTACAACCACCGGAGGGAGCCCAAGAGCGGAATTCACAACACTGTGCCAGGGTTAGAAAGGGAAATAGTTAACAGGCCATTACAAGATGAATCGGAATATGGAGTGCACAGATGCACAGCCACAGCTAGATTATTATGCTGTTCCATTGACTCAGATCACTACATTGCCCTCGCAGTGTACTGAGCCAGAATCTAACCCTGATGAGATTATAGTGCCCCGTCACGAACGCTATAGCACCTTACACGGTGACACAGAGGAAGGTGCACATGACATTGAAGAGGAGGTGATAGATGACCCAGTTGTTGACCCAGATTGGCGCCATTGGGGGAACAGGGTGCCGCTGGCAGTAGCTCAGAAGCGGAGGAGGATGATCCACAGCAGGCATTTACATCGCAACAGCTTTCATCTGGCAGGCCCGTATCTGGCCAAAAACGTTTGACAAAACCCAAAACACTTTTAGGACAGCGTGGCCATCCGGTGAAAGGAGAACAGCGTGCAATGCCTGAAAAGGTATTCAATAGTAGGAAGAGTGCAGTGTGGGAATTTTTTAACCAAGATCCGAATGATCAGCGCAAAGTTATCTGAAAGAAATACTCAAAGACCAGAGGGAGGAATCTCCAAAATTTAAATACAATGTGCATGCGTAGACATTTAACCAACATGCACTTGCAAGCCTGGACTAACTACCAAACGTCCCGTACCATTGGTGCACCCGCTCAGAATGAAGGTAGTCAGCCAAGCTACATTGCTTCCCTCACTGTAAGCCCATCGGTTAGGACACCACCAACGGCAAATGTGGAGGTATCGTCGCAAGGCCAAAGCAGTCAGGGAATCACAAGGTTCTTGGTAGGAAACACTGTAGGTAGGCCAACATCAAGAATACCATCACCAACCCTCTCTCAATCTGCCATGTCCACCACCACCCCCGCTAGTTCCACCATATGAAGCTCTCCAGTCCAGCTCACTCTACAAGAGACTCTCATTAGGAAAATAAAGTACTCATCCTCTCATCCGCGTACACAGGGTTTTAACGCCCACATTGCTAGACTAATCTCGTTAGAGATGATGTCCTACCAGTTGGTTGAAAGCAAAGCTTTCAAAGCCCTGATGGCCTACGCAGTACCACGCTATGACCTACCCAGTCGACACTTCTTTGTGAGAAAAGTCATCCCAGCCCTCCACCAGCATGTCAAAGACCGCATTGTCCATGCACTCAAGCAATCAGTTAGTAGAAAGGTGCACCTCACAACTGATGCATGGACCAGTAGGCATGGCCAGGGACGTTACATGTCCATCACAGGGCACTGGGTTAATGTGGTGGATGCAGGGTCCACAGGGGACAGCCATAGTAGGACAGTTCTGCCTAGCCCATGGTCTAGGAAACAGTTGGCAGTAGGCGTTCGACACCCCTCCTCCTCCTCCTCCGGAAGCGAAAGCTCATCCACAGAGCGCAGTCACACGACCACTCCATCCGCAGCTGCCAGTGTTGCACACGAGGTGTCACATTATGGAACAGCTAGTGGTAAGCGTCAGCAGGCTGTGTTGGAAATGAAGTGTTTGGGTGACAACAGACAAACCGCGGAAGTACTGGCCGAGTACTTGCAGCAAGAAATTCAGTCATGGCTGGGCAGTGTACATCTTGAGGCAGGCAAGATAGTCAGTGATAACGGAAGGAATTTTATGGCTGCCATAGCCATTTCAGAACTGAAACACATACCTTGCCTGGCTCACACCTTGAACCTGGTGGTGCAGTGCTTCCTGAAAAATTATCCGGGGTTACCAGCCCTGCTCCTGAAGGTGCGAAGACTTTGCTTGTACATCTGCCGGTCGCCCGTACACTCCAGCCATATGCTGAACCATCAGCGAAGCTTCCCCAGCACTGCCTAATAATCGACGTTGCAACAAGGTGGAACTCCACACTGCACATGCTTCAGAGGCTGTGCGAACAGAGGCGTGCTCTAATGTATTTGTGGGAGGATACACATACATGGGCAGGCAGTTGGATGGCAGACATGGAGTTGTCTGGTGTGCAGTGGTCGAAGCTCCAAGACCTCTGTCAAGTCCTTCAGTGTTTTGAGGAATGCACACGGCTGGTAAGTGCAGATGACGCCATCATAAGCATGAGCATCCCACTAATGTGTCTGCTGATGCAAAGTTTGACGCACATTAAGGAGCCGGCGTCTGCGGCCGAGGAGGAGGGAAGCCTTGATGACAGTCAGCCATTGTCTGCTCAGTGAACTCTCCTGGACGAGGTGGCGGAGGAAGAGGAGGAGGAGGATGGGGATGAATATTTATGGGAGGAGGATGCTTCTCAAGGGGCAATAGAAACTGGTGGCATTGCAAGGTCAGGTACAGGGTTTTTGCGGGAGACAAGTGTTGTTGATTTGCAAGATAGTGCTCCTCATGGCTGATTATGCCTTGCGTATCCTAAAAAGGGACCCCCGCATTTTAAAAATGATGACCAATGACGATTACTGGTTAGCCTGCCTCCTGGATCCACAATATAAAGAGAAATTCCAAAATATCATGCCACATGAGAACCTTGAGCAAATATTGGCTACCAAACAAGCAACTTTGTTCAGGCATTCCCAGCACGCAGCGGCGGTGATGGTTCTCACATGAGCTGTAGGGGGGAAAATGGCAGAGGTGTTAGAGGTGCACAAATCAGAAGTGGCGTTGGACAGAGGGGTTATATGACCAGCTTGTGGAGTGATTTCGCAATGACCGCAGACACGACAGGTATTGCTGCATTGATTCAAAGTGACAGGAGACAGCATTTGTCCAGTATGGTTACGAACTATTTTTCCTCCCTTATCGATGTTCTCCCTCACAGGTCATTCCCCTTTGATTACTGGGCATCAAAAATAGACACCTGGCCTGAATTGGCAGAATATGCATTGCCCAGCTGCTAGTGTGCTATCAGAAAGAGTCTTCAGTGCTGCTGGTTCAATATTGACCGAAAAAAGGACTCTTCTGGCTACCCGAAATGTTGATGATCTAACCTTCATTAAAATGAACCAATCATGGATTTCAAATTATTTTGCCCCACCTTCCCCTGCTGACACGTAGCTTGCCTGAAAAATGTCTTGCTTTTGACCTCCTCTTACTGACTGCTCCAATTCCTCCATTTGCAGCTGCTGAATGTCCACCATAGGCCATTTTTATACCTCCCTAAATGGTCTGACTCCCCCCACAGGGCCGTGGTCACCACTTGGTGCAAGCACCCGTGCGAGTGCCGTTTGCCTGGACAGGTGGGTATGCCCACTTTTGGGCGACGGCACTGGCACAGGGTCCCTCATAGTACAATGAAGTGTCTCTGACGGTGGTAGTGCACACCCAATGTCAGACACACCATCGTAATATGAGGGGCCCTGTGACAGTGCCGCCGCCCACGAGAGAGTGTTCCCCCCCAGCTCGAACAGTGCTCTACCACTTGCAATACTTACCTCTCCCTGCTCCACCACTGTGTAGTCTGTGCTGTTAAATCCTTCAATGGCACTGCCAATACAAATTTGTTGAAATGATAGATGATAGTTAAAATATACAGGGGCCCTGGCCTCCATTTAGACCAGTTAATACTTTGCGCCTACTACCACTGTCTGCTACTCAGCAGAGGAGCCCACCCAAGTACCTAGCTATGCCGCCTGGTTAGTCCTGTTACCAATTTTGAACTGCATTTAGCCTGCTTTATTATTTGGGCCTACTAACTGTCTGCGCCACTCATTACAATTGTCCTCCACTGAACAAAGCTATGCCGCCTGTTTAGTCCTGTTACCAATTTTGAACTGCTTTTAGCCTACTTTTTATTTTAGGCCTACTAAGTCTGTATGTGCCACTCATTACAGCTGTCCTCCATTGAACAAAGCTAAGCCGCCTGTTTACTCCTGTTACCAATTTTGCACTGCTTTGAGCCTACTTTTTTATTTTAGGCCTACTAAGTCTGTCAGCGCCACTCATTACAGTTGTTCTCCATTGAACAAAGCTAAGCCGCCTGTTTACTCCTGTTACCAATTTTGCACTGCTTTGAGCCTACTTTTTTATTTTAGGCCTACTAAGTCTGTCAGCGCCACTCATTACAGTTGTTCTCCATTGAACAAAGCTAAGCCGCCTGTTTACTCCTGTTACCAATTTTGCACTGCTTTGAGCCTACTTTTTTATTTTAGGCCTACTAAGTCTGTCAGCGCCACTCATTACAGTTGTTCTCCATTGAACAAAGCTAAGCCGCCTGTTTACTCCTGTTACCAATTTTGCACTGCTTTGAGCCTACTTTTTTATTTTATAGAATATAAGTGACTAGCACACTTCAAAGTGTTGTGATGCAAAAAGGGGGGTTTATTTACATACAGTAATCACAAACGTTTCAGTCGGTACTGGACCTTCATCAGTGTGCTAAATACAGTAGTATGCTTGATGGAGCCCCATAAGTAGTTACTTAATTTGCATCCACATAGTAAACCTGGGATTATGAGCCAGTGTAAGGCAGAAAAGGCTGTCAACTCACAAGGAAGGAGTCTGAGTGTACATGGTATCCACCTTACTTGCATACAGCATACTACTGTATTTAGCACACTGATGAAGGTCCAGTACCGACCGAAACGTTTGTGATTACTGTATGTAAATAAACCCCCCCTTTTTGCATCACAGCACTTTGGAGTGTGCTAGTCACTTACATTCTATATATTAAGGTTTGGGAACCTATGACTGTGCACCTCCCCTCTCAGGCTGTGCTGAACATTTTCTATACCATACTTTTTTATTTTAGGCCTACTAAGTCAGTCTGTGCCACTCATTACAGCTGTCCTCCATTGAACAAAGCTAAGCCGCCTGTTTACTCCTGTTACCAATTTTGAACTGCTTTGAGCCTACTTTTTTATTTTAGGCCTACTAAGTCTGTGTGAGCCTATCATAACAGTTGCCTCGTCTTCTGAACAAAGCAATGCTGCCTGTGTACTCCTGTTACCAATTTTGAACTGCATTTAGCCTACTTAGATACTTGGGTCTAGTAACTGTGTGAGCCTCTCATAACAGTTGTCCTCCTCCGCTGAACAAAGCAATGCCGCCTGTGTACTCCTCTTACCAATTTTGAACAGCATTTAGCCTACTTTTTTATCTTAGGCTTACTAAGTCTGTGTGAGCCTCTCATAACAGCTGTCCTCCGCTGAAAAAAGCTATGCCACCTGTGTACTCCTCTTACCAATTTTGAACTGCATTTAGCCTACTTTTTTATTTTAGGCCTACTAAGTCTGTGTGAGCCTCTCATAACAGTTGTCCTCCTCCGCTGAACAAAGCTATGCCGCCTGTGTACTCCTCTTACCTATTTTGAACTGCTTTTAGCCTACTTTTTTATTTTAGGCCTACTAAGTCTGTGTGAGCCTCTCATAACAGTTGCCTCCTCCTCTGAACAAAGCAATGCCGCCTGTGTAATCCTGTTACCAATTTTGAACTGCATTTAGCCTACTTATTTATTTAGGCCTAGTAACTGTGTCTGCCTCCCATTACAGTTGTCCAAAACTGAACAAAGCTGAGCCGCCAGTTTACTCCTGTCTAAAATATTACAATATAATATACTAATGGTGTCTGCCGCTGCTTGTTGTTCTCCTCCACTGAACAAAGCTGAGCCTCAATTTTCATCCTGTTTCGGATATTAAACTGCATTTGACCTACTTGTTTGGTTGGGCCTACTAATGGTGTCTGCCGCTGCTTGCTTTTCTCCTCCACTGAACAAAGCTGAGCCTCAATTTTCATCCTGTTTCGGATATTAAACTGCATTTGGCCTACTTGTTTGGTTGGGCCTACTAACGGTGTCTGCCGCTGCTTGTTGTTCTCCTCCACTGAACAAAGCTGAGCCTCAATTTTCATCCTGTTTCGGATACTAAACTGCATTTGGCCTACTTGTTTGGTTGGGCCTACTAACAGTGTCTGCCGTTCCTTGCTTTTCTCCTCCACTGAACAAAGCTGAGCCTCAATTTTCATCCTGTATCAGATATTAAACTGCATTTGAGAACACATAAAGAAAACAAGAGCCTTTAAATTCCTAAACATAGCCAAAAAATAAGAAAAAATTCACTAGTGTCAGGCTAATAGGTATAGAAAATACATATAGCTTTATCTATAATAAAACGCTGGGAGCGTCACTCTGTCCGAAGCCATTATAGACTGCGCAAGCGCAAGCGCCGGCGCAGTCTGGACCCCACAGAGTGACGCTCCCAGGAGATCGCGGTATGCGTAAACACTGAACGCACACCGCGATCTCCAACGGAGAGGCAGGGACCGTGGACGTGCCAGGAGGGTAAGTATTATATTCACCTGTCCCCCGTTCCAGCGCTGCGTGCGGCTCCGTATTCCGGGTCTTCTGCCTGTGACGTTCACAGTTCAGAGGGCGCGATGATGCGCTTAATGCGCGCCGCCCTCTGACTGAACAGTCACAGCCAGAGGACCTGGAAGAAGCGGCGGGCAGCGCTGGATCACGGCCAGGTGAATATAGCAAGTGTCGGGGGCCTGAGCTAGCGGCCATACCGGCACCTGACCCCCACAGCGCGCCGGTGTGTCCGCCTGCTGAGGCCCCCCAGCACTCGGCGCCCAGCGACGATAGGTGAGTATGGTATTTTTTTTTAAACAATGGAGCATCTTATGGGGCCATCAACCATAATGGAGCAGTGTACGGGGGCATATACTATGGAGCATCTTATGGGGCCATCAACCATAATGGAGCAGTGTACGGGGGCATATACTATGGAGCATCTTATGGGGGCCATCAACCAAAATGGAGCAGTGTACGGGGGCATATACTTTGGAGCATCTTATGGGGGCCATCATCCATAATGGAGCAGTGTACGGGGGCATATATTATGGAGCATCTTATGGGGGTCATCAAACATAATGGAGCAATGTACGGTGGCATATACTATGGAGCATCTTATGGGGGCCATCAACCATAATGGAGCAGTGTACAGGAGCATATACTATGGAGCATCTTATGGGGCCATCAACCATAATGGAGCAGTGTACGGGGCATATACTATGGAGCATCTTATGGGGGCCATAAACCTTTATGGAGCAGTGTACGGGGCATATACTATGGAGCATCTTATGGGGGCCATAAACCTTTATGGAGCAGAGTATGGGGCATATGGATGGGAGCAGCAAATTACAGAACGGTGGCGCAGGATGGGAGCAGCACATGACAGAACGGGGGCGCAGGATGGGAGCAGCACATGACAGAACGGGGGTGCAGGATGGGAACAGCACATGACAGAACTGGGGTGCAGGATGGCAGCAGCACATGACAGAACGGGGGTGCAGGATGGCAGCAGCACATGACAGAACGGGGGCGCAGGATGGCAGCAGCACATGACAGAACGGGGGTGCAGGATGGAAGCAGCACATGACAGAACGGGGGTGCAGGATGGGAGCAGCACATGACAGAATAGGGCAGCACATGATAGAATGGGGGTGCAGGATGGCAGCAGCACATGACAGAACGGGGTGCAGGATGGCAGCAGCACATGACAGAACAGGGGTTCAGGATGAAAGCAGTACATGACAGAACGGGTGCGCAGGATGGGAGCAGCACATGACAGATCGGGGGTGCAGGATGGAAGCAGCACATGACAGAATAGGGGCGCAGGATGGGAGCAGCACATGACAGAATGGAGGCGCAGGATGGGTGCAGCACATGTCAGAATAGAGGCGCAGGATGGGAGCAGCACATGACAGAATGGGGCGCAGGATGGGTGCAGCACATGACAGGATGGGGACGCAGGATGGAGCAGCACATGACAGGATGGGGGCGCAGGATGAAGCAGCTCTTGACAGGATGGGGATGCAGGATGGAGCAGCACATGACAGGATGGGGACGCAGGATGGGAGCAGCACATACCAGGATGGAGACCATATACCAATATAAATGCTCACCACCCGGGCATAGAATGGGTTCAATAGCTAGTTAATATATAAACATATGAGTCAGACACACAAGTGCACAACATAAAAACAATAGAACAAACTGGACAGGTCTACAGAATGATGATACAAACTGGCAGAGGCCGGCAATCCAATACAAAAGAGGGCGCTCAAGAGTGTATAAAAGACACACATACCTAGTACATGATAAATATTCAACTAAGTGTCGTATCACAATATATGTATAAATAACAGAGTTGCCTAGTAGAAATACACTATAAATGAAATGGGGACAAAATATACCACATGTCATAGGTAGCAACAGACCAAAGGGTGTAACATATAGTAAAATGCGCGGCTGGTTACGGCATCCATGGGTAAGATATGCCTACAACTTTATACTCATGCACATTTGGCACTGTACTTCTAGCCTCATGGGAACACGGCTATTTTACTATATGCTACACCCTTTGGTGTAGGAAGGTGCAGATGATAGTGCAGGTTCCTTCATCAGGTGGGGGGCATACTCGTTGGCATTGGCACAGGGCCCCTCATAGTATGCAAAAGTGTCTCTGGCAGTGGAAGGCGCCGCCCGCCGTCAAACACACCGCCGTACTATGAGGGGCCCTGTGCCAGTACCAACTAGTGGGCCCCCCCTGCTTGCTCAGGATCGCAGCACTTGCAAAGTTGAAATACTTACCTCTCACCCGACCCGACTTTTGAGAAAGTCGGGTTTCGCGAAACCCGACTCGATCGTAAAAAAGTAAAAGTCGCTCAACTCTAGTGGTGGCTACTGCACGCAATGTTGATCATAAACAGATCAAGCAACTGACAAAATCTATGGATGGAAGGCTGTTGAGTGTCATCATAAAGAAAGGTGGCTATATTGGTCACTAATTTTTTGAGGTTTTCTTTTTGCATGTGAGAAATGTTTATTTCTAAATTTTGTGCAGTTATATTGATTTACCTGGTGAAAATAAACAAGTGAGATGGGAATATATTTGGTTTTTATTAAGTTGCTTAATAATTCTGCAGAGTAATATTTACCTGCACAAACAGATATCCTCCTAAGATAGCCAAATCTAAAAAAAAAAAACACTCCAACTTCCAAAAATATTAAGCTTTGATATGTATGAGTATTTTGGGTTGATTGAGAACATAGTTGTTGATCAATAATAAAAATAATCCTCTAAAACACAACTTGCCTAATAATTCTGCACACAGTGTAGAGTGCCATATGATAAGCCTTTACATTTGGTCACATGTCATAGTGACTGAAAATTAAGAAAAAACATAATGAAAACAGACCCCGGACAGCAGATTCATGTGTCTGGAGAAGTCAATAGATATAGCTATTAAAAAAACAAAAAAAACAATAGCAGTCATGTCACAAACTAGTATCAAATTATTAAAATAGTTTGATTTCAATTACTTCTGTCAGAGATGCAATTATTTTCTAAGCACAAGGGGTCATTTATTCTTTCACATGGGTGATATGGGCAATTAAAACTATGCTGTAACTCAAGATATCCATGTACTGTAATAACAGGGCAGAATACTTTTTTTGACAAGACAACGTATTGTTACGTATTACGTAAACTAGTGTTCCCCAACTCCGGTCCTCAAGAGCCACCAACAGGTCATGTTTTCAGGATTTCCTTAGTATTGCACAGGTGATGGAATTCTTGCCCGTCCAGGTGTTAAAAATTTTTTTTTTAAGGACCACATCACATTTGAAGTCACTTTTGAGGCATCTATGTGACAGAAAATACCCAAAAGTGACACCATCCTGCGAAGTGCACCCATCAAGGTGCTCAACACAATATTCAATAAGTTTATAAACCTTTCAGGTGCTTCACAGGTATTTATGGAATGTGTAAAAAATATGAACATTTAACTTTAATTCACAAAAAAATTTACTTCAGATGCAATTCTTTTTATTTTGACAAGAGTAACAGGGAAAAAATGGACCCCAACATTTGGTGTGTTATTTCTCCTGAGCATGACGATACCCCATATGGCTCGGAAGGGAAGGAGCGTAATTTGACTTTTTGAATGCAAAATTTGCTGGAACAATTGGCGGATGCCATGTCACGTTTGGAGAGCCTCTGATGTGCATAAACAGTGAAAATATCCAACAAGTGACACCATTTTGGAATCTAGAAACCTCAGGGAACTGATCTTGATGTGGGGTGAGCACATTGAACCCTCAGGTGCTTTGTAGAAGTTTATAATGTTGAGCCGTAAAAATAAAATCATATTTCACCCACAAATATGTTTTTAGCCCCAAATGTTGCATTTTCATAAGGGTAACAGGAGAAATTGCACGCTACAATTTGTAGCACAATTTATCCTGTGTACGCTAATACCCCATATGAGGGAGACAACAACTATTTGGGCACACAGCAGAGCTCGGAAGGGAAGAAGCGTCATTTGACGTTTTGAATGTAAAACTTCCTAGAATCATTAGCGCACGTCACATTCCATTTGGAGAGCCCCTGATGTGCCTAAACAGTGGAAATCCCCACAAATGACCCAATTTTGGAAACTAGACCCCTCAAGGAATGTACTTACATGTGTGGTGAGCACCTTGAACCCCAAAGTGCTTCACAGAAGTTTATATCATTGACCCATGAAAATAAAAAAAAATTCATTTTCCCCACAATAGTGTTATTTTGGCCCCAAATTTAGCATTTTCTTAAGTGTAACAGGAGAAATTGCACCACATAATTTGTTGTCCAATTTCTCCTGAGTACGTTGATACCCCATATGTGGGGAAATACTTCTTCTGAGGCACAGTGCAAAGCTCAAAAGGAAGGAGATGCTATATTGGAGTTCAGATTTTGCTGGAATGGTTTGAGGGTGCCATGTTACAATGGCAGAGCTCCTGAGCTGCCAGAACAACAGAAACCCTCGAAATATGAAGTCATTTTACAAACTACACTCCCCCAAAGAATTCATACAGGGGTGCAGTGATCATATTGACACCACATGTGCATCACAGAAGAAAGAATACATTACATTTTTACCAATAAAATGTTGTTTTAGCCCCAAGTTTTTTCATTTTTCTAAGGGATAATAGGTAATTTTTTTTTTACAACAAACTGAGGTTAATTTTTTTCTGAAAGCCTACATGTAATGGGGAAATATTTTTCAGGCACAATGCCAAGCTCAGAAGGCAAGGAGCGCAACATTTTATTGTTATGGTTTGCAGGTGCCATGACCCACTGGGAGAGCCCATAAGGTGCCAGAACTGCAGTACCCCCCATAATTGATCCCATTTTACAAACTACACCTCTCAATGAATCCATATAGGGGTGCAGTAATCATATTGACACCACAAATATGTCACAAAATGTTATACCATTGGGCAGTGAAGAAAAAATAACTACACATTTACTGCCAAAATTTTGTTTTTGCCCCAGATTTTCCATTTTCACACAAGAAGTGGGTAGGGTTGAGCGACCTTGACCTTTTTAGAGTCGAGTCGTGTTTCGCGAAACCCGACTATCTTAGAAGTCGAGTCGAGTGGAATCGGCCGATTATGGCGAAAAGTCGGGTATCGCCCGAAACACGAAACCCAATGCAAGTCAATGGGGGAGCTTAGTCGGCAGTGAGTGGAGGCCAGGAAAACACCTACACTGCCCATTTTAATGGCAAAAACATCCATTCTTGTTACAGAAGCTTGTCAATCGTAATTTAGCTTATAATAATTGGAAGGCATTTGAAATTGGGGGTCATTTGGCTAAAGTTGTGGGGGGTAGGGCTGGTTCAAGTAATTAGTGGGCCCAGTAAATCTGGACCACGTCACGGCAGTGGAGCAGGGAGAGGTAAGTATTTCAACTTTGCAAGTGCTGTGATCCTGAGCAAGCAGGGGGGGCCCACTCGTTGGCATTGGCACTGGCACAGGGCCCCTCAAAGTACAGCGGTGTGTTTGCACGGCGGGGGCGCCTCCCACCGGCAGCAACACTTTTGCGTACTATGAGAGGCCCTGTGCCAGTGACGTCGCCAACTAGTATTCCTTCCCCCACCTGATGAAGGAACCTGCACTTTTATCTGCACCTTCCTCTTTGTCCCCGTGTAAGGTGGTATGGTATGCGGGAAGAGGAACCTGACTTTCAGCAGGGTCACAATCTTGCTGTGTAGCGTGCACGGGGAATTTTGCGTTATGGGTCAATGTACCAGCAGACTCATCTATCACTGGCTGGGCAATGGGCAGGATGAGGAGGAAACACAGATATAGGCCCAAAGAATAAAGTTGGTTAAATGCAGTTCAAAATTGGTAACACAGGACTAACCAGGGGGCATTGCAGTGGAGGACAACTGGAATGAGAGGCTGACACAGAGAGTAGGCCCAAATCAGTAAGTAGTCGAAATGCAGTTCAAAATTGGCAACCGTAGTAAACAGGCGGCACAGCTTTGTTCAGTGGAGGAGAACAGCAAGGAGTGGCAGACACCGATAATAGGCCCCAACCCAACTAGTAGGCCAAATGCAGTCTAACATTAACAACTACTTAACGAGAGCCTGAAAATGGAATTTCAGGACAGGAAACCAGGAGAACAGCAAGGAGTGGCAGACACCGATAGTAGGCCCCAAACCAACTAGTACGCCAAATGCAGTTGTTCCATTTAACCACAATTTAATGAGAGCCTGAAGATAGAAGTTCAGGAAAGGCAACCTGGAGAACACCTTGGAGTGTAACACACGATCTCTCTACACCCCATACCCAATTTGTAGGCCTAATGCAGCGTAGTTTCCAACAACTACTAAACGAGAGCCGGAAGATCGAAGCTCAGGAAAGGCAACCTGGAGAACACCTTGGAGTGGAACACACCATCTCTCTACACCCCATACCCAATTTGTAGGCCTAATGCAGTGTAGTTTCCAACAACTACTAAACGAGAGCATGAAGATCAAAGCATTGGCGAGGAAACCTGGGGAACACCTTGGAGTGGAACACACCATCTCTCTACACCCCATACCCAATTTGTAGGCCTAATGCAGCGTAGTTTCCAACAACTACTAAACGAGAGCCAGAAGATTGAAGCTCAGGAAAGGCAACCTGGAGAACACCTTGGAGTGGAACACACCATCTCTCTACACCCCATACCCAATTTGTAGGCCTAATGCAGTGTAGTTTCCAAGAACTACTAAACGAGAGCCGGAAGATCGAAGCTCAGGAAAGGCAACCTGGAGAACACCTTGGAGTGGAACACACCATCTCTCTACACCCCATACCCAATTTGTAGGCCTAATGCAGTGTAGTTTCCAAGAACTACTAAACGAGAGCCGGAAGATCGAAGTTCAGGAAAGGCAACCTGGAGAACACCTTGGAGTGGAACACACCATCTCTCTACACCCCATACCCAATTTGTAGCCCTAATGCAGTGTAGTTTCCAACAACTACTAAACGAGAGCATGAAGATCGAAGCATTGGCGAGGAAACCTGGGGAACACCTTGGAGTGGAACACACCATCTCTCTACACCCCATACCCAATTTGTAGGCCTAATGCAGTGTAGTTTCCAACAACTACTAAACGAGAGCATGAAGATCGAAGCATTGGCGAGGAAACCTGGGGAACACCTTGGAGTGGAACACACCATCTCTCTACACCCCATACCCAATTTGTAGGCCTAATGCAGCGTAGTTTCCAACAACTACTAAACGAGAGCCAGAAGATTGAAGCTCAGGAAAGGCAACCTGGAGAACACCTTGGAGTGGAACACACCATCTCTCTACACCCCATACCCAATTTGTAGGCCTAATGCAGTGTAGTTTCCAACAACTACTAAACGAGAGCCGGAAGATCGAAGCTCAGGAAAGGCAACCTGGAGAACACCTTGGAGTGGAACACACCATCTCTCTACACCCCATACCCAATTTGTAGGCCTAATGCAGTGTAGTTTCCAAGAACTACTAAACGAGAGCCGGAAGATCGAAGTTCAGGAAAGGCAACCTGGAGAACACCTTGGAGTGGAACACACCATCTCTCTACACCCCATACCCAATTTGTAGCCCTAATGCAGTGTAGTTTCCAACAACTACTAAACGAGAGCATGAAGATCGAAGCATTGGCGAGGAAACCTGGTGAACACCTTGGAGTGGAACACACCATCTCTCTACACCCCATACCCAATTTGTAGGCCTAATGCAGTGTAGTTTCCAACAACTACTAAACGAGAGCATGAAGATCGAAGCATTGGCGAGGAAACCTGGGGAACACCTTGGAGTGGAACACACCATCTCTCTACACCCCATACCCAATTTGTAGGCCTAATGCAGCGTAGTTTCCAACAACTACTAAACGAGAGCCAGAAGATTGAAGCTCAGGAAAGGCAACCTGGAGAACACCTTGGAGTGGAACACACCATCTCTCTACACCCCATACCCAATTTGTAGGCCTAATGCAGTGTAGTTTCCAACAACTACTAAACGAGAGCCGGAAGATCGAAGCTCAGGAAAGGCAACCTGGAGAACACCTTGGAGGGGAACACACCATCTCTCTACACCCCATACCCAATTTGTAGGCCTTATGCAGTGTAGTTTCCAAGAACTACTAAACGAGAGCCGGAAGATCGAAGCTCAGGAAAGGCAACCTGGAGAACACCTTGGAGTGGAACACACCATCTCTCTACACCCCATACCCAATTTGTAGGCCTAATGCAGCGTAGTTTCCAACAACTACTAAACGAGAGCATGAAGATCGAAGCAATGGAGAGGAAACCTGGGGAACACCTTGGAGTGGAACACACCATCTCTCTACACCCCATACCCAATTTGTAGGCCTAATGCAGTGTAGTTTCCAACAACTACTAAACGAGAGCATGAAGATCGAAGCATTGGCGAGGAAACCTGGGGAACACCTTGGAGTGGAACACACCATCTCTCTACACCCCATACCCAATTTGTAGGCCTAATGCAGCGTAGTTTCCAACAACTACTAAACGAGAGCCAGAAGATTGAAGCTCAGGAAAGGCAACCTGGAGAACACCTTGGAGTGGAACACACCATCTCTCTACACCCCATACCCAATTTGTAGGCCTAATGCAGTGTAGTTTCCAAGAACTACTAAACGAGAGCCGGAAGATCGAAGCTCAGGAAAGGCAACCTGGAGAACACCTTGGAGTGGAACACACCATCTTCTCTACACCCAATACCCAATTTGTAGGCCTAATGCAGTGTAGTTTCCAAGAACTACTAAACAAGAGCCGGAAGATCGAAGCTCAGGAAAGGCAACCTGGAGAACACCTTGGAGTGGAACACACCATCTCTCTACACCCCATACCCAATTTGTAGGTCTAATGCAGCGTAGTTTCCAACAACTACTAAACGAGAGCATGAAGATCGAAGCAATGGAGAGGAAACCTGGGGAACACCTTGGAGTGGAACACACCATCTCTCTACACCCCATACCCAATTTGTAGGCCTAATGCAGTGTAGTTTCCAACAACTACTAAACGAGAGCCGGAAGATCGAAGCTCAGGAAAGGCAACCTGGAGAACACCTTGGAGTGGAACACACCATCTCTCTACACCCCATACCCAATTTGTAGGCCTAATGCAGTGTAGTTTCCAACAACTACTAAACGAGAGCATGAAGATCGAAGCAATGGAGAGGAAACCTGGGGAACACCTTGGAGTGGAACACACCATCTCTCTACACCCCATACCCAATTTGTAGGCCTAATGCAGTGTAGTTTCCAACAACTACTAAACGAGAGCATTAAGATCGAAGCAATGGCGAGGAAACCTGGGGCACACCTTGGGGAGGCAGACACCGTTAGTAGGCCCTACCAAAGTTGTACCCCCAATGCAGTTTTAAAATTCCTAGAGGCTGAAAACAAGACTATTGACGCTCAGCTTTTTTCAAAGGAACACAGCTGAATTGAGTGGCGCAGACAGACACAGGTAGTAGGACTTAACCCAAAAATGTGGCTCACTGCAGCTTAAAAAAGTTACAGGGTTACACAAGCAGCAGTGCTCTGGGCAGTGGAGGACAATTTCAATAGTGCACCGCAGACAGACTTTGTACGCCTACTATTAAAAAAAGGATGCTCTATGCAATTAAAAATAGGTTCCAGGGGTCCACGGGCAGCAGTGGTGTGGTCAATGGACGAGTATTGGAAGGAGGGACCGCAGACAGGCGTAGTAGGCCTAACATAACAAAATTAGGCTGTAGACACTGTAAAATTGGTTCCAGGGGTACACGGGCAGCAGTGGTGTGGTCAGCGGAGGAAAATTGGAATTAGGGACTGCAGACAGACTTTGTAGGCTGTCCCCTGTGGACCATGCATCCAACACATTAACCCAGTGCGCCGTAATGGACACGTAACTTTTTGTGGACATGCCTACTGGTCCATGCGTCTCTTGTCAGGTGCACCTTTCTACTGTTTGATTGCCTGAGTGCTATGACAATGCAGACTTTTTCATGCCGGTGGAGGGCTGGGATGGCTTTTCTCGCAAAAGAAATGTCGACTGGGTAGCTTGAACCGTTGCACAGCATAGTTCATCTGGGCTTTCTAAATAAAAAACAAAGAAAAACAGGAGGCTACATGCACTTTCAGCTGGGTTCCAGGGGTACACGGCCAGCATTGGTCTGGTCAGTGGAGAACTATTGGAAGGAAGGACCGCAGACACGCTTCGAAGGCCTAACATAATAACAGATAGCTGTAGGCAATTTTAAATTGGTTCCAGGGGTACATGGGCAGCAGTGGTGTGGTCAGTGGAGGCCTAGTGGAAGGAGGGACCGCAGACAGGCATCGAAGGCCTAACATAATAACACATTGCTGTTGGCAATTTTAAATTGGTTCCAGGGGAACACGGGCAGCAGTGGCCTGGTCAGTGTAGTAGTAGTAGAAAGAACGGACCGCAGACAGGCATCGAAGGCCTAAAATAAAAAAATTGGGCTGGCTGTAGGCAATTTTAAATTGGTTCCAGGGGTACACGGGCAGCAGTGGTGTGGTCAGTGGAGGCCTAGTGGAAGGAGGGACCGCAGACAGGCTTCGAAGGCCTAACATAAAAAAATAGGGCTGTTGGCAATTTAAAATTGGTTCCAGGGGTACACGGGCAGCAGTGGTCTGGTCAGTGTAGTAGTAGTAGAAAGAAGGGACTGCAGACAGGCTTCGAAGGCCTAACATAACAAAATTGGGCTGTTGGCAATTTAAAATTGGTTCCAGGGGTACACGGGCAGCAGTACAATGGTCAGTGGAGGCCTAGTGGAAGGAGGGACCGCAGACAGGCTTCGAAGGCCTAACATAACAAAAATGTCAATACAATGATATTGTCAGTGCCAGGCATTGAAGGATGTCAGCGCATAGACTAAACATTGGTGGAGCTGTGAGAGATAATTTTGCAAGTGGTAGAGCACTGTTTGAGCTGGGGGGGGGGAACTGTCTTGTGGCCGGCGGTACAGGCCCAGGGCCCCTCATATTACAACGGTGTGTCTGACGTTGGTTGCGCACCACCACCGCCAGAGACACTTTATTGTACTATGAGGGACCCAGTGGCAGTGCCGTCGACCAAAAGCGGGCACACCCACCTCTTCAGAAAAAAAACAGCACTCTCACGGGTGCTGGCGCCAAGTGGCGATACCACGGCCCCGTGTGGGGAGTTTGGCCATTTAGGGAGGTGTAAACATGTCGTATGCTGGACAATCAGGTGCAACAAATTACGATATTGGAAAAGTCATTCATAATAGTCCACAGGCAAGACCTTTTCATAGGAAAGCTAGGTGTCAGCCGGGCAAGGTGGGGCAAAAGATTTTGAAATCCAGTTGTGGTTCATTTTAATGAAGGTTAGATCATCTACATTTTGGGTAGCCAGACGAGTCCTTTTTTCTGTTAGTATTGAACCTGCAGCACTGAATACTCTTTCTGATAGGACACTAGCTGCCGGGCAAGCAAGCTCCTGCAATGCATATTCTGCCAATTCTGGCAAGGTGTCTAATTTGGATGCCCAGTAATCAAATGGGAATGACGGTTGAGGGAGAACGTCGATAAGGGATGAAAAATAGTTTGTAACCATACTGGACAAATGTTGTCTCCTGTCACTTTGAATTGATGCTGCAGTACCTGTCCTGTCTGCGGTCATAGCAAAATCACTCCACAACCTGGTCAGAAAACCCCTCTGGCCAACGCCACTTCTGATTTCTGCCCCTCTAACACCTCTGGTCTGCTGGCCCCTGCAGCTCGTGTGAGAACGATCACGGGCGCTGTGTGCAGGGAATGCCAGAAGCAAACGGTCAACAAGAGTTGATTGTTTGGTTGCTAATATTATTTCCAAGTTCTCATGTGGCATTATATTTTGCAATTTGCCTTTATAGCGAGGATCAAGGAGGCAGGCCAACCAGTAATCGTCATCGTTCATCATTTTAGTAATGCGTGTGTCCCTTTTGAGGATACGTAAGGCATAATCCGCCATGTGGGCCAAAGTTCCAGTTCTCAAATCTGCGGTTGTGCTTGGTTGAGGGGCAGTTTCAGGCAAATCCACGTCACTTGTGTCCCTCCAAAAACCAGAACCCGGCCTTGCCGCGCCAACAATTTCCAGTGGCCCCGGAAAAGCTTCCTCATTAAAAATATAATCATCCCCATCATCCTCCTCGTCCTCCTCCTCCTCTTCACCCGCTACCTCGTCCTGTACACTGCCCTGGCCAGACAATGGCTGACTGTAATCAAGGCTTTCCTCTTCCCCAGCTGCAGACGCCTGATCCTTTATGTGCGTCAAACTTTGCATCAGCAGACGCATTAGGGGGATGCTCATGCTTATTATGGCGTTGTCTGCACTAACCAGCCGTGTGCATTCCTCAAAACACTGAAGGACTTGACACATGTCTTGAATCTTCGACCACTGCACACCTGACAACTCCATGTCTGCCATCCTACTGCCTGCCCATGTATGTGTATCCTCCCACAAAAACATAACAGCCTGCCTCTGTTCGCACAGTCTCTGAAGCATGTGCAGTGTTGAGTTCCACCTTGTTGTAACGTCTATGATTAGGCGATGCTGGGGAAGGTTCAAAGAACGCTGATAGGTCTGCATACGGCTGGAGTGTACGGGCGAACGGCGGATATGTGAGCAAAGTCCACGCACTTTGAGGAGCAGGTCGGATAACCCCGGATAACTTTTCAGGAAGCACTGCACCACCAGGTTTAAGGTGTGAGCCAGGCAAGGAATGTGTTTCAGTTGGGAAAGGGAGATGGCAGCCATGAAATTCCTTCCGTTATCACTCACTATCTTGCCTGCCTCAAGATCTACAGTGCCCAGCCACGACTGCGTTTCTTTCTGCAAGAACTCGGACAGAACTTCCGCGGTGTGTCTGTTGTCGCCCAAACACTTCATAGCCAATACAGCCTGCTGACGTTTGCCAGTAGCTGCCCCATAATGGGAGACCTGGTGTGCAACAGTGGCAGCTGCGGATGGAGTGGTTGTGCGACTGCAGTCTGTGGGCGAGCTCTCGCTTCTGCAGGAGGACGAGGAGGAGGAGGAGGGGTGCGAACGGCTACAGCCAACTGTTTCCTAGACCGTGGGCTAGGCAGAACTGTCCCAAAATTGCTGTCCCCTATGGACCCTGCATCCACAACATTCACCCAGTGTGCCGTGATGGACACGTAACGTCCCTGGCCATGCCTACTGGTCCATGCATCTGTTGTCAGGTGCACCTTTGTGCTCACAGATTGCCTGAGTGCATGGACGATGCGCTCTTTAACATGCTGGTGGAGGGCTGGGATGGCTTTTCTGGAAAAAAAATGTCGACTGGGTAGCTCGTAGCGTGGTACAGCGTAGTCCATCAGGGCTTTGAAAGCTTCGCTTTCAACTAACCGGTAGGGCATCATCTCTAAAGAGATTAGTCTAGCTATGTGGGAGTTCAAACCCTGTGTACCCCCAGACGACGAACCTGGCTCCACAGCTCCAGACTTAGGTGCAATATTTTTTTTCCCACGACCACCTGATGCTCCACCACTACCACTACCCTCATTACCAGCTGACAATGAACGCCCCCGGCCACGACCTCTTCCACCAGACTTCTTCATTGTTTTAAAAACGTAACCAAACTAACGGTATTTGTTGCTGTCACACAACTTACACGGTGAGCTATAACTTCAGTATGATTTAGCTACCCCTTTACAGGTGGGTGAGACCGCAAGGAAAATCAGGCACAATGTTACACACTCTGTTTTTGGTGGCAACAAATGAGAGAGATGCCACACACGCAGGACTGTCACTGAAGCACAAATGTAAATATTAATCTCCCACTGATTTGTTTTTTTTTTTTTTTTTTCAGGGAGACTTTAGAAAAAAAAATAATAGAATAAAATGATTTTTTAAGGAAGAATTTAGAAACCAAGTAAAATAAAATTATTTCTTCAGGGAGAATTTAGAAAACAAATAAAACAAAAAATAGGCTTTCTATGGCCCACTGAGTGAGAGATGACGCACACAGGAGTCAGGAGTGGCACACAAGCCCAGAGGCCAATATTTTTCTCCCAATGATTGATGTAGTGATTTTTTCAGGTAGATTTTGGAACCCAAATCAAGCAAAAAAATAATAGGCTTTCTATGGCCCACAATTGGAGAGAGAGAGAGAGATGGCACACCCAGGAGTCAAGACTGGCACACAAGCAGAAAGGGCAATATTAATCTCCCACTGATTTTTTTTTTTTTTTTTTTTTCAGGGAGACTTTAGAAAAAAAAATAATAAAAAAAAATGATTTTTTCAGGAAGAATTTAGAAACCAAATAAAATAAAATGATTTTTTCAGGGAGAATTTAGAAAACAAATAAAACAAAAAATAGGCTTTCTATGGCCCACTGAGTGAGAGATGACGCACACAGGAGTCAGGAGTGGCACACAAGCCCAGAGGCCAATATTTATCTCCCACTGATTGATTTAGTGATTTTTTCAGGTAGATTTTGGAACCCAAATCAAGCAAAAAAAATAATAGGCTTTCTATGGCCCACAATTGGAGAGAGAGATGGCACACCCAGGAGTCAAGACTGGCACACAAGCAGAAAGGGCAATATTAATCTCCCACTGATTTTTTTTTTTTTTTTTTCAGGGAGACTTTAGAAAAAAAATAATAAAAAAAAATGATTTTTTCAGGAAGAATTTAGAAACCAAATAAAATAAAATGATTTTTTCAGGGAGAATTTAGAAAACAAATAAAACAAAAAATAGGCTTTCTATGGCCCACTGAGTAAAAGATGACGCACACAGGAGTCAGGAGTGGCACACAAGCCCAGAGGCCAATATTGTTCTCCCAATGATTGATGTAGTGATTTTTTCAGGTAGATTTTGGAACCCAAATCAAGCTAAAAAAATAATAGGCTTTCTATGGCCCACAATTGGAGAGAGAGAGAGAGAGAGAGATGGCACACCCAGGAGTCAAGACTGGCACACAAGCAGAAAGGGCAATATTAATCTCCCACTGATTTGATTTTTTTTTTTTTTCAGGGAGACTTTAGAAAAAAAATAAAAAATAAAAAAAAAAGATTTTTTCAGGAAGAATTTAGAAACCAAATAAAATAAAACGATTTTTTCAGGGAGAATTTAGAAAACAAATAAAACAAAAAATAGGCTTTCTATGGCCCACTGAGTGAGAGATGACGCACACAGGAGTCAGGAGTGGCACACAAGCCCAGAGGCCAATATTTATCTCCCACTGATTGATTTAGTGATTTTTTCAGGTAGATTTTGGAACCCAAATCAAGCAAAAAAAATAATAGGCTTTCTATGGCCCACAATTGGAGAGAGAGAGAGATGGCACACCCAGGAGTCAAGACTGGCACACAAGCAGAAAGGGCAATATTAATCTCCCACTGATTTTTTTTTTTTTTTTTTTTCAGGGAGACTTTAGAAAAAAAATAATAAAAAAAAATGATTTTTTCAGGAAGAATTTAGAAACCAAATAAAATAAATTGATTTTTTCAGGGAGAATTTAGAAAACAAATAAAACAAAAAATAGGCTTTCTATGGCCCACTGAGTGAGAGATGACGCACACAGGAGTCAGGAGTGGCACACAAGCCCAGAGGCCAATATTTTTCTCCCAATGATTGATGTAGTGATTTTTTCAGGTAGATTTTGGAACCCAAATCAAGCTAAAAAAATAATAGGCTTTCTATGGCCCACAATTGGAGAGAGAGAGAGAGAGAGAGAGATGGCACACCCAGGAGTCAAGACTGGCACACAAGCAGAAAGGGCAATATTAATCTCCCACTGATTTTTTTTTTTTTTTTTTTTTCAGGGAGACTTTAGAAAAAAAATATAATAATAATAATAATCTCCTACTGATTGATTTATTGATTTTTTTCAGGTAGAATTTAGAACCCAAATCAACCAAAAAAATAAATAGGCTTTCTATGGCCCACTATTTGTGAGAGAGATGGCACGCTCAGGACTGGCACACAAGCCCAGAGGCCAATATTAATCTCCCACTTTTGTTTTTTTTTTTTCAGGGAAAATTTATAAACCCAATAAAATAAATAATAAATAGGCTTTCTATGGCCCACTATCTGAGAGAGAGAGATGGCACGCTTAGGACTGGCACACAAGCCCAAAGGCCAATATTAATCTCCCTTTTTTTTGTTCAGGGAGAATTTATAAAACCAAAAAAAAATAAATAAATAGGCTTTCTATGGCCCACTATTTGTGAGAGAGATGGCACGCTCAGGACTGGCACACAAGCCCAGAGGCCAATATTAATCTCCCACTTTTTTTTTTTTTTTTTCAGGGAAAATTTATAAACCCAATAAAAAAAATAATAAATAGGCTTTCTATGGCCCACTATCTGAGAGAGAGAGATGGCACGCTTAGGACTGGCACACAAGCCCAAAGGCCAATATTAATCTCCCTTTTTTTTTTTCAGGGAGAATTTATAAAACCAAAAAAAAAAAAATAAATAGGCTTTCTATGGCCCACTATTTGTGAGAGAGATGGCACGCTCAGGACTGGCACACAAGCCCAGAGGCCAATATTAATCTCCCACTTTTTTTTTTTTTTTTTCAGGGAAAATTTATAAACCCAATAAAAAAAATAAATAGGCTTTCTATGGCTCACTATCTGAGAGAGAGAGATGGCACGCTTAGGACTGGCACACAAGCCCTGAGGCCAATATTAATCTCCCACTGATTGATGTAGTGATTTTTTCAGGTAGATTTTAGAACCCAAATCAAGCAAAAAGATAAATAGGCTTTCTATGGCCCACTAAGTGAGAGATGGCACAGACAGGGATGGCACTCTAGCAGAAATGCCAATCTTAATCTCCCACAAAAAAAAAAAAAAGGAACTGTCCTTCAATTACTATCTCCCTGCAGTAATCTCAGCCAGGTATAGCAGGCAGCAATAAGGAGTGGACTGATGCACAAATTAAATAAAAAGTGTGTACAAACAAACAAGATAGCTGTGCAGAAAGGAAGGAACAAGAGGATTTGTGCTTTGAAAAAAGCAGTTGGTTTCCACAGCGGCGTACACACAGCAATGCAACTATCAGGGAGCCTTCTAGGGCAGCCCAATGAGCTACAGCGCTGAGGAAAAAAAAAAAAAATGTAGCTTCCACTGTCCCTGCACACCGAAGGTGGTGTTGGACAGTGGAAATCGCTACAGCACAAGCGGTTTGGTGGTTAATGGACCCTGCCTAACGCTATCCCTGCTTCTGACGAAGCGGCAGCAACCTCTCCCTAAGCTCAGATCAGCAGCAGTAACATGGCGGTCGGCGGGAACGCCCCTTTATAGCCCCTGTGACGCCGCAGACAGCAAGCCAATCACTGCAATGCCCTTCTCTAAGATGGTGGGGACCAGGACCTATGTCATCACGCTGCCCACACTCTGCGTTTACCTTCATTGGCTGAGAAATGGCGCTTTTCGCGTCATTGAAACGCGACTTTGGCGCGAAAGTCGCGTACCGCATGGCCGACCCCGCACAGGGGTCGGATCGGGTTTCATGAAACCCGACTTTGCCAAAAGTCGGCGACTTTTGAAAATGAACGACCCGTTTCGCTCAACCCTAGAAGTGGGTAAAAATGGCACCAAAATTTGTCCCACAACTTCTACTGAATGTAGCAATACCCCATATGTGGCTGTACAGTGCTACTTAGCCATACAGAGAAACTTATGAGGAGTGGAGCGTTATTTGCCTCCTGGAGCATAGATTTTCCTAGAACAATTTGCAGACTCCGCATACAGAACTCTAATTGCTAAAAAAGCAGAATCCCCCTTCAAGTAACACCATTTCAGAAATTATACCCTTTTGGAATTTATCTACAGGTGTAGTGCTTATTTTTACTCCATGGGTATTTTCCAGAAACAAGCAGCAATGAATGTTGTTGAGTGAAAATTGCAAACTGCCATTGTAGTAACCAGTGCACTGTAGTTACGAGTATGTTGCAGTCACTAGTACGTTATGCCAAGCCCGTGCTTCTGGAGACATGCACCCATAAGTTAGGCGGGCTCTCATCACTTCAGAAATGCCAAACTTGTGGATGCTATATGTGGTTTAGGTACACTGTGGGGTTCAGAAGGGAGGGGGCATTTGGATTGGGGAGCGGAGAATTACCGTATATACTCGAGTATAAGCCGACCTCCTAATTTTGCCACAAAAACTGGGAAAACTTAATGACACGAATATAAGCCTAGGGTGAAAAAAGCAGCAGCTACCGGTAAATTTCAAAAGTAAAAATAGATACCAATAAAAGTAAAATTAATTGAGACATCAGTAGGTTAAGTGTTTTTGAATATCCATATTGAATCAGGAGCCCCATATAATGCTCCATAAAGTTTGATTGGCCCCATTAGATGCTCCATATTAAAATATGCCCCATATAATCCTGCATAAAGAGTAATAAGGGCCCATAAGATGCTCCATAGAGATATTTGCCCTATATAGTGCTGCACAAGCGTTATGGCCCCATAGAAGTGCAGCGCCCCAGAGATCTGGTCATTGCAGTAATGTCGCTCTGCCACTAAGGGAAGTGATGGTACGTCTGATGGCACTAAAGGAGTTCTACTGACCAGGTATCACCAGAACACATTACACTTCACACTCCGGCCACTAGGGGGAGAAAAAGGCTTTATTTATTTGGCCACTCCTCACATTGGTAAAACTAGGGGTTGGATAGGAAGTTAGAACAGAAGCTGACTGGGTTGGATTCAGGCAGCATGCCTTAGCCGGGGGTGCTGCAGGGAGAAGATTCAGGGGGGTCCCCGTCAGGCGTGGGAACCTGGCAGGTACTTAGCAAACAGAACAGAACGTTACGGAACCGTGCCTGCACTACCTTGCGGCGGTATCCTAAGAAAGAGACACGAAGCGAAGGATACTGTGGAACAGTGAGAAATGAGATCAAGCACAAAGGAGAGCCAGTAGGAGTCGTGCCCCGAGAACGGCAACATCCTACTGAGGCGCATAGCCGGTGGCCGGAACACCGAGGAAGTAACTGACACTATTCCTTATTTCAAACTCCGCAGGACAGTTAATTATAGGTTGGCTGTCTACCTTACATCACCTACGCAGACATAAGGGGCAACGCATGGAGAGGGGCATCTGTTATGACCTGGTGGTCAGGACAATAATGGACCTGGTGGTTAAGAGCACACGGAATGACCAGATAGTCACTGATAATAAAGGACGAGCTCTGGGACGTGGGAACTCTGCTGACCGCAATCCCTAATCCTATCACACACACTAGAAATAGCCGTGGATTGCTCCTAACGCTCCCTATGCAACTCGGCACAGCCTAAGGAACTAGCTAGCCCTGAAGATAGAAAAATAAAGCCTACCTTGCCTCAGAGAAATTCCCCAAAGGAAAAGGCAGCCCCCCACATATAATGACTGTGAGTAAAGATGAAAATACAAACACAGAGATGAAATAGATTTAGCAAAGCGAGGCCCGACTTACTGAACAGACTGAGGATAGGAAAGTTTGCTTTGCGGTCAGCACAAAAACCTACAAAAAGACCACGCAGAGGGCGCAAAAAGACCCTCCGCACCGACTCACGGTGCGGAGGCGCTCCCTCTGCGTCCCAGAGCTTCCAGCAAGCAAGACAACAATAAAAATAGCAAGCTGGACAGAAAAATAGCAAACCAAAGAAAAACAAGCAGGAACTTAGCTTCTGCTGGGAAGACAGGTCACAAGAACGATCCAGGAGTGAACCAATACTGGAACATTGACAGGTGGCATGGAGCAAAGATCTAAGTGGAGTTAAATAGAGCAGCCAGCTAACGAATTAACCTCGTAACCTGTGGAAGGAAACTCAGAAACACCCACCAGAGGAAGTCCATGGACAGAACCAGCCGAAGTACCATTCATGACCACAGGAGGGAGCCCGACCACAGAATTCAGAACAGGCATCTCTAGGGTCCCGGAAGAGCTCCGAGCCTACCCATCAAACGGGTGCGTCCTAGCCATAACATACCAGGAGGACAAGAAACTAGAAACATCTGGAACAAATTAGAAAGAACTAGAACGAACGAACGAGAACAGAAGTTGTGAGGACTATTCCGAATGCTCAGCAGGGTAGCACTACAACACACAGGCGCTATTGGTAGGCAACGATTTCCACCTGTAAAGGGAACTCTGGATGTGCCATCGGACCGGCCGGTCTCAGACAACCCTGTTAACTGTGCTCTGGATTGAGGATCCTGAAGTCTTCAGTAAAGAGGTAAAGAGACTGCAACCCTGTGGCCTCTTTATTGTCTGCACCTCACACCATCACCATCCACCTTACTGGGAAGCCCTGGGGACATACTTCACCTGTGGGAAGTTACACCATCTAGCTGCCATCACATCACCCCAGTGAACCCCAAGCTGCGTTGGTCACCCTGACCGAACACCACAGGTGGCGTCACGAAACCTTGACAGACTCCTTTCACCTTTCATTGGACGCCCCTTAGCAGGGTCACGGACCGGGTCCAGCCACCGTGACATCCCCAGAACTAAGCCAGCAGAGGACCGGTACCGAGTAACCCGCGGCCCTGCGTCTGGGGGTGCTCCAGATGCTCCATACAGTCACTTGCCCCATATAGTGCTGCACAAGCGTTATGGCCCCATAGATGCTCCATACAGTCACTTGCCCCATATAGTGCTGCACAAGCGTTATTGTCCCATAAGATGCTCCGTACAGTCACTTGCCCCATATAGTGCTGCACAAGCGTTATGGCCCCAAAAGATGCTCCGTACAGTCACTTGCCGCATATAATGCTGCACAAGCGCTATGGCTCCATAAGATGCTCCGTACAGTCACTTGCCCCATATAGTGCTGCATAAGCGTTATGGCCCCATAAGATGCTCCATACAGTCACTTGCCCCATATAGTGCTGCACAAGCGTTATGGCCCCATAAGATGCTCCATACAGTCACTTGCCCCATATAATGCTGCACAAGCGATATGGCCCTATAGGATGCTAAACACCAAAAAAGGACACATTCAAGAAAAAACACCAAAGACAGGCAAAGATGCTTACCTGTCTAAATAGGCCTCAAATGCACAAGCAGGGTGCAGCGGACCCAAACAAAATAGCAAATGCACAGGTGCAATACCTAATGAAACAGCCAGCCTTCAATAAGGGTTTGGCCGTGTGGTACACCAATGCACTAAGATAAAATACTCTGTATGTGGCGTGTTCACACAAGGAATACAAAGTATCTGGCTACAGCCTATTAATGACGCCCTATGGCGGGCTGCCCAGAGCTAAAATGCATACCGTGTGAACAGAGGCCACAGTGTACAGAACAATTTGGGCCCAGCTGCACCCTGCAAAAAATATACGTGCAAAAAAAACCATATAAATATATGTAAGGTATTAGTTGATATTAGGGCCATAATATGGAAGCTGGCAACCCACGCCAAGGGTCCTTACGTATTGCCAGTCCTACTCTAACATGAAAAACACCAAAAAAGGACACATTCAAGAAAAAACACCAAAGACAGGCAGCCCGCCATAGGGCGTCATTAATAGGCTGTAGCCAGATACTTTGTATTCCTTGTGTGAACACGCCACATACAGAGTATTTTATCTTAGTGCATTGGTGTACCACACGGCCAAACCCTTATTGAAGGCTGGCTGTTTCATTAGGTATTGCACCTGTGCATTTGCTATTTTGTTTGGGTCCGCTGCACCCTTCTTGTGCATTTGTATTGAGGCCTATTTAGACAGGTAAGCATCTTTGCCTGTCTTTGGTGTTTTTTCTTGAATGTGTCCTTTTTTGGTGTTTTTCATGTAAGAGTAGGACTGGCAATACGTAATGACCCTTGGCGTGGGTTGCCAGCTTCCATATTATGGCCCTAATATCAACTAATACCTTACATATATTTATATGTTTTTTTTTTTTGCACGTATATTTTTTGCAGGGTGCAGCTGGGCCCAAATTGTTCTGTACACTGTGGCCTCTGTTCACACGGGATGCATTGTAGCTCTGGGCAGCCCGCCATAGGGCGTCATTAATAGGCTGTAGCCAGATACTTTGTATTCCTTGTGTGAACACGCCACATACAGAGTATTTTATCTTAGTGCATTAGTGTACCACACGGCCAAACCCTTATTGAAGGCTGGCTGTTTCATTAGGTATTGCACCTGTGCATTTGCTATTTTGTTTGGGTCCGCTGCACCCTTCTTGTGCATTTGTATTGAGGCCTATTTAGACAGGTAAGCATCTTTGCCTGTCTTTGGTGTTTTTTCTTGAATGTGTCCTTTTTTGGTGTTTTTCATGTAAGAGTAGGACTGGCAATACGTAATGACCCTTGGCGTGGGTTGCCAGCTTCCATATTATGGCCCTAATATCAACTAATACCTTACATATATTTATATGTTTGTTTGTTTTTTTTGCACGTATATTTTTTGCAGGGTGCAGCTGGGCCCAAATTGTTCTGTACACTGTGGCCTCTGTTCACACGGGATGCATTTTAGCACTGGGCAGCCCGCCATAGGGCGTCATTAATAGGCTGTAGCCAGATACTTTGTATTCCTTGTGTGAACACGCCACATACAGAGTATTTTATCTTAGTGCATTGGTGTACCACACGGCCAAACCCTTATTGAAGGCTGGCTGTTTCATTAGGTATTGCACCTGTGCATTTGCTATTTTGTTTGGGTCCGCTGCACCCTGCTTGTGCATTTGTATTGAGGCCTATTTAGACAGGTAAGCATCTTTGCCTGTCTTTGGTGTTTTTTCCCTATAGGATGCTCCATACAGTCACTTGCCCCATATAGTGCTGCACAAGCGTTATGGTCCCATAAGATGCTCCATACAGTCACTTGCCCCATATAGTGCTGCACAAGTGTTATGGCCCCATAAGATGCTCCATACAGTCACTTGCCCCATATAATGCTGCACAAGCGTTATGGCCCCTGTTGTGAATTCAGCTTTTGGGCTCCCTCCGGTGGTTGTAGAGGGTAATGCAGTTGTGCCTGGATTGCAGGAGTGGACAGGTGTATCTACTAATTGCAAAACTGACTGGGGTATATAGCTTTGCTGGATCCTTTAGTCAGTGCCAGTTGTCCATTGTTCTTGAAGGATTCACTTCCCTGCTGGTCTCTCCAGTTTGCTGTGTTTTTCTACAAAGATAAGTCCTGGCTTTGTTTTTGCTGTCCACCTGCAGTGGCCCTTACAGTTCTGTGCATTTTCATGTTTTTGTCTTGTCCAGCTTGGTCTGTGAAGGATTCTTTGCAGCCTAGCTATTTCTCTGGAGATGCAGATATACCCCCCATGTCTTTAGTCAGATGTGGTGATCCGTATTTTCTGCGGTGGATATTTTCTAGTGTTTTTATACTGACCGCATAGTACTCTGTTCTATCCTTTCTTTTTAGTTAGTATGGCCTCCTATGCTAAAATCTGATTTCATATCTGCGTATGTTTTTTCCCTCTCCTCTCACAGTCAATATTTGTGGGGGGCTATCTATCCTTTGGGGATTTTCTCTGAGGCAAGATAGGTTTCCTGTTTCTGTCTTTAGGGGTAGTTAGATCTTAGGCTGTGCCGAGGGGTCTAGGGAGTGTTAGGTACCCCCCACGGCTACTTTTAGTTGCGCTGCTAGGTTCAGGGTTTGCGGTCAGTACAGGGACCACCTTCTCCAGAGTACATCTCATGCTGCTCCCAGGCCACCAGATCATAATAGTACAACTGGCCAACAATGAGTTAATTGCATCTCAGAAGAAGGGTGGAAAGATTTTGAACCATTTTTTTTTCCTTAGCCTGTTTGGTCTGTTCCTCCCTCTTTACCTCTGGGTGGCTATGGAGTCTAGTATTAACATGAATGTTCAGGAGTTAGTTTCTCGGGTGGATCAGCTTGCTGCTAGGGTACAGGGTATTTCAGATTTCATTGTTCAAACTCCTGCCTTAGAACCTAAGATTCCCACTCCTGATTTATTCTTTGGTGACAGATCCAAATTTTTGAGTTTCAAAAATAACTGTAAACTGTTTTTTGCATTAAGACCCCGGTCTTCTGGTGATCCTATTCAGCAGGTTAAAATCATCATATCTCTGCTGCGTGGTGACCCACAGGATTGGGCATTTTCCCTGGAATCTGGCAATCCTGCTTTGCTTAATGTTGATTCGTTCTTTCAGGCATTGGGGTTGTTGTATGATGAGCCTAATTCTGTGGATCAGGCTGAGAAAATCTTGTTAGCCCTGTGTCAAGGTCAAGAAGCGGCAGAATTGTATTGCCAGAAATTTAGAAAATGGTCTGTACTGACTAAATGGAATGAGGATGCCTTGGCGGCAATTTTCAGAAAATGCCTTTCTGAATCCGTTAAAGATGTTATGGTGGGGTTCCCCACGCCTGCTGGTCTGAGTGATTCTATGTCTCTGGCCATTCAGATTGATCGGCGCTTGCGCGAGCGCAGAATTGTGCACGCTGTGGCGTTGTCCTCTGAGCAGAGCCCTGAGCCTATGCAGTGTGATAGGATTTTGTCTAGAGCTGAACGTCAAACATTCAGGCGTCAGAATAGGTTGTGTTTTTACTGCGGCGATTCTGCTCATGTTATTTCTGATTGCCCTAAGCGTACTAAGAGAATCGCTAGTTCTGTTGCCATCAGTACTATACAACCTAAATTTCTGTTATCTGTGACCTTGATCTGCTCATTATCATCATTTTCTGTCATGGCATTTGTGGATTCAGGCGCCGCTCTGAACTTAATGGACTTAGAATTTGCCAGACGTTGTGGTTTTCCCTTGCAGCCTTTGCAGAACCCTATTCCTTTGAGGGGCATTGATGGTACACCGTTGGCTAAAAATAAACCTCAGTTTTGGACACAGCTGACCATGCGCATGGCGCCAGCCCATCAGGAAGATTGTCGTTTTCTGGTGTTGCATAATTTGCATGATGATATTGTGCTGGGTTTTCCATGGTTACAGCTACATAATCCGGTGTTGGATTGGAAATCCATGTCTGTGACTAGTTGGGGTTGTCAGGGGGTTCATGATCAGGTTCCTTTGATGTCAATCTCCTCTTCCCCCGCTTCTGAAGTTCCTGAGTTTTTGTCTGACTTCCAGGATGTATTCGATGAGCCCAAATCCAGTTCCCTTCCACCGCATAGGGACTGTGATTGTGTTATTGATTTGATTCCAGGTTGTAAGTTCCCTAAGGGCCGACTTTTCAACCTGTCTGTGCCTGAACATACAGCCATGCGGAGCTATATTAAGGAGTCTTTGGAGAAAGGGCATATTCGGCCATCTTCTTCACCGTTGGGAGCGGGGTTCTTTTTTGTTGCCAAGAAGGATGGCTACTTGAGACCCTGTATTGATTATCGCCTCTTGAATAAGATCACGGTCAAATTTCAATACCCCTTGCCTTTGCTTACTGATTTGTTTACTAGGATTAAGGGGGCTAGCTGGTTTACTAAAATTGACCTTCGAGGAGCATATAATCTTATTCGTATCAAGCAGGGTGACGAATGGAAAACTGCATTTAATACGCCCGAAGGCCATTTTGAATACCTTGTGATGCCATTTGGGCTCTCTAATGCTCCATCTGTGTTCCAGTCTTTCATGCATGATATTTTCCGCAATTATCTTGAAAAATTCCTGATTGTGTATTTGGATGATATTTTGATTTTTTCCAATGATTGGGAGTCTCATGTGAAACAGGTCAGGATGGTATTTCAGATCCTCCGTAATAATGCTCTATTTGTGAAGGGGTCAAAGTGCCTCTTTGGAGTGCAGAAGGTTTCTTTATTGGGTTTCATTTTTTCTCCCTCATCTATAGAAATGGATCCGGTTAAGGTTCAGGCCATTCATGATTGGATTCAGCTCACATCTGTGAAGAGCCTTCAGAAATTCTTGGGCTTTGCTAATTTTTATCGTCGTTTCATTGCCAACTTCTCCAGTGTGGTTAAACCTCTGACTGATTTGACCAAGAAAAGCGCTGATGTGACGAATTGGTCCTCCGCGGCTGTTTCTGCCTTTCAGGAGCTTAAACGCCGATTTACTTCTGCTCCTGTGTTGCGTCAGACAGATGTTTCTCTTCCATTTCAGGTTGAGTTTGACGCATCTGAGATTGGGGCAGGGGCCGTTTTGTCTCAGAGGAATTCTGATGGTTCTTTGATGAAACCATGTGCCTTCTTTTCTCTGAAGTTTTCGCCTGCGGAACGCAATTATGATGTCGGCAATCGGGAGTTGTTGGCTATTAAGTGGGCATTTGAGGAGTGGCGACATTGGCTTGAGGGGGCCAAGCACCGTATTGTGGTCCTGACCGATCATAAGAATCTGATTTACCTCAAGTCTGCCAAACGGCTGAATCCTAGACAGGCTCGATGGTCTCTGTTTTTCACCCGTTTTGATTTTGTGGTCTCGTACATTCCTGGTACTAAGAATGTTAAGACGGATGCCCTCTCTAGGAGTTTTTTTCCTGATTCCCCTGGGGTTCCTGAGCCAGTCGGCATTTTGAAGGAAGGGGTGATTCTTTCTGCCATCTCCCCTGATTTGCGATGGGTTCTTCAGGAATTTCAGGCTGATAAGCCTGACCGCTGCCCTGTGGGGAAACTGTTTGTTCCTGATAGATGGACTAGTAAAGTGATTTCTGAGGTTCATTGTTCTGTGTTGGCTGGCCATCCCGGGATTTTTGGTACCAGAGATTTGGTTGGTAGGTCCTTTTGGTGGCCTTCTTTGTCACGGGATGTGCATTCTTTTGTGCAGTCCTGTGGGATTTGTGCGCGGGCTAAGCCTTACTGTTCCCGCGCTAGTGGGTTGCTTTTGCCATTGCCGGTCCCTGAGAGACCTTGGACGCATATTTCTATGGATTTTATTTCCGATCTTCCTGTTTCCCAAAGAATGTCGGTTATCTGGGTTGTCTGTGACCGATTTTCTAAGATGGTTCATTTGGTGCCTTTGCCTAAATTGCCTTCTTCTTCTGATTTGGTTCCATTGTTTTTTCAGCATGTGGTACGTTTGCATGGTATTCCGGAGAATATTGTGTCCGACAGAGGTTCCCAGTTTGTTTCTAGGTTTTGGCAGGCCTTTTGTGCCAAGCTGGGCATTGATTTGTCTTTTTCTTCTGCATTTCATCCTCAGACAAATGGCCAGACTGAGCGAACTAATCAGACCTTGGAGACCTATTTGAGATGCTTTGTGTCTGCTGATCAGGATGATTGGGTGGCTTTTTTGCCATTGGCCGAGTTTGCCCTTAATAATCGGGCTAGTTCGGCTACTTTGGTTTCGCCTTTTTTTGTAATTTTGGTTTTCATCCTCATTTTTCTTCTGGGCAGGTTGAGCCTTCTGACCTTCCTGGTGTGGATTCTGTGGTCGACAGGTTGCAGCAGATTTGGGCTTATGTGGTGGACAATTTGGTGCTGTCTCAGGAGGAGGCTCAGCGTTTTGCTAACTGTCGTCGGTGTGTTGGTTCCCGGCTTCGGGTTGGTGATCTGGTTTGGTTATCTTCCCGTCATGTTTCTATGAAGGTTTCTTCTCCTAAGTTTAAGCCTCGATTTATTGGTCCTTATAGGATTTCTGAGATTATTAATCCGGTGTCCTTTCGCCTGGCGCTTCCGGCCTCGTTTGCTATTCATAATGTCTTCCATAAATCTTTGTTGCAGAAATATGTGGAGCCCGTTGTTCCCTCTGTTGATCCTCCGGCCCCTGTATTGGTCGATGGGGAGTTGGAATATGTTGTTAAGATTTTGGATTCTCGTTTTTCGAGGCGGAAGCTTCAGTACCTTGTCAAGTGGAAGGGTTATGGCCAGGAGGATAATTCTTGGGTTTCTGCCTCTGATGTCCATGCCGTTGATTTGGTTCGTGCCTTTCATCAGGCTCATCCTGATCGGCCTGGGGGCTCTGGTGAGGGTTCGGTGACCCCTCCTCAAGGGGGGGTACTGTTGTGAATTCAGCTTTTGGGCTCCCTGCGGTGGTTGTAGAGGGTAATGCAGTTGTGCCTGGATTGCAGGAGTGGACAGGTGTATCTACTAATTGCAAAACTGACTGGGGTATATAGCTTTGCTGGATCCTTTAGTCAGTGCCAGTTGTCCATTGTTCTTGAAGGATTCACTTCCCTGCTGGTCTCTCCAGTTTGCTGTGTTTTTCTACAAAGATAAGTCCTGGCTTTCTTTTTGCTGTCCACCTGCAGTGGACCTTATAGTTCTGTTCATTTTCATGTTTTTGTCTTGTCCAGCTTGGTCTGTGAAGGATTTTTTGCAGCCTAGCTATTTCTCTGGAGATGCAGATATACCCCCCATGTCTTTAGTCAGATGTGGTGATCCGTATTTTCTGCGGTGGATATTTTCTAGTGTTTTTATACTGACCGCATAGTACTCTGTTCTATTCTTTCTTTTTAGCTAGTATGGCCTCCTATGCTAAAATCGGATTTCATATCTGCGTATGTTTTTTCCCTCTCCTCTCACAGTCAATATTTGTGGGGGGCTATTTATCCTTTGGGGATTTTCTCTGAGGCAAGATAGGTTTCCTGTTTCTGTCTTTAGGGGTAGTTAGATCTTAGGCTGTGCCGAGGGGTCTAGGGAGTGTTAGGTACCCCCCACGGCTACTTTTAGTTGCGCTGCTAGGTTCAGAGTTTGCGGTCAGTACAGGGACCACCTTCTCCAGAGGCCCCATAGGATGCTCTGTACAGTCACTCGCCCCATATAGTGCAGCACAAGCGTTATGGCCCCATAAGATGCTCCGTACAGTCACTTGCCCCATATAGTGCTGCACAAGCGTTATGGCCCCAAAAGATGCTTAGTACAGTCACTTGCCCCATATAGTGAACTCCGTCTCCCTATGCGCACGCGCACCTCCTCTTGATATACTGGCGCACTGCTTCTCCTATCTGTAGCTTGGAGGACCCTGACCCGGAAGTCCTCCTGTACACCATGTATTTAAGGTACACCCTTCCTCTGCTCCTTGCCTGATTGCCATTTGTGCTTCCTATGACCCAGGTCCTCTCTTGTGTCTGCTTGGTCTGTCCTGTGTCATTGCTCAGTGCAGCCTGTCCAGTTTCTTCTCCGTATTTAGTCTTCCCCGTCGCATCGTCCAGTCCAGCCTGCCCTGTGTCCACCTCCGTACCTGTTCCACCACCTCTGTGCCTCCGACATTCCCAGCTTTCCTTGTGTCTCGCTTGTGTCCAGTCCGTACCTGTCTGTTCTGCGTCTTCTTCCATTCAGTCTAGTCCTATGCTCTCCCACTCTCTTTTGAATCTTCTATTCCCTGTGCCCAGGTGCCAGCTTCTGTGGCAATAGTCTCCCTCTGGCCTGCCCTTAACGCTCCCTGTATAGGGAGTGGTCTATCTGGCTAGCTCACCCTTGGGAGGTTCGTTGTCGTAGATCTGCGGGTTTACTCTAGGGGTTCCAAAAACCTCACAATTGGCTTGGCCGCACAGCATCATCCCGAGAATAAGAGACCTGGCGCCGCCCTGCTCACCACATTCTGCTCCAGATTCAGCGACAGTAGGGAGAGCTGCTGCTGAGATAGGGTCAGAATCGTGTTTTTTAGAGTTAGTGTGGGTCTGCAACTCTTAAATCCACAACTCCTGAGAAACCAACAGTCCTTTTTAGGGCTAATTCATGGGTCCCGATATTGCAGCGCTAGGTAGGCAGGGCACAGCATATCCACATCAGTGCAAGGCCTGCAGGCACTCTATGTACGTCCATTGCTCCCACTGCATCCCTCCCAAAGCTCCATAACTGTCTGCTGCTGCAGCTTCTTTTCTATGTACCTATTTGCATTTTTTTTCCCAAAAATTCACCCCCCCCAAAAAAAAAAATATGCAGTGTGTTTTGTCAGACTGAGGCCTGTTTAAAAATCATAGTTTGTCAGGCATATGTAGCATAGTTGTGTGTGCTAGCCTTGTGCCACTTTTTTTTTTTTTGGTGTTTTAAATTCACCGAAAAAGGCCTCATATACAGTGGGGCAAAAAAGTATTTAGTCAGTCAGCAATAGTGCAAGTTCCACCACTTAAAAAGATGAGAGGCGTCTGTAATTTACATCATAGGTAGATCTCAACTATGGGAGACAAACTGAGAAAAAAAAATCCAGAAAATCACATTGTTTGTTTTTTTAACAATTTATTTGCATATTATGGTGGAAAATAAGTATTTGGTCAGAAGCAAACAATCAAGATTTCTGGCTCTCACAGACCTGTAACTTCTTCTTTAAGAGTCTCCTCTTTCCTCCACTCATTACCTGTAGTAATGGCACCTGTTTAAACTTGTTATCAGTATAAAAAGACACCTGTGCACACCCTCAAACAGTCTGACTCCAAACTCCACTATGGTGAAGACCAAAGAGCTGTCAAAGGACACCAGAAACAAAATTGTAGCCCTGCACCAGGCTGGGAAGACTGAATCTGCAATAGCCAACCAGCTTGGAGTGAAGAAATCAACAGTGGGAGCAATAATTAGAAAATGGAAGACATACAAGACCACTGATAATCTCCCTCGATCTGGGGCTCCACGCAAAATCCCACCCCGTGGGGTCAGAATGATCACAAGAACGGTGAGCAAAAATCCCAGAACCACGCGGTGGGACCTAGTGAATGAACTGCAGAGAGCTGGGACCAATGTAACAAGGCCTACCATAAGTAACACACTACGCCACCATGGACTCAGATCCTGCAGTGCCAGACGTGTCCCACTGCTTAAGCCAGTACATGTCCGGGCCCGTCTGAAGTTTGCTAGAGAGCATTTGGATGATCCAGAGGAGTTTTGGGAGAATGTCCTATGATCTGATGAAACCAAACTGGAACTGTTTGGTAGAAACACAACTTGTCGTGTTTGGAGGAAAAAGAATACTGAGTTGCATCCATCAAACACCATACCTACTGTAAAGCATGGTGGTGGAAACATCATGCTTTGGGGCTGTTTCTCTGCAAAGGGGCCAGGACGACTGATCCGGGTACATGAAAGAATGAATGGGGCCATGTATCGTGAGATTTTGAGTGCAAACCTCCTTCCATCAGCAAGGGCATTGAAGATGAAACGTGGCTGGGTCTTTCAACATGACAATGATCCAAAGCACACCGCCAGGGCAACGAAGGAGTGGCTTCGTAAGAAGCACTTCAAGGTCCTGGAGTGGCCTAGCCAGTCTCCAGATCTCAACCCTATAGAAAACCTTTGGAGGGAGTTGAAAGTCCGTGTTGCCAAGCGAAAAGCCAAAAGCATCACTGCTCTAGAGGATATCTGCATGGAGGAATGGGCCAACATACCAACAACAGTATGTGGCAACCTTGTGAAGACTTACAGAAAACGTTTGACCTCTGTCATTGCCAACAAAGGATATATTACAAAGTATTGAGATGAAATTTTGTTTCTGACCAAATACTTATTTTCCACCATAATATGCAAATAAATTGTTTAAAAAACAGACAATGTGATTTTCTGGATTTTTTTTTCTCAGTTTGTCTCCCATAGTTGAGGTCTACCTATGATGTAAATTACAGACGCCTCTCATCTTTTTAAGTGGTGGATCTTGCACTGTTGCTGACTGACTAAATACTTTTTTGCCCCACTGTATCTGCGTGCTCCAAGTTTTTTTCATTTTAGGCCATTTTGCCACTGTTTTTGCTGTCTGTTACTCTAATTATATACCACACTATTTGGCATTTCTAACAAAAAAAAGGACACATATTTGCCAGTGTGGTATTTCCATGACAGTTCTCATATATCTGCGTGCTCCAAGTTTGGTCATTGTAGGCCGGAGGACCACTTTTTTTTGCTTTATGTTACTAAAATTATATACAGCACTATTTAGAAAATATAAAAAGGGCACATATTTGCCAGTGTGGTATTTCCATGACAGCCCTAATATATTGTTAAATATGCTAATTTTGTACATTTATTTAATCAAGACTATTCACCAGGTGCGTTACTCTTAAAGTAAAAATGTTATGATATTTTCTAAAAAATGTAGTGGTTTATTGAATTGTCCACAGAAAAACCACATTGCAGCAAAACATAAAAATAGATGAAATAGTTACGAACAGATTGTTCATTTGTAAATATCAGCGCTTGTTACTCATCGTTTCTGAGATGGAGTAGAAGTCATCTTTCTTTCATGGAGTAGAATCATGGCTACCAGCTGTTCATTCCTTGTGTGAGTTGTCTGACATCCATGGAGAATGATGGTGAAGACAGGAGGTGACAGCTCCCACGTGACAACCCCCACAGCCTCCTAAGAGACGTTATTTATATGTCCCACAGACCACGTGTTCCCTCTATATGGTGTTGACTTATACGCTGAGCTACATATACAGAAATAGCTTTTGTAATGTCAGCGAGAGGCAATGTGCTCAGTACAGAATTGAGAATATGAATAATTCAATTATTAATTAATATTTAACATATATCTGCGTGCTCCAAGTTTGGTCATTGTAGGCCGGAGGACCACTTTTTTTGTTGTCTGTTACTCTAATTATGTACAGCACTATTTGGCATAAAAAAATATTAAAAGGACACATATTTGGCGGTGTGTTATCGCTGTGGGACGTCTGATGTATTTGTGGCCTACAAAATGTGGAAATTCAGGCCTACATTCAGCTTTATTTGTTGTCTGTTATCCTACTTCGGTACACTATTTTAGTTTAAAAAATTAACAAATACAGGCCACATATCGAACAGTGTGGTATCTCGTTAAAAATACTTCTCTTTCAAGTTGTTATGGCTGCTTCATGACTGTGTTAAATGCTCCAACTACTACTACCATCATCTTCTGCCTAGAGCCAGTCACTGTGCACATAGAAAGTCTGAGGAGCAGAGTGTGAGCTCTCAGGCGGTGCTGTACTCTGTCTCTGTATTACGAAGGCATATGCTCCCGCCAATAAAAGCGTTACTGCCAGAAAGCAAGGAGCCATGTTCACAGTGACCTCCAGAGAGCAAGGCACCATGCGCTCCATGTCCATGAGTAGAGCGCAAGTTCGCAGTACAGAGAGATCGTTCATGCTTCGTGTTCAGCTTTGTTATTAATAATTATTAATATAATTAAAGGGCACAGAGGAATGACAGAGGACGTTGGTACGGTCAACAAGGCACTCCCTCAGCATTTTCCCAAACACAGCACTCTTTGTGAGAGTCCCCAGGCCTCAGGGTCAGAGCTATAGGAGGGTCTGAGGAAGCTCTCCCTGAACTTTGTCAGTGTTCCACTGCCTCTGCTGGATTGGCATTGTGTCTCTCTCACCTGTACTCCTTGCTTGGCCAACAAACTGTGACCTCTTCTGCCAGCATTTTCAGATGGGAATTTTTTAAATAATTCAGCAAGAAGGGCCCTTTGATCCTCCAACATTGCAGTACACCTGTCTGCCTCTGGAATAAGAGAAATAAAGTTCTCCTTGTAGCGTGGGTCTAGAAGTGTCACCAATCAGTATTCCCTGTCACCCAAAATTTTGAGAACGCGAGTGTGACGGGAAAGGCAGCGGAACATAAACTCAGTCATGCGTGCAAGACTGCCAACAGTCGATACTTCCATGTCATCACCAAGAGGACAACTGACCATGCTCTCCTCCTCCTCCTTGTCCTCAGGCCTCTGCAACTTTTGACAAACCTCAGTAATATCATTGTAAATACATCATTGTAAATACATTCCCCTGTAGTTTTTATCTTCCCCACCTCATTGTAGATTGTAAGTTGTCACGAGCATGATGTTTTTTTGGGGGGTTTAATTATTGTTATCCTTGTTACTTAGTGTAGATTGTAAGCTGTCACGAGCAGGGTTGTTTATTTCTGTTTAATTTTTGTATCATTGTTATCGTTGTTACTTAGGGCTGTTGTGTTTGAAACTAAATATGTTGACGCTAGATAATTAACTATAAATATTAATATTAGAACGCAGAAAAACAGGATGGAGATGTTAATTATGGCGTCATTGCCGCTTACCATCTTGGTGAATTCCTCTAAATTTTGGAGGATGGTACATATGTCTGACATCCATGTCCACTCCTGAGATCTTATGTGTGAAGTCAGAACTGAATATCAACAGCCTTGAAGATGCTGCTAGTCAACAACTACCCTCTTCTGCTCACAAATCCTTTCCAAAATATGCAGTGTAGAGTTCCAATACATGGGGAGGACATCACACACCAGTCGGTGAGCGAGAAGCGGTTGAAGCTCTACTTTCTAAAATGGGTACGCAGAGTCACGTACATTTCCTAGCAGATCTGGCACCTCAGTGTCACTTTTCAGAAAACGTTAAACAATGAGGTTAAGCACATGGGCCATAAACACCAGAACACTGCCCCCATCCCTCTGCCTCATCTGTGCCTTTATAGCCTTTTTACTAGGCACTGCTCCTAATAGCCAGATTCCTACTCCACACTGATGAGGGGCAAAAACCCCGAAACAGCAGTCTGTGGATGGATACCATGCTTGGCATAGGTGGCTTTCCTTCATAGGATGCTGCCCTTCCCGTGGTTGTTCCTTCCCGAGGAAAGGCCTGGCTATTCACTGCTTGCGTCGAGAAACACGTGATGGTGTCTCCGCAGCTTCTTTACATGCATCTGCATATTTCCCATAAGGGATGGGGGCAGTGTTCTGGAATCACTGCGTTGAGAAACACGTGATGGTGTCTCCGCGGTGTTGGATGTTTTGGTCTCCCCGAGGCCAATCATCTGTGCCTTTATAGCCTTTTTACTAGGCACTGCTCCTAATAGCCAGATTCCTACTCCACACTGATGAGGGGCAAAAACCCCGAAACAGCTGTCTGTGGATGGATACCATGCTTGGCATAGGTGGCTTTCCTTCATAGGATGCTGCCCTTCCCGTGGTTGTTCCTTCCCGGGGAAAGGCCTGGCTATTCACTGCTTGCGTCGAGAAACACGTGATGGTGTCTCCGCAGCTTCTTTACAAGCACATGGGCCAGGCATAGAACGTGTGTGAGCTCACCTCGACACAGAGCAGTCACCAGGTTCCAGCCATTGTCACACAGGATCATGCCTGGCTGTAGGTTCAATGGCTTCAGCCACAGATCTGTCTGCTCTTTCAGAGCTGTCCACAACTCTTCATCATTGTGCGGTTTGTCACCTAAGCATATTAGCTTCAGCACAGCCTGTTGCCGCTTGCCTGAGGCAGTGCTGCAGTGCTTCCAGCTTGTGACTGATGTATTAATTGCAGAGATGGAGGCCGAAGAGCATGTGAAGGAGGAGATGCAGGAGCTCTAGACTGTGGTGGCAACCCAGAATGACGTAGGGCCCGCAATACTCGGGGTTGGGAGGACGTGCACTATCCCAAGGTCGGACTGTGTCCCGGCTTCCACTATGTTAACCCAGTGTGCTGTTAGTGAGATGTACCGTCCCTGGCCACAAGCTCTTGTCCATGTGTCTGTGGCTAGGTGGACTTTCCCAATAACAGCATTGTGGAGGGCACGGGTAATGTTATGGGACATGTGCCTGTGTAATGCCGGGATGGCACACCGGTACAAATAGTCCCGCGTGTTCGGGGGCTCGGGGTGATCCTCGACTCTGCCCTCTCTTTCATGATACATATCCAAGCCCTTGCCTCCTCCTGCCCACTACAACTCAAAAACACTTGCAGGATCCGTACAATCCAAGAAACTGCAAAAATGTTTGCGCACAACCTCATGATCTCCCGCCTTGACTATTGCAATCTTCTACTCTCTGGCCTCCCCTCTAGCACTCTTGCACCACTCCAATCTATCCTAAAGTCTGATGCCCGAGTAATCCAACTGTCCCTCTGTTATTCCCTGGCCTCTCCTCTCTGCCAGGCCCTTCAGTGCCTTCCAATTACCCAGAGGCTACAGTTCAAAACTCTAACTATGACAGACAAAGCCTTCCACAACCTGTCTCCATACATCTGCAACATGGTCTCCCAATGTCTGACTGGGTCATGGCTTCCACTATACTAACCCAGTGTGCCATCAGTGAGATGTACCATCCCTGCCCAAATGCAATTGTCCAAGTGTCCATGTACTTTCCCTGTAACAGCATTGTAGAGGGTCCGGGTAATGTTGTGGGACACGTGCTTACTTGTGTAACGTCGTGACGGCAGACAGGGAAAAATTGTGGCAGCTGGGTAACGAGTACCTTGTGATGGTCACCGGCATCAGGTTGCCTCCCAAGGGCCTCAAATGCAACATTTCGAGTGCAAGCAGACGACAAATGTGTGAATTTAGTACTGTGGCATTGGCTGCTTATTTCCGCTTGCGTTCCAAAGACAGGGGTATGGACAACTGAACGCTGCGCTGAGACAAGGATGTGGACATGCTTGTTGATGGTGCTAGTTGAGTTTGTGTGCAACTGCAGATGTGGGGCATGAGGCATCTTTGCTTGCACCATGGACAGGGGATTGGCTTGCACGCACAACATCGGAAGAAGCAGAGGTATCACCCGCAGACACTGTTCATGGAGCCTTGTGTTCAACCAACAAAGTTGGGTGCTTTGCTGCCATGTGCCTGATCATGTTTGTGGTGGTTAGGATGGGAGTTTTACTACCCCTGCTGATGTGGGCATGGCAGTTAGTGCAAATGGCCTTTTGGGGGTTATCGGCAGCCTCTTTAAAAAACAACCAGGGTGTTACGGGGACATTCAGTGTCTCCCTCTCCCACACCATCTCACCTCGACCACGGTCTTTCGGTGGTCCCCAAGGCTCAGTTCTAGGACCCCTACTCTTCTCCATCTACACCTTCGGCCTGGGACAGCTGATTGAATGGCACAGTTTGCAATATCATCAGTACGCCGATGACATGCAAATCTACCTATCTGTACCTGACATTACCTCCTTAGGCCTGTCCCACATGTCCAGATAATTCCGGTACCAGAAAAATCGGTACCAGAATTATCCGGGTCCGTGTGCTCACGTGGCACATCAGTGTGGCACACGTGCGGTATCCGTGTGCCGCCCGTGTGCCGACTGGGTACCACACGCACCGTGCAGGAGACAGCGCTACAGTTAAGCGCTGTCCCCTGCATCTGGTGCTGAAGCCGCCATTCATTTCCTCTCTCCAGCAGCGTTCGCTGGAGAGAAGATATGAGAAATCTTTTTTTTGATGTTTAAAAAAAAGATCCCTGTCCCCAACCCCCTCCCACCCCCTGTGCGCCCCCCCCCCTGCTGTTAATAAAATACTTACCCGGTTCCCTTGCTGCTTCCTCTCCTGGCCGCAGCTTCTCCTGTATGAGCGGCCACATGGTACCGCTCATTACAGTGATGAATATGCGGCTCCACCCTATGGGAGGTGAAGCCGCATATTCATCACTGTAATGGGCTGCAACACGTGACCGTTCATACAGGAGAAGCTGCGGCGAGGAGAGGAAGCAGCGAGGGAGCCAGGTAAGTATTTTATTAACAGCGGGGGGCGCACAGGGGGTGGGAGGGGGTTGGGGACAGGGATCTTTTTTTTAAACAACAACAAAAAAAAAGATCTTTCATATCTTCTCTCCAGCGAACGCTGCTGGAGAGAAGAAATGAATGGCGGCTTCAGCACCACGCTGGGGGGACAGCGCTTACTGTAGCGCTGTCTCCTACACGGAACACGGACTGCACACGGACAGCATCCGTGTGCGGTACGTGTTATACACGGACCCATTGACTTTTATGGGTCCGTGTAAACGTTTTGCCGCTATTTTATCCTTTTTTATGCTCGCTTTCAAAAAGTGGAAGTGGACAAAACAGAATACAGGTCCTTCTCAAAAAATTAGCATATAGTGTTAAATTTCATTATTTACCATAATGTAATGATTACAATTAAACTTTCATATATTATAGATTCATTATCCACCAACTGAAATTTGTCAGGTCTTTTATTGTTTTAATACTGATGATTTTGGCATACAACTCCTGATAACCCAAAAAACCTGTCTCAATAAATTAGCATATTTCACCCATCCAATCAAATAAAAGTGTTTTTTAATAACAAACAAAAAAACCAACAAATAATAATGTTCAGTTATGCACTCAATACTTGGTCGGGAATCCTTTGGCAGAAATGACTGCTTCAATGCGGCGTGGCATGGAGGCAATCAGCCTATGACACTGCTGAAATGTTATGGAGGCCCAGGATGCTTCAATAGCGGCCTTAAGCTCATCCAGAGTGTTGGGTCTTGCGTCTCTCAACTTTCTCTTCACAATATCCCACAGATTCTCTATGGGGTTCAGGTCAGGAGAGTTGGCAGGCCAATTGAGCACAGTAATACCATGGTCAGTAAACCATTTACCAGTGGTTTTGGCACTGTGAGCAGGTGCCAGGTCGTGCTGAAAAATGAAATCTTCATCTCCATAAAGCATTTCAGCCGATGGAAGCATGAAGTGCTCCAAAATCTCCTGATAGCTAGCTGCATTGACCCTGCCCTTGATGAAACACAGTGGACCAACACCAGCAGCTGACATGGCACCCCACACCATCACTGACTGTGGGTACTTGACACTGGACTTCAGGCATTTTGGCATTTCCTTCTCCCCAGTCTTCCTCCAGACTCTGGCACTTTGATTTCCGAATGACATGCAAAATTTGCTTTCATCAGAAAAAAGTACTTGGGACCACTTAGCAACAGTCCAGTGCTGCTTCTCTGTAGCCCAGGTCAGGCGCCTCTGCCGCTGTTTATGGTTCAAAAGTGGCTTTACCTGGGGAATGCGGCACCTGTAGCCCATTTCCTGCACACGCCTGTGCACGGTGGCTCTGGATGTTTCCACACCAGACTCAGTCCACTGCTTCCTCAGGTTCCCCAAGGTCTGGAATCGGTCCTTCTCCACAATCTTACTCAGGGTCCGGTCTCCTCTTCTCGTTGTACAGCGTTTTCTGCCACATTGTTTCCTTCCAACAGACTTACCATTGAGGTGCCTTGATACAGCACTCTGGGAACAGCCTATTTGTTGAGAAATTTCTTTCTGGGTCTTACCCTCTTGCTTGAGGGTGTCAATGATGGCCTTCTTGACATCTGTCAGGTCGCTAGTCTTACCCATGATGGGGGTTTTGAGTAATGAACCAGGCAGGGAGTTTATAAAAGCCTCAGGTATCTTTTGCATGTGTTTAGAGTTAATTAGTTGATTCAGAAGATTAGGGTAATAGGTCGTTTAGAGAACCTTTTCTTGATATGCTAATTTATTGAGACAGGTTTTTTGGGTTATCAGGAGTTGTATGCCAAAATCATCAGTATTAAAACAATAAAAGACCTGACAAATTTCAGTTGGTGGATAATGAATCTATAATATATGAAAGTTTAATTGTAATCATTACATTATGGTAAATAATGAAATTTAACACTATATGCTAATTTTTTGAGAAGGACCTGTACATCATCTTTCAACCATCTCATGCTAAATAGACATGAGCGCTGTGTATGCATCATTCAGTACCACTTTAGTAAGAGGGAAAGTTTGCCCAAGAGAAAATGATTTTCCAGACATTCACGGCCTTGTTTGCACATTTTTTGCAGCTGTGATCTTCATTTTCTTGGTGTTGATGTGGTAAATTTCAAAGTTCAGCATCTCACGAACATGTTGGTCTTTGCCCTTTAGACAGATACGTGCGTCTTTGGTTGGGCAACATATTTTTGACATGCATTTTTTAGGCCGAGTCAAACACATGCATCTGTTACACCGATCTTCTGACGGGCATGAAACACATTCTGGTAATTGGTGGTGACTAAACGACATTGCAGGCTGTATCCTGGATCTCATACCTCCCATAGCCACCGCTGTTATTAATCATGTACGTTCCCACATTCCTGTCATCACCATGCCCCTTTTCATGATCACTTCATCCAACGATTCGTCCGACATATTTTTACTAAAAACCTGCACCTTCCCAGCAGCAACTGTTTATGAAACCACTTTACAGTTTTGGAAGTTGTTTATGAATCCCGTAAACAATGTTTTTTTTAAAAATTGCCCCCCCCATGGGGAAATGTTTGTCAGCCCGTGCACTTAGTGTATGGGCATTACAAGTCTAGGAGACCCGCTCCTTTACATTGGGCCTACTTTTTAATGAGGCCTTCCTCCACCTCACATCATTTTCCACCACTAGATCACCAGGGTTCATGTGTTCCATGCAGCTACTTACAGCCAATTTTTTGGAAAGAGTGTCTAGAATGCTCATAGTATGTTTTTAATAAATGTATCACCCTTGGGGAAATGTTTGTCATCCCATACTCAATTAGTGTATGGGCATTACAAGTGTAGGAGACACAATCCTTTACATTGGGCCTAGGCTTTAACGAGGCCTTCAGCAATGTCTCATTTTCCACCACTAGATCACCAGGGTTCACGTGTTCCGTGCTGCTATAGACAGTCAATTTTTGGGAAAGGGTGTCTAGGATTCACATGAAATATTTTTTAAAAATTAACCACCCATGAGCAAATGCTTGTCAGGCCTGGCACTCCATTACAAGTTTAAGAGACCCACACCCCTACATCGGGCCTACTTCTTAACTCTGTCTCCTGCAATGTGTCCTTTACCTGCCACTAGATCACCAGGGTGAACGTGCTCTGTACGGTGCATTTTGGGCAAGGGGGCTGTGATGGCACTATTTTAATTTGTAAAAAAGGGACCCCACATTGGGGAATTGGGCATGAATTGGGAATTGGGCACACACCACATGGCCAGCTAGGGTTGTTAAATGTTACAATGACATTTCCCAGTAAACGCATTTGTAGTGGTTGAAAGCAATGTTAAAGTTGAAAAACGCTTCAAAAATGCTGCGTCTGAACTAAGCCTAAGTGGGGGAGGAAATTTTCATTCTGGGATTAATAATTTGGCCTTACAGGTAAGTCATTAACCTGCAAAGGATGTACCTCAACATAATTCCCAGCAAAAAATGTTGTGGTTTCGTTTTAGTGTGTTTTAGGTGGCACCGGGAAAAGTGGCATGAATCTCATAAAAAATTATTTAAAGCTGTGAAATAGGAGTCAGGAATGCTTCCAAGAGCGATCCCCATGATGTTCCTGTCTAATTTGAGCAGTGTTTTCATCATTTTCAGACATTTTTAGACCTTAAAAGGACCGCGGTAAAAATACTCACGTCTCCCATAGACTTACATTGGGCTGGTTGTTCTGGCTGAGTATTCCAATCTGCTCGACCCGATCAATGAGCACCTGAGAATTTTAGTGCTCGCTCATCACTAGTCACTACGCATATTGGCATCAGTGATGTTTAACCAGGACATGTTTCCTCCAGCATTCAACGTGTTGAAAGGATTAAACTGCTTGCATGGGCTAGTTTTAGGTGAGCACCCATAGAGTTGGTGGGCGGGTGCTCCCCATATCTCATCTGGCTTATGTACTGAAAGGACCTGTGATGATGTCACAATCATGTGATCATCACATGGCTTAGGTTAAATAGCTGGACATGAGAGTCAGTGGGTGTTATGTCTTGGGAGAGAAGGAACTGCCATGCGGCTCTAAGAGGAGTTGAGTCTTTATGTTTTACTTGCGGGTGAATCCAGCATGGAAAGGACTCTTTTGAACTCTATATTTATTTTGTTTTGCCATTAGGCCAGAAAAGCCAGTTTTGTTTTATTCAATGCTGCTATGGTTTATATTGTCTTTTAATAAACCAGCAAGCGATTTGCCTTAAGAGGCATTCCTGAGTCTACCTGTGCAAGCAGCCAAGTGAGTCAGACCCTCACAATATATATATACTAGATTGTGGCCCGATTCTAACGCATCGGGTATTCTAGAATGTGCATGTCCCCGTAGTATATGGACAATGATGATTCCAGAATTCGCGGCAGACTGTGCCCGTCGCTGATTGGTCGAGGCAACCTTTATGACATCATCGTCGCCATGGCAACCATTATGACATCTACGTCGATACTGTACCCGTTGCTGAATCAGAAACGTGGGATGTCTACGTCCTTTATGACATCATCGTCGCTGTGCCCGTCGCTGATTGGTCGAGGCCTGGCGGCCTCGACCAATCAGAGACGCGGGATTTCCAGGACAGACAGACGGAAAAACCCTTAGACAATTATATATATAGATATATATATATCTTATATCTTCTATATATATAATTGTCTAAGGGTTTTTCCGTCTGTCTGTCTGTCTGTCTGTCCTGGAAATCCCGGCTCTCTGATTGGTCGAGGCCGCCAGGCCTCGACCAATCAGCAACGGGCACAGCGACGATGATGTCATAAAGGACGTAGACATCCCGCGTCTCTGGTCGAGGCCTGGCGGCCTCGACCAATCAATCAGCAACGGGCACAGCGATGATGATGTCATAAAGGACATAGACATCCTTCGTCTCTGATTGGTCGAGGCCGCCAGGCCTCGACCAATCAGCAACGGGCACAGCGACGATGATGTCATAATGGTTGCCATGGCGACGATGATGTCATAAAGGTTGCCTCGATCAATCAGCGACGGACACAGTCTGCCGCGAATTCTGGAATCATCATTGTCCATATATTACAGCGACATGCATATTCTAGAATACCCGATGCGTTAGAATCGGGCCACAGTCTAGTATATATATATATATATTTAAACTATTTTAGATAATTTATATACAACTGACAAACTACTGCAAAAGTACATTTAAATCAAGGGAAAAAAGGCTATAATAAGGCTTTCTATTATGAGTCTTATTATTCCAGTAGGTCAATGGCACTGTAATAAAAGTAACCTGTCACCATGTTATTCCCATATAAAGTAGGGCTAGCACCTGTAAGGCTAGGTTCACATTGCGTTAGTGCAGTCCGTTCAATGCATGCGTTAAACGGACTGCGCAACGCAAGTGCCTTTTAAAGATTGCGTTATGCGATCGCGCTAGCGCAGATGCTCCATCTGTGCTAGCAGTGACAGACCCGAAAATGCTGCAGACCGCGTCCGAGGGTCCATCACAGAATGACGGCACATCGTTAATGCATGCCGATTATGACATGCGTTAGGCCGGCCTCACACTCAGCGTATAAAAATACGGTCCGTTTTTTTATGGCCGTAATACGCAGAAAAGTCCCCAAAATAGTGATCCATATGACATCCGTAGGCAGGGTGTGTCAGCGTATATTGTGCATGGCATCCTCCGTATGTAATCCGTATGGCATCCGTACTGCGAGATTTTCTAGTCGGCTTGCAAAACCGACATACGGACATACAATGGATCCATGGGCTCAAATAATCGTAAAAACATATATACTGTCTATATACTGTATATATACAGGTCCTTCTCAAAAAATTAGCATATAGTGTTAAATTTCATTATTTACCATAATGTAATGATTACAATTAAACTTTCATATATTATAGATTCATTATCCACCAACTGAAATTTGTCAGGTCTTTTATTGTTTTAATACTGATGATTTTGGCATACAACTCCTGATAACCCAAAAAACCTGTCTCAATAAATTAGCATATTTCACCCATCCAATCAAATAAAAGTGTTTTTTAATAACAAACAAAAAAACCAACAAATAATAATGTTCAGTTATGCACTCAATACTTGGTCGGGAATCCTTTGGCAGAAATGACTGCTTCAATGCGGCGTGGCATGGAGGCAATCAGCCTGTGACACTGCTGAGATGTTATGGAGGCCCAGGATGCTTCAATAGCGGCCTTAAGCTCATCCAGAGTGTTGGGTCTTGCGTCTCTCAACTTTCTCTTCACAATATCCCACAGATTCTCTATGGGGTTCAGGTCAGGAGAGTTGGCAGGCCAATTGAGCACAGTAATACCATGGTCAGTAAACCATTTACCAGTGGTTTTGGCACTGTGAGCAGGTGCCAGGTCGTGCTGAAAAATGAAATCTTCATCTCCATAAAGCATTTCAGCCGATGGAAGCATGAAGTGCTCCAAAATCTCCTGATAGCTAGCTGCATTGACCCTGCCCTTGATGAAACACAGTGGACCAACACCAGCAGCTGACATGGCACCCCACACCATCACTGACTGTGGGTACTTGACACTGGACTTCAGGCATTTTGGCATTTCCTTCTCCCCAGTCTTCCTCCAGACTCTGGCACCTTGATTTCCGAATGACATGCAAAATTTGCTTTCATCAGAAAAAAGTACTTGGGACCACTTAGCAACAGTCCAGTGCTGCTTCTCTGTAGCTCAAAAGTGGCTTTACCTGGGGAATGCGGCACCTGTAGCCCATTTCCTGCACACGCCTGTGCACGGTGGCTCTGGATGTTTCCACACCAGACTCAGTCCACTGCTTCCTCAGGTTCCCCAAGGTCTGGAATCGGTCCTTCTCCACAATCTTCCTCAGGGTGCGGTCTCCTCTTCTGGTTGTACAGCGTTTTCTGCCACATTGTTTCCTTCCAACAGACTTACCATTGAGGTGCCTTGATACAGCACTCTGGGAACAGCCTATTTGTTGAGAAATTTCTTTCTGGGTCTTACCCTCTTGCTTGAGGGTGTCAATGATGGCCTTCTTGACATCTGTCAGGTCGCTAGTCTTACCCATGATGGGGGTTTTGAGTAATGAACCAGGCAGGGAGTTTATAAAAGCCTCAGGTATCTTTTGCATGTGTTTAGAGTTAATTAGTTGATTCAGAAGATTAGGGTAATAGGTCGTTTAGAGAACCTTTTCTTGATATGCTAATTTATTGAGACAGGTTTTTTGGGTTATCAGGAGTTGTATGCCAAAATCATCAGTATTAAAACAATAAAAGACCTGACAAATTTCAGTTGGTGGATAATGAATCTATAATATATGAAAGTTTAATTGTAATCATTACATTATGGTAAATAATGAAATTTAACACTATATGCTAATTTTTTGAGAAGGACCTGTATATATATATATGTCAGTGAGACACATATATATATATATATTAATATGCAATATGCAAAAAAAAAGGGATATGAGATGGTTTACTGTATGTAAACCATGTCTCATATCATGTCGGGTTTGAGAAGGAGATAGGAAAAGCCCGCAATATGAATTACCGGCTTTTAAGCCACAGTATCTAGCGCTGTATGAAATATTAATATATATACATATATGTGTCTCACTGACATATATACATATATATATATATACCCCTATACTATGTGTAGACATTTATCTTAGCTATTCTATTCTAACCTGTCAGTGTGATTTTACTGTACACCGCACTGAATTGCCGGCTTTTCTCTAGAACACCACTGCGTATTTCTTGCAAGTCACACTGTTGGTCCGTGTGTAATCCGTATTTTTCTCGCCCCCATAGACTTTCATTGGCGTATTTTTTGCGCAATACGGTGACAAACGCAGCATGCTGCGATTTTCTACGGCCGTAGAAGACCGTATAATACGGATCAGTAAAATACGGCAGATAGGAGCTGGGCCATAGAGAATCATTGTACCGTATGCAATCCTTATTTTCTGCACCTCTCATACGTCCGTAAAACTCGCTAGTGTGAGGCCAGCCTTAGCAATGCACTACATAATGGCAGTTTATGGGTGCGCTAATGCATCCGTTACATAGCGTTAGTGCCGCTATGTAACGGATGCCGTCAGCGTATTGCCATTAACGCAATGTGAACCTAGCCTAAGCCCTATGTGACAGCATTCTAGAATATTTTTCTATATGTCCCCAATGAGCTCTCCATAAAAAAAAGATAGCATTTGTTATACTCATCTACGCAGAGGTCCAAGTTCGGTAGGCGTCATTGGACTTGATCCGATGCCTCCTCTCTATAAGGCTAGGTTCACATTGCGTTAATGGGTTAACGCTAACGGACTGTGTTGCACAGCAAAAATGTCACAATTAACGCCGTGCAACGGGTCCGTTAGCGCACCCATTGACAGCAATGTGATTTGTGCCTGTAGCGCATCGCTAGCGCATGCCATTTTCGGCACGCGCTAGCGATGTGCCGTTCTTTTGTGACGGACCTCAGACGCTGCTTGCAGCATCCGAGGTGCGTCCGAGGTCCGTCCCTCGCTAGCGCAGATCGGGGATCTGCGCTAGCGGGGACGGCGAACGCGGACCCAAAATAAACATTGCGTTAGCGCAATCCGCTAGCGCTATGCGCTTAACGGATTGCCCTAACGCAATGTGAACCTAGCCTAAGCTTTGTGTGGATGATGTGTTCTATGTCACCCAAAAGGTGTCCTAAGAATCGCGCTCCTGCGCAGATGCACTTTTCTTCCCTGTCGAGGGCAAAGAGCACTGGCGCATGTGTGCTACAATACCGCCCCATTGGTGAGTATAATAAAAGATATTTTTTTTCATGGAGAGTGGACTATGGACATCTAGACAACATTCTAGAATGCCATCACATTGAGCTTACAGGTGTTGGCCCTACTTTATATGGAAAAAAAACTGGTGACAGGTTCCCTTTAACTAACAACTGTAGCCCACTGTCACGACTATTAGGCTGTGTGCACACGTTGCTGATTTTTCGCCTTTTTTCGCCTTTTTTCGCTATAAAAACGCTATAAAACTGCAAAAAAAAGGGCATACATTATGCATCCCATCATTTAGAATGAATTCCGCAATTTTTGTGTACATGATGAGTTTTTTTCACGAAAAAAACGCATCGCGGTAAAAAGCGCAGCATGTTCATTAATTTTGCGGATTTTTTGCGGATTTCCCACTATATAATGCATTGAGAAATGTCCGTAAAAATCCTCAAAAAAAAACGCACAAAAACGCACCAAAATTTCAGGTTTTTCTCAGGAAATTTCTGCAAGAAATCCTGAACGAGTGCACATAGCCTTAAGGATGCCTTACATATCTGGTGTCATATACTCTATGATTTCATATTGGTTTAATTGTATGGTTATAGTCAAGATAACATAAACATCAAGCAGTTTCTGCAAATTTTTTGTTTTACTTGAAAAATTTACATTACAGAAAATATAAATATGATTAAAAAAAAGATTGGCTTCAATTTCTTACAAACAAATAATATATTACAGGAAATCATCAAGTGAAATCTTCCTTCCCTATATAGATCTGGATCTTTGGCAGTAAGCTGGTGACCTGACTTTTGTCAACTTGTTCTCTTTCATTATAGCACAGGAGTGAAAAACCTTCTACCAAAAATCTGTAGTGGGAAGAATTTGTCCAGTGTGAACACTATGTTTGTAGCATCATTAGATACACATATTATTTAAAAACATTACAATTACACAAAACACCAGAATTAAATTAATACTGTTACATATAAAACATTGTCAAATAATCTTTAAAAAAGATATGGCATGTTCTGTACAGTTATAAATGTATTGTAAATTTAAAAGGACATCTTAAATAATACTGTTCAGACAGAAATGGACTGCTTTGAGTTATGCGAGCTCTGCCATGGTATGAAATATAGTAGAAATGGTCATTTATAAATATCCTCTGATGTTATCCCTTCCTTGCCTAATGATTTTAATATGTTTAGCTTTTTTTCCTCCTTTCTCCCTTCCTTTTTGGATAGTGAGGAATTTAGCTGACCTTTGTTCTAGCTCAGCAGTGTGATGGTTTCTATATGTCAATCTCCAAATAACAACTGTATTTGGATGCTTGTGTGCGTAGTCAGGTAAGGAAATTGGTCACAATACATGATCATATGACAAACTAACGTCTGCTCTCAGCTGAGTAGCAACTTTATTATCACTAAATTTGGAAATGGTTATGGGTGTACGCCACAACAGGTAAGCGATGGACAACACTAAGTAAATACACTTTTAAGATTTTAGTTTTAGTTTAGTTGTTGGGTCAACCATTTTTCTACACCTAGCACCTGTCCTGTCAGCTTTGTACATGTGTGTTAACACATAAGTGAAAATATCCAAAAAATAAAGTAAGACTAAAACATGTAGTATGCAATGAATTGTTCTGCGTGTTAATTGAAGGCAGTGATACAACAAGAATAAAAATATAGTAAATCACTTCAAGGATGTAAGAATGTATTTACATTACTGACCAGCATAATGTATTTTCCTATTTCTGTCAAGAGCCACTGCAAAAATTGCTAACTAGCCCTCTTACATACTGGTTCCAATGATATCAGTAGGGTGATATCTAGGCCTGCATGTTGTGCAATATACCACATTAGTACACATTATTTGTGCACCATGGTAAAGTCATCCAATGGCTTCATGTATATTGATCAAATGCTTTCTATTTTGGCTATTTGACCTATCCCTTTAAACAAACTCATACTTTATATTATATATACAAAATAATTGCACTTTTTACAATTTACAGATATTCAACAGATTATCATCAATGGCAATATTTTGCAGTTTTATTCCAACTACATTTACAATGGCTCAGTTCAGCGTTGTCTTATTTTCAGCTTCTGACTTTCCAGTTTTCATCGCAGTCTTCTAAAAGCAGTCTGTGCGCACCTCATGAGCTTGTAGTTTCTCCAACAAATAAGTAATTTCCTTTATCATCTTCAATCTCAATGTCATGTCTGGTTCATGAGACTGAGGCAGAACACTAAAGTCTTCAAACCACCTGAGAAGGAGACTAAAAATTACATACTTTCAATGGAGATTATAGAACATCCATCTCTAAAGTGGTTCCCATCTTGTTCAGAGATTGTAACTCCCAACCATCCAGAATCTGAAATTGATCTAGAGTCAGTTCCACTGGGCAACATCACAACGTCCTAGATATTTTCTCCAAGATGTTCATGTAGCTATGCAGAAAGCTAGATAAGTGCAGCAGGATATTACCAAGCTTGTAAAGGACACTGCAAAGGGTAAAGAAACAGGTTTTAATTATGATAAATGACCCTAATTTAACAAAATTGCTTTATGGTATATAGCAAGTGAGGTTTATGACTCTGTAGCTTAGCCATGGAATATGAACATTTACCCTGAACAACGCATAGCACTGAGACATATACATAAGTATTCATGAATGGGAAAGCTTGGAAGAAAAATTCCAGAAGATATGTGCAAGCATCAGGAAAGAACTTCCTAAATAGGAAAGACACTAAAAAGCTTTATTGCAGTAGTCTTGTGAGCAATATAAAGATCAAACATGGTGGCAAAACTGCCAACTTGCAAATATTCGATTCTCTGAAAACATTGCTAAGATAAGTGACAATGGAATTCTATAAAAACTTTTAAGAGTAATTGTCATTTTAATTTGTATTTCATACATCAATAGTACACATAAAAATAAGCAAATTTGTAACATATCTTATCAGAGAAATCTGCTTCTTTCTCCACCAGGACTGATCATTCAATTTCAAAACCCTTAATTCACAGGTAAAATCTGTAGTCAGTGAACACAGATTGTTACATTACTGAGATAGGAATATCTCAGATAGGAATATCTCAAAAATATTTCACGAATCCGTTCATTCCTCAACCATGAATCTGCAAAAACCCTAGTCCATGCCCTCATCATCTCTCGCCTTGACTACTGCAACCTCCTGCTCTGTGGCCTCCCCTCTAACACTCTCGCACCCCTCCAATCTATTCTAAACTCTGCTGCCCGACTAATCCACCTGTCCCCCCGCTATTCCCCGGCCTCTCCCCTCTGTCAATCCCTTCACTGGCTCCCCATTGCCCAGAGACTCCACTACAAAACCCTAACCATGACGTACAAAGCCATCCACAACCTGTCTCCTCCATACATCTGTGACCTCGTCTCCCGGTACTTACCTACCCGCAACCTCCGATCCTCACAAGATCTCCTACTCTACTCCCCTCTTATCTCCTCTTCCCACAATCGTATACAAGATTTCTCTCGCGTATCACCCCTACCCTGGAACCCTCTACCACAACACATCAGACTCTCGCCTACCATCGAAACCTTCAAAAAGAACCTGAAGACCCACCTCTTCCGACAAGCCTACAACCTGCAGTAACCACCGATCGACCAAACCGCTGCATGACCATCTCTACCCTCACCTACTGTATTCTCATCCATCCCTTGAAGATTGTGAGCCTTCGCGGGCAGGGTCCTCATTCCTCCTGTACCAGTTATGACTTGTATTGTTTAAGATTATTGTACTTGTTTTTATGTATACCCCTCCTCATATGTAAAGCGCCATGGAATAAATGGCGCTATAACAATAAATAATAATAATAATAATAATAGGAGATAACAGTTGGATTTTATAGGATTCTACATAGAAGGGAGGGGATCTGCCTCTATCTCTTCCTTCCTCCTCTTATTCCACCCCCCCAAACCCAGGGATAGAGTTTGGATTTCCTGGAGAGAACGAGAGAAAGAGAGAGAAAGAAAGAGAAAGAGAGAAAGAGAAAGAGAGAGAGAGAGAGAAAAAGAGAAAGAGAAAATGTGCATGATTTGAATGGAAAAATGCATGATAAACCAGATTCGGTGGCCGGATTGATAATTTCACCTCATGTATCATCAGTTTTTCACCGGATCAGTCGCTGGGCGTTTTTTTTCGCCAGACAGAAAAAAACGTTCCTATGAACATTTTCTCCGGCCGCCGGAAAACTAATTTTAGACGGATGCGGCGAAAAACAGATGAAACGTGAGGTGATCCGGCGCTAATACATGTCTGTCTATGAGAAAAAAAAAACGGATCCGGCAGCAACTTTTGCCTTATCCGTTTTTTTCAAAATTCGCTGGATTGTACCTGACGACAAAAACCTGATGTGTGAAAGTAGCCTTAGCAGAGCAGAGATGTAGATCTCTGTATAACCCAGCCCACATCACTGATTAGCTGCTTTCTGTGTACAATGTATAGTAACAGAAAGTTGCTAATCAGTGTATGGTTGGACAATGAGGCCAGTTGTCCTGTAGTAATAATCTCCTGCTGATAAAACATTGATTTTATTGGAACAGCCAGTATGTGACCCCTCACTGGAATTGAGCTCTTCTCCACTACATCATGCTTATCTTGTATTACATAGAGAACCTGCTAATAGATTCCCTTTAACTGAAGAAACTGTATTTCATTAATTACATATACAAATGTGGATGCCATGTGGATGACACACAGTTTTAAAAAATGGACACATGGATATAAAACACATGACAATATGTATGAAAATTGCATGACTTGATGAAAAATAGGACAACTTTTCATATGCTCATTTGACCATTGGCCTAAAGATACAATATTTATTGTTGTTATGGTCCAAAACAACTATACATACTTATAAAAATATAGGTCAAAACTGAGAAAACATATCTATGCATTGAATTCTGTGTTTAGGTTTGACCTGAGTACTCATCTCACAAATAAGAGAAGTAGTATTGCCTACACAACATCACCACCTAATATAATTACCCTTTGTGATTGTTAATTTATGTGCAATGAAAAGTTAAATTTTACAGGAGGCATTGCTACCTAGTGCATGGTTCTCAGGTCCATCGCTAGGTAGTGATGTTTCTAACCCAGAGGTGAGGCACTATCTCCCTCTCGGCAGTGAAGATTGGTCTAATAGAAATGTCCATCAGTTCAAAGCACTGACCGTTTGCTGGTACTTTAAGAAGTTATTCTGTGTAAAGGGACCTCAAGCATTTAAGTTATTCCTCCTATTACTGGAATGACACAATAGTAATGAAAATATTTGGATACTGCAGCTTTTTCTTTTCTTAATATCATAACAATTGCAATGCTGGACAATTGCCTAAAAATATTTATTAAGCTTGAAGAAGAAAAGACGAGCAATAAAGGAATGACTTATTTAATGCACCCTTGTTTGAGAAAGTCAGTAATGAAAATGTAATTCTTTATATCCCCGGTCAGTTCTTTTTCTGATTTCCCACTCTTTGTAGTCAGGAGAAAACATTTATCTAACCCCACAAATCATAATCAGTCAGGCAATCAAGCACATCAAGGCTCCATGGAATACTATTTCCTTGAAAGGACTTATCAATCCATCTGGTGAGTACTCAGCCCTAACCAAACCTGATTAATTATTCATCTTGGCCAAGCAGACTTTGATGCTTGTTGAAACAAGCCCTACAGATACAGGCCCTAATTATCTAATCCAAGTACATTAGGATTCTGCCTATTTGGGTGTCAGATCTACAAATAACTACTGATCCATTAAAAGTACAGAGATTAAGTTTGATGCTCTTTTGTTATTCTGTATAGAATGTTTGTAAGCAAACGTTAGATGTACATTTCCACTGCTGTGCAACTGTCTATAAAAGAAAGGTACTTTTAGTTTATTATTTTCGGGGAAAGTATTTATATCATCTTCATGGATTATTCTATATTACCCAGACTGACTTCATGTCCCTTTCAAGGACCCCGTAGAATATAGTCTTCCAAACTGTTAGGATTAGTTTTACCTGTTTGCTAGAGGACATGTTTGATAATGTGGTGATGCTGCCAGTATCTGTGACAACCATTGCTGATGGAAAGCGTGATGTGTGTGAATACTGGGGAGGTTCCTGTTTATGTGCATACACTGTAAATGAAAGAGAAAAATAATAAACATGGACATTAATCCTATATTTCATAACATGCAATGCAGAATGTAAGAAATTTGCTATACATGAATTAATTATCTGATCAAGTCTTCCCATTGAATCTGACCTGTACATTTCCCAATGGCATAAAGCTATGGGACCCCACACACTATCATGTGGTTGTGTAATGATATGCTTAAGAACTTATTCATACCTCAGTATTTTGTATCAGTGTTTTGTGTGTCAAAACCAGGAGTGCAACGTACAGAGAAAAACTATAAATCAAAGACTGACACCTGTTCTGTGTTTTGAAGAGACTCCTGGTTTTGGCATATAAAAACCGATCAACATTACTGATATGTGAAAAAAAAAGCCTAAAAGGAACAAATTGATATTGTAAATCTACAATAGATACATTTGTTTTAAACTTGACAGGGATTTTTAACATGGATTTCACACCAAAATCTATATTAACCCCTTACTAGCTTAGCCAATTTTGAAGCGAACCTGTCACCGATAAAAGATACAGCCACCACCTTTCAGGGCTTATCTGCAGCATTCTATAATGCTGCAGATAAGCCACCCCCACTCCCCCCCCCCCCCGAACCAACCTGAAAGATAAGAAAAATAAGCTTTATTATACTCACTTGCAGGCAATCCGGTCCGATAGGTGTAACAGGTCCGGATCTGCTCCTCCTTTCTTCTTATGATTGCCACCCTCCTGCTTGCTTCATGGCTCTCTGGCATCGTGCTCCTGCTCAGGCTTACTTATTTGCCCTGTTGAGGGCAGATCAAAGTACTGCAGTGCGCAGGCCTGGGTCTCTCTGACCTTTTCCGGCGCCTGTGCACTGCAGTACTTTGGTCGGCGATCATAAGAAGATGGGAGGTGCTGGACCTGGACCTGAGACATCCATCGGACCGGACTGCCCCCTGGTAATAAAATAATAAAACGTATTTTCCTTATCTTTCAGGTCGGATCAGGGGCTTATGTGCAGCATTATAGAATGTTGTAGATAAGGCCTGAAATGCAGTGGCCATATTTTTTATCGGCCAAACCTGGTGACAGCTTCCCTTTAATGACAAAGCCAAATTTTACAATTCAGACAAGTGTCACCTTATGCAGTTATAACACTTCAACGGATCCCACTGATTCTGAGGTTCATTTTTTGTGATATACTGTACCTCATGGTAGTGGTAAAATTTATATGATATAACTATCATTTATTTATGAAAAAAAATGAAAATTTGTCAAAAAAAATTAAAAATTATGCAACTTTCAAACTTTTAATTTTTGTGCCCTTAAATCAAAATAGTTAATAAATAACATTTTCCACATGTCTACTTTACTTCAGCACAATTTTGGAAACATCCTTTCATATTGTTAGGAAGTTAGAAGGGTTAAAAGTTGATCAGTGATTTCTCATTTTTCCAACTAAATTTACAAAACCATTTATTTAGGAACCACATGTTAGGGTTGGCGGAACGCACCGAGCATATATATATATATATATATATATATATATATATATATATATAAAAAATATATATATATATATATATTGAGTAGTAGGTGAGTTCGCAACCCGGGGTCCACCGTGGCAGGAGAGAACCTGCTGCTAGTAAAAGACAGTACTATATGGCGGTACAAGCAAACTCTGTTACTTCACAGATTCGCTTGAGAAAGAGAACGCTGTGCCCTGTTAACCTCACAGGGGAACAGCTACCTAATAGAGCCGACAGTGGTCATGCAGTCAGCATAGCACACACAAAACTCCTCACCGGAGGTGCCGGTATTCTAGGGGCTTATTTCAGCCAAACCCTGAATCCATATACTCAAACTCCTCACCGGAGGTGCCGGTATTCTAGGGGCTTATTTCAGCCAAACCCTGAATCCATATACTCAAACTCCTCACCGGAGGTGCCGGTATTCTAGGGGCTTATTTCAGCCAAACCCTGAATCCATATACTCAAACTCCTCACCGGAGGTGCCGGTATTCTAGGGGCTTATTTCAGCCAAACCCTGAATCCATATACTCAAACTCCTCACCGGAGGTGCCGGTATTCTAGGGGCTTATTTCAGCCAAACCCTGAATCCATATACTCAAACTCCTCACCGGAGGTGCCGGTATTCTAGGGGCTTATTTCAGCCAAACCCTGACCATATGCAAGTGGAGCGCCCCCATGTAGGGCAGTGGGATACTCAGTACTGGGCTCTTCTCAAGGGGGATGTCACGGTGGCTGACCCGGTCTGTGGCCCTCGGGAGGTCCGTTAATAAAAGGGGAAAGGTCTTTAAAGGGATAATGTTTGTGACGCCACCTGTGGTATTCGGTCAGGGTGACCGACGCTGCTTAGGGGTCTGCTGGGGTGATGTTATGGCAGATGGATGGTATACCTTCCCACAGGTGAAGTATGTCCCCAGGGCTTCCCAGAGTGTAGATAGTGGATGGTGTGAGGCGCAGTGAAGAACGAGGACACAAGGTTGCAGTCTCTTTAGCTTTACTGACGGCTTCAGCATCCACAGTCCAGAGCACCAGATCACAGGGCAGGCAGAGTCCGGCCGGTCTGAAGGCAAATCCAGAGTCCCCTTATCCAGGTGGAAATCAGTAGCCTTCCTCTAGCGCCTGAGTGTTGTAGTCCCTTCCTGCTGAGCTTCTCGGTAAGGTCCTCACAACTGATGTTGGTATTCTAGATGTTAGGTCTTTCTCTCTGTCCCCCAGATGGATAGGAACAACCCATATGAATGATGGCCTGAGGCCTTTTACAGGGACTCTAGCACGCCCCAGCCCCCACAAGTTGCCACCATGCGTCCTGGGTAAAAGGTCGAGCAACTAATATGGAATTAGCTGTCCTGCCGGTCCCTGGAGCCAGGCTTGGAGACAATGACTCCCTCGGTCTTCCGGCTACCGGATTCTGCACCTCAGAAGGAGGCAGCCTGTTGCAGGGCAGAACTCCTTCTGGATTCCTCTCCATTTGCTATGACTTCGTTTCTCACCCTTTACAATCCAATTCTCCTTCAATGTCTCTTTCTTAGGATGCTGCCGCACGTGGGGCAGGCGCAGCTCCGTGGCCTTCTGTCTAGGCCCCTGACAGGATCCCACTCCTGTCAGGGACCCACTACCTGAGTGGAGCTCAGATAGCAGCTCACTGGGTGAAGCCCAGCCAGCTTTCACCAGACTGGTGCTGCCTGGGTGAAACCCAGCTCGCTTCTGCCTAACTTCCTATCCAGACCACCAGTTTTACCTAAATGTGAAGAGTGCCCTACTGAATAGGAGGATAGCTCCCCCTGGTGGACTGCAGTGTGAAGTGTGTTGAATGGTTTGTGATACCTGGTAAAGTGATTTCCTTTATTGTCTTCAGACGTAACATCACTCCCCCTAGAGGAGAATGAAATTATTGCAACGACCAGGACCCTGGGGCGCTGTACAAGCATGACAACACTGGCGCTGAGCTCATAACTTAGGTTACTATTAGCACATGGCCATGCAGACATGCAAACCTTTAATAATAATAATAATAATATAATAATAATCTTTATTTTTATATAGCGCTAACATATTCCGCAGCGCTTTACAGGTTGCACACATTATCATCGCTGTCCCCGATGGGGCTCACAATCTAAATTCCCTATCAGTATGTCTTTGGAATGTGGGAGGAAACCGGAGTACCCGGAGGATACCCACGCAAACACAGAGAGAACATACAAACTCTTTGCAGATGTTGTCCAGGGTGGGATTAGAACCCAGGACTCCAGCGCTGCAAGGCTGCTGTGCTAACCACTGCGCCACCGTGCTGCCCTTTAATAGCTGCAGCAACTTCAGGACCTTCCTAGAGGACCAATGGGAGCTGCTACAGTACCTGGGCAACTTCAGGACCTTCCTAGAGGACCAATGAGAGGTGCTGCAGTACCTGAGCATGTGACTGTCGACCTCCAATAAGAGGTCCTACCTTGGGCACTCTCAGAAGGGGAAAAGCAGGACTTGGTCCCAGAGACGTCTGCTCACCGCTGACCAGTACTGGCTACAATGGCTGAGCCTGGAAAGGCAGCAGTAATCATCTGCACAGTATCTGCCTGAGCCAGACGCTGGGACTGACGTCTCCGCTGAGCAGGCTCCACTGCAGCTGGAGAAGAATGGGAGACCGAAGCGGAGGTGGTTTCAGATTCCCCTTGTGCAGAGGTGGGAACTTGATCCCTAACACCACATCCCATTTAAACTGACTTTGAGGCATCTATATGACAGAAAATACCCAAAAGAGACACCATTCTAAAAGCTGCACCCCTCAAGGTGCTCAAAACCACGTTCAAGAAGTTTATTATCCCTTCACGAGAACTGAAGCAGTGTGGAAGGAAAAAATGAACATTAAACTTTTTTCACAAAAAATTTACTTTAGACCCAAACTTTTTTTTACAAGGGTAACAAGAAAAAATGGACCCCAAAATGTGTTGTGCAATTTCTCCTGAGTATGCCGATACCCCATATGTGGGGGACATCCACTGTTTGGGTGCATGGCAGGGCTCAGCAGGGAAGGAGCACCGTTTGACTTTTTGAACGCAAAATTGTATGAAATCGAGAGCGGACGCATACCCGAGCACCTGATGCAAACTTGAGTAGCGAGCACTTGCGCTCAACACTAGCCGTCATATCGTCTTTTTTTTTTACTTTTGAAAAAAAAACAATTTTAACTTCAACCCTAACCCTAATCCCAACCCTAACCCCAACCCTAACACAACCCAAACCCCAACCCCAACTGCAAAGAATGGAAAGAATTACAATTTTTTTATTTTATCATTTTTATCTAACTAAGGGGGTGACAAAGGGGGATTTGACTATTTATTTCTTTTGATCACTGTGATAAAAAGGAACCAATAGGAAAAATTCCCTATTGTTGTCGGGAACCGGCCGACAGATCTCGACGTGCGCACTGCGCATGCGCCCACCATTATTTTCCAGGAAGATGACACGGAGGGCTGAAGGACAGATCAGGAGGGCTGAGGTTTCGGGGGGATTTGGGGTCTCCATTTCTCTCCTCTCTGATATGTTAGATCATATCAGAGGAGATAGAAATAAATTGTAAATCAGCCATTTTTTGTGATCACCATTATTCGATGAATAACTAATTAGCAAAATAAATAAGGATTTATTATAGAACTATAAAAAGGACTGATACAATGTGCTTTTGAATAGCAGTAGTGTTTATGCGAATGAGAATAATTCCTTATAATAAATCCTTATTTATTTTGCTAATTATAATTACTAATTATAAGGAAATAAAGATATTTATAAATCTAATACACTATCAACTAATATTGGCGGCAGTAATAACTACATCCTACTGTCACCTTTCATAGATATAATCTAACCTCATAGGATTTTCTTTCCCCATGTCAACGTCATTGAGATAATTCTAATATAAGACTATCTAAGACTATTGACTGGATAATATAATACTGTATTTTGGGGACCCCAGTCTAGAGTATAATTATTCTCTTCCCTGTTTTGTGCTTATAAATACTAGGTTTCAGGATTAGTAATTTAATCATTTATGATAATTTGAAGGGAAATAATAAAAGTTATATTTTATCATTTATTCACTTCTCAATGGAAAAGTTAAATAATTATTCTGATATAGCGAGCAATGAGTGAATCTGGCAAAAATTTATAATCCACAGTTCACTCAAATTTGGCCAGGAAATTTGATCTGCATCACATCAAATGTTCCTTATTATGCTCTGGGGTCTCTTCAGACTCTAGTATAGTAGATACTGAGGCTGAAAAAAAATCTTTATCCTTCTGTGCGTGACAGCCTCTTCCAGCATCTTCACTCTGTGCCAGAGCTTCCGTATCCAAATAATTGTCTTGCATTATAATGCAAGCACGAACCAAGGCCTAGTCATCTAGAAGATGTCGGAAGGAGCTTCGCATATTACACTTTTCCCAGCCATCTACAAATCAGAAATATAACCATATATACAAGCATGAACATTGAAATTGCAACATCAAAAGGAAAAGTCGTAAAATTATAGAAATCACCTGATGAATAAACGTGATAATTATATGTAAATTAAGACAAAAATTTAAACAAAATTTTCAAAACATTTCGATCTATTCAGTATTGATTATACAGAATTACACGTAGAATTACATGCTATCAATGAGGTTATTAATGTCTGAGAAATGGTCTGCCATGCTGAATGCACTTGGGCATACAAATCATCAAGATCAAATGCTGGCAGCTCACTTTGAAATTGCGGAGTAATAACATCCTAGATGTGCTCGATGAGAAACAAGTCCTGAGATGCTTCAGGCCATGGTAGCACATTTAGACCACTCAGGCTGCTTATAGTAATATGAGCAAAGCAGATGGAATATGTTTAAAGGGAACGTGACATATACAAAAATGCTATTTACATGCAGATATACAGTGGGGCAAAAAAGTATTTAGTCAGTCAGCAATAGTGCAAGTTCCACCACTTAAAAAGATGAGAGGCGTCTGTAATTTACATCATAGGTAGACCTCAACTATGGGAGACAAACTGAGAAAAAAAAATCCAGAAAATCACATTGACTGTTTTTTTATCATTTTATTTGCATATTATGGTGGAAAATAAGTATTTGGTCAGAATCAAAATTTCATCTCAATACTTTGTAATATATCCTTTGTTGGCAATGACAGAGGTCAAACGTTTTCTGTAAGTCTTCACAAGGTTGCCACACACTGTTGTTGGTATGTTGGCCCATTCCTCCATGCAGATCTCCTCTAGAGCAGTGATGTTTTTGGCTTTTCGCTTGGCAACACGGACTTTCAACTCCCTCCAAAGGTTTTCTATAGGGTTGAGATCTGGAGACTGGCTAGGCCACTCCAGGACCTTGAAATGCTTCTTACGAAGCCACTCCTTCGTTGCCCTGGCGGTGTGCTTTGGATCATTGTCATGTTGAAAGACCCAGCCACGTTTCATCTTCAATGCCTTTGCTGATGGAAGGAGGTTTGCACTCAAAATCTCACGATACATGGCCCCATTCATTCTTTCATGTACCCGGATCAGTCGTCCTGGCCACGTTGCAGAGAAACAGCCCCAAAGCATGATGTTTCCTCCACCATGCTTTACAGTAGGTATGGTGTTTGATGGATGCAACTCAGTATTCTTTTTCCTCCAAACACGACAAGTTGTGTTTCTACCAAACAGTTCCAGTTTGGTTTTATCAGACCATAGGACATTCTCCCAAAACTCCTCTGGATCATCCAAATGCTCTCTAGCAAACTTCAGACGGGCCCGGACATGTACTGGCTTAAGCAGTGGGACACGTCTGGCACTGCAGGATCTGAGTCCATGGTGGCGTAGTGTGTTACTTATGGTAGGCCTTGTTACATTGGTCCCAGCTCTCTGCAGTTCATTCACTAGGTCCCCCCGCGTGGTTCTGGGATTTTTGCTCACCGTTCTTGTGATCATTCTGACCCCACGGGGTGGGATTTTGCGTGGAGCCCCAGATCGAGGGAGATTATTAGTGGTCTTGTATGTCTTCCATTTTCTAATTATTGCTCCCACTGTTGATTTCTTCACTCCAAGCTGGTTGGCTATTGCAGATTCAGGCTTCCCAGCCTGGTGCAGGGCTACAATTTTGTTTCTGGTGTCCTTTGACAGCTCTTTGGTCTTAACCATAGTGGAGTTTAGAGTCAGACTGTTTGAGGGTGTGCACAGGTGTCTTTTTATACTGATAACAAGTTTAAACAGGTGCCATTACTACAGGTAATGAGTGGAGGAAAGAGGAGACTCTTAAAGAAGAAGTTACAGGTCTGTGAGAGCCAGAAATCTTGATCGTTTGTTTCTGACCAAATACTTATTTTCCACCATAATATGCAAAAAAATGATAAAAAAAACAGACAATGTGATTTTCTGGATTTTTTTTCTCAGTTTGTCTCCCATAGTTGAGGTCTACCTATGATGTAAATTACAGACGCCTCTCATCTTTTTAAGTGGTGGAACTTGCACTATTGCTGACTGACTAAATACTTTTTTGCCCCACTGTAGGTTTAATCTGCAGGTCAATAGTGTTAAAATACTGCCTGGCCACCTTACAAAAAGCAAAATTATAGGGAGGAAATAAACTTATATCCTCAGAAGAGCCACTTGCCTTTAGTCATAAGGGTGTGCAGAGTGGTGATGCAATGGACAAATCTTTAGCAGGGGTGGAACAACATGATGACATCATTGAATCGGGACTCTGATGTCCTGTGCATGCCCATGTGAAATCATGTCACCACACTGGTACACCCCCGCCTGTCTGACAATTGACTCACCAGGATCAGGGGTTGGGTGAGTGTATAATGTTCATTTCTACATTGCTCAAAAAATAAAGGGAACACTTAAACAACAGAATATAACTCCAAGTAACTCAAACTTCTGTGAAATGAAACTGTCCACTTAGGAAGCAACACTATTTGACAATCAATTTCACATGCTGTTGTGAAAATGGAATAGACAAAAGATGGAAATTATTGGCAACATAATTTATTATTTATTATCAGAACACCCTCAATAAAGGAGTGGTTCTGCAGGTGGGGACCACAGACCACATCTCAGTACCAATGCTTTCTGGCTGATGTTTTAGTCACTTTTGAATGTTGGTTGTGCTTTCACACTCGTGGTAGCATGAGACGGACTCTACAACCCACACAAGTGGCTCAGGTAGTGCAGCTCATACAGGATGGCAGATCAATGCGAGCTGTGGCAAGAAGGTTTGCTGAGTCCATCAGCGTAGTGTCCAGAGGCTGGAGGCGCTACAAGGAGACAGGCCAGTACACCAGGAGATGTGGAGGGGCCGTAGGAGGGCAACAACCCAGCAGCAGGACCGCTACCTCAGCCTTTGTGCAAGGAGGAACAGGAGGAGAACTGCCAGAGCCCTGCAAAATGACCTCCAGCAGGCCGCAAATGTGCATGTGTCTGCACAAATGGTTAGAAACCGACTCCATGAGGATGGTGTGAGTGTCCAACATCCACAGATAGGGGTTGTGCTCACAGCCCAACACCGTGCAGGATGCCTGGCATTTGCCACAGAACACCAGGATTGGCAAATTCGCCACTGGTGCCCTGTGCTCTTCACAGATGAAAGCAGGTTCACACTGAGCACGTTTGACAGACGTGACAGAGTCTGGAGATGCCATGGAGAGCGATCTGCTGTCTGCAACATCCTTCAGCATGACTGATTTGGCAGTGGGTCAGTAATGGTGTGGGGTGGCATTTCTTTGGAGGGCCACACAGCCCTCAATGTGCTCGCTAGAGGCCTGACTGCCATTAGGAACCGAGATGAGATCCTCAGACCCCTTGTGAGACCATATACTGGTGCAGTTGACCCTGGGTTCCTCCTAATGCTGGACAATGCCAGACCTCATGTGGCTGGAGTGTGTCAGCAGCTCCTGCAAGATGAAGGCATTGAAGCTATGGACTGGCCCGCCCGTTCCACAGACCTGAATCTTATTGAACACATCTGGGACATCATGTCTCTTGTTGCACCACAGACTGTTAAAGAATTGGCGGATGCTTTAGTCCAGGTCTGAGAGAAGATACCTCAGGAGTCCATTCCGCCACCTCATCAGGAGCATGCCCAGCCATTGTAGGGAGGACATACAGGCAAGACATTACACACACTACTGAGCATCATTTCCTTGTCTTGAGGCATTTCCACTGAAGTTGGATCAGCCTGTAACTTTAATTTTCCACTTTTATTTTGAGCATCATTCCAACTCCAGGCCTCAGTGGGATATTAGTTGCAATTTACAATTTATGTTGATCATCTGTAGGTTAAATTGTTCTCAAGTATACAGTATATATATATATATATATATATATATATATATATATACACATACATTTTGTTACTTTTTTTAATTACACAATAAAATCAGAGAATCTCATAAATATCTTTAATTAAATTCAAAGGAAGCAAGTATATTGACAAGCATAGTGCAAAGAATGCCTAAATGCATACAAAATAGCAAAATATAGCAGAATACTCACTGTGAGAATTCTGAAGTTGAGTCATGGTAGCCATAAATGGTTGTTGTATCATATGACCAGAAGACTGTTGCATAATAGCCTGTTGATGTGGACTCTGGAGTTGTGGTGAAAACTGCACCGACTGTAATGCTGCTAGGCTTCCGGCAACGCTGTTGATGACAGGAACACTCTGTGCCTGTGTGGTGTTTAAATCTAAAGGCACAAACACAAAAGCATTACAACTATTTCATCAATATTTGTCACTTGCATACCATACCATATTTTAATAGCAAGCAGTAAACTGCTACATATTCAAAAACAAATGTATCATTGAGATTGGATGTCTCCAGTTCTTAAAAGGTATGATTTTCTTAGTTTTCCCCTTAAAGGGGATGTGTGGTCTTAGAAGGAAAGTCTGCAGTCACTCTACCTGATGTGTACACTGTCACGATTCCCCTGTAATTCACTATGTGGGTGGGCAGTCATGTGACAGTATGAGGGCTCCATACGATACCAGGCATATTTCCTTGTTCCACATAGGGACAGAAGTGGATGATTTAGAGCATGCTCCTGCATACCGCACTTTATAAAGGTGCTGTTTAACTACTACTTAGGTACTGCTGGTCTATCAGATCTGTTGCCACTGTTAGGGCTGGCGGAACGCACCGAGTAAATATGGAGATAATATTGGTGCGTTCGCAGCCCGGGGTCCTCTGTGCAGGAGTGGAACCTGCTGCTAGTAAATGGCAGCACTATATGGCGGTATTACGCCTGAACAGACACGGGTTCCGTCATCCAGTCTGTAAAGGAGCGAACTCTGTTGCTTCACAGATTCGCCAGGACAAAAGATAATGCTGTGCCCTGTTAACCTTACAGAGGGTCACAGTTCTCTAATGGAGCAGGTAGCATATAGTGATTACACAGTCAGCAACAGCACTCACACAACTCCTCTCCGGAGGTGCCGGAATTCTACTAGCTATACACCAGCCCTGAATTCATTCACACAAACTCCTCTCCGGAGGTGCCGGAATTCTAGTGGCTATACAGCCGACCCTGAGCACATGCTGACAGCGACCACAAAAGTAGCTAAGCTCATACACACAAGAACTTAAGTTGATACCAGTGCATGGCCGTGCGGCCATGCAAACCTTTTATAAAGGAAGCTCTCCAGGACCTTCCTAGTGATCCAATAGGAACTGCTTCAGGACCTGAGCATGTGACCCCAGACCTCCAATGAGAGGTCATCCCTTGGGCATGCCCAGCAGAGGAAAAGCATCTGCTCGCCGCAGAACAGTGCTGGTTACAATGGCTGAATCTGGAAGATCAGCAGTAACCAAGTGCACAGTATCTGCCTGAGCCAGACGCTGGGACTGACGTCTCCGCTGAGCAGGCTCCATTGCGGCTGGAGAAGAATGGGAGACCGCAGCGGAGGTGGTTCGAGATTCCCCCTGTGCAGCAGCGGGAACTTGACACCTAACATTATCCCCATCCTAGGGCCCCCCTTCTTGGACCTCGCTATGTTCGAAGGCAGCAATGAGCTGCGGAGCCCGAATGTGCTCAGCAAGCTCCCAGGACCTGTTCTTTGGGCCATAACCCTTCCAATCCACCAAATAAAATTTTTTGCCACGTACCACCTTACACCGCAAGATAGCGTTAACCTCATAATCATCCGTAGATGAACCCAATGTCCCGGCAGATGACTCAGAAAACTGGGACATGTGAACGGGCTTTAGGAGGGACACATGAAAGGTGTCGGTGATACCTAGGCATGGAGGAAGGGCCACATGGTAGACCACAAGGTTAACCTGTTCCAGGACCTTGAAAGGACCCAAGTAGCGAGGTACAAACTTAGTGGACTGATATTACGGGCGGAGAGCATCCTGTGGAGACCCTCATTCTCTCCTTGCAGGCCCGGATAGCATTCTGTGTGCGGTCCCAAATGTCACGTGCCTCCACAGCCCAGTATGCCACCCTGGAGTCGTCGGAAGACACGGGCATAGGCACAGGAACCTGCGGAAGCTGGCAGTAGTTGAGGAAAGGGGTCTGCCAAGTGGAGTCAGCTACAGCGTTGTTCAGCGCAAACTCCGCCCACGGTAGCAAGGATGCCCAGTCATCTTGCCTGGCAGAAAAAATGTTGCAGATATGTGACCAGAGTCTGGTTGGCCCTCTCTACCAACCCATTCGTCTCGGGATGGTATGCTGAAGAGAGATTCAGCTCGATGCTGAGTAGACGACACAGCTCTCTCCAGAACCAAGACGCAAGCTGGGGACCCCGGTCACTGACAATTTTGTCCGGCATACCGTGTAGGTGGAAAATGTGTTTGATAAATAACGCTGCCAAGACCCGTGCAGAAGGTAGCCGTGGAAGAGGCACCAAGTGCACCATTTTGGAAAAATGGTCGGTGATTAACCAAATAATGGTGCAGCCACGGGACTTGGGTAAGCCCACTACAAAGTCCATCCCGACCATCTCTCAGGGCCTGTCGGCCACCGGCAGGGGGTAAAGTAACCCAGCTGGCTGTTGTCGAGGAGACTTATTCTTGGCACAGGAGACGCACGCACGAATATAGTCTCCAACGTCACTGGCCATATGCGGCCACCAGTACGTCCTCGCCAGAAGCTCAGATGTCCTTTTGGTCCCAAAGTGTCCACCGACCCTGGACGAGTGAGCCCAAGAGAGAACCTCCAGTCACAAATTTGATGGCACAAAAGTCTTGCCTGGGGGCACCGACTCTAGCGAAACCGGAGCCACGGTCCTCAGGCTCTCTGAAGGGACAATTAACTGAAGCTCCTCCACCTCCTCCACTGATGATACTATGGAGCGGGAGAGAGCTTTGGCATCGATATTCTTCTCCCTGGACAGATAATGGAGAGTGAAGTGGAAACGGGAAAAGAACAAGGACCATCTAGCCTCGCGAGAATTTAGCCGCTGGGCAGTCTGCAAGTAAACAAAATTTTTGTGGTTGGTATAGACTTGGAAGGGAAAACGAGCCCCCTCCAGGAGGTGTCTCCACTCCGAGAAGGCCATCTTCATAGCTAGCAACTCCCTGTCCCCGATGGAATAATTGCTCTCCGCCGGTGTGAAGGTCTTAGAGAAAAAGAAGCAATCATGCTTCTGACCTTGAGCATCCTTTTGGAATGGGACTGCTCCATCATCGACAGATGAGGCATCCACCTCCATCACGAAACGTTTATCTACATCGGGGCGATGTAGAATGGGAGCGCTAGCAAAGTGGGACTTAATAGAGAGGAAGGCCTTGGAGACCTCCTCCAACCACAATTTGGGATTTGCTCCCTTTTTGGTGAGGGCAACTAAAGGAGCTACCAAAGTTGAGAAGTGGGAAATGAACTGGAGATAGTAATTAATGAACCCCATAAAGCACTGCACCGCTTTGAGAGAATGGGGTTCCTGCCAGTCCATCACATCCTGTAGCTTGGCAGGATCCACAGACAAACCCTGGGCGGAAATGATATAGCCAAGGAAAGGCAAGGACTCCTGCTCAAACACACACTTCTCCAACTTGGCCTAGAGGGAGTTTGCCCATAGAACGTCGAACACTTTGCAAACATCTCTCCGGTGGGAGTCTATATCTGGAGAGTAGATGAGAATATCATCCAGATAGACTACAACCGAGGTGGAGAGCATATCCCGGAAGATATCATTCACAAAGTCTTGGAAAACGGCAGGAGCATTACAGAGCCCGAAGGGCATCACCAGGTATTCATAGTGCCCATCCCTGGTGTTAAATGCCGTCTTCCATTCGTCCCCCTCACGGATGCGAATCAGGTTGTAAGCACCCCGCAGATCAAGTTTAGAAAATACCCTCACTCCCCGCAACCTATCGAATAGCTGTGATATCGGAGGCAGAGGGTATTTGTTCTTAAAGGTGATGGCGTTAAGACTCTTGTAATCAATGCATGGACGTAGTTCTCTGTTCTGCTTCTGCACGAAGAAGAACCCAGCCCCTGCAGGTGACACTGACTTCCTAATGAATCCTCTTGCCAGATTCTCCTAGATCTATTGGGACATTGCCTCCATCTCCGGTAGAGACAGGGGATAGACTCAAACCCGGGGAGGCTCTGCACCAGGCAAGAAGTCAATAGGACAGTCATAGAGGCGGTGGGGTGGAAGGGTCTCCGCAGCCCTCTTGGAGAATACATCCACATAGGGCCAATAGTGCTTGGGAGGAAAGATCTGCGGGTACTTTAGTAGTAGCAACCTGAATGCACTCCCTCAGACATCGGCCTTCACAAGATTCACTCCATCCCAAAATTCTCCCTGAGGACCACTCTATATGAGGGAAGTGGTAACGTAACCAGGGTATCCCTAGCAGAATCTCATCTATTCCCTCGGGAATGACAAGAAGGGAAATAATCTCCTGATGGGGTGGAGACATAGATAATGAAAATGGGATGGTCTGGTGTGTTATTTGTGAGGGCAGTGTCGACCCATTCACCACTCGTACAGTCATCGACCTGGCAAGCATCACCAGGGGTATTGCGTGGTATTGGGCGAAGGCAGAGGACATAAAATTCCCCTTTGCCCCAGAATCCAAAGCTCGACTGTAAGAGTGGATGAGCTTATGGTAATTGTCCCCTTGAAAGACAGTTTGGAGGAAAACGTTGCCGTGTCTAGTGGTTTCAACAACCACTAGATGCTGACGTTTTCCCAACCGCTGGGAACATCTGTAGGCAAGATGTCCTGAATGCAGGCAAACATGACAGACCTTGAGTGCATGAGCTGACCGGGACTTAGATCCCGCTCGTGACACCTCCATGGCCTCATGTGACTTAGGTGCCCAGACCGGAGATTCCAAAGTTTTGGCAAAGGTGGGAGCCAGCCGAAACCTCTGCCTACACTGGGCTTGCTCCAACCTTCGCTCGTTAAAATGAAGGTCGATGCAAGTTGATACAGTTATTAGCTCCTACAGTGTGGCGGGAATCTCCCTGGTGGCCAAAGCGTCCTTCACATGGACAGCCAGCCCCCTCCAAAACATAGGGATGAGGGCTTTATCCGGTTACTCCAGCTCAGATGCTAAAGTTCGGAGTGGACGGCAAAATGGCTGACCACGGATGAGCCCTGGGACAATGCCAGCAGTTGGAGCGCCGTATCATGGGTGACTCGAGGTCCTAAAAAGACCTGTTTCAGAGTGCTCAGAAACAACGGAGCACTCTGCACCACATGATCGTCACGCTCCCACAATGGCGTAGCCCACTCCAACACCCTATCCGACAGGAGGGATATAATGAATCCCACCTTTGCCCGCCCTGTGGGAAAGCGTGCTGCCAGGAGCTCAAGGTGTATTGCGCACTGGCTCACGAATCCCCTACATGACTTGCAATCACCAGAGGATTTATCAGGCAGCGGAAGGCGGGATAAGGTCGGATCAGGGGTGGCAGTGGATAAACTTGCTGCAGCCACGCTAGCAGCCTGAACAGCAACTGCGGTAACATCCACAGCTGAGATTGCACGCTCAAGAGCCGCCAACCTGCCCTCCAGCTGCTGGATGAACCACTGCAGTCGCTGTTCGTCCGCCATTACTAGCCAGACCCTGGTGCTAGTATCCTGTTAGAGCTGGCAGAATGCACCGAGTAAATAAGGAGATAATATTGGTGCGTTCGCTGCCCGGAGTCCACTGTGCAGGAGTGGAACCTACTGCTAGCAAATGGCACTAGATGGCGGTATTACGCCTGAACAGACACGGGTTCTTTCACCCGGTGTGTAAAGGAGCGAACTCTGTTGCTTCACAGAGTCGCCAGGACAAAAGATAATGCTGTGCCCTGTTAACCTCACAGAGGGTCACATCTCTTTAACGGAGCAGGTAGCATGTAGTGGTCACACAGTCAGCAACAGCACTCAAAAAACTCCTCTCCGGAGGTGCCGGAATTCTAATGGCTATATGGCAGCCCTGAATTCATTCACACAAACTCCTCTCCGGAGATCCCGGAATTCTAGTGGCTATACAGCCGACCCTGAGCACATGCTGACAGCAACCACAAAAGAATCTAAGCTCATACACATAAGTACATAAGTTGATACTAGCGGCCATGCGAACCTTTTATAGAGGAAGCTCTTCAGGACCTTCCTAGTGGTCCAATAGGAACTGCTTCACGACCTGAGCAGGTGACCTCCGACCTCCAATGGGAGGTCATCCCTTGGGCATGCCCAGTAGAGGAAAAGCAGGACTTAGTCCCAGGAGCATCTGCTTGCCGCAGAACAGTGCTGGTTACAATGGCTGAGTCTGGAAGATCAGCAGTAGCCAAGCACACAGTATCTGCCTGAGCCAGACGCTGGGATCGACAACTCCACTGCGGCTGGAGAAGAATGGGAGACCGCAGCGGAGGTGGTTCGAGATTCCCCCTGTGCAGCGGCGGGAACTCGACTCCTAACAGCCACTATACTAACTGGGAGTGATAGTCCTGGTGTAATTATTCACGTCATTTTATCTCTATTGTTTAGCATTCCATTAGGCTCAGTCCATGAGACAATATCAGCCTGCACTAAACCTTCGTGTTTATACATGTGCTTGCACTTTGGTATATGCAAGAGACACACATGGTGATTAAAAGAAGGCACCAGCAGGCTAAAAAACTTTTCTTTGTATCCCACATAAATTAGTTTTGTTTTGATATGTACTTTTCTATAAACACTATAATGGGGAACGATTTAAGATATTCCATCACCTCCTTCAAAGCTCAGATTCACCTTTATAAAGAATTTTATTTTTGCAACAAGTGGATTAGTCTGACAACCTGCAGCTAGGCTAGGGGTCAAGTCAGGAGCACCATTATGGCAATATATAATCCAGTGTTGGGGGACACTCGCTTGGCACGGGATTAACGTAGTCAGGCACGGTTTTCTCACATAAATCAGTCTATTTGGTTTATTTAGGCATCATAAACCACATAACATAAAGTCCATTTCATTACATCCACGAACATATCATGACCACCAGTCTGTTCATGCAGCAGATAAACTTATCTGCCATATATTACAATCCCCTTGTCCAGGGTTACCTTCCAGGAGCTCTGCTCCTCACGCCGTCTCCTTGTCAGTCCCGTCTTTGACAACACAGAAGCCGTCCCAGGCTCTGCAGGTACATGATCTCACTAGGTGCTTCCAAGAAGTCTCCATTTACAGGAGCTTCCAACACAGATCGTCCAGGTCCACTGTCTCAATAGGTGCTTCAAGGAGGTCTCCACTTACAGGAGCTTCCAACACAGACCTGAACTCTTCCAGGACCTACAGTACAGACCATTCAGGTCCAAACACTCTCAACCATGTGACCCACACCCTGGTCACATTATGAAGCTGTAACCACCCCCACTGGTGGGAGGTATGTGTATGTGGCTAGTTCGACCCGCCCAGCTCTTCAAACTAGCCCAGTATGCCTCCCTCTATAAACTATACAAATACTTGTGGGAATACAGGTTCCAGAACAACAATACTGCTGGCTTAGAGCACAGACTTCCTCTTTGACACATACCGGCCATTTACAATCCTGCCGTACTTTGTCTCATCATCACAGTTATACCCACGACTGCCATGCATTCTTATGGCATCAATACGCCTCCCTGTATATTCTGAAGAGACCATGCAGCGCCCCCTACCTGTAACAGGGGTCACTGCATCACAATATATATATATATATATATATATATATATATACACAGTATATATACTGTATATATATATATTGCATAATCACCTCTCACTATGAATATTACCATCCCTTACTACATAAAAGTAAAATGTTACAGGGTATATACACTAGATTCCTTTATAGGGCATTGATCCAGGGAACTAGTCTGATTGCCGTATGTGGAATCGGGAAGGAATTTTTTTTCCCCAATGTGGAGCTTACTCTTTGCCACATGGTTTTTTTTTGCCTTCCTCTGGATCAACATGTTAGGGCATGTTAGGTTAGGCTATGGGTTGAACTAGATGGACTTATAGTCTTCCTTCAACCTTAATAACTATGTAACTATGTAACTATAATGCTTTTGCTTTGCACAGCGCCGTTCCTTACGTATCAGAGTCTCTTATTATTTTTGTTATTTTGGCATGTCTCTACTTCAAAGCATTCTGTCTTGTTAGATATAAACTGATATGACTACTGATGGAGCATGGGTGCTATGCATGACAAAAAAATCATACCATGCAATAATGGGACAGCACTGTACATAACAACAGAGGAAGCTATATAATAAGGGACAGCTCCATCCAGACGCGTAGCTAGGGTTTCAGCTTGGGGGGGCAAAAAATCTGAGTGGGCCCCTAACCAAGTAATCCTGTCTACAGCTACGTGCTGCACCCTAATTGTGAGTAAAGGGGAACTTCACCGGATGACTGCACTATGATTGAAAATACATTTATATACAAAAACAAACACTGATTTTTTATATGGAGACCATATAGTGGTAAATACCAGTCCTGCAGACCATATAAGAGATCACAGTATAGTAATAGATGGTGACTTACAGCTGACGTTTTTTCTGGTGGAGTCGTTCACTTTCCCCATCTAGCCCAGACCGTCATGACAACTTCTCCAGCCAGGACTCGGCTGCAGAGATTACAGCAAAGACACATCTGACTTCTCACACTTCCTGCACCGTCCACATCTATCCCCAACCTGTGCATACTACTCATTCTGCTGATACCCCAATACTGAGCCACTGCTGCCGTATGTGTCCTACAGCACCTGCTGTGTAGTACAATCACAGTACTCCTCTTAACGCCCCACCTAATACTGCCACCACTGTGCCCCTTACATAGTAATAATGTCTTCTTTGACAAGCTCTGTAGATAGTAAAATTCCCCCCTAAAAATATTAATGCCCTGTGCTAGTGCCCACCACATTTTATCTCTAAAAAGTAATAATACCCCATGTTGCAACTTTGATGGTCATAATACTCTGAGTGCCCCTATAACAGTAATGCTTAAGTGCCCACTTAACATTTAGTAATGTCCCAAGTCCCCCCAGGTACAGTAACAATGGCTCCAGCATCGCTGATCTCAGCAGGTGGTCATGTATTGACTTTCGGCTTCTCTCAATTCTCTTCTACTGAGAGAAGCCAAACCTTTCTAGTCGACACATGCACATAGCAAACATGTGGTTGTATGACCACCTGATAACGCCTATGAATGCAGACATTTATTCAAGCCATAATTAAATTTATAATAATAAATTGCTTATTATTAAATTATTAAAGCACCACTCCAGCAGTTTTTTCACTTCTGGTGCTTTAAGCGCAAGTTCCCTGCTCCGGTAATATACTCATCCTCTGGTGTATTCACCGTTTTTTGCTACAGCTCCAGTCCCGCAGATCAAACTTGTGAGCGCAGCTTCTGACTTGCCAAAAGTTAGAAACTACGTCACAAGTGCTCAATGTAAGTCTATGAAAGACAGAAAGAGGCGAGAATGAAGCCCTCATACATTTACATTGATTAAGAGACCTCTGCACTGCTCCATGAAACACTGGAGCAGCAGACAGGTCACAAACTGCGGGAGTTGAAGCCAAGCGGCGGTGAAAACAGTCGAAAATACAGAAAGATGAGTATCAGACAGTTGGTAGAGGTCTTGGATTTTAAGGCACCACTCAAATGGTAAATTAATAAAAATGCTGGAGTGATACTTCAAAGGGAATCTGTCAATCCAAGGGACATACACACGTGGTCAAAATTGTTGGTACCCCTCGTTTAATGACAGAAAAACCCACCATGTTCACAGAAATAACTTGAATATGTCAAAACTAAAAATAAATAAAAGATCTATGAAAATGAACAAATGAAAATCAGACATTGCTTTTCAACCATGCTTCCACAGAATTAAAAAAAAAAAAATCTCATGAAATAGGCCTGGACAGAAATGATGGTACCCCTGAAAATAATGTGACGAAATGGACATGTTAAATCAAGGTGTGTCCACTAACATCATAGGTGTCTACAATCTTGGAATCAGTGAGTGGGCCTGTATATAGGGCTACAGATACTCACTGTGCTGTTTGGTGACATGGTGTGTATCACACTCAACATGGACCAGGGGAAGCAAAGGAAAGAGTTGTCTCAGGAGATTAGAAAAAAAATTATAAACAAACATGTTACAGTCATATAGTTATAAAACCATCTCCAAGCAGCTTGATGTTCCTTTGAGTACAGTTGCACATATTCAGAAATTTAAGATCCATGGGACTGTAGGCAACCTCCCTGGATGTGGCCGCAGGAGAAAAATTGATGACAAATTAAAGAGATGGCTAATATGAATGGTATCAAGAGAGCCAAGATAAACATCTAAACAGGTTAAAGGTGAACTTCAAGCTCAAGGAACATGAGTGTCAGATCGCACCATCCGTCGTTGTATGAGCCAAAGTGGACTTCATGGGAGATGACCAAGGAACACACCATCGTTGAAAAAAAATCATGAAAAATCCAGACTAGAATTTGCCAAACTACATGTTGACAAGCCACAAAGCTTCTGGGAGAATATGCTATGGACAGATGAAACAAAAATGGAACTTTTTGGCAAGGCACATCAGATCTATGTTCACAGACGGAAAAATGAAGCATATCAAGAAAAGAACACTGTCCCTACTGTGAAACATGGAGGAAGCTCTGTTATGTTCTGGGGCTGCTTTGCTGCATCTGGCACAGGGTGTCTAGAATCTGTGCAGGGTACAATGAAATCTCAAGACTATCAAGGGATTCTAGTGAGAAATGTGCTGCCCAGTGTCAGAAAGCTGGGTCTCAGTCGCAGATAATGGATCTTGCAACAGGATAATGACCCAAAGCACACAGCTAAAAACATCCAAGAATGGCTAAGAGGAAAACATTATTCTGAAGTGGCCTTCCATGAGCCCTGACCTAAATCTTATTGGACATCTTTGGAAAAAGCTGAGACATGCCATCTGGAAAGGCAACCTTCAAACATGAGACAACTGGAGCAGTTTGCTCTTGAGGAGTGGGCCAAAATACCTGTTGAGAGGTGCAGATGTCTCATTGACAGTTACAGGAATCGTTTGATTGCCTCAAAAGGTTGTACAACAAAATATTAAGTTAAGGGCACCATCATTTCTGTCCAAGTCTATTTCACGAGATTTATTTTTTCATCATATTCTGTGGAAGAATGGTTGAAAAGCAATGTCTGACTTTTATTTGTTAATTTTCATAGATTTTTTATTTATTATTACTTGTGTCAGATTCAAGTTATTTATGTAACCATTGTGGGTTTTTCTTTTTAAACGCGCGGTATCAACAATTTTGACCATGTGCGTATATGACCTATTTCTATGGGCATACAGGTAATGTCCTACCTATCTACCTCATATTAATGGTTTTGTTGCTGAGAAATATTGTATTCTGTCTTTATGCTAATGATTTCTTGCATACTCTGGGGCGTGCGGTGCTTGTAAGAATTCCCTGCCTCTTTTCCTCATTACAATAGTACCCCACTCACAAGCAGGTCAGTTATGGCCCCAGAATCCCGCTCCTGCGCCTTGCACTCCCTCAAAAATCCATACCTCATCCTCCCTTCTGAGGGCACTGCATTCAGTGATCTTCTGTACAGGCAAGTCACTGTGACCTCCGGTGTGCATGCCGATAAGATGCTCTCCCCACTTCCTTCTTGCATAATCATTGCTAGAAACCATGGATACATGGTGATGACTACGCATGGAGAAAATGGGGAGAGCATCTTATCAGTGCGCACACTGGAGGTCACTGGAGCGGAAGTCGACGGTGCCTGCGCAGAAGATCCCAGAATGCAGCTCTCCCAGTAGGGATGAAGAGGTACATATTGTGGAGGGAGTGCAGGGTGCAGGGACAGGATTTTGGCGCCATAACTGACATACATGGAAGGGGGGTAAGTATTAATGGAGACAGGGGAAAGGGATTTCTCACAGCACCGCACACCCTGGGGTGTGCGGTGTCTAGTATAAAGACAGGATATAACATTTCTCATCAACAAGACCATTAATATAAGACAGACAGATAGAATTAGTGTAACATTTCTATTACCTGTATGCCCATATTAATAGGTCATATATGTCCCGGAGGGTGACAGATTCCCTTTAAATATGAGGCAGCTCATGGTTACTATATGGTGGTTTGTTGTACTAATACTTGTGTCACAGGAGTCCTTCTCCGGTACCCCACAATCAACAGAGCAAGAGTATAGTAAACAATTCCAAGACCATTATTTAGGCAAAAATACGAAAGGTCCATATACGATCCACCACACAAAGGATAAAATAGTCCAGAACACGAATGCAGTTCAGTAACAGGATAAAAGTCCAACAATCCAGCAGACAGGAGGATAGCATAGTCCATATACTCTTCTTTCTCTCTGAGATGCTCTGAACACACCATCATTCCACACAGGACTGACTGTCTCTCACCTCCCTGATATTTACAAGTCCCTCTACTCATTCACAGGTTAGGGGGATGGGTCGAAGGGGCTCATTGTTTCAACAAGCTACTGTAGTTCAATACTCATTAGCATATTAGCAAACAGTATAAGGGTACCGTCACACAGTGGCATTTTGATCGCTACGACGGCACGATCCGTGACGCTCCAGCATCGTAACAATATCGCTCCAGCGTCGTAGACTGCTGTCACACTTTGCAATGTACGACGCTGGAGCGATAATTTCATGACGTATGTGCGATGTAGAAGCCGTTGGTTACTATGCGCACATCGTATACAATATCGTGCACACCTTTGTTACACGATGCAATCATGCCGCCACAGCGGGACACTAGACGACGAAAGAAAGTTTCAAACGATCTGCTACGACGTACGATTCTCAGCGGGGTCCCTGATCGCAGGATCGTGTCAGACACTGCGAGATCGTAACTATATCGCTGGAACGTCACGAATCGTGCCGTCGTAGCGATCAAAATGCCACTGTGTGATGGAACCCTTATTCACTGACCCTGTGGAGAGATAACAGTACAGTACTGGGGGGGGAGGGATATCAGATGGCAAATAACAACTCATCCTACCAGAGAACACCATGATAAACTGTAAAATATAAATATACACAAAATGATACCCACATAACATATCACACCATCACAACCTGTAGAAGACCCAGCTGGTAATTATCAAAAGCCCCCTACCCCCCCATCTTCAACCCCAGATAGCAACTATTGCATGTAATAGAGTGCATATTATCTCCTAGCAAAACAGTATAATCAACTCCCAGTGTTTGCAGCCCTCACAATACCCTCAAAATCTCACATTCAACCCCAGAGCCCTGTCCATCTACCCCACAATACCCAATCCTCTCACATTCACCCCCAGTGCCCTGTCCTCCTCCCCAACTTCAGCCCCCACAATGCCCCATCCTCTCACATTCACTCCCCCAGTGACGATGACATGTCTACAATTAATTAATCTAATAAATTCCATCCCCACTTACCTATGAAGTTTGCAGGCAGTGAGGCAGGACCAGGAAGTGTCTGAGTGAAATGCAAGGTGGGCACTAGGATACAGCGTGCCTGAGCCAATCTGAGCGTGCACAAAACTGCAACCTGGCAGAAGCTCCATCATCAGGTCAGCCTGCACTTTACACTTCAGAAGGGAGACTCTACAACTGGCCAATGAGCTAGCCAGTGTGCAGAGTCTTCGTCAGACAGGAGAAGGCATTTTGCTGTTCTCCTCCTGTGCTGTGATCTGCCTCATCTAAAAAGTGGCAGTGATTATCGGTGGGCCCCTTCATGTGATGGGGCCCTGGGTGACAGCCCCCTCCACTCTTCCCCAGTAGCTATGCTACTGCTCCATACAAAACGAGAGAAAGAGGATCATATGTTATAAGGGACACCCCTTCCACTAATAATATCCTCCATACCAAGACCATTTATGGAATAATGTCTCCCAATACGGCCTCTTTCTTAGGGATTTGATATGGTGATCTGTTGCTGCGTGGTCGCTATCTCTGTCTGCTGAGCTATTGCCTTTTCTTGTCCAAATGCTGATGATTTCTATTGTCTTTGTTTTCCCTTCTTGGTTTGCTCATCTCCAGGTATTTCTCATTTTGGTTTGCCATATCATATTCTGAGTAGAGTTTTATATGTTCACTCTTCACTGCATTTCCTTCCAGCCCTTCAGCTAAGGGGTTTACCTTGTTTGGTTAAGTTCAGTCTTGGGATAATGTGCCATGTTTTATAATACATTAAATTAAAACTATACTACTCACCTTTTCCCATGCTTCCACGCCAGGTGACATACTCTTCTACGGTCAGACCAGGAGCCGGCAGCTGACTTCAGCAACCAAGGCACATGATGTCACTGCCCTGCATCCCCATTCAAGAGCACGCTAATGTCAGCTGTTGGCCTGAATGACCGGCAGCATGTATTGCAGCTCAGGGAGCCGGCGTATCCCCAGTGCCGCAATACATTTCAGATGAATGTGTGTTTGAAGACGTACGTCCAGATAAAATATTCACTGGTGTAAGTGGGTCCCACTTCACCTACGAGCCCAGCTGCATTGGCAATATGTCTACCCCTGATCCTGATACTGAAGTTGATAATGGAATATCTATACGTATAGTCTTATTATAACATTCAATTAATTGACATAATAGAATGAAAGTATTTGTAAATGATGGGAACAATATGCATTCAAATAAATATAAACATGTTTTTGTGTATGTTGTCTACTGGAAAAATGCATCCCGACAGAAAGAAATTATACTTTTAAGAGGTCCTCCTAGCTACATAAAGTACAGACCAAAAGTTTGGACACACCTCATTTAAAGATTTTTCTGTATTTTCATGACTATGAAAATTGTACATTCACACTGAAGGCATCAAAACTATGAATTAACACATGTGGAATTATATACTTAACAAAAAAGTGTGAAACAACTGAAATTATGTCTTATGTTCTAGGTTCTTCAAAGTAGCCACCTTTTGCTTTGATGACTGCTTTGCACACTCTTGGCATTCTCTTGATGAGCTTCTAGAGGTAGTCACGGGGAAAGGTCTTCCAACAATCTTGAAGGAGTTCCCAGAGATGCTTAGCATTTGTTGGCCCTTTTGCATTCACTCTGCGGTCCAGCTCACCCCAAACCATCTCGATTGGGTTCAGGTCTGGTGACTGTGGAGGCCAGGTCATCTGGCATAGCTCCCCATCACTCTCCTTCTTGGTCAAATAGCCCTTACACAGCCTAGAGGTGTGTTTGGGGTCACTGTCCTGTTGAAAAATAAATGATGGTCCAACTAAATGCAAACCAGTTGGAATAGCATGCTGTTATGAACAGGTAATTCAGAACCACAATGGACATTGAAGTTCAGAGCACACAAAGTGACCTGACAATAACCAAAAGACATAGGACGAGCTCTGAGACGTGGTAACTCTGCTGACCGCAATCCCTAATCCTATCCAACCACACTAGAGGCAGCCGTGGATTGCGCCTAACGCTCCCCATGCAACTCGGCACAGCCTGAGAAACTAGCTAGGTCTAAGTAGGAAAAATAAGCCTACCTTGCCTCAGAAATACCCCAAAGGAAAAGGCAGCCCCCCACATATAATGACTGTGAGTAGAGATGAAAATACAAACGCAGAGATGAAATAGATTTAGCAAAGTGAGGCCCAACTTACTGAACAGACCGAGGATAGAAAATATTGCTTTGCGGTCAACACAAAACCCTACAAACAACCACGCAAAGGGGGCAAAAAGACCCTCCGCACCGACTAACGGTACGGAGGTGCTCCCTCTGCGTCCCAGAGCTTCCAGCAAGCAAGAAAAACCAATTAAGCAAGCTGGACAGAAAAAATAGCAAACAAAAATAACACAAGCAAAACTTAGCTTATGCAGGAAGACAGGCCACAGGAACGATCCAGAAGGAAGCAAGACCAATACTAGAACATTGACTGGAGGCCAGGAGCAAAGCACTAGGTGGAGTTAAATAGAGCAGCACCTAACGACTTCACCACATCACCTGAGGAAGGAAACTCAGAAGCCGCAGTACCATTTGTGACCACAGGAGGGAGCTCTGCCACAGAATTCACAACAGCATGCCGCTGCAAGATGCTGTGGTAGCCATGCTGGTTCAGTATGCCTTCAATTTTGAATAAATCCCCAATAGTGTCACCAGCAAAGCACCCCCACACCGTCACACCATGCTTCACGGTGGGAACCAGGCATGTAGAGTCCATCCATTCACCTTTTCTGCGTCGCACACAGACACGGTGGTTGGAACCAAAGATCTCAAATTTGGACTCATCAGATCAAAGCACAGATTTCCACTGGTCTAATGTCCATTCCTTGTGTTCTTTAGCCCAAACAAGTCTCTTCTGCTTGTTGCCTGTCCTTAGCAGTGGTTTCCTAGCAGCTATTTTACCATGAAGGCCTGCTGCACAAAGTCTCCTCTTAACAGTTGTTGTAGAGATTTGTCTGCTGCTAGAACTCTGTGTGGCATTGACCTGGTCTCTAATCTGAGCTGCTGTTAAGCTGCGATTTCTGAGGCTGGTGACTTGGATAGTCTTATCCTCAGAAGCAGAGGTGACTCTTGGTTTTCCTTTCCTGGGGTGGTCCTCATGTGAGCCAGTTTCTTTGTAGCACTTGATGGTTTTTGCCACTGCACTTGGAGACACTTTCAAAGTTTTCCCAATTTTTCGGACTGATTGACCTTCATTTCTTAAAGTAATGATGGCCACTAGTTTTTCTTTCCTTAGCTGCTTTTTCTTGCCATAATACAAATTCTAAAAGTCTATTCAGTAGGACTATCAGCTGTGTATCCACCAGACTTCTGCACAACACAACTGATGGTCCCAACCCCATTTATAAGGCAAGAAATCCCACTTCTTAAACCTGACAGGGCACACCTGTGAATTGAAAACCATTCCCGGTGACTACCTCTTGAAGCTCATCAAGAGAAAGCCAAGAGTGTGCAAAGCAGTCATCAAAGCAAAAAGTGGCTACTTTGAAGAACCTAGAACATAAGACATAATTTCATCTGTTTCACCCTTTTTTGTTAAGTATATAATTTCATATGTGTTAATTCATAGTTTTGATGCCTTCAGTGCGAATATACAATTTTCATATTCATGAAAATACAGGAACATCTTTAAATGAGAAGGTTTGTCCAAACGTTTGGTCTGTACTGTATGTTTACATTCAGGGGGCAATTAATGGTGTATGGTATGGCTGACCACCATGTTTAAAATAGCACTTGTGCACTTCATTCCTATAAAAAAGGAGTATCCTGTTTCAAATTCACTTTTATGTCATTTGCATGTTTTCTAAGTGCTTCCAGATAGCAAAGACTTACTTTGTGTTATTGCCATGACTCCAGAAATAGGTGCCATAATAAGGTTCTGTGATTGCTGAGAATTGTGGTGAACTGATTGTGATAAACTGTGAATATTCGTCAAGGTGCTTACAGGTGGCAGACCTCCTCCAGATACTGGTATCTGGTAAAACAAAAAGTAAGATATGTTATGCAAATCTACAATATAACAAAATAACCACAGACCATACACATCTAAAAATCAATAAAATATGGGTCCATTCACGACTCTACTTGCACTACAAGTATTAGCTAAGAGTGTCTACCTTTTTCTTTATGTAATTTATGGGGTCGCAGGCCTCAATCCACCAATAATCAAAGCTACTGAAACAGTGATATACATCACATGAAAACTATTTTAACTCCTTGCATTCTTGTTTTTTCCTTTCCTTATAAGAGCCATAACTTTTATTTATTTTTTATATAAGAAAAGCCATTCCAAGGTTTTTATTTTTTTCTCGTTACATTATTTACACATCCAATTAATTTATTTTATATTTTAATAGATCTGACTTTTAAAAATACAGCATTACCAAAAGTGTATATTTTTAATTTCTTAATTTTTAATAGCGTAAAAGAGGGGTCATTTTATTTTTTATTTTTCTCATTTTTTTTTAAATCTTTTATTTTACTTTTCATGTATATATTAGTCCCTTTAGGGAACTTGAACCTGCAATTATCCGATCGCTTGTGCTATATACAGCAATGTCACAGCATTGCTGTATTTAGCAGCAATAACGGACTCCTATGAATGTCAGCCATGATCTTATTGCCGGCCCACCAATAAAGGATTAAAACGATGTGCCCAACTACCGACTCACATTATATAGCGCTGTCACATATAGCAGCATTTAACATGCTACCAGGCGTGGGTGGAGCTCTACCCACCCACTGCTGTTAGAGGTAGATGATGGGTGACCATCACAGCCATAATTTACCGGGAAATACATTTTTGCATTGGAAGCACTTGATGGTCCCACGTTTGTTTTTTGGTTAATTGTTGAAACATTACAATAGTTACTATTTATGACCACTTTTAGAAAGAGGACAATATCTACAACTACGAACAGTAAGAGAGTGTACTGACATTACAGCATGGGAACACAGCTGATTCTTTCTGTGACATAAAACAAGTTTTTAAGCAGGCAGGAAAATGTTTTATCTTTACCCACAGAAAGTAGCATCTGTGATCCCACACTGTCCTGTCTCTGTACTCTTTTGCGTCCTTTCCTGTCCAGGAGCTGTGTTATGATCAGACCATGGCCCTGTATGGACAGACACAGCCATTACACAGTGGCCAGCAGGGACACATTTATAAAATTATCTCAGCACAGGAAAAAAAATTAACACTTACAATAGTGAAACTTATCTTTATTCTGAGATCTATTGAATAAAGTGTACTTTGTAGGGAAAACCCATTAACTGTTTAGTTGACTTGAAAACTTGAAAAAAAGTGTGAAACCGTGACTAGATATCATAACCAAGATCCTATCTCAATATGTAATTGGTGTAATAATAATAATAACAGCAAATACTTCCAATTAGAAATGTACAGGAACACATGGGCTACTTGCACAGTGAACAAGTCTGTATGATCATGTTCACACACCACCAAGAAACCTGAAGACACAAAAGAGAATAGTAAAACCAAAAACACTCAGTTTGAAAAAATGTTGCAGTAATCCGCAAGTGCTAGTAAAAGATGTAAAAAACAGGGTATTTGGTTGATACGTTTTTTGCAAAAAATGTATACTAAGCTGCTCAATTAGAAATGTACTATAGTTTTTCTGATTCACTGTTTCTTTCCTCATGTGAAGGCATTGCAGGACCTTAGGTATCCATGGTTACTTCCACTGATATAATGACAGTTAGTTAGCTAAATGCTAATGTTGTAACCTTGGATTTCTAAGGTTCTGCAATGCCTGCACATGAGGAAAGAGACATAGCAAATAAAAAAAATACACTACATTTGTAACTGGAGGCATTTGCCAATATTATTATTATTATTATTACACCTACTATGTATTAGGATAAAATTGAAGATAGGAATATCCCTTTAAACAAAAAAGTTCTGAGTGTTGAATAAAGAAGCCAAAGACTGGAAATTAAAAGGGAAAGTATTTACTAAGTGAACAAAAGTCCTGAATCTGAACTACCCCTTCAAAGAGTAGGCTTTTGGAGAGCCAGTTTTATCAATGTGCAAGTCATCTGCAAGGAAAAACAAACACTGTTCCACCCACTTTCTACTTTGTAAGGTATTTAATCAATAAAAAGTGAACAGCTCTTTGTTACATTTATTGGTCAGCTTCAAAAAGGCCTTAGAGTGGGTCAGAGACCTGTTTTTTACAGCAAACTGTCCATTGCAGATTTTTAGTCTACAATGCTTCTTTGTTTACCGCTGACCCTGTGAGAACCTTTAAAAAAAAGAATGCTGTGTGTTTTGCTTGCTTGTCTCTCTTATCTTATCAGCTCTGCAGCTACAATAGACCAGGTGTACTCACCAATTTACCATCAGGTGAAAGCATGTTATGGCCATGATCCAAGCTCACTGGAGAAACCTGCTGGAGGACTGACTGACTGGTCAACATGGCATTGTTACCATGGTGATTAATAGTTGATGATGAAGTGACCTCGCTGTTTCCTTGTTGATTGTATCTTACGCCTGCAAAAATTAAGCATCCACATTACTCTAATGTACAGTCTAGGAACACTGCCTAAATATATAAATGCAAAAACAGGACAATAGCCGAGTGTATGAAAGAACACAGACTCAAATGTGATATTTTATGCCAGAGATATGCTCTTAATTTAAAGAGAAGCTTTCACTTGCTTAAATAAATGAGTTAAATATATTGTACAAATCCCTGTCCTCAGCTGATTTTTCCACTTTTCTGTTTTTCTCTGTGTTACACCAATACAGAGATATTCATATGAGTTTCTTATGGAGCACAACACGGGAAATCTTAGTTCAATTGGGCCTTTCTTCAGAGTCTTCACTGGTGGAAAAGGGGTGGGGTGCTTTCACCTTTCCCTACGAACACTGCCAATCACAGCTCAGCAGTTTGATAGACTGATACATTAGCTGCGGAGTAGTGATTGGCAGTGTCTAGGGGGTGGAGGTTGAAACTAAATTTAGCAAGCGACACTACTCTGAGCAATTTAGCAAGCGACACTACTCTGTCCTCCTCCTCCTGGACCTGTCTTCTGCCTTCGACACTATGGACCACTCCCTCCTGTTACAGATCCTCTCATCTCTTGGCATCACAGACTTGGCCCTATCCTGGATCTCATCATATCTAACAGACCGGACATTCAGTGTCTCGCTCTCCCACACCACCTCCTCATCTCACCCCCTGTCTGTCAGTGTTCCCCAAGGCTCAGTTCTAGGACCCCTACTCTTCTCCATCTACACCTTCGGCCTGGGACAGCTCATAGAATTCCACGGTTTACAATATCATCTCTACGCTGATGACACGCAGATCTACCTATCTGGACCCGACCTCACTTCCTTACTGACCAAAATCCCACAATGTCTGTCTGCTATTTCATCCTTCATTTCTGCTCGTTTTCTAAAACTGAACATGGACAAAAGAGAATTCATCATCTTTCCCCCACCTCACTCTACCCCTCCACTCGACCTATCCATCAATGTCAATGGCTGCTCACTTTCCCTGGTCCCGCACGCTCGGTGCATCGGGGTGATCCTTGACTCTACCCTCTCTTTCAAGCCACATATCCAAGCCCTTGCCTCCTCTTGCCGATTCCAATTCAAAAACATTTCCCAGATCCGTTCCTTCCTTGACCATGAAACCACACTAGTGCATGCCCTTATCATCTCCCGCCTCGACTACTGCAACCTCCTACTCTCTGGCCTCCCCTCTAGCACTCTGGCACCACTCCAATCCATCCTAAACTCTGCTGCCCGACTAATCCACCTGTCTCCCCGTTACTCCCCAGCCTCTCCTCTCTGCCAGGCCCTTTACTGGCTTCCTTTTGCCCAGAGGCTACAGTTCAAAACACTAACAATGACATACAAAGCCATTCACAATCTGACTCCTCTATACATCTGTGACATGGTCTCCCATTACCTACCTACACGCAACCTTCGATCATCTCATGATCTCCTTCTCTACTCCTCTCTAATCTCTTCCTCCCCCAACCGCATCCAAGACTTCTCCCGTGCTTTCCCTATACTCTGGAACTCTCTACCCCAACACATCAGGCTCTCACCTACCACACAAACCTTCAAAAGGAACCTGAAGAACCACCTCTTCCGACAAGCCTACAAACTGCAGTGATCCGTAGTCTACTGAACCGCCACATGACCAGCTCTACCCTCACCTAGTGTATCCTCACCCATCCCCTGTAGACTGTGAGTGTTCGCGGGAAGGGTCCTCTCTCCTCCTGTACTTGTGTGTGCCTTGTTTTACTCATGTTTATTGTACTTATCTATATTTGCCCCATTCACATGTAAAGCGCCATGGAATAAATGGCGCTATAAAAATGAATAATAATAATAAATCCCCCTGAGAAAGCTCTGAAGGAATGCCCAATTGCATTGAAACCAGAGATTTCACATGCTGCATTCCAGAAGAAATAAATGTTAATATTTCTGCAATGGAGTGGAACAGTGCAAAATGGAAAATGTGGAAAAATCAAGAGATTGCAAGTATGTTTTTGCAAAGTTTTGACTGCATTTTTTGAGCAATTGACAGGTTACACTTAAGAAACACTGTGTCTAATGTAACACGGTGTTTATTTTTGTCAAATTCATATGAAATCTTAATAATCTTCGTAGGTCCACATGCGAGCTAAAAAAATAAGAATGTACAGTAGGGTGCCATAGAAACCTAGAAACTTATGAGTACACTTGTGCACATGAGGCCATAGATCTTGTAAGTAATAACCTCAAAGGCCTTTATAGTATGTTATGTGTAATCGCAGATAGATAGATAGATAGATAGATAGATAGATAGATAGATAGATAGATAGATAGATAGATATCGAATATAAGTATATAAGGGGACAATACAAATATCTCGCTGAGGATCTGTTTATACCAAGGAAGGTGACGGGCACAAGGGGGCATTCTTTGCGTCTGGAGGAGAGAAGGTTTTTCCACCAACATAGAAGAGGATTCTTTACTGTTAGGGCAGTGAGAATCTGGAATTGCTTGCCTGAGGAGGTGGTGATGGCGAACTCAGTCGAGGGGTTCAAGAGAGGCCTGGATGTCTTCCTGGAGCAGAACAATATTGTATCATACAATTATTAGGTTCTGTAGAAGGACGTAGATCTGGGTATTTATTATGATGGAATATAGGCTGAACTGGATGGACAAATGTCTTTTTTCGGCCTTACTAACTATGAATAAATATGATAGATAGATAAGAGATAGATAGATAGATATGAGAGATAGACAGATAGATAAGTGATAGATATATAAGTGATAGATAGATATGAGAGATAGATAAGTGATTGATAGAACATTGTTTTATGTATCATATCTTCTGAAGTTAGTCAACTGAGTATAAAATAAGATTATTTCTTTCTGCTAAAAGTAGTCTTTTATAAAAGTTAGTAGACCATAGAATTGCCAGAGCTGGTAACAGTGTAAACATTAATTAACCCAAGCAATGTTACACAGACATTCCTCGTGCTGTATTTTTAACCTCAGGCATAGCTGAATAGTTATTGAGCTTGAAAAACTCAAGTCCACGGAGTTCAATCTTTCTGTATTACCCCAGTGTTCACCAGGAAAGGCAAACAATAAAACTAATCTTAACCACTTTCAGTTTGTGAAAGTGGGAAAATATCTGCCTCCAAAACATGAGAGAGACAATATAGCCACTTTTAAAATAAACTTTTAAACATTTAAAAAAATAAAAAAACACTAAAATACTAGAAAGTCAACAAGATTTTTATTTATTATGAGCAATAGTAAAGCTTTGTTTGTAACAGTTTTAATAACTATATGCTAACAATAGCTGGTTTTGTAGAGTAAATTTAAAATAAAGGTACCGTTACACTAGACGATATCGCTAGCGATCCGTGACGTTGCAGCGTCCTCGCTGGCGATATCGTCCAGTGTGACAGGCAGCAGCGATCAGGCCCCTGCTGTGCTGTCGCTGGTCGGGGAAGAAAGTCCAGAACTTTATTTGGTCGCTGGACTCCCCGCAGACATATTTGAATCGGCGTGTGTGACACCGATTCAGCGATGTCTTCACTGGTAACCAGGGTAAACATCGGGTAACTAAGCACAGGGCCGCGCTTAGTAACCCGATGTTTACCCTGGTTACCATCCTAAAAGTAAAAAAAACGAACACTACATACTTACCTACAGCCATCTGTCCTCCAGCGCTGTGCTCTGCACTCCTCCTGTACTGGCTGTGAGCGTCGGTCAGCCGGAAAGCAGAGCGGTGACGTCACCGCTCTGCTTTCCGGCCGCTGTGCTCACACAGACAGTACAGGAGGAGTGCAGAGCACAGCGCTGGAGGACAGACGGCTGTAGGTAAGTATGTAGTGTTTGTTTTTTTTACTTTTAGGATGGTAACCAGGGTAAACATTGGGTTACTAAGCGCGGCCCTGCGCTTAGTTACCCGATGTTTACCCTGGTTACCGGCATCGTTGGTCGCTGGAGAGCGGTCTGTGTGACAGCTCTCCAGCAACCAAACAGCGACGCTGCAGCGATCCGGATCGTTGTCGGTATCGCTGCAGCGTCGCTAAGTGTGACGGTACCTTAACTCTGTTCGGAATTTGTAAAAACCTGTGGAAGCAGATGTTAAAGTAGGTCTTGACATTGTAGCTCTCACATGTAATTAGGCCCTAATAACCAAGATGGCTAGGTCTTACAGAAGCATAAGCACTTATGCCTCTATTCACTGCATAATGCTCACTAAGCACTTACGTAGAAGAAGTCAGGGACTGGACCTACTCCTATGTGCAGAAGCAACCTGTGTTGTAAATTTACAATGGTTTAAAGACAAAGGACAATCGTTGCAAATTTACGGCGTTTGGTAGTTATCCAGTCTTTATTGGGTACCACTGAAAGTACCTAGGACAGCATTCCAGTAATATATGTATAGTATTATTTTTTATTAATAATAATAATGGTTATTATTATTATTTGTTTAGACAAGTAACTCTGTATAGATGTTAACGAAGTTGATCATATCAGAAATCAGACATTGTATTTATAACCATTTTTCAAACTTCTATATACACTGCTCAAAAAAATAAATGGAACACTATAATACCACATCCTAGGTATCACAGAATGAAATATTCCAGTTGCAAATCTTTATTCATTACATAGTGGAATGAGTTGAGAACAATAAAACATAAAAATTATAAATGTAAATCAAAATTAATATCCTATGGAGGTCTGGATTTGGAATGATACTGAAAATCAAAGTGTAAATCAAATTACAGGTTGATCCAACTTCAGTGGAAATGCCTCAAGACAAGGAAATGAAGCTCAGTAGTGCGTATGGCCTCCACGTGCCTTTATGACCTCCCTACTACACTTGGGCATGCTCCTGAGGAGGCGGCAAATGTTCTCCTGAGAGATCTCCTTCCAGAGCTGGATTAAAGCTCTTGGACAGTCCGTGGTGCAACGTAGCATTGGTGCATGGAACAAGACATGATGTCCCAGATTGGATTCAAGTCTTGGGAATGGGCAGGCCAGTCCATAGCATCAATGCCTTCATTATGCAGGCTGAAACACTTCAGCCACATGAGGCCTAGCATTATCATTAGTGTTGAGCGATACCGTCCGATACTTGAAAGTATCGGTATCGGATAGTATCGGCCGATACCCGAAAAGTATCGGATATTGCCGATACCCGATACCAATACAAGTCATTGGGACACCAAGTATCAGAAGGTATCCTGATGGTTCCCAGGGTCTGAAGGAGAGGAAACTCTCCTTCAGGCCCTGGGATCCATATTAATGTGTAAAATAAAGAATTAAAATAAAAAATATTGATATAATTACCTCTCCGGAGGCCCCTGGACATCACCGCTGGTAACCGGCAGCCTTCTTTGCTTAAAATGAGCGCGTTTAGGACCTGAGAATGACGTCGCAGCTTCTGATTGGTCGCGTGCCGCTCATGTGACCGCCACGCGACCAATCACAAGCCGCGACGTCATTCACAGGTCCTAAATTCCTAGAATGAGGAGTTTAGAGCCTGAGAATGAAGTCGCGGCTTCTGATTGGTCGCGTGGCGGTCACATGAGCGGCACGCGACCAATCAGAAGCCGTGACGTCATGGAAGTCCCTAAACGCGCTCATTTTAAACAAAGAAGGCTGCCGGTTACCAGCGGTGATGTCCAGGGGCCTCCGGAGAGGTAAGTATATCAATATTTTTTATTTTAATTCTTTATTTTACACATTAATATGGATCCGATACCGATTCCCGATACCACAAAAGTATCGGAACTCGGTATCGGAATTCCGATACCGCAAGTATCGGCCGATACCCGATACTTGCGGTATCGGAATGCTCAACACTAATTATCATGCATCAGTAGGAACGCTGTAGGAACACTGCACCTGCATATGGTCTCACAATGGGTCTAAGTATTTCATCCCGGTACCTAATGGCAGTCAGGCTAGCTCTGGCTAGCACATGGAGGGCTATGCGGCCCTCCAAAGAAATGCCTCCCTACACTGTTACTGATCCACTGCCAAACCGGTCATGATGGAGGATGTTGCAGGCAGAACATTCTCCACAGAGTCACCAGACTCTCATGCCTGTCACATGTGCTCAGTGTGAACCTGTAATGCAATCTGTGAATAGCACAGGGCACCAATGTAGAATCTGCCATTCTTGGTGTTCTCTACAATCTCTAATCGCCCTGCACCCACTTGTGGCGATCGGGCCCTCATACCACCCTCATGCGGTCTGTTTCTGACAGTTTGAGAAGACACATGGATGTTAGTGGCCTACTGGGAGTCATTTTGCAGGGCACTGCTCCTCCTTGCAGCTGGGTTGTTGCCCTCATTGTCCTCTTACAGTCCCTACATGTCTCCTGACTTGTCTCTTGGTATCTGCTCCATGCTCTGGACACTGTGCTGACAGACACAGCTACCCTTCTTGCCACAACTTGTATTGATGTGCCATCCTGAAGAGCTGCACTACCTGAGCAATGTCTGTAGGTTCTAGACACTGCCTCATGCTAGTACAGTACCTGTAGAGGGTGAGAGCAATGAGAAAATGCAAAAGTGACCAAAGCAACAGCCAAAAAGAATAAGAAAAGGGACATGGTCTGTGGTCACCCCATGCAGAACCACTCCTTTATAGGGGTTGTCTTCCTAATTGCCTATCATTTCTACCTGTCGTCTGTTCCATTTGCACAACAGCAGGAGTGTTCCCTTTATTCTTTTGAGCAATGTATATGGCCAAACACATTTTGTGCAATAGTCAAAGGGCCAAACTTTAGGCAGAATAAGCACCTAAAATTGTCTTAAAAAACATATTAATAATCTCAAGCTATTTAAGTGGGATGTTTAGTTAAAGCAAGACATGACTTATCCAAAAGAGGTCATAACTTGCTGACTAGTGGGTGTCCCACTGCTGGGACCCACACTGATCTGTAGATCAGGGATATTTTATCTTAGACTGGGAACTTTTGTCCCCATTTAAAAATGTTGCAGATTGAACTTCCAACGGTCTTTGTATTCATTCTTTATGGGACTGCCAGGAAATTGTGCAGCACTTGGCAGACACAAAGGGAACTAATGAAGCATAGGTCAAGCATGTGCACTGTCTTTCCATTCTAAGTGGCACAAAAGTTCCCAGTTCTGCCGATCGGTGCACATACTAGTAGTCAAACCTTCATCAATAAACAGGTTTCACCCATCGATCAACAAGTTATCACCTATTCTGTGGATAGGTGTTAACTTGTTTCAACCCAAAAAACCCTTAAATGAGGAAAGCAGATTAACTCTCTAAAGAATTGTTTTACACTTAAAGGGACTCTGTCACTTGAATTTGGAGGGAACAATCTTCAGCCATAGGGGCGGGGTTTTCGGGTGTTTGATTCACCCTTTCCTTACCCGCCGGCTGCATGCTGGCTGCAATATTGGATTGAAGTTCATTCTCTGTCCTCCGTAATACATGCCTGCTCAAGGCAATCAGGACAGAGAATGAACTTCAATCCAATATTGCAGCCAGCATGCAGCCGGCGGGTAAGGAAAGGGTTAATCAAACACCTGAAAACCCCGCCCCTATGGCTGAAGATTGTTCCCTCCAAATTCAGGTGACGTCACCGCTCTGCTTTCCGGCCGCTGTTCTCACAGTCAGTGCAGAGGAGTGCAGAGAAGCAGAGCGCCGGGGACAGACAGCGGTAGGTAAGTATGTACTGTTTTTTTTTTTTACTTTTACGCTGGTAACCAGGGTAAACAACGGGTTACTAAGCGCAGCCCTGCGCTTAGCAACCCGATATTTTCCCTGGTTACCCGGGGACTTCAGGATCGTTGGTCGCTGGAGAGCTGTCTGTGTGACAGCTCTCCAGCGACCAAACAGCGACGCTGCAGCGATCGACATCGTTGTCGGTATCGCTGCAGCGTCGCTTAGTGTGATGGTACCTTAACACTCTCCTCGCTACTCATTTACTTCTGTTTATTCATTCAATGGTTTCAATTCCTAAAGGTACCTTCACACTGACCAACTTCACAACAATATCGCTAGCGATCCGTGACGTTGCAGCGTCCTGGATAGCGATATCATTGTGTTTGACACGCAGCAGCGATCTGGATCCTGCTGTGACATCGTTGGTCGGAGCAGAAAGTCCAGAACTTTATTTTGTAACTGGATCTCCCGCAGACATCGCTGAATCGGCGTGTGTGACGCCGATTCAGCGATGTCTTCACTGGTAACCAGGATAAACATCGGGTTACTAAGCGCAGGGCTGCGCTTAGTAACCCGATGTTTACCCTGGTTAATAGTGTAAATGTAAAAAAACCCAAACACTTCATACTTACATTCCGGTGTCTGTCGCATCCCTCGGCGTTCTGCTTCCCTGCACTGTCAGCGCCGGCCAGCCGTAAAGCAGATTACAGCGGTGACGTCACTGCTGTGCTTTACGGCCAGCCGGCGCTCACAGTCAGTGCAGGAAAGCACAGCGACGGGGGACAGACACCGGAATGTAAGTATGTAGTGTTTTTTTTTTTTTACATTAGCACTGGTAACCGGGGTAAACATCGGGTTACTAAGCGCGGCCCTGCGCTTAGTAACCCGATATTTACCCTGGTTACCAGGGGACTTCGCATAGTTGGTCGCTGGAGAGCTGTCTGTGTGACAGCTCTCCAGCGACCACACAGCGACGCTGCAGCAATCGGGATCGTTGTCTAGATCGCTGCAGCGTCGCTAAATGTGACGGTACCTTAAGTGAATCCAGTTTAAATTGGTAACAAAGACTTACAAGGACCTCCATAATGCGTCTCCTTTAGTGATGAGCGAATATACTCGGTACTCGAGATTTCCCAAACACGCTCGGGTGTCCTCCGAGTATTTGTAAGTACTCGGAGATTTAGTTTTCAGTGCCTCAGCTGAATGATTTACATCTGTTAGCCAGCATAAGTACATGTGGGGATTCCCTAGCAACCTGGCAACTCCCACATGTACTTATGCTGGCTAACAGATGTAAATCATTCAGCTGTGGCACTGAAAACTAAATCTCTAAGTACTTATAAATACTCGGAGGACACCAGAGCATGCTCGGGAAATCTCGAGTACCGAGTATATTCGCTCATCACTAGTCTCCTTCACACTTCTCCAATCTGATCTCCCAATACCTTCATACACATAATATCTAATCCTCACGAGATGTTTCATTCCTCCATTCCTGTATGTTCCTCACCCAACCATCTCCACGATTTTTCCCTAGAATCCACCATGCTCTGGAATTTAGTGCCTCAGCATGTCCAGATGTCTTCCACAATTTAAACCTTCAGACACAACCTGCAAACTCAACTACTCAAAAAAAGTCCACAAACAAGAATCCCACTGTCAAATTACTACCAATGGAGCTGCTGCAACCTTACGTCCTACTGACTCCTTCCACAAACCTTGTAGATTGTAAACTTGTGAAGTCCTCTCCCCTTCTGCTCCAGTCTGTCACTGTTAGTTCACTGTATTTTCAATATGTATTTTGTGTGTAAACCTTCTTTACAAGTACAGCACCATGGATTTATTGGTGCTTTAAAAACTATTATTATTATTATTATTAATAATAATGAAAATGGTCACACTTACCGTATTTTTCGGACTATAAGACGCACTGGAGCATAAGACGAACTGGAACATAAGACGCACCCCAAATTTTCAGAAGGAAAATAGGGGAAAAAATTGTGTCAAATGGGGGTTCATCTTACAGTCCAAATTCAGCTTACCGGGGAGTGGTTTCGGCACTGGTGGAGTAGTCACAGAAGTTGTTTGGTGGTCAAGGCTGGTGGGGTGGCCTCCGGGAAATCCCATCCCAGGCTGGTGCGGTGGTGCTGCTGCTCTGTGGGGTTGCAGTCACCTGTGGGGCTGCAGTGCTCTGTGAGGATATGTGGGGCTCTGTGGGGCTGCGGTGGCCTGTGGGGCTGCAGTGCTCTGTGGTGCTGCGATGCCCTGTGGGGCTCTGTGTGGCTGCAGGGCTCTGTGGGGCAGCGGGGCTCTGTGGGGCGGTGTTGTCGGGGTTCTGTGCTGGGGCGGCAGCGGCTCTTTGTTCTTCGGTGGGAGCTTCGCCGGCATTTCGTCAAAGCCCGGAAGCCCCCGCAGCTCCGTTGCTGCTACGCGGAGGCCTCCGGAAAGATGGCCACCGGTGGCCTCTGGAAAGATGGCCACTAGGGGTGGCGCATGCTCAGATTATAATCTCATCCCGAGATCTCGGGATGAGATCTCGTTGCCGAGATTTGAATCTGAGCATGCACCACCCCCGGCGGCCATCTTTCCGGAGGCCACAGCATTGCAGCAACAAAGTTGCGGGGGCTTCCGGGCTTTGACAAAATGCTGGTGGAGCTTCCCACACAGCACAGAGTCCCGCTGCCGCCACACCACAGAGCCTGACATCACCGCACCACAGAGCACAACTAAAGCCACACCAGCTGCATCGGGACCTCAACCACCGGGACCACCGCTAGGATTTGTAAGTATATTGCAACTATAAGATGCACACCCATTTTCCCCAAAAAAATTTTGGGGAAAAAGTGCATCTTATTGTCCGGAAAATACGGTTTACAGTTTCCTAAGGCAATCTATGACTGCTTTCGTCCCTTTTAATTTATTATAAGTATTAAAATATGATTACAATTCTCATTAGTGTCACTTTATGGAGTAATAACTGGAACGCTTCAATGGATCCCAGTGATTCTCAGACTGTTATTTCAAGAAATTGCACTTCATGATAGTGGTAAAATTTGTTCGATCTGACTTTTATTTGTGAAAATATCCCCAAAATTTGTTGTGCAATTTCTCCTGATTATGCTAATACCCATAATGTAGGGGAAAACTACTGTTCTTATGCTGGGCAGGGTGTGGAAGGGATGGAGCAACGTTTAACCCCTTAGTGACAGAGTCAATATGGTACTTAATGAACAAGCCAATTTTTACAATTCTGACCACTGTCACTTTGTGAAGATATAGCTCTGGAATGCTGTAACATATCCCACTGATTCTGAGATTGTTTATTCGTGATATATTGTACTTCATGTCAGTGGTAAAATTTCTTCAATATAACTTATGTTAAATGTAGCAATTTTCAACCTTTTAATTTTTATACCCTTTAATCAGAGAGTGGTGTCACACAAAATAGTTAATAAATAACATTTACCACATGTCCACTTTACATCAGCACAATTTTGGAAACATTTTTTTTGTTAGGACATTATAATGGTTAAAAGTTGACCAGTGATTTCTCATTTTTAAAACAAAATTTACAAAACCATTCTTTAGGGACCACCTCACATTTGGAGCGAGTTTGGGGGGGTAAATATAATAGAAAATACCCAAATGTGACACCATTATAAAAATTGCATCCCTCAATGTGCGCAACACCTCATTCAAGAAGTTTATTAACCCTAAAGCAATGTGGAAGGAAAAAATGAACATTTTACTTTTTGCACAAAAAGTTTACTTTTGAACCATTTATTTTTTATTTTCACGAAGGTATCAGGAGAAACTGAACCACAAAATTTATTGTGCAATTTCTCCTGAGTATGCCAATACCCTGTGTGTGGGGGAAAGCCACTGTTTGTGTGTATGGCAGGGCTCAGAAGGGAGGGAGCACCGTTTGACTTTTTGAGCGCAAAATTGGCTGGAATCGATGTTGGGTGCCATGTCGCGTTTGGAGACTCCCTGAAGTACCTAAACAGTGGAAACCCCCCCAATTTTAACTCCAACCATAACCCTAACACACCCCTAACCCTAATCCCAACCCTAACCATAACCTTAACCACAACCCTAAACCTAACCCTAGCTCAAACCTAATCCAAGCCCAACCCTAACCCTAGCTCCAACCCTATCCCTGGCCCAACCTTAACCCTAACCCAACCGTAACCCTACCTATCCCCAACCCTAACCCTAACTCAAACCTAGCCCTAGACCCAACCCTAGCCCAAACCCTAACCCTAACCCTAGCCCAACGCTAACCCTAATGGAAAAATGGAAATAAATATTTTTTTTATTTTGTTGTTACCTAACTAAGGGTGTGATTGTTAGGTGTTGAGTTCCCACCGCTGCACAGGGGGAATCTCGAGCCATATCCGCTGCGGTCTCCCAATTTCCTCCAGCTGTAGTGGAACCTGCTCAGCGGAGACGTCGGTCCCAGGGTCTGGCTCAACCTGATACTGTGCAAATGGTTACTGCTGCCTTTCCAGGCTCGTCATCTGTAGCCAGCACTGATCAGCAGCGAGCAGGCCTTTCTGGGACTAAGTCCTGCTTTTCCCATATTGAGAATGCCCCCGGGAGGACCTCTCATTGAAGGTCGGGGGTCACACACTCAGGTCCTGTAGCAGCTCCTATTAGTCCACTAGGAAGGTCCTGAAGAGCTGCAACTATAAAAGGTTCTCATGGCCGCATGGCCATGCGCTAGTATCAATTATGTTTAGCTTATGACAGTGGATACTCTACCACTCTGTATATATTATTATTATTTATATATATAGCACCATTAATTCCATGGTGCTGTACATGAGAAAGGGGTGACATACAGGGTTATAGATATCGTTTAGAGTAAACAGGTTTACCGTGACAGACTGGTACAGAGGGGAGAGGACCCTGTCCTTGCACACTTACATTCTATGGGAAAGTGGGGAAGAGACAGAAGGTAGGGGTATACAAGTATAGGGTATATAGGGGTATAGGTATATAGGTATATGTGGTGTGAGGCTGTTTAGCTTTGGGGCAGGCAGCTAGCATCAGTGGGGGCAATTAGCCTTGGCTTAGCATCTGGTTCCTTCATGTGTGCGGTTAGCACAGAAGAGTTCCAGAGCAAGCACAACCCTAGTTAGGGTAATAGTTTCTGTGTACAGTGCGACTCTGTGAGGCAAAAGAGCTCGCTTCCATTTCATATGGGGTGAAGTTTAACCCACGTGTGATCTCAGTGTCTATCCGCCATTACTTTGCAGCAGGTATTTCTGCACAGTGGACCCCGGGCTGCAAACGCACCTCGTATCTATCTTTCTATTACTCGGTGCATTCCGCTAGCCCAACAGTATACTAGCGCCAGGGTCTGGCTAGTAATGGCGGACAAACAGCGACTGGAGCGGTACATCCAGCAACTGGAGGGCAGGTTGGCGGCACTCGAGCATACAACCTCAGCTGTGGATGTTACCGCAGTAGCTGTTCAGGCTGCTAGCATGGCTGCAGCAAGTTTGTCCACTGCCACCCCTGTTTTGACCTTATCCCGCTGCCAGATAAATACTCTGGTGACAGCAAGCCATGTAGGGGATTCGTGAGCCAATGCGCTATACACCTCGATACACCTCAAGCTCCTGGCTGCACGTTTTACAGAGCGGGTAAAGGTGGGATTCATTATATCCCTTCTGTCGGACAGGGCGTTGGAGTGGGTGGAGCGTGACGATCATGTGGTGCAGGGTGCTCCTCGGTTTCTGAGCACTCTGAAACAGGTCTTTTTAGGACCTCGAGTCACCCATGATACGGCGCTCCAAATGCTGGCATTGACTTAGGGTTCGTCCATGGCTAGCCATTTTGCTGTCCATTTCTGGACTTTAGCATCTGAGCTGGAGTGGCAGGATAAAGCCCTCATCCATGTATTTTGGAGGGGACTGGCTGACCATGTGAAGAACACTTTGGCCACTAGGGAGATTTCCGCCACACTGGAGGAGCTAATAGCAGTATCAACTCGCATCGACCTTCGCTTTAACGAGCGAAGGTTGGAGTGAGCCCAGTGTAGGCAGAGGTTTCGGCTGGCTCCCACCTTCGCCAAACCTCTGGAATCTCCAGTCCAGGCGTTCGAGTCACATGAGGCCATGGAGGTGTCACGAGCGGGATCTAAGTCCCAGACCGCTCGTGCCCTCAAGGTCTGTCATGTTTACCGGCAGTCAGGACTTCTTGCCTCCAGGTGTTCTTAGCGGTCGGGAAAACATCAACATTTAGTGGTTGTAGGAGGAGGTACACTAGACACGGTGACATTTTCCTCCAAATTGTCCTTCAAGGGGACAATTACCATAGGCTCATCCACTCTTATGATAGAGCTTTGCGTGGACTCTGGGGCGGAGGGCAATTTTATGTCATCTGCTTTCACCCAATGACACGCAATATCCCTGGTGATGCTCGCCAAACCTGTGACCATACGAGTGATAAATGGGTCGACACTGCCCTCACAGATTACACACCAAACCATCCCAATCACTCTATCCATGTCTCCATCTCATCAGGAGATTATCTCCCTACTAGTCATTCCCGAGGGAATTGATGAGGTCTTGGAGATACCATGGTTACGCTACCACTCTCCTTGTATAGAGTGGTCCTCAGGGAGAATTCTGGGATGGAGTAAATCTTGTGAGGGTAGATGTCTGAGGGAGTGCGTTCTGGTTGCTACAATTGAAGTACCGACAGATCTTTCCTCTCTTCCCATGCACTATTGGCCCTATGTGGACATGTTCTCCAAAAGGGCTGCAGAGGTCCTTCTGCCTCACCGCTCCATGACTGTCCTATTCACCTCTTGCCTGGTGCTGAGCCTCCCCAGGGTCGAGTCTATCCGTTATCTCTCCCGGAGATGGAGGGAATGTCTCAGTACATCCAATCTGGCAAGAGGATTCATTAGGAAGTCAGTGTCACGTGCATGGGCTGGGTTCTTCTTCGTGCAGAAGACCGGAGAACTACGTCAATGCATAGACTACAGGGGTCTTAACGCCACCACCGTTAAAAAGAAGTATACCCACTGCTCCTGATATCTGAGCTGTTTGATAGACTGCAGGGAGCAAGGGTATTTACTAAACTAGATCTGTGGGGTGCTTACAACCTGATTCGCATTCATGAAGGGGACGAATGGAAGACGGCTTTTAACACCAGGGATGGGCAATATGAATACCTGGTGATGCCCTTCGGGCTCTGTAATGGCTCATGCGCTTTCCAAGACTTTGTGAACGATATCCTCCTGGGAAATGCTCACCACTTCAGTCGTAGTCTATTAGGATGATATTCTCATCTACTCTCGAGATATAAACTCCCACCGGAGAGATGTTTGCAGAGTCCTCGACCTCTTACAGGCAAATTCCCTCTACGCCAAGTTGGAGAAGTGTGTGTTTGAGCAGGAGTCCTTGCCTTTCCTTGGCTATATCATCTCCGCCCAGGGATTGGCTATGGATCCTGCCAAGATACAGGCTGTGATGGACTGGCAGGAACCCCATTAATTACTATCCCTAGTTCATTCCCCACTTCTCAACTTTGGTAGCTCCCTTGGTTGCCCTCACCAAAAAAGGAGCAAATCCCAAATTGTGGTCAGAGGAGGTCTCCGAGGCCTTTCTGTCTATTAAGTCACACTTTGCTAGCGCTCCCATTCTACATCACCCTGATGTTGATAAACCATTTGTTATGGAGGTGGATGCCTCTTCCATCGGTGCTGGAGCAGTCCTCTTCCAGAAGGATGCTCAATGTCGGAAGCATCCTTGCTTCTTTTTCTCCAAGACCTTCACACCTGCAGAGAGGAATTATTCCATTGGGGATAGGGAGTTGCTAGCTATGAAGTTGGCCTTCTCGGAGTAGAGACACCTCCTGGAGGGGGCTCACTTTCCCTTCCAGATATTCACTGACCACAAGAATTTTGTGTATTTGCAAATAGCCCAACGGCTAAATTCTCGCCAGGCTAGATGGTCCCTGTTCTTTTCCCAGTTCCACCTCACCCTTCATTTCCTATCCGAGGAGAAGAACATTCGCGCAGACGCTCTCTCCTGCTCTGTGGTGTCATCAGAGGAGGAGGAGCCTCCGCTAATTGTCCCCTCTGAGAGTCTGAGAACTGTGACTCCAATGTTGCTTGAGTCTGTGACCCTGGGCAAGACTTTTGTGCCATCTAATTTGCTACCAGAGGTTCTCTCTTTGGCTCACTCGTCCAGGGTGGGTGGACATTTTGGGAACAAGAGGACATCTGAGCTTCTGGCGAGGATGTACTGGTGGCCGCATATGGCCCGTGATGTCGGGGATTATATTCGGGCGTTGTGTCTCCTGTGCCAAAAATTGGTCTCCTTGGCAACGGTCTGCTGGGCTACTTTACCCCCTGCCGGTGGCAGACAGGCCCTGGGAGATGGTCGGGATGGAGTTCGAGGTGGGCTTACCTAAGTCCCGTAGCTGCACCATTATCTGAGTAGTCACCGACCATTTTTCCAAAATGGTGCACTTGGTGCCGCTTCCACAGTTACCTTCTGCACGGGCCTTGGCAGCGTTGTTCATTAACCCCTTCATGACCGGGGGATTTTTTGTTTTTCCGTGTTCGTTTTTCGCTCCCCTCCTTCCCAGAGCCATAACTTTTTTATTTTTCCGTCAATTTGGCCATGTGAGGGCTTATTTTTTGCGGGACGAGTTGTACTTTTGAATGACATCATTGGTTTTAGCATGTCGTGTACTAGAAAACGGGAAAAAAATTCCAAGTGTGGTGAAATTGCAAAAAAAGTGCAATCCCACATTGGTTTTTTGTTTGGCTTTTTTGCTAGGTTCACTAAATGCTAAAAATGACCTGCCATTATGATTCTCCAGGTCATTACGAGTTCATAGACACCAAACATGACTAGGTTATTTTTTATCTAAGTGGTGAAAAAAAATTCCAAACTTTGCTAAAAAAAAAAAAAAAAAAAAAAAAATTGCGCCATTTTCCGATACTCGTAGCGTCTCCATTTTTCATCATCTGGGGTCGGTTGAGGGCTTATTTTTTGCGTGCCGAGATGACGTTTTTAATGATAGCATTTTGGTGCAGATACGTTCTTTTGATCGCCCGTTATTGCATTTTAATGCAATGTCGCGGCGACCAAAAAAACGTAATTCTGGCGTTTCGAGTTTTTTTACCGCTACGCTGTTTAGCGATCAGGTTAATACTTTTTTTTATTTGATAGATCGGGCGATTCTGAGCGCGGCGATACCAAATATGCGTAGATTTGATATTTTTTTTATTGATTTTTTTTGATTGGGGCGAAAGGGGGGTGATTTAAACTTTTATGTTTTTTTTATTTTTTTCACATTTTTTTAAACTTTTTTTTTTTACTTTTGCCATGCTTCAATAGCCTCCATGAGAGGCTAGAAGCAGGCACAACCCGATCGGCTCTGCTACATAGCAGCGATCTGCTGATCGCTGCTATGTAGCAGAATTGCACGTGTGCTGTGAGCGCCGACCACAGGGTGGCGCTCACAGCGACGGGCAATCAGTAACCATAGAGGTCTCAAGGACCTCTATGGTTACAATATACAAGCATCGCCGACCCCCGATCATGTGACGGGGGTCGGCGATGACGTCATTTCCGGCCGCCCGGCCGGAAGCGGTAGTTAAATGCCGCTGTCTGCGTTTGACAGCGGCATTTAACTAGTTAATAGGTGCGGGCAGATCGCAATTCTGCCCGCGCCTATTACGGGCACATGTCAGCTGTTCAAAACAGCTGACATGTCCCGGCTTTGGTGCGGGCTCACCGCGGAGCCCTGCATCAAAGCAGGGGAGCCGGCATCGGACGGTATAGTACGTCCGATGCCGGTAAGGGGTTAAACATGTTTTCCGTCTACATAGCATGCCTTACAAAATTGTCAGTGACTGGGGTCCCCAGTTCACGTCTCGGTTTTGGAGAGAGCTCTGTCATTTACTCAGCATTGAGCTGAATCTCTCTTCTGCGTACCATCCCGAGACGAATGGGTTGGCAGAGAGGGCCAACCAGACTCTGGTCACATACTTGTGACATTTTGTCTCCGCCAGGCAGGATGACTGGGCATCTTTGCTACCTTGGGCGGAATTTGCTTTGAACAACGCCATAGCCGACTCCACCGGGCAGACTCCATTTCTCCTTAATTACGGCCAGCATCCGCGTGTCCCTGTGCCCATGCCAGTGTCATCCGCCGATTCTAGGTTGGCAGACTGGGCGGTGGAGGCACATGACATTTGGGACCGCACACAGGATGTCATCCGGTATGCCATCTGGGCCTCCAAGGAGAGAATGAGGGTTTCTGCCAATGCACACCGGCGCCCCTGCTCCGACCTTTGCTCCTGGCGACTTAGTGTGGCTCTCCGCCCATAACATCAGGCTGCGAGTTGAGTCCACTAAGTTGGCGCCTCGCAACATAGGCCCTTTCAAGGTTCTGGAACAGGTTAACCCTGTGGTCTACCGTTTGGCTATTCCTCCGCGCCTTGGTATCACCGACACCTTTCATGTTTCCCTCTTAAAGCCCGTCTATATGTCCCGGTTTTCCGAGTCATCTGCTGGGACATCGGTTTCGTCCGCGGATGAGTTCGAGGTGAACTCTATCTTAGGGTGCAAGGTGGTACGTGGCAAAAAATATTATCTTGTGGACTGGAAGGGTCACGGCCCAGAGGACAGAACCTGGGCACCTGTGGAGCACATTTGGGCTCTGCTGATCATTGCAGCCTTTGAGCATAGCGAGGCTCAAGGGGGAGGGGGCCCTAAGAGGGGGGGTGATGTTAGGTGTTGAAATTCTGCCGCTGCACAGGGGGAATCTTGAGCCGTGTCCACTGCGGTCTCCCATTCTCCTCCAGCCACAGTGGGACCTGCTCAGCGGAGACATCGGTCCCAGCATCTGGCTCAACCTGATACTCGAGCGTACAACCTCAGCTGTGGATGTTACCGCAGTAGCTGTTCAGGCTGCTCAGGCTCAGCTCAGTAGCTGTTCAGGCTGCTAGCGTGGCTGCAGCTAGTTTGTCCACTGCCATCAGAGGAGAGAGAAATTGAGTCCCCCGAGCCCCTCACTACCTCCAGTGTCCCTGGACCCTCCTGCATCCCCAGGTCCTGTTGCTCGGCCGCCGGCATCTACTTCCAGGAAAAAAATGGTTGGTGTATGCGCAGTGCACCCACCGAGATCTGCTGGCCGGCACCTGGCAACAATAGGAAATATTTCCTATTTGTTCATTTTGAGCACTGTGATAGAGCTTACCACAGTGATCAAAATAAAAAATAGAAAACCAACCCCCCCTTTATCACTGTTAGGGCTAGCAGAATGCATCAAGTAATAGAAAGATAGATACGAGGTGCGTTGGCAGCCCGGGATCCACCGTGCAGAAATACCTGCTGCAAAGTAATGGCAGATAGACACTGAGCTCACACGTGGGTTAAACTTCACCCCATGTGAAATGGAAGCGAGCTCTGTTGCCCCACACAGAAACTATTACCCTAACTAGGGTTGTGCTTGCTCTGGAACTCTTCTCTGCTAACCGCACACATGAAGGAACCAGATGCTAAGCCAAGGCTAATGGCCCCCACTGATGCTAGCGGCCTGCCTGAGTGTACAGCCCCAAAGCTAAACAGCCTCACACCACATATATACAGTGGTAGAGTATCCACTGGCTTAAGCCAAACACAATTGATACTAGCGCATGGCTGTGCGGCCATGCGAACCTTTTATAGTTGCTGCTCTTCAGGACCTTCCTAGTGGACCAATAGGAGCTGCTACAGGACCTGATGGTGTGACCCCCGACCTCTCCACCTGGTGGATACAGACGGTTTCAGAAAGTTGATGGCCATCGCAGTCCCCTACTACCAGTTGCCTAGTCGCCAATACTTCTCTAAGAAAACTATGCCCGCCTTACACCAGCATGTCGCCGACAACATCGCCTCTTCCCCGAAAACAATCTATGTCTGCCAGGGTGCATGTCACCACTGACACCTGGATGAGCACACATGGGCAGCCATGGCTCACTGCAACCAGGCAGTGTTTAAATTAATATGTCTTGGAGATGGCAGTCACACAGCTCAAGAGTTGTGGACAGGTATCCAGGCCGAGTTCAAGCAATGGCAGTCTCCACTAAACATGGAGCCAGGTAAGGCTGTGTGCGATAATGGTGCAAACCTAGGCTAGGCTGTGGCAACCTCACACATGTGCCTTACATGGCTCACATCCTCAACCTAGTGGTACAGCAATTTCTCTGCCACTATCCGGGTCTGGATTCGCTGCTGCAGAACGCATAGTCGCTGTGTGCTCATTTCTGATGATCGCACTTAATCAACTTGCATTGCTACAGAGGTCTTTCGGCCTACTGGTTAACCATTTGATTAACCTTCATCCGGCTGAGTAGGTACAATTGTAACTATTCCGTTTTAAAATTGCAATAACTTTTTTTTTCGAAAAGCTGTAGAGAGCTGAAATTTCGTGACATCTCTGTAGTTTTAATCCAGAATATATTTGCCAAATTTCAATAAAATATATATGAAGGTACAATTGTACCACTCCAGCCTGTTAACGCTGTAAAATTATGCAGCCTGACGAAGGTTAACGATGTTCCGATATAGTGGAATTCCACTCTGCACATGTTGCAGTGGCTTTGGCAGCAGTGATGAGCCCTGGTGCAGTTTGTCCTTTTGCATAGCCTGGGCCAACGCTGTATGGATGTGGTGTAAATCACACTTGCGGAGTGTGCACAGGTGAAGGACCACTGCACTCTTCTACACATATTTCAAATGGCTACTAAGATGATTAGCGCTGACAATGCCGTTATCAGCATCACTATTCCAGTCATCTACATACTGAAGCACACTTTGAACAGTCTGCATGAGGAGGTGATGGTCCAGAAGAAGAGGTAGAAGCAGAGGAGTATGCAGAAGGGACAACAATATCTTAAATTTTCAGACTGTCGTCGCACAGGTGGGTGCCATGAAATGGTGGCTTACAGCGATCTAGTGGGGCTCATGGTACCAGACAAACTGTTAGTTAAGGTCCAAGAGCTGAGTAGCAAATGGAGGAGCACAAGGTGATGGACACAAAAAAAGGAAATTAAGAGGATAATGATCTGCGCTCTGTTGTCTATGGTTGGCGAAAGGGGACAGAAAAAGGAACCTTGAGTGTTACCCCTCCACCAACACACCATAGACGTGGACCTCATGGAAGCGCCTTCTTGCTGCACTATCTTCAATACTAGAGATGGGCGAACCCGAACAGTAAAATTGGAACACCTACTGTTCAGGTTCGGCTGCCCAAACACCGAGTGTTTGTCACACTGTCATGTGTATGACAGTGCGGCAAACACTGCTTCTGATCGGCGGTGAAATTATCCCCGCCAGTCAGAGAGCTGTGGTTCCAATGCTGTCAAAAGACAGCGTGAGCGCTCAGGTCACCTCCAGTCACTGGTATCAGTTGATATGACTACAGCTCTCATTGTCTGACACCTGCTGCCGCTAATAACAGCAAGAGCAGGAGCAGTTGATAAGTGTATTCATTAGCGGGCTCCTGTGCTGTAAATAAATAATTTTCAAAAAACCTCTTGTGGGTTCCCCTGTAGTTTTGATAACCAGCCAGGCAATACTCACAGCTGAGGGATGCAACCTTCATCTGTCAGCTTCAACAAGGCTGGACATCAAGCCCATGGCTTAGAAATGGAGAGGCATCTATAAGACACATATCCATTACTAATCCTATAGTTATATGGTAAATAAAGGCACAGCAAGAATTTAGTCCTTTATTAGAAATTAAAACAAAACACACTTTTAATTGTTTATTTAAAAATAACAAACACAGTGGTGTCTAAAAATCACTAAAATTGACAAATCTCCGGGCCCGGATGGGATACACCCCCGAGTACTGCAGGAATTAAGTACAGTAATTGATAGACCATTATTTTTAATCTTTAAAGAGTCCATAATAACAGGGTCTGTGCGACAGGACTGGCGTATAGCAAATGTGGTGCCAATATTCAAAAAGGGGACAAAAACTGAACTCGGAAATTATGGGCCAGTAAGCTTAACCTCTACTGTGGGTAAAATCCTGGAGGGCATTCTAAGGGATGCTATGCTGGAGTATCTGAAGAGGAATAACCTTATGACCCAGTATCAGCACGGGTTTACTAGGGACCGTTCATATCAGACTAATTTGATCAGCTTCTATGAAGAGGTAAGTTCCGGACTGGACCAAGGGAACCCAGTAGATGTAGTGTATATGGACTCTTCAAAAGCTTTTGATACGGTGCCACACAAAAGGTTGATACATAAAATGAGAATAATAGGGATAGGGGAAAATATGTGTAAGTGGGTTGAGAGCTGGCTCAGGGATAGGAAACAAAGGGTGGTTATTAATGGAACACACTCGTACTGGGTCGCAGTGGGGTACCACAGGGGTCAGTATTGGGCCCTCTTCTTTTTAACATATTTATTAATGACCTTGTAGGGGGCATTCGGAGTAGAATTTCAATATTTGCAGATGACACTAAACTCTGCAGGGTAATCAATAGAGGGGAGGACAAGTTTATATTACAGGATGATTTATGTAAAGTAGAAGCTTGGGCTGATAAATGGCAAATGAGCTTTAATGGGGACAAAATGTAAGGTCATGCACTTGGGTAGAAGTAATACGATGTATAACTATGTGCTTAATTCTAAAACTCTGGGCAAAACCGTCAATGAAAAAGACCTGGGTGTATGGGTGGATGACAAACTCATATTCAGTGGCCAGTGTCAGGCAGCTACTACTAAGGCACATAAAATAATGGGATGCATTAAAAGAGGCATAGATGCTCATGAGGAGAACATAATTTTACCTCTATACAAGTCACTTGTTCGACCACACTTAGAATACTGTGCACAATTCTGGTCTCCGGTATATAAGAAAGACATAGCTGAACTGGAGCGGGTGCAGAGAAGAGCGACCAAGGTTATTAGAGGACTGGGAGGTCTGCAATACCAAGATAGGTTATTACACTTGGGGCTATTTAGTTTGGAAAAATGAAGACTAAGAGGTGATCTTATTTTAATGTATAAATATATGAGGGGACAGTACAAAGACCTTTCTGATGATCTTTTTAATCATAGACCTGAGACAGGGACAAGGGGGCATCCTCTACGTCTGGAGGAAAGAAGGTTTAAGCATAATAACAGACGCAGATTCTTTACTGTAAGAGCATTGAGACTATGGAACTCTCTGCCGTATGATGTTGTAATGAGTGATTCGTTACTTAAATTTAAGAGAGGGACTGGATACCTTTCTGGAAAAGTATAATGTTACAGGATACTGTATATACACTAGATTCCTTGATAGGGTGTTGATCCAGAGAATAAGTCTGGTTGCCGTATGTGGAGTCTGGAAGGAATTTTTTCGCCAATGTGGAGCTTACTCTTTGCCACATGGTTTTTTTTGCCTTCCTCTGGATCAACATGTTAGGGCATGTTAGGTTAGGCTATGGGTTGAACTAGATGGACTTAGAGTCTTCCTTCAACCTTAATAACTATGTAACTATGTAACAGTTATACTAACCTAATGCTTAATTCCGCTGAATCCCTCATCTTCATAAGAAAACAAAAATAAAAAACAAAATATCCCTTATTCTGTCCCACGCCGTAATCCATGTCAGGATGAATAACAGTTTTCAACCTGGACGGCGCCAAAATGCGAACATCCAGGCTGAGAATCACTGGTGAATGAGCAGCTGCGAGCGGAGACTCAGTGACCAGCGGTAAACTCATCGAGGTTACCTCTGGTCATTGAGGCCGCGTTCCCAGCTGGGCTGAAATGCTGTGACCTTGATGAGATCCCCACTAGCTCACGGTGCTATTAGCAGCAGCAGGTGTCGGATGATGGGAGCTGTAGTTCCATCCGCTGACACTAGTGACCGGAGGTAAACTTTATATCTCCGATCAGAGTTGAGCGCTCACACTGTCTTTTGACAGTGTGGGAACTACGGCTCTCTGACCGGCGGGAATGATTTCACCACCGATCAGAAGCGGTTTTTGCCCCGCTGTCATGCACATGACAGCATGGCAAACACTGAATGTTCGGGCCCCCCATTCAAATGAATGGGGTCCAGGTTCAGGTCTGGGTAGTGTTCTGGTACCCAAATCAAAACTTTTTGCAACTGTTCCGCCGAACCCGCCGGACCCGAACATCCAGGTGTCCACCCATCTCTATTCAGCACTACTACTCATCTGTCTCCACACCCTCCATGCACATGATAACTGCACTTGATACTTGACTATTGCACTTAAACACACGGGCTGATGACCAGATCATGCAGCTTTATATGAAAATCCCTATTTATATAATTGCCAGACCTGAAATAACAAGCACTTTTCACCTATTGTGTCCCCCCATTTCCTTGTAGATTGTAAGCTTGCGAGCAGGGACCTCACCCCTAATGTCACTGTTTAAATTGTCTTAACTTGTACTGAATTTATTGTCTGTACATGTCCCCGCTTATTGTAAAGTGCTGCGGAATTTGTTGGCGCTATATAAATAAAAATTATTATATTATTATTATAATGCTTGTATTATTAGGGTTAGAAATAGTGCTGACTACTGGGTTGCCACTTTGTGAGATCCATGGTAGTAAAGTAAATTTAGCCAGATGCTTCCCCTCCTGGAAAGGGATGTGCATATGCTGGGGAATCGAAACACGCTTGTAGGCAATCTTAAGAGTGGTTTTCCCCAAGACAGCAGTGAGGCATATGGTGTACATCTCAGTTCTAGACATTCAACCCCAGAAACATCATGGCATCATCACAAAAACATTAGCAGCGGCAGCAGTGTAAATGGTATAAGCAATTCCTGTGAGTTGTTTAGCACATTATTTAGACCAGCCCATACACCAGCAGAACAGAGTACAAATCTGACACGTTGCGAACAACTGGAGTGGATTGTGCAGGAGTATCTGGAGCTTTGGACCCTTTTGCATTTTGGTCTTCAAAAATGGAAGAGTGGCCTGAACTTGCCTTTCACGCCTTGGAAATGTTGTCATGCCCGGCAGCCAGCGTTCTCTCAAAACGTGTCTTCAGTGCTGCTAGTGGTGTCCCGATGTATAAGCGCATCCAGCTGTCCCCTGAAAGTATAGACAGCCTAACTTTCATCAAAATGAACCAGTCAGGGATTTCTAATGACTTTTGCACCCCAGTCGCAGATTGGGCAGACTAGGCGATGGTGTCGTTTTTAGTGTCACGTATTGATCTTGCCGTCTGTACCATCTTTGTGGTGCCTTCTGTTGTGAATTCTGTTGTCGGGCTCCCTCCTGTGGTCATGAATGGTACTTCAGCTGGTTCTGTCCATGGACTTCCTCTGGTGGGTGTTTCTGAGTTTCCTTTCACAGGTAACGAGGTTAATTCATTAGCTGGCTGCTCTATTTAACTCCACTTAGATCTTTGCTCCATGCCACCTGTCAATGTTCCAGTATTGGTCTAGTTCTCTCCTGGATCGTTCTTGTGACCTGTCTTCCCAGCAGAAGCTAAATTCCTGCTTGTATTTCTTTGGTTTGCTATTTTTCTTTCCGGCTTGCTATTTTTATTGTTGTCTTGCTTGCTGGAAGCTCTGGGACGCAGAGGGAGCGCCTCCGCACCGTGAGTCGGTGCGGAGGGTCTTTTTGCGCCCTCTGCGTGGTCTTTTTGTAGGTTTTTGTGCTGACCGCAAAGCAACCTTTCCTATCCTCGGTCTGTTCAGTAAGTCGGGCCTCACTTTGCTAAATCTATTTCATCTCTGTGTTTGTATTTTCATCTTTACTCACAGTCATTATATGTGGGGGGCTGCCTTTTCCTTTGGGGAATTTCTCTGAGGCAAGGTAGGCTTTATTTTTCTATCTTCAGGGCTAGCTAGTTCCTTAGGCTGTGCCGAGTTGCATAGGGAGCGTTAGGAGCAATCCACGGCTATTTCTAGTGTGTTTTGATAGGATTAGGGATTGCGGTCAGCAGAGTTCCCACGTCCCAGAGCTCGTCCTTTATTATCAGTAACTATCAGGTCATTCCGTGTGCTCTTAACCACCAGGTCCATTATTGTCCTGACCACCAGGTCATAACAGTATAGGTGGCCCAAAGTACTAATGCATCTCAATAGAGGGATAAGAGAAGTTCTGAGACCATTTTTTTTTCTTTGCAGTATGTTTTGTCTCTCTTTTCCCCTTTACCTCTGGGTGGTTCAGGACACAGGTGTAAACATGGACATTCAAGGTCTGTCCTCTTGGATGGATAATCTCACTACAAGGGTACAAAACATTCAAGATTTTGTGGTTCAGAATCCGATGTCAGAGCCTAGGATTCCAATTCCTGATTTGTTTTTTGGTGATAGATCTAAGTTCTTGAATTTCAAAAATAATTGTAAATTGTTTCTTGCCTTGAAACCTCGCTCCTCAGGTGACCCTGTTCAACAAGTAAAGATCATTATTTCTTTGTTACGTGGTGACCCTCAAGACTGGGCATTTTCCCTTGCGCCAGGAGATCCGGCATTGCGTGATGTTGATGCGTTTTTCCTGGCGCTTGGATTGCTTTATGACGAACCTGATTCAGTGGATCAGGCAGAGAAAATCTTGCTGGCTCTGTGTCAGGGTCGGGATGAAGCGGAGATATATTGTCAGAAGTTTAGAAAGTGGTCTGTGCTCACTCAGTGGAATGAATGTGCCCTGAAAGCAATCTTCAGAAAGGGTCTCTCTGAAGCCCTTAAGGATGTCATGGTGGGATTTCCTATGCCTGCTGGTCTGAATGAGTCTATGTCTTTTTGGCCATTCAGATCGATCAACGCTTGCGTAAGCGTAAAGCTGTGCACCATTTGGAGGTACTATCTGAGCATGGGCCTGAGCCTATGCAATGTGATAGGACTTTGACCAGAGCTGAACGGCAAGAACACAGACGTCGGAATGGGCTATGTTTTTACTGTGGTGATTCCACTCATGCTATCTCCGATTGTCCTAAGCGCACTAAGCGGTTCGCTAGGTCTGCCACCATTGGTACGGTACAGTCTAAATTTCTATTGTACGCTACTCTGATTTGCTCTTTGTCATCCTTTTCTGTTATGGCATTTGTGGATTCAGGCGCTGCCCTGAATTTGATGGACTTGGAGTATGCAAGGTGCTGTGGTTTTTTCTTGGAGCCCTTGCAGTATCCTATTCCATTGAGAGGAATTGATGCTACGCCTTTGGCCAAGAATAAGCCTCAGTACTGGACCCAATTGACCATGTGCATGGCTCCTGCACATCAGGAGGATATCCGCTTTCTGGTGTTGCATAATCTGCATGATGTGGTCGTTTTGGGGTTGCCATGGCTACAGATTCATAATCCAGTATTGGACTGGAAATCTATGTCTGTGTCCAGCTGGGGTTGCCAGGGGGTACATGGTGATGTTCCATTTTTGTCTATTTCGTCTTCCACTCCTTCTGAAGTTCCAGAGTTTTTGTCGGATTATCGGGATGTATTTGATGAGCCCAATGCCAGTGCCCTACCTCCTCATAGGGATTGCGATTGTGCAATTAATTTGATTCCTGGTAGTAAGATTCCTAAGGGCCGATTGTTCAATTTATCTGTGCCAGAACACGCCGCTATGCGGAGTTATATAAAGGAATCCTTGGAGAAAGGCCATATTCGCCCATCGTCATCACCGTTAGGAGCAGGGTTCTTTTTTGTGGCCAAGATGGATGGTTCTTTGAGACCTTGTATTGATTACCGCCTTCTTAATAAAATTACAGTCAAATTTCAGTATCCTTTGCCGTTGCTGTCTGATTTGTTTGCTCGTATTAAAGGGGCTAGTTGGTTCACCAAGATAGATCTTCGAGGGGCATATAATCTTGTGCGTATTAAACAAGGCGATGAATGGAAAACAGCATTTAATACGCCCGAGGGCCATTTTGAGTACCTGGTTATGCCATTCGGGCTTTCCAATGCTCCATCAGTATTTCAGTCCTTTATGCATGACATCTTCCGAGAGTACCTGGATAAATTCCTGATTGTGTATTTGGATGATATTTTGGTCTTTTCGGATGATTGGGAGTCTCATGTGAAGCAGGTCAGAATGGTATTCCAGGTCCTTCGTGCGAATTCCTTGTTTGTGAAGGGGTCAAAGTGTCTCTTTGGAGTTCAGAAGGTTTCATTTTTGGGGTTCATTTTTTCCCCTTCTACTATCGAGATGGACCCTGTTAAAGTCCAGGCCATTTACGATTGGACTCAGCCGACATCTGTAAAGAGCCTGCAGAAGTTCCTTGGCTTTGCTAATTTTTATCGGCGCTTCATCGCTAATTTTTCTACTGTTACTAAACCGTTGACTGATTTGACCAAGAAGGGTGCTGATGTGGTCAATTGGTCTTCTGCAGCTGTAGAGGCTTTTCACGAGTTGAAGCGTCGTTTTTCTTCTGCCCCTGTGTTGTGCCAGCCAGATGTTTCGCTCCCGTTTCAGGTTGAGGTTGATGCTTCTGAGATTGGAGCAGGGGCTGTTTTGTCACAAAGAAGTTCTGATGGCTCGGTGATGAAGCCATGTGCTTTCTTTTATAGAAAGTTTTCGCCTGCTGAGCGTAATTATGATGTTGGTAATCGTGAGTTGTTGGCCATGAAGTGGGCATTCGAGGAGTGGCGTCATTGGCTTGAAGGTGCCAAGCATCGCGTGGTGGTCTTGACAGATCACAAGAATTTGACTTATCTTGAGTCTGCCAAACGGTTGAATCCGAGACAGGCTCGATGGTCGTTATTTTTCTCCCGTTTTGATTTTGTGGTTTCGTACCTTCCGGGCTCTAAGAATGTGAAGGCTGATGCCCTGTCAAGGAGTTTTGTGCCTGACTCTCCGGGTGTTCCTGAGCCGGCGGGTGTTCTCAAAGAGGGGGTAATTTTGTCTGCCATCTCCCCTGATTTGCGGCGGGTGCTGCAAAAATTTCAGGCTGATAGACCTGACCGTTGCCCAGCGGAGAAACTGTTTGTCCCTGATAGATGGACTAGTAGAGTTATCTCTGAGATTCATTGTTCAGTGTTGGCTGGGCATCCTGGAATCTTTGGTACCAGAGATTTGGTGGCTAGATCCTTTTGGTGGCCGTCTTTGTCACGGGATGTGCGTTCTTTTGTGCAGTCCTGTGGGACTTGTGCTCGGGCTAAGCCCTGCTGTTCTCGTGCCAGTGGGTTGCTTTTGCCCTTGCCGGTCCCGAAGAGGCCCTGGACGCATATTTCTATGGATTTTATTTCGGATCTCCCCGTCTCTCAAAAGATGTCGGTCATTTGGGTGGTTTGTGATCGCTTTTCTAAGATGGTCCATTTGGTACCTTTGTCTAAATTGCCTTCCTCCTCTGATTTGGTGCCATTATTTTTCCAGCATGTGGTCCGTTTACATGGTATCCCGGAGAACATCGTTTCTGACAGATGTTCCCAGTTTGTTTCGAGGTTTTGGCGATCCTTTTGTGCAAGGATGGGCATTGATTTGTCTTTTTCCTCGGCTTTACATCCTCAGACAAATGGCCAAACCGAACGAACTAATCAAACTTTGGAAACATATCTGAGATGCTTTGTTTCTGCTGATCAGAATGATTGGGTGTCCTTTTTGCCGTTGGCTGAGTTCGCCCTTAATAATCGGGCCAGCTCGGCTACTTTGGTTTCGCCGTTTTTCTGCAATTCTGGTTTCCATCCTCGTTTTTCTTCAGGGCAGGTTGAGTCTTCGGACTGTCCTGGTGTAGATACTGTGGTGGATAGGTTGCAGCAGATTTGGACTCATGTGGTGGACAATTTGACATTGTCCCAGGAGAAGGCTCAACGTTTCGCTAACCGCCGGCGCTATGTGGGTCCCCAACTTCGTGTTGGGGATTTGGTTTGGTTGTCGTCTCGTTATGTTCCTATGAAGGTTTCCTCTCCTAAGTTTAAGCCTCGTTTCATTGGTCCGTATAAGATTTCTGAGGTTATCAATCCTGTGTCATTTCGTTTGGCCCTTCCTGCTTCTTTTGCCATCCATAATGTGTTCCATAGGTCGTTATTGCGGAGATACGTGGCGCCTGTGGTTCCATCCGTTGATCCTCCTGCCCCGGTGTTGGTTGAGGGGGAGTTGGAGGGAGTATGTGGTGGAGAAGATTTTGGATTCTCGTGTTTCGAGACGGAAACTCCAGTACCTGGTCAAGTGGAAGGGTTATGGTCAGGAAGATAATTCCTGGGTTTTTGCCTCTGATGTTCATGCTGCCGATCTGGTTCGTGCCTTTCATTTGGCTCATCCTGGTCGGCCTGGGGCTCTGGTGAGGGTTCGGTGACCCCTCCTCAAGGGGGGGATACTGTTGTGAATTCTGTTGTCGGGCTCCCTCCTGTGGTCATGAATGGTACTTCAGCTGGTTCTCTCCATGGACTTCCTCTGGTGGGTGTTTCTGAGTTTCCTTTCACAGGTAACGAGGTTAATTCGTTAGCTGGCTGCTCTATTTAACTCCACTTAGATCTTTGCTCCATGCCACCTGTCAATGTTCCAGTATTGGTCTAGTTCTCTCCTGGATCGTTCTTGTGACCTGTCTTCCCAGCAGAAGCTAAGTTCCTGCTTGTATTTCTTTGGTTTGCTATTTTTCTGTCCAGCTTGCTATTTTTATTGTTGTCTTGCTTGCTGGAAGCTCTGGGACGCAGAGGGAGCGCCTCCGCACCGTGAGTCGGTGCGGAGGGTCTTTTTGCGCCCTCTGCGTGGTCTTATTGTAGGTTTTTGTGCTGACCGCAAAGCAACCTTTCCTATCCTCGGTCTGTTCAGTAAGTCGGGCCTCACTTTGCTAAATCTATTTCATCTCTGTGTTTGTATTTTCATCTTTACTCACAGTCATTATATGTGGGGGGCTGCCTTTTCCTTTGGGGAATTTCTCTGAGGCAAGGTAGGCTTTATTTTCCTGCCTCTAGTGTGTTTTGATAGGATTAGGGATTGCGGTCAGCAGAGTTCCCACGTCCCAGAGCTCATCCTTTATTATCAGTAACTATCAGGTCATTCCGTGTGCTCTTAACCACCAGGTCCATTATTGTCCTGACCACCAGGTCATAACAGCCTTTTGTAACTGCTGTTGCTACTGCTACTGATGTTACAAACAATTTTTGAAATATGGAGACTTCAAGTTGGGTCTCCATTTGGTGGGTTGCCTGTAGTAGATGGTGTGTCAGAGGCCTATTATACTGTTTCCACTCTGTGGAAACTGATGCCACTTTAGTGCTGTGAGAATTTTTTTTGAAATGTGGAGACTCCAAGATGGGTCTCCATCTGGTGGGTTGCCTGTGGTGGAAGGTGTGTCAGAGGCCTATTATACTGTTTCTACTCTGTGGAAATTGATGCCACTTTAGTGGTGTGTGACAATTTATTTTTTGAAATGTGAAGACTCCAAGCTGGGTCTCCATCTGATAGGTTGCCTGTTTAAGTAGGGCTCCCAGACAGGCAGACCTGCACTCACTTTCAGTCAATTACCTGTGTTACTTTCCTTACATTGTTGTACCAATAGTACTGTATGAAACTGATGTTTGTGCCATCTGAGTGTGGCTGGAAAAAAAGTTGTTGCATGAGGTATCAGGGATCCCAGATAAGAAATAAGAAGGCTTATACCACTTCCTTAGCTACCACATCTTAATTATAACTTAAATTCAAAGCTCTAAATGCTGGCGCAGTCCCCGATACCTCATTCATGGCACATGGCTGAATTTTGCTGTGCCATTATCAAATTTCTGCTGTAGGTAAATTGATGCCACATTTCCTGTTGTTTGCCCCTAATTTCGGGAAATATTTGTCTGTTGCAGTATGGTTCCCAGATCGGCAGACCGGCACTTACTTTTAGTCAACTACCAGTGTTACTATCCATACATTTTTCTAACATTAGTGCTCTACTAAGCTGAAACTGGTGCCACCTGAGTCTAGCTGGAAAAAAATCAGCTGCTGCATGAGGTATTAGGGCTCCTAGTACAGTCCCTAACCCACCTCATCTTTATTTAAACTTAAATTCAAAGCTATAAGTGCTGGCCCAGACCCTGATACCACATGCATAGCCTATGGCTAATTGTGCTGTGCCATTATAAAATGTTCTACTGTGGGTCAATTACTATCTTTACATTTTCCTAGCAATAGTTGTCTATGAAACTGATGTTTGTGCCACCTGAGTGTGGCTTGGAAACTAAAAAATATGAGCTGTTGCATGAGGTATCTGCCTCCCAGCAAAGAAGGTTTACACCATTTCCTTAGCCACCACGTCTTAAGTTAAACTCCAAATCAAAGCTGTAAATGCTGCCTCAGACCCTGATATCTCATGCATGGCCCATGGTTGACTGTTTCTGTGCCATTATAAAAAGTTATACTGTGGGTCATTTGATCAGTCAACAACCTCTATATTTTTCCTTACATATTTCTACTGTATGAAACTGATGTTTGAGCCATATGAGTGTGGCTGCAAAATAAAAAATTTGGAGGTATTTCATGAGGTATCAGGTCTCCCAGCTAAGAAGGCTTACACCACTCCCTTAACCACCAGGTCCTCATTAAAATTTCAATTCCAAGCTGTAAATTCTGGACCAGACTTGATGCCTCATGCATGGGCCATGGCTGACTGCTGGTGTGCCATTTGCAACTTTCTACTGTGGGTCAATTGATGTCAGTTTTCATGGTGTCTACTCCTAATTTTAGCTGTTTGGGAAGCTTTTTGTCATCCCTTAAGGTGTTGAGTATACATTTGGTTTGGCCTCCCTTTGAAACTAATGGCGTTCGGGTTTGTTCGTTGAAGTGTTTGGCGAACATGTCTGGCCAATGTCTAATCGTTTGGCGAATCAAACCTTGAAAGGTTCGCTTATTTCTACTGGAGACATTTTTAGCAGCATTTAAGAGGCTGGGAGGACTCAACTTGTAGGACTGGATCTTAAGACAGATGTACTTAGAAGATAACCATACCTTATCTCTTGGATGTTAACAAGGTGGAACAAAGTGTCTATTGTCTGCACATCTATTGTCTGCATGCCTCTTCATACGCTCAGACAATTTCCCTACAGTGGTTTTATTGTCCTCGCATATGGAGCGCCCCCAGACACAGGGCCACGAGTTCTCGGTACCAGGCCTCTCTGGTTCGGTTCTGAGGCTGTTACGGTGGCTAGACCCGGTCCGCGACCCTGCTAAGGGGCATCCAATAAAGGTAGTGCAGTCTGTCAGGGGTTCGTGACGCCACCTGTGGTGTTCGGTCAGGGTGACCGACGCTGCTGTGGGGTCCGCTGGGGTGATGGAATGGCAGCTGGATCTTATACCTTCCCACAGGTGAAGTATGTCCCCAGGGCTTCCCAGTAAGGTAGATGGTAATGGTGTAGGGTGCAGTCAATAACGAGGACACAGGGTTGCAGTCTCTTTACCTCTTTACTGAAGACTTCAGGATCCTCAATCCAGAGCACGCTTAACAGGGCTATCTGAGACCGGCCGGTCCGATGGGCACATCCAGAGTTTCCTTTGCAGATGGAAATTGCCTACCACTGTGTGTTGTAGTCCTACCATCCTGAGCATTCGGAATAGTCCTCACAACTGCTGTTCTCGTTCGTTCATTCTCTACAGCTCTCTCTCTCTTTAGTTCCAGATGTTACTAGTTCAACGTCCCCCAGGTATGTTATGGCTAGGACGCACCCGTATGACGGGAAGGCCTGGAGTTCTTCCGGGACCCTAGAGAGACGCCCCTCTCCCACAGTTGCCCCGTATGTCTTTGTAGGTGTTTAGGTGAGACAGCCAACCTATAATTAACTGTCCTGCGGAGTTCGAAGTAAGGCCTAGAGTCAGTTACTCCTGCGGTGTTCCGGCCACCAGCTACGCGCCTCAGTAGGATGTTGCCTCAGTCTCACGGCACGACTCCTACTGGTACTCCTTTGTGCTTGATCTCGTTTACACTGTTCCACAATATCCTTCCCTTCGTGTCTCTCTCTTGGATACCGCTGCGGGGTGTGCAGGTGCGGTTCCGTTACGTTCTGTTCTGTTCGCTAGGCACCTGCCAAATTCCCACGCCTGACAGGGACCCCCCTGTGTCTTCTCCCCGCAACACCCCCTGCCACGGGATGTTGCCTGAATCCAACCCATTCAGCTTCTCACTAACTTCCTTCCCGACCCCTAGTTTTACCAGTGTGAGGAAAATAAATAAATAAAGCCTTTTGCTCCCCCTAGTGGCCGGAGTGTGAAGTGTAATGTGTTCTGGTGATACCTGGTCAGGAGAACTCCTTTAGTGCCATCAGACATACCATCACTCCCCTTAGTGGCAGAGCGTCATACTGCAACGACCAGGTCTCTGGGGCGCTGCACATATCTTCCAGAAATCCTCTGTAAGAGCATCGGCTGGTACATCTGAAGCGTCCGACACCGGAAGAGGGACACCTAGCTTTTGCCCAAAAACAATAAGGAAAGGGGAACTTGCAGATGACTCACTTACGTGGTTGTTATAGGAAAAATCTATCCATGGCAAGAGCTTGTCCCAATCGTCATGATGTGCACTTGTGAAGTGCTTCGGCAAGTTGAACAGAATCTTGTTGATTCTCTCTACTTGTTTGTTGGATTGAGTATGCAAATGAAAAATCCAGCACAATGTTCAGATGCTTGCACAAAGCTTGCCAGAATGTGGATGTGAACTGGACACCTTGGTTGGACAAGATATGGCGAGGGAATCCGTGAAGAATGAATTTCTCTAGGTTCTGGAGCAGATGGAAGCCCAGGCAATGGGGTGAAATGTGCCATCTTAGAGAAGAAATCCACCACTATTCACATGGTGGAACAGCCCGAGGACACCGGAAGGTCTGTAATAAAGTCCATGGCAATATGCTGCCAAGGCACAGAGGGCACAGGAAGTGGTAGAAGTTGTCTGGATGGAAGTTGCCTAGGAGTTTCGCTGCGGGCACAGGAAGGACAGATGGAAATTAACAACATGATTTCCTCACACATGGTAGGCCACCAGTACTGATGCAATATGAGATGCAATATCTTTCTCTGCCTAGCATGACCGGAAACTGTGGATGAGTGTTCCCATAGCAGAACTCACCACTTGTCTGATTCTGACACCAAAGTATTACCTGGTGGAATTTCGGACAGATTTACTGGAGCCACAGTAACCATCTTAGTTGGTTCGATGATGAACTGAGGTTCCTCCTCTTAGATGGTAGGCAGGAAGGAGTGGGAAAGTGCAACAGCTTTGATCTTTTTGTCAGCTAGCCAGAAATGTAGAATAAAATTAAAATAGGCATAAAATAACGACCACCTGGCCTGATGCGGGTTCAGTCTTTGCGTGGACTGCAGATAGGTCAGTTTCTTGTGGTCTGTATAAATGATGACTTGATGGACTGCTCCCTAGAAAAGATACTGCCACTCCTCTAGATCTTAATTGCCAACAACTCTGTCACCAATCGGGTAGTTGCATTTCGGAGCAGAAAAGGTCTTGGAGAAAAATCCACTTGTCCTTTTTCTTTACAAAGAAAAAGCCATCTTCCCTGGTGAAGAGGATTTCTGGATGAAACTGCTTGCCAAATTCTCATTAACATATTCTGACATAGCATGAGTCTCTGCCTGGGATAGGGAGTAAATACAGCCTCGTGGAGGTGAGGATCCTGGAAGCAGATCTATTGGGCAGTCGTAGGACCCATGTGAAAGTAACATAACTGCATTCTTCTTGTCGAGGATGTCAGCATACGATCAGCAGGCAAATGGTAAACCCGACAGGGAAGATGGTGCCACCAGCACCTGAAATGGTCGCACAGGTACAAGACACTTCTCATGACAAAACTAACCCAAACGAAGCACTTCTCTGCATCTCCAGTCAAGGAGGGTGTACATGCATGAGTAGCCATGGAAGACCCAGGAGAAATGGATGAAAAAAGCTAGGAGCACATTGAAGGCAATAGTGCCTCATTGTTCCAGCTGAATTCCGAGGCCAGAGTGTGGAATTGGACAGCGTATTGGCCTACAGATAGACTGGCCTGGCGAAGTCTGAGGACAGATGAGGCAGAAGAGATAATTTGGCCTTGTTCATCAAATACCTTGCGGAATGCCTCCAGGAAGGTCTACAGATCTGAGATTATCGAATCTCCTCTTTCCCTCAAAGGGTTGAGCCACGCCAGAGCCTATCCTCCAAGATAAGATGTTAGAAAAGGTACCTTCACCCTACCAAAAAGGAACTGGTGAGCCAGCAATTCAAAGGGCAGTGAGCATTTGTTGATAAAACTTTGTTATTGCTTGGGATCTCCATCAATACATGGTGGTGCAAACAGATGGAGTCTAAGACTTGAAGTATGACTTGCAAACTGAATAGTCACTGCCAATGTTGCCACAGCTTGAACCAGAGTGGATGTGGCAGTAGATTTCAGAGCGTCCAGGCTGGTGTTAACAGCCCATAGCTAAGTGAGATTTTTGCCTTGCTCTTGCTGATCTCTCTTGACAGGTCACCTCGTGGTACAGTTCCAAGACTGAAGAGGTACAGTATGAGTCAGTGGGGTCCATGGCCCTAGCAAAATGGTAAGCTCATGGTTGTGTAACATTTGTGCCTTGGTCCAGAGAGAGCTTGGAAGAGCATAACTAAGCAAACACCTGGTTCTTCATTAGAGCCCCTAATGGTGTGGTTAGACTTGAACCCAGGTGGAAGCTAGGTGCTACTCCAGGACGGACTTCAGAGCCATGGCAGCAGACTCCCAAAATGGGAGGGAATCAGGGCCAGCCAGATACAGGTTTAGCAGGAGAGATACGTGTTGTAGACAAAAGCAGAAATAGGCACAGGCAGGACAGGTACAGGAACACGGGATGGCCACATGTATGGGACATGATGCTGGTTCAGACGGATGAGGAACAGTACTAGGCTCAGGCAGGATGGGTTCAGATATAGGTACAGCAGGATGGACAGGATCAGCTTTTTTTCTGCAGCAAAGCCTGATCGTCTTGGCAGGAAAGAAGCTGCACCAAAAATGCAGGCTTAGGTGCATTTTTTGTCATGTTTTTGGTGTATTTTTTCATGCTATTTTTTTCTTTTTGTGCATGCCATTAAAGTTGAGTGCACACAGAGAAAAAAAAAACTTCCTGTAGATACATAGAATGAATAGACAAAATTAATAGACTGATAGAATAGATAGAATGAATAGATAGATTGATAGAATGAATAGATAGATTGATAGAATAGATAGAATGATAGAATCGATAGAATGAATAGATAGAATGAATAGATAGAATTGATAGAATAGATACTGTAGATAGATGATAGTTAAATAATAGATAGTTAGAATAGAAAGGATAAATAGCAGTGGTGAGCGAACGTGCTCGCCACTACTCGTTACTCGTCCGAGTATCACTATGCTCAGTGTACTCGGCGGTAACTGATGTCTCCACCCAACATTTTTGGCGGGCTTTAGAGACCCAATCACACTGCAGGGATTGTCTGCCAGACCATTGTTGTGGTTGTGCAGTGATTGGCTTGGCCACACAGCATAATCCCAAGTATAAGACACCTGGCACCGCCCTGCTAGCTGCATTCAGCTCCGGATTCAGCGAGAGTAGGGAGAGCTGCTGCCACGATAGGGTCAGAATCGTGGTTTTTATAGTTAGTGTAGGTCTGCAACTGTTAAATCCACAACTCCTGAGAAACCAACAGTCCTTTTTAGGGCTAATTCGTGGGTCCCGATATTGCAGCGCAAGGTAGACAGGGCACAGCATATCCACATCAGTGCAAGGCCTGCAGGCACTGCATGTGCGTCCATTGCTCCCACTGCATCCCTCCCAAAGCTCCATAACTGTCTGCTGCTGCTGCAGCTTCTTTACTATATACCTAGTTGCAATTTTTTTCCCCAAAAATAAACCCCCCCAAAAAATATACAGTCTGTTCTATCAGACAGAGGCCTGTTTAAAAATCGTAGATTTTCAGGCATACGTAGCATAGCTGTGTGTGCTAGCCTTGTTCTACTATATTTTTTTGGTTTTAAATTCACCAAAAAAGGCCTCATATATCTCTGTTCTCCAAGTTTGGGCATTTAAGGCCGTTTTTTCCACTGTTTTTGCTGTCTGTTACTCTAATTCTATACAGCACTATTTGGCTTTTAAAAAGCAAAACAGGCCCCATATTTGCCAGTGTGGTATTTCTGTGACAGCCCTCACATATCTGCATGCTCCAAGTTTGGGCATTGTAGGCCGGTGGACCACTTTTTTTGCTGTCTGTTACTCTAATTATATACAGCACTATTTAGCATAAAAAAATATAAAAAGGCCACATATTTGCCAGTGTGGTATTTCCGTGACACCCCTCATATATCTGCATGCTCCAAGTTTGGGTATTGTAGGCCGGTGTACCACTTATTTTGCTGTCTCTTACTCTACTTATATACAGCATTCTTTTGCATTTTAAAAAATACAGGCCACATATTTGCCAGTGTGTTATCGCTGTTAGGCGTCTAATGTATTTGTGGCCTACAAAATGTGGAAATTCAAGCCTACATTCAGCTTTATTTGCTGTCTGTTAGAATAGTTCGGTACACTATTTTAGTTTAAAAAATAAAAAAATACAGGCCAAATATCGAACAGTGTGGTATCTCGTTAAAAATACTTCTCTTTCAAGTTGTTATGGCTGCTTCATGATTGTGTTAAATGCTTCAACTTCTACTACTACCATCATCATCTTCTGCCTAGAGGCAGTCACTGCGCACATAGAAAGTCTGAGGAGCAGAGTGTGAATGCTTGGGCGGTGTTGTACTCTGTCTCTGTATTACGAAGGCGTTTTCTCCCGCCAATAAAAGCGATACTGCCAGAAAGCGAGGAGCCATGTTCACAGTGACCACCAGAGAATGAGGCACCATGCGCTCCATGACCGTGAGTACAGCGCATGTTTGCAGTAGAGAGAGACAGTTCATGCTCCGTGTTCAGCTTTGCAAAACAATAATGAAAGGACACAGAGGAATGACAGAGGACGTTGGTACGGTCAGCAAGGTACTCCCTCAGCTTTTTCCCAAACAAAGCACTCCTTGTGAGAGTTCCCCACGCCTCAGGGCTAGGTTGATAGGAGGGTCTGAGAAAACTCTCCCCGAACTTTGTCAGTGATCCACAGCCTCTGGTGTTTTGAAGTTGTGTCTCTCTCACCTGTACTCCTTGCTTGGCCAACGAACTGTGATCTCTTCTGCCAGCGTTTTCAGATGGGAATTTTTTTAATAGTTCAGCAAGAAGGGCTCTATGGTCCTCCAACATTGTAGTACACCTGTCTGCCTCTGGAATAAGAGATATAAAGTTCTCCTTATAGTGTGGGTCAAGAAGTGTCACCAATCAGTATTCCCTGTCACCCAAAATTTTGAGAATGCGAGGGTGATGGGAAAGGCAGCATAACATAAACTCAGCCATGCGTTCAAGACTGCTTACAGTCGATACGTCCATGTCATCACCAAGAGGACAACTGACTTTGGTCTCCTCCTCCTCCTTGTCTTCAGGCCTCCACGACTTTTGACAAACCTCAGTAATATTGCAGCGCCCCAGGGTCCTGGTCGTTGCAGTAATGTCATTCTCCTCTGGGGGGTGATGTTACTGCAGCGCCCCAGAGATCTGGTCATTGCAGTAACGTCGCTCTGCCACTAAGGGGAGTGATGGTACGTGTGTTGGCACTAAAGGAGTTCTTCTGACCAGGTATCACCAGCACACATTACACTTCACATTAGGGCCACTAGGGGGAGAAAAAGGCTTTATTTATTGGGCCACTCCTCACACTGGTAAAACTAGGGGTTGGATAGGAAGTTAGTCAGAAGCTGACTGGGTTGGATTCAGGCAACATCCCATGGCAGGGGGTGTTGCAGGGAGAAGATTCAGGGGGGTCCCTGTCAGGTGTGGGAACCTGGTAGGTACCTAGCGACCAGAACAGAACGTTACGAAACCGCGCCTGCACTACCTTGCGGCGGTATCTTAAGAGAGAGACACGAAGCGAAGGATATTGTGGAACAGTGAGAAACGAGATCAAGCACAAAGGAGAGCCAGTAGGAGTCGTGCCCCGAGAACGGCAACTTCCTACTGAGGCGCGTAGCCGGTGGCCAGAACACCGAGGAAGTAACTGACTCTATGCCTTACTTCAAACTCTGCAGGACAGTTAATTATAGGTTGGCTGTCTACCTTACATCACCTAAGCAGACATAGGGGGCAACGCGTGGAGAGGGGCATCTCTAGGGTCCCGGAAGAGCTCCGAGCCTACCCGTCAAACGGGTGCGTCCTAGCCATAACATACCTGGGGGACAGAGAACTAGAAAGAACTGGAATGAATTAGAAAGAACGAACGAACGAGAATAGAAGTTGTGAGGACTATTTCGAATGCTCAGCAGGGAAACACTACAACACACAGGCGCTAGTGGTAGGCAACGATTTCCACCTGTAAAGGGAACTCTGGATGTGCCATCGGACCGTCCGGTCTCAGACAGCCCTGTTAACTGTGCTCTGGATTGAGGATCCTGAAGTCTTCAGTAAAGAGGTAAAGAGACTGCAACCCTGTGTCCTCGTTATTGTCTGCACCTCACACCATCACATCCACCTTACTGGGAAGCCCTGGGGACATACTTCACCTGTGGGAAGTTACACCATCTAGCTGCCATCACATCACCCCAGTGAACCCCAAGCAGCATCGGTCACCCTGACCGAACACCACAGGTGGCGTCACGAAACCTTGACAGACTCGCATCACCTTTCATTGGACGCCCCTTGGCAGGGTCACGGACCGGGTCCAGCCACCGCGACATCCCCAGAACTGAGCCAGCAGAGGACCGGTACCAAGTAACCAGCGGCCCTGCGTCTGGGGGCGCTCCATTACGTTTGAAGGCAATAAAAGAGATCTCATTACCAGGTAACACAAACACACAACACACTTCATACTCCAGTCCACCAGGGGGAGCTATGCTCCTATTTATTAGGGCACTCTTCACAATTAGGTAAAACTGGTGGTCTGGATAGGAATTTAGGAAGAAGCTGACTGGGCTTCACCCAGTGAGCTGCTATCTAAGCTCCGCTCAGGTAGTGGGTCCCTGACAGGGGTGGGATCCTGCCAGAGGCCTAGACAGAAGGCCACGGAGCTGCGCCTTCCCCCACGTGCAGCAGCATCCTAAGAAAGAGACATGAACAGAGAACTGTATTGTAGAAGGTGAGAAACGAAATCATAGCAAAAGGAGAGGAAATCAGGAGTTCTGCCCTGCATAAGCTGCCTCCATCTGAGGTGCAGGATCCCGGTAGCCGGAACACCGAGGAAGCAACAGTCTCTATGCCTTGCTTCAGAGACTATTCACTAGCCTTCTGACTGAGCACTCTGCCTCTTAGCCACAGGTGTTTTAATCGCAGCAGGTCCATTACCCCTCCACAGAGAGAGAAATTTAGTCTCAGAAGAGGTTTCACAGGTACCCATTCAGATGAAAAAGTTTATTCTCAGCGAGGAAAGAAAAGTGTAGGACCTGGTATATGAGAGATGCCCTAATGTGGCTACCAGGTACACATGAATTGGCCAATTTATGCGCTAAACGCTCTCATTTTTTCATATTTCTAGTGCAGTAATGCAGTTCAATTTTCATGTTTCATGTTTGCATGATTTAGCGCCGCAGTGTGCTGCCTTATTTATTTGATTGCTCCAGAGACCGGCAGGACAGCTAATTCCAAGTTACTGATCCGCCTTATACCCAGGAGGCACGGTGGAAACTTGTGGAGGCTGGGGCGTGCTGGAGTCCCTGTAAGAAGCTTCAGGCCACCAGTCATACGGGTTTGTCCTATCCATCCGGGGGACAGAGAGAGACACGACATCTAGAATATCTACAACAGTTGTGAGGACCTTATGAGAAGCTCAGCAGTAAGGTACTACAACACCCAGGCGCTAGAGGAAGGCTTCTGATTTCCACCTGGATAAGGGGACTCAGGATTTGCCTTCAGACCAGCCGGACTCTGCCTGCCCTGTGATCTGGTGCTCTGGACTGTGGACGCCGAAGCCTTCAGTAAAGGTAAAGAGACTGCAACCTTGTGTCCTCGTTCTTCACTGCGCCTCACACCATCCACCATCTACACTCTGGGAAGCCCTGGGGACATACTTCACCTGTGGGAAGGCATACCATCTAGCTACCATAACATCACCCCAGCGGACCCCTAAGCAGCGTCGGTCACCCTGACCGAATACCACAGGTGGCGTCCTGATCATTTCCCCTTTAAAGACCTTTTTTCTTTTTAATACAGAAGTCCCTAGGGCCACGGACCGGGTCAGCCACCGTGACATCCTCCTTGAGAACCGAAGGACCCGGTACCGAGTACCCCACTGCCCTACGGGGCGATCCAATATCATTTTTAAATACATCACTGTAAATACATTCCCCTGTAGTTTTTTCTCACCCACCTCATTGTAGATTGTAAGTTGTCACATACAGATTTTATTTTGGGGGGGTTAATTATTGTTATCTTTGTTACTTAGTGTAGATTGTAAGCTGTCACAATCAGGGTAGTTTGATTTCTGTTTAATTATTGTATTGTTATCATTGTTACTTAGGACTGTTTGAAACTGTAAATATGTTAATGCTATGTAAATAACTATAAATATTAATATTAGAACACAGAGAAGCAGGATGGAGATGTTAATTATGGCATCATTGCCGATCACCATCTTGGTGAATTCCTCAAAATTTTCTAGGATGGTACATATGTCTGACATCCATATTCACTCCTGAGATCTTATGTATGAAGTCAGAACTGAATACCGACGGCCTTGTTGATGCTGGTAGTCTACAAATGCCTTCTTCAGCACAGTCTTTAAAAAACAACCAGGCTGCTACAGGGCCATTCAGTGTCTTCCTCTCCCACACCACCTCCTCACTTTGACCCCAGTCTTTCGTTGTTTCCCAAGGCTCAGTTCTAGGACCCCTACACATCTTGGTCTTGCTGCCAATGTGTAAAACAAAGGAGTACGGGAGTACAAAATGAATATTGTCAAGTGGGTTTTCAGGGGACCATCCAGTATGTGGGTTCCAAGGCGTAATGGGGTGCATATGACTGACTATGCAGCAGGGCTGGCTTTGCTGCCAATGTGTAAAACAAAGGAGTACAGAGAATAAAATGCATATTGTGAAGTGGATTTTCATGGGGCCATCCAGTATGTGGGTTTCAAGGCGTATTGGGGTGCATATGACTGACTATGAACAGCTACAACAGCTTAGGAGACC